>NC_139974.1:11567714-12207714 GCF_963993115.1 Abramis brama
CATGTCAACAACCCCTGCACGGTGGAAGAAGAGATGTCCATTCCCCTGAAAGAGCTCATTGAAAGGCATGCAGGTACACCTCATACTATCTGTACACAGACGTTTTTGTTCATTGTCGAATCATGTCCGCTCCTGAGGATTATTGATCCATAATTCATCCGATCCCTGCAGGTGGCGTACGGGGTGGTTGGGATAATCTCCTGTGCGTTATTCCGGGTGGTTCTTCCACGCCACTAATCCCACGTAATGTGTGCGACACCGTTCTCATGGATTTTGATGCCCTCGTTCAGGCTCAGACCGGCCTCGGCACAGCAGCACTTATTGTCATGGATAAATCAGTGAGTCCGTTTGTTAAATAACACCAGATAATGTCTAATAAGGGGAGAAGTTCCACTCTCAGTAAACTTCCGGCTTCTGAACTGGTTGCAGTTCCACTCTGGTTCCATATGAGGGCGCTCACAGGACGAGTGCAGAATGAATGGAGGTCTATGGCGCTATACCCATCAAAATCCACTTTTCTCAGGATATAATTTTTTGTCTAGTAATTTGAATGTTGTATTCGAAAGGAGATGCAAAGAAATTACACATTGCTGGGTGTTAGATTTTTTAGAGTCACTTATTTGCTTTAAAAAGTCTTTGGTGTTTTCACGCTCTGCACTTTATTTTCTCTCGAGGCATCGACAACACAGCTGACACAGGTAAATACACGAGACGAGTTTTTGTTTTGTTTGTTCCTGGTCCCGCTTCGGATGCCACGATGCCATCAAGCGGTATCTCTGGTCGTAATCAGTCCTTCACTGACCAATCAGCGTTCATTAGCAGAATTCTAGCGTGTTATGGGCAACAACAACTCAACCTGTAAGAAATCGAAAGGACATAAGTACTCGTTCATTCAACTTTCGACCTATAACCCACCTACAATCAAATCTGAGATTTCTCAACGGCAATCGGGTGAAAGAGACAAATTTAGCCGTCTAGCCCCATAGACTCCCATTCATTTTGCACTCATGGGCGATCGCCCCCAGTGGAACTCTGGTGGAACTACAACCAAAATTTGGTACAATAGGACTTAATAGGGAGTGGGCAGGCTCTCAGTAGACGGGCTCTGATAACACACATGGTTTTGTTTCTGTGGACTCGGACAACTTTAAAACTTTATTTTCTCCTCTTTTCTTCATTGCAAATTCCTATTAGCATTTTTTACGATAGGAATATTTAAATTAGTGAAACACAATAGACTAGAGACCTTATTTTTTGAATGATCTGTCATTGTACTGTCTATACAGTAGCTTAAGCATTCAGCAGTGTAAGATCATTTAAATCACACAGCACAAAAGCTCTAGACATTACCATCAAACTATCAGCATTGGCAGATGTCATTTCCGAATTTTTGTAATTAAAAATAAGTTTTGCCCCTTCACAGACTGATGTTATTCGAGCTATTGCCCGCTTGATTGAATTCTACAAGCATGAGAGCTGTGGGCAGTGCACCCCTTGCAGAGAGGGTATGATCATTAATGTGAATGCACATTTTAAGTTTTTTACCTGTACAATATGTTTTATTACAGTGAATATTTACTAGTCTGTCTTTTCTGTGCCTCTCAGGAGTGGACTGGATGAATAAGATGATGTGGCGCTTTGTGAAAGGCGATGCAAAGTCAGCAGAGATTGACATGATCTGGGAGATCAGCAAGCAGATTGAGGGCCACACCATCTGTGCTTTGGGAGATGGAGCCGCATGGCCAGTTCAGGTAAAGGCAGAGTATTTAAAAAAAAGAAAGTAAATAGATAAATAGATCTCCATGATTAATCTGTTTCTTTATATTTTGTTGTTCTTAGGGATTGATCCGTCACTTCCGCCCTTTAATGGAGAACAGAATCGCAGACTTCAAACAGAAACAGCAGGCGCGCGCTTGAAGGCCCCATATCTGTGTCCGTTCTCACTCATCCTATCACTTATTTAAGCAAAACCTACATTTTCTCTCTCTCACTGATGTGTGAACTGCTGGCATCCATCTTTTGTTTCTATTACATATATCAGTGGGATTGAAGATAAATCTTTAAGTAGTTTTAGCAGAGCCTATCCCATTATGGTGATGGACTCAACAGCATACTTGGATTTTGGATGACTTATGACACATTATAGAGTGGAAACTGTTTGAGCAGATAACATCACTCACTCAATACTGAGTAAATGGTAATGGTTGATGAAATTATGTTAAATCCTACTGTGATGTTAAGGCTGTTTTCTTGATAAGAAAATCTTGCACTGTATAAACACTTCTTCGTGGAAATAAAGAGCCTAAAACTTATAACAGTGTTTTTTCGGATTGGTCATGAACAGAGATTGAGTTAGGTGGACGCAATATTTGGACGATAGTAAGTCTTAGTGCTTCTTGGTATTCAAAAAAAATAAATAAATGGGGAAAGGGAATATAAAGATCAGTTTTCTCATTATGTTTAATCCCATTGTGAAAATAATGTAATCATTCTTTAGTCTTGCTTTATATCTATAATGTTCTAATTTACTAATACATTTATATGACTTTTCCAGTTCAAAATTACAACAGATTGTTTTTAATTAGAATTTCTAAAATAATTTGTAGTAAGATTGCAATAGAGGATTTTTATTGAAATTCTTGAAATTGATAGACTTTAAAAAGTCTCCAAAAATATTTCAATATTGAGTCTCTCAATGCACAGCATAATCAGGAAAATGTACTAAAACATTTAACCAATTTAAAAATAAATACATTTTCCTTGAGTTTCCCATGACTGGAAATCTCTGAGGTTTTCTGATTTTTTTTCTTGATTTTCTTAGTTGTAGTCAACTACCACAAATAGAATTTATGAACCAATCACAAGACTTCTATAATTATACCAACCAAGAATCAGCCAACCGCTTGTTTAAACGTTGATCTATCAGAGAAACTCTTCAGCTTTTGGACATCCTCGATTTTACATTTGTGCCTTTTTGTCGCGATGTCAAAGGTAAGATAATCTGTTTCTCAGTACTAACTGAGTTACTGTGTTCAGTGGGTTTCCAAACGCAGTTGCTCAATCCTGCAGCTGTAGGCTAAGTTATGGTCGGGTTGAGATATATCTGTAAATGAATGATGTAAAAAAAATAATTTATGAGTTCATCTTTCCCTCCAAAATTCGCTCTGCTCTGTTCTGTCCGTGGTGCTTCAGGTCCCCCCCTTTTTTAATGGGGGCCCACATGGGGAGAATTTAAGCAAAGTGGTACACACACATATGGGTAGATGACGTGACGCATGTTTTTTCTGTAATTAAGTGTAAATATTTACTGAACTGCATTTCTCAACTAAAACAACACATGCCAGTGGGGCATAGAACATCATTTTATTTCAATATTATGATTTTGGGACGTAAAATGTATTTGGTGTTGTTCATATTTCAAGGTGAATCGCAAAATGTCATGCGGTGTGACTAACATTGATGACTAAAATAAAGCAGATATGTTTGGAGCAGCTAATAAATGCCTTGGCATTATTTTGTATGTATTTACTTAATTAACTTAAGTTTTCAAAATGCTAAAAAGTACTAAAATAATATTTACAGTACATTTAGTTTTGAAACACAAATGCTGTCCTGCAGTGTGACACATAGGATATTAGATTTTTGTACTGGCATTTACATGGACAGCCATAGGGGTCCTTTAGTCAAGCCCACTCCAGGAAGTGCTAAGCAGGTTACAAGGTGAGTGTTGTTAATCTCTTATTAATTTGATAAATTTCATCATTTCTGTTAGACCATGAACGTGTCCATTTTTGATAGTCCTGTGGTGTGACTGATCTAGTTCGAGAAAAAAGAAAAATATTTTTTAAAAAGAATCATATTCAGGTTTAAAACAATGAACTTATTCAGTTACTGTAATGCTGAAGGTCAGTCTTGTATAGCAATGACTCAAAATGGCTGCAAAGGTGAAAGAGTCCTGTGGTGTGACAGTCCGTCCTGTAGTGTGACATATTAGGATTGTTTGAGATGAGCAAAATCTGCGCAGAACCGATCACCGGTGATCAGCGCGAGATGCATGCTGGTTAGAAATGTGTCCAAGTGCGGTCCGCCTTGCTCTGATGTCATGCTGACGTATGTCAAAAATCTCTCGCGAGCGCAAGGCGGACGTGTCGGATTCTGCAGTCGAGCGCAGTTGCTCTCCACCGACTGCTGATCAAAAGAACGATGGGAAACGACTTGCTTGACGACACAGCTTAATGCTCATTGAACAACCATGATGTATTGTTCTCGTTTAAACTGTTTGATTTTAAAACTCTGATCTCATGTTTTTATGTGTTTAAATGATGTGTATTTGTAAATGATCCCAAACTCTCTGACAGTGTGATCTATGGGTTATTTGATTGTTTTCATATTTATACAAATATATTTATAAAACATCTCTGTAATTAAAGTAAAAATGATTGATAAACATGTCTTTGGTATGTTATTAAATGGTTTTTTTGTTCATTATAATTATTTTCATATAAAAGCAACAGAACTTAAATTACATCCAGTTTATTAGCAACACTGTGCATGAGCGTGAATCCCGTGAATCCTGCGATATCCATCTTTGATCTCACAGGTGTAAGATCCACTGCGAGAAGAGAGAGATCTGTCCATCTGCAGCCGCCTACTCTCGCATACATTTCAGGTTAGGCTAGGCGCATCTCAAACAAGCCTAATTACCGGTAAGTCAGATGTCTAGCTAGATTCTCGTCTGTTATATTTGCAATATTAAACATAAATATAAATATATCTCTGTCTCTATATATACTCACTGTATATTAAACAAATATTGTAAATATTATATATAATATACCTATATTATACATATATTAAACATAAATATATATCTGTCTTCATTATACATAATATACCTATATTATACATATATTAAACATAAATATATATCTGTCTTCATTTGTTTGTTGTATGTGTATGTTAACGGTCACTGATCATTGTTTTTAAAGTGATTTTTGTCAGTTTTTAGGCATGAGCAAAGAAAGGACAAGGAGGTACCGGGAAAGGTTAGCACAGGATGAAGCCAGGCATGAGGAGATCCTGAGGGAGAGAAGGAGAAAGTAAATAAGTTTATAATAGGGAAATTGAGTTGGTGAAACATTCTCTAAGACGTACACTTGTATAGAAAACATGTAACAGCTGTCTCTGTTCCATCAACAGATATCAAGAAAAGAAAGCTAAAGGAGAAATTCAACCACAAAATATAACCAGCCTCCCAAAACATAAGAGAGAAAAGCTTCGTGAGGAATGGAAGAAGACAAAGGCAAGGAACAGGAAGAAGAAGAACGATCTGGCAGCCATTTTGGATATTACTCCCCCATCACCCGAAGAACGTGATGTGTCCTTTAGTCCAGTTCATCTTTCTCCTGCTCATGGTTCTATTTCCCCAATTCCAAGTCCCTCCCAAAAGGCGAACTGTATGGTTCAACATGGAAACAAGAATGCCTTCCAGTGGCCTGACAAAGAAGAGACCATGTACTACTCGCGGAGTGACATAATTGGTAAGATTTCAGAGCCTGAGCCCCATGGTCGAGTTGCGAAGTTAACGAACATGGACTGGCTCATGTTCAACACATAAGTTTGCCATTTCTCATATGAAATAATTTCTACATCTTTAAAAAAAAAAAAATATTGGCTCTAACAGCTTGTCATGTTTATGGTCTGATCTTTTGTTAGTGACGACTCCAGAATGTCAAATTTCTCTTGTTCACTGGAATCTTTGTTCAAACAGCTGAATTGATGATTTTAACATGCTTTTAATTATTTTAGCATGATTTTAATGACTTTCTCCTGAGAAACAAGATATTTGTTTAGTCTTTTAAGTTAAAAATAGAAATGAATGGTCTTTATGACTGGGTCTGGTTTTATAACGTAAAACTAACCCATATGAATCGGCGGTTGAAGCGACTCGATCTGATCAATGTTTATATGTGAATAAAAGCCTAAATTAAACTGTTCATCAGATGAAGAGATCAAGTCGCCCGATTCATATGGATTAGTTTTAAAATGTCTTTATGAACTTTTTGAAGCGCCAAAGTGGTAGTTGTGTAGAAGTCTATGGAGGGACAGAGAGCTCTCAGATTTCATAAAAAAAATCCTTATTTGTGTTCCGAAGATTAACGAAAGTCTTACGGGTTTGGAACGACATGAGTGTTAGTAATTAATGTCAGAATTTTCATTTTTGGGTGAACTAACCCTTTGACTTATGTATAGAATAATTCATGTTGTCTTTTATTTCTCCTTTTGGCAAGTGGGTTCTAAAAGGCTTCATAAGGACACACATGTGCCCTCCTCCCTCCAAAGGCCCCACCTCAAGAGCTCTGCCCTTTGGAGTGAGAAAGGCATTGGGATGCTCACTTCCAACTGAATTTGCCTATAGTTAATCTTATTTATTGTTTCAGGTAAAAGAATTTGTCTTCCTCTGGGCTGGATTCGCACTTTGCCCCCTGCCAATCACACTTGGGTGTCAAAGGCCCTGTTTAGGTGGTCTCCAGAAAAGCAGCCTGAAATGGACTATGCTAGGATAGATAGATTGTGGTGGTACCCGCCATTCCCGCCTCTTACCTTAACCGAGGAGCCAGAGATGGGACGCTACTTTGGTCATGCATTGTTTCTCTGGATGCCACGAAAGCTGTGGAACGTCGAGCTTACCTGTCCACGTTCAGACTGCGTGAAGGAAGAGCTCACGTCAACAGGTCTGCACCAGGAGCTCAGACAGGTAGTCCACTTAGAAAGGTCATACTTCATGGCATCCGAGTGTCTGGTTTGTGGAAAATGCAAGCGGGAAGTGATTAGCTGGAGTCACGATATAGTGTCACAACTTGATATTGGACATAGAGTTCAGTTCCCTTGCATTCTTGCATCACAGGCGGCATGCGACATGATGGTCGTTCGCCTTAACCGTCAGAGATGTCTGGGGACCAGCATCAGCCAAATCCAGAAGAAACTTGAGGAACATCACACTGAGGAATGGCTGCAAAAGACTGTACAGTATCTGACAGATTGCAAAGGCTTTGCCCATCCTGTGATGTTTCAAAGTCCACCTGCCATGCTTCCTCTTCCTAAACACTGTTGGTTCAGGCAAGTGTTTGCTCTGGATGTACTTCACCGAATGAATGAGATAAAGACTAACATAACCTCACAGTTTGGCCGCGTGCTAAAGATGGGTTCCACCAAGAAGTTTCTCAGGAACTTCTCAGGAACTTGGGCGACCAGTGTCGCCAACGAACAAGGGCAGGTTATTATGTCGGTGCTTACAGAAAACAAAGAGTCCGGTCTTGAAGCGATGATCTCAGGTGTCATACATAGGTACAAGGAAGCCGCTGTGGCTCCTCCTGAGATTCTGTACGTCAACAGAGACTGCTGCGAGTCCAACTTTCTTAGGGCAACATTCATAGACTGGAAGGACATGGAGGTCAGGTTGGATATCTCGGAATTCATGGGGCGGATTGCTGCAGGCTGCACGTCAGAGTCGCATCAGATATACGCAACCTTCATGGACCGCCTAAGCCATTGTATTTTCGAATGGGATGAGGAAGACTTGAAGCAGCTGAAGGAGGCGAAACGTACCATGCTCAAGTTCGATATCCTGCAGCCTTCTGATGATGATCTAATGCATCACCTCAGCAAAAGCGAGCTAGCTCTCCACTGTAGGCGAACCACGCGCGATGCAAGAGACATTGAAGAACGCATCACAACGCTCATTCAGCTCTATGATGGCAAGTCGGGATGGGATTCGTCGGGAGTGCCGCTCTTTAGTTCCAATAGAATGGCTGAGATATGGGATTTGCAGAAGAAACATGTGCCGTGTATAGTGGATCCTTTTGGTGTACAACTCTACGAGCAGACTGGGACACTGGTGGTGGGAGGCCACATTCTGCCAACCTACAAATGTGTCAGAGGTTCCACCTCTGTTGAATCCTTCCACCAGCATCTGAACCAGCTCATTCCAGGTAAAAACAGTATTGAAGTCAAATATATGGAGTTTGATTTGAAAATGCAACACATTATTGTAACAATGATCCAGCAAAAGTTGTATATGGCATCTGTTGTGGTTGATCTTCAACCCCTTGAATGGTAGCTGTTTTGTAGCTCAAAATATTTCTACTTTTTTTCACACAATATCATGCCTTTAATGTCCTAATTATGTTATGTATTCTGGTAACTTCACAACTTTACTCTTAAAGCTTTATGATTTTATTCTTACAATGTTACTTTTATTCTTGAAAAAAGGTTTTGGATTATAATACTGCATTCAATATCATTAAATGATGGTATTATTTAGAACATAAATGAAGTTTATTAAAGCGTCAATAGGATAGTTTTTTTTGTTGCTTTTTCTTTCTGTATGAAAATTATTTATCCATTTTCTTTTTCTTAGTGTATTTACTTAGTTTTTAACTAATTTAACCCATTCTTGCCATGACAATCACCCTAGATTCTGACATAAAACAACCAAATAAATAAATAAAAATAGATTTTGGCACTTAAAATTCTGTTGTAAAATCTCATTAGTGTTTTTTTTTTTTCATTCATAGATGACATTTTATTTAGACATAATTTATCTTAATGCAAATTATTGGGCAACTCATTGGCACTGCAATGCTATGTCCAATGTACACTGTTTATACAGTAAATCAAGTGCATACACAATACAGAAAATGTGCAAACATAGTTTGAAACATTCATATGCTGTACAAAATATAATGAAATTTAAGAGACTAACCTGTATGTATTTTATTTCAGGTGTGCCAACTTGTTCTACATTTTTCCAAATCTACTTGTTGGATGCATTGGCAAGGTGGAATGAAGCTACTGCTGTTACCTCTGAGAGCCTGAAGGCAACCTCATCTTTTCTTCAGCATGCTGTCAACCAGCTTGAAGAGGAGGTGTTTCAAAAGAAGGTTCTGTCTAATACTAGTACAAGTAAATACACTGGTAAGTTACATACTAATTCCAGACAATTAATAAAACATGCTTAAAACGTGATTGTATGTGTTCCTTTTTTCGTTGCTGGCCAATTCATTTATTTTCAACTTCCTTGTGTTTTAGGTGAGCTGATTGGGTTGGAGTACCTGTACCGGCAGAATGGCAATGCGTTCCAGGACAGCAATTTTATCATTAGACAGATGGAAATCACTGACGTCCAAGTGGCCAGAAGTGAGAGCTATTCCAAAGAAGAGGACGTCTGGGATTGGACGATCACACAGCAGTCCGCCCCATCTCTGTTAGAAGATTCTCCATCAATGTGTGCATAATATACTTAAGCTTTCCACAACGTTTTGGTGGTATGTCAAGTATACACTTATTAATATTAATATGCATCATTCAATCTTTTCCAGAATAAGCAGAGGTTCCCAGTTTCAGGTGGAGGATCTCTTTGCACCCAACACATCCTCACTGGCGAATGAAATGACGGATCCAGAGAAGGTTGTTTCCATAAAAGAAGAGGATAGTATGGAGATTTATTGTGATGACAAGCCCCTCATTTCAAACTTGCCTCCATACACTGTGATGGAAAACAACAACACAACTCAAGAAAAAGCCTCACCAGTTCTTGAGTTCTTCAGTTCTTGCTCTTGCTGAAACCCAGTCAGGTTCGTCCTTGACTTTGCCCCTCTTGCTTTCTGGTCCTTCTCTGTCAAAACAAATGATGGTGGTTTTAACACCTTCCACACAAAAGATTGATGCACCACCACCAGCAAGTTGCCATTCGGTTCCTGTTCCTTTCACCACACAATACTGTTGGAAGAGATAACTGGTCAAGGAAAAAGATGGCAGTTATACCAGGAAGTTTGTACGACGATATATCCGGTTCAGAAAGTGCAATAAACAGAGGATAACGTCAACTCATCTGCGGTATTATGGTAACTGGTATTGTCAGGAGACAGACACAAAACCCTTTGCTGAATGGAAAGCTGAACTGTTAAAGCAGAGTTCAGGGAGGAAGAAGTTCTGAAGGGTGGGATCACCAATGCACATCCGGCTACATTGCTCCTTTAATTTTAATTTCATTTGAACTATTTTTGTGATTTTGATGCTTCTAACCTAAATATAATTACTGTGCTGCAATAAAATCATTCATTGCATGACAATGGACCTGAACTGGTTTGTAAACATTACTCAACACTTTTACATGAGCAATGGAGCATGAATTTCTTCATAATTGTTTTTTAGGGATTTTTTAAAATTTGATTTATGCTTAAAGTTGATCAATTATTGCAATTGGAACCTCATTATAAACCCTTCTATTAATAAGCCAAAAAAAAACACATTAAAGTTTAGTCTAAAAAAAGAAACTAATGATGTGCTCAAAAGATCATACATTCTGCTGTAGTTATCGATGGAATATTGTCCATATATATATTTGTTTTTGCTTATTTATGTAATATTTTCTTCAAATCAAACTTCTCACAGAATCAGATTTCTCCACGAGTCATATATCACCCGCATCACCTATAAGTAGACTTCTAATTCACTTGTAGAAGTTAAAACGTAGTCCTGCCCCGTGTGAGGATCGAACTCACGACCTTCAGATTATGAGACTGACGCGCTACCTACTGCGCTAACGAGGCTGTGACGACACTCTTTGCAAAGGCTTCTGGGAAAAATAAAAATATCGCTAGTTCACGGGAAATACCTAGTTTAAATGATCGTGATTGATGATTTTTTATTAATGTATATATGTATTTATTTGAGAAAATACTATTTTTGTTGAAATAGTGATCGGTAGTTACCTTAGAAGCACTCTATGCTTAGAAGTGGCCTGATAACTGCGGATGTTTACACAATGGCGACCTCTAATGGGAGCAGCCGAGAGAGAGCGAGAGCGTTGCCTAGGTGTAGTATCAATTTGTGTGTATATTCATTAAATATTGTTAATATTTTACTTTTCCCCAACCCAAAACGTTCTGCTAGTGCAAATGACAAAATAATTCATTAGGCTTTAAATGATTCACATTCACAAATAATAATTACTTACAATAGCTATAAAAGTCATTCTTACGTTTACTTAATAAAAATCAATAAAATCAATAAAGATTTCACAGCAGAAAGACACGTACCACAGTGTGAAGTTTTTATGCCTTTTACCAAGAGAACAGAAGGCATGTAGTAGATTGTGTGCAACAGGTTTTGCAACAAAGTTGATAATTTAGAACACTTAGAAATTAAAGTATCAAATATGATACAGTAGGCTGCTGTGTCATGTTTGATACTTTCATTTCTAAGAGCTCTAAATTATCAACTCTGCTGCAAAATAACTTTTATAGCTATTGTAAGTAATATTTCAAGATAAACATTTACTGCAGAAAAGCAACTTAGGTTTGCCTAATTGTCCATAGGCCTATGTCATTTTTAGAAAAATCATGTTAAAAGTAACTATCAAATATGATACAACAGACTTTTGAAGAATGATTATTTGCACATCTCTCAATCATCATTGAATTGACTTGCATTGGATTATTTTGATTACTATTCTTATAATATTAATTATTATTATGTTTTGTCCCCCACAATTAAAACTACAGGGCTTTAAAAACCAAAAGCATTTATATATATACTCGTATGCTATTGGGACATATAGGGTGACAACTTGTGCTATTGGGACAACAAGACAAGTTGTCTTGCTATACTGTTAATGATCTCATTGATTTACATTACAATGTATCAGAATTTTATTTTAATTTTTGGCCATATAAACAACAGCAAGTGCATCAAATTACACATTGCATTTGCTCAGTTTAGGCCTCTGAAGAAAATGCAGGTGTTTTTTCCCTCCACGAGTGTGAACTCCATATTCTCACTATATATAATAGGCTAACGTTACTGTATTAAAGTCTGATGTATCAAATATGATACAAAACATAAAACACACATGCAAACTTTTTATTTATTTCAGATTTAGTTTTTTAATGATTTAGTTTATATGATTAAACTGTTGAATATATTATGAAGTGTTTACAGAATGACGCTTCGGCAAACGGCCAAAAAAAGAGAAACACTTCATCTCCCATAATGCCGTTCGTTTCCTCCGCTATCTCGCGCCTTTCCATCTTGTTCCTCTCGAGAGCTCAAGCGCCGTAGTTGTTGTTGTGGTATGTAATAATGGCGGCAGCAGGAGGCGGATTACCAGCCTCGGCTGTTGTAGCAACCATAAACACCTCCGCCACCGTTCGCTGCCGTTTCCCAGGTCGGCCATGGACGTCTCGGAGCCTGTTGAGGACGGAGAAACGCTCTCATATCGGTCGGGTGAGGGATGAAGACAGAAAAGGGCCGAGGCCCGTCGACGTTGGAGCTACGCTGAGAGAGGACCCGTCACTGTCGTGTTTGCTCGGGCTGGCGGAGAAACACAGGCTCCAGCGCGAGGCGGGATTCTGCACGAGCGGGAGCGATGAGGTGAGCGATTCGCCTAGTAATACCGACCGTGCTAATAATTCACAGCAAGTGCATCAACAGCATGTCGCTGAGTGGCTTATGTCAGTTCCTGCAGAGATGCATCCACCTGATCACAGTTGCACGGTCGTGAGCTTTACAGATTACAGAGATGAAAAGTGCTTTAAGGGACGCCCGTCATATGGTGGGCTTTTGCCGGGCTGTGGCGTTCACATGGCGGGTGTTTAACTGTGGTTGACGGTGTTGCCGTGGCTACGGGGATTGTGCGTGGGTCAGTGAAGGTGCGGTGTCCGCTAATTAGTTATGAGGGAGTTTGTGTACAGTCATCAGCTTTAAGACTTAATGTCAGTGTTGCTGACGGGCCTGTTTGTCTGAATAGTTAATATTAGTTATTTATGTTAATGCCAAGTAGGCGTGGTGTGCATCAGAAATAAGGTACAGTAACTAATGATGTATTCTGTCAGGAATCGCCATTGGATGAGTAGAAATATTGCATGGTTGTAAATAATATATATATATATATATATATATATATATATATATATATATATATATATATATATATCCCAGATCCATTTGTACAACGTCAGGTAGCATTGTTTACAAACAAGTGAATTGCTTCGGGAACACTTTACAATAGGTTAAATAGTTAATATTAGTTAACTACTTTAGTTAACATGAACTAAGAATGAACAATACTTCTTCAGCATTTATTAATCTTAGTTAATATTATAACATATACTAATACACTATTGAATATCCACTTTTAATTTTGCCAAGTTGGTGATAAGTCCTGCAAAGCCAGACATATGAAACAATAGTCAGAAAATCGATTTTTTTATTAATTAAACCATTGGTTGAAACTTTAGACAATATTTAAAACTTGTAGTATGATCTAGATAGAATAATAGAATATGGATCGCTCACTAGAGGAGAAAAAAACAACACTTTTTTTTGTTCAGAGGCCCAAACTGAAAAAAATAGTTTAATTTGATGCAGATTCTGTAATTAATAGGCTATACCAAAAAGATAATATTCTGGTAGCTGCTTGTAATGTAAATCAATGAGATTTTTTGGTATAGCAGACTACCGGTACTACAAAAATGCATAAATGTTAGTTGTCATCCTGTTTCTCCTAATACTAATATATTAGTAAGGTGATATTTAAATGATTCGTTTTATGATCAAAGCTCTGCAGTTTTCTTTGCAATGTAATATCATGATGATTGAGAGATCTCTAATTTGACCTAGTTGTTCTTTGGTTGTTTATTATAGTCGCTGTACTTTTTTAGGGATACTACTGATTTCTTATCATGATCAGCCAATACTGATCCTGATCATTCAAGCTTGATATGTAAGATCACTGATAACTTTTTTTTTTTCTTTCAAATAAAGTAATACCACAAATGTTCCCTTGGTTATATTATTTATGGTAATGTTGTAATTGTTATTTTAATAAAAAAAAAACTTTTACAATGAACATTTTAATAGGTCTTTAAAAACATTTTGGGCAAAACTATCCATTTAGGATTTACTATCCATTTACTATCCATTTAGGATTTAGAAAATTGCTGGCTGTCAGTAGGTGGCGGCAAGGGACAGACTATATGCGTGAGTCATCATTACGTGAATTTATTCAACGAATACATGCATGAATGAAGCAAGATGTCGAAATCAATTTAACTTTTAGCTAGGGGTGTGTGATATTGACAAAAAATGTCAATCTCAATATTTTCTGGGATTTTATCGCTAACAAACATTAGACATATGTTGTATTGTGTTGGTACCTTGCAGGTTTAGGACTTTAATATTTTTTTCTGAAAAAAGACAAACACAAATAGTGGTGAAAGCCAAAATATTAAATATCAAGGATGAATATATTGACCACAATTGAGTTATCCACAATTTTTTTTAGATTTAGAGCGAAATTACAGGGGCCTTTCGTGCTGTGCAGTCTGTAGCTCCGCCTGAGAGAGATCTGTTTCTTCTGGATTGTGAATAGCAAAAATGCATCACAATCAAATGGTTTATTATTGCATATAAAAAAACCATCTTGCAACATAGAATTTCCAAGATAACGTCTATATAGCAATAATAAATAGTATGCATATTTTCTTATTTTCTGTTGTGCCTGACGGCAGAACTGGTAATGTCGGAGCTTATCGATATTGAGGTCTTTGATACAGAGTTTCCACGGGTCCTTGAAATCCTTAAAAGTTTGTGAATCTGAAAAAAAAATGTCAAGGCCCTGGAAAGTTTCTAAAATTAGACATGCATAGATATAGGTCCTTGAAAGTGCTTGAATTTATTTTGTGCAAGAAGTTTTCTGGGAAAAATTCCATATTCCCTCCGGTTCGCTAATGTTATTTCGCCAACACTTCGTGGCCTATGAATACTAGCTTGCTTTATTTATGTTAGTTACGCGCATTTACGCATTACGTTAAAGTCCCTGTAAAGTCAAAATTAAGTATGTGTTCTGAGTTTGTCACACCACAGAAAAATGTGTTATTAGCCACCCAGCCAAATTTGAATGATAAAAAAAGCCGGTAAGTACATAAAATAAGCTATCAAAATCTTGAAAAAATGAGCAGTAGTCTCTGCTCTCAAACGCTGGAGGCGTGTCCGCTGGCTGCGCTGAAACCACGCCCACTCGCGGGAAAGCTCGCTGCCGTTGCCACACTCAACTGTCACCGCTACAGCCGGAATGGATGCTCCTAGCAGCTTAATTTGTTTTACAAAGCCATACATGTTCGAGCCTGGACTACCTACTATAATTATAACATAAGCACACAAGGCAACTTACACTCATTGGTGGGCACGCACTGCCGACGATGGCACTAGTTGTCGGACTCGGCGCGACGGGAGGATGAAGGCCGAGGCGGGAGATAACGTTAGTCGGTTCGGCCCCATTTAACGTTAACGTTACCAGTAACAGCGGATTATCAGTGAATCCCAGTTGTCTCCGACGAAAGTTTATAAAACTATCCTGTGTAAAATGACCACTACAGAGGAGGGTTTTGGCGGTGATCCTCAGCTCTCCACGTGGCTCTTCACAAAATTAATCCACCTCTTGTTGATATGATAGTTTTTCGGAAATTTAAATAAGGACACCGAGTTTTGTACGTGATCGCATCCAGGTAATACGCATTTCCGTGACGAAGGCATAGCTAGCTAGCAAACTGTAGGATGTAGTAACTAATAGTACTGACAGTAACTCGCGATTGAGTTGCAAACTGATGTGAATGGGCTCCAATGCGTCATCAAGTAGGGGCGTGTCCAGGAGCTCAGGGGCTCCAGTGCGTCATCGAGCCCCCGTTTTAGCCCCGCCCAAATAATCCAGAACACAGCAATGGTGAAAAACTGTTTAACGGTCTAATTCCACAATTCAGTACTTCACAGTTCACAGTCTTTGTAATATGATTTAGCAATACATTTCTAACATTTATAATGTGTTTAGATTTTTTTTTTAGAATTGCCTTTACAGGGACTTTAAGTGTTTCCCGTGTGAGGTACTTTGTGTTGTACTTTGCCATGATGTTCACGCGCACTAAACTGTAACAATGTATCTTACAAGGTAACACGATGTAACCTTGCTCTCACTTGAAATGTGTCCCCACATTAAGTCCTTGAATTTAAGGGTGTTGGACCTGGAAAGTCCTTGAAAGGTCCTTGAATTTGAAGTTAACCAAGGTGTGGGAACCCTGTTCATAATTTAGCCCTGGGGCCCGTTTAATACCGGGTTTCAGTACCTCAGACACCGAGAGCAGATGACAGAGGCATAATATCCAATGAATTTGATGTGAGTAGATTAAAACAATGGCCGGTAACATGCATACTGTATGCCTAACTGTGTGTGTGTGGTACAAGCATACTTATTAGCAAATAATCAGAATAATTAAAATTGTGTGTAAACTGGAGTAAAGTGTTCTGCTTGTGTCATGTAAACATCGTACTGCGATTAAGACCTTACTCTGATTATTAGAAATTATCACATTATTTGGTGCGCACATTGTCAATGTTTCAGTCCCTTATCCACATTTAGTTTTTTGGTAATGAGCACCAGCCTTACTAGGTTTACCTTAAATTATAGGGACTTTTTCACAAATTCCCATAGCTAATACAGTGAATCATAATGCAGTCTGATTCAAAGCTGAACCAGTATAGGACTCATGTTGAGCTTTTATATCACACATTGTAGACTGATGCAATCCGATCCTGTGCTTTGAAATTCTGAGGTATCTGCAATCAGTCGGTTATGCAGCATCATCTTTACATGAGAGGACAGTTGCACTTTATGGGGAAAAGAAAAACTGAACTTGATTTATTCAGTCTGAATCCTTATGACTCATGAGTAGTGGAAAGTGTCATTGAATGGTTTGTCAAGGGAGGCTTATGCATTGATGTTTCTCTTTTGTAGACATTTTCCCCTGATATATTCGAAAGAAACTGATAGATTAGATTGACGATTTAAAGATTCTATTTTGTGTAATGCATATTTTAAGTATTTTAGAAATATCCTGGAAATAACCTCTTCTCATTTTGAAGAACCAATGTCGATTCGCTGTATTCAGTTGATGAATAAATAAAACTTTAATGTGCCTCCCATCCAATAAATCGCAATTAGCTTTGTGCTTTACTTTTGATATGAAACAGTCTAAGCTTTCAGACTCTGTCACTTTTATTAACCTAAGCTATAACCTAATTCAGTGATGAGGACTGTTCTCTTCTGTGTCAGCATTTCTCACTGCTCACTATATTATAGTGATGGAGCAGGTTTCCCATGTTACGCATTGAAAAAATGAGTGTTGTGTTTGAAGCCTAGGCTTAGTATTCATGGAAACAGTTTTTTGTTGTATAACACTGTTATCAATCAATCCATCAGGGATTCTGTAGTGCTGAATGGTCTATTCCTACAGATAATATTTGAAATGAATTTGATGCTAAATGATTAAAAATATAAAACTACATGTAGTTTTGTGGTGATATTTTATCCATCTGTCTTTCTCAGGAAGGAGACTTCACAGGCTTTAAAGTGGACGGTCAGTCGTCCTTGCGTTCAGGACGAGGTTCATCCAGTGAGTGTTTCAGCTGTTTTTTATGTCTAATCAATTTGATGTTAACTCTAACATTAGTTTGGGCTTCGCTTTTACACATGCTAGATTTTATATTAAACATTGTCATTCAGACCAAAATTGATCTACTAAAGAAAAGTGTTTATCTAATATTTTTTGTTTCCTATGTAATTTTTCTGAGCTATGTATTTAACATGGTGTCTCTTTAAGAGAATAGGATGTGAATGTTTAGAGGATGTATTATTTAAGCCTGTAGGGGGCATAACTTCCTGTTTGATCATATAAAGTTTTCATGTTACTATGATTGCTGAAGCTTTTATCATGGTATACGGTATTATCACGATATTGAAATAAGTTGCAAAAAAAAAAAGCTTTACATATTTTTACATTTGGATTACCTATGCTCATTTTAAGTATATCTTGAATTGAAATTAATCTTATCTTCTAAAATATAATTGAATAATAAATAAATATTCAATAAAATACTTTCTACACAAAGGGTGTATAATGTTAATATTGAAATTGTGCCTGTATTTCTAGTTTTTTTTTTTTAATTTATTTTTATGGATGATAAAATGTTGATTTTTTTTTTTCTTGCATTAGATATAAAATCATCATTATTGGACAAACCTAACTTGAAAGGCAGAAGGTTATCCAGAACTGACCAAAAATCTGTGAGGCCCAAATTGGTTATTAAAATGGCAGCCAAAAAGATGACCAAAAAAGAAACGACACAAGCAAAAAGGCCATCTGTGGATGAAGATGGACATCTGAAACAGGGCAGCTCAAGTAAGAGAAATGGCAGGGTACTCAGAAACCAGAAAGAGGGACCATTGGCCTCCTTGCAGACTGAAAATGGGGTGGATGGGGCGTGTGAAGAGGAGGAGATCACTGGAAGGTCACAGAGACGTGGTTCCAGTGCAGCACAAAGCCGGAGGAGGCAGGATAAATTAGTGTGGACTTTAACACTGGTTAAAGGTAAAGAGCGAGCCTCCAGAGTAAAAGACACCAAAGGCCAAAGAGCTTCAGCAGAATATTCTAAGACCCACAGGAACAGGACAAAAAAAATGGCTGGTAGTGATCAGGCAGGTGCTGTATCCGCAAAACCAATGGGCAAACAGAGAGGGGGCAGAAGGACAGAAGCAGATGAGGAGCCTCTTGAATCACTTGGCGGAGGTGCAGGAGCATCTTTAAGTGACAGTTCATTAAGTTCTTCCAAAAATAAGCCTTTTGTAAGGCGACGAAAGAGTATATTTGGCCGTCGAAGTTTACTGCAAAAGGAAGTGCCCAGCAAAGTACCTGAAAGTCGAGGGCAGACCTCTAACATGCCTAGAAAGAGACAGCGACTTGTTTGCGCAGAGACAGGCTCTACACATGTGCTGCAACGGGTGGAGGAACAGGAACAGCCACTTGGAGAGATGGAGAGGTCCAAATCTGAAGTCCAAGCTGAACAACCTAAACACTCTGCCAGACCAATTGTTAGCGCTCGTTCTTCCCGCGTCATCAAGATCCCAAAGAGGTTCATGGATGATGAGCGCATGTCTGCTCTCCCAGAACGAGGTTCCCCAAAGAAACCAGCTCTTTCTGAAATCCCAATGGATCTCGGCAAACCGAACATAGATCTCCAAACCCTCAATTCCGCAAGCAGGCTGAAGACCGCACAAGAACCGCTGATCCCAAACAATGATGAAAAAAGTGTTTCAGAAAAGGGGCAATCTCAAGGAGTCAAGCCTGTTTTGAGCTCCTCAAGGCCTTCTGGGGGTCCTCGTGGCAGGGGTGGGAGACCCGGCCAATCCACGGACCAGTATAAGATATACTGGAAGTTGAAGAAGCTCACAGCATGTCTGGCAAAACGAAGGATGCAGCGAACTGCCAGTTCGAGCTCCAGGCTAGCAGAGGAAGGTGCTGAGGGAGGGACCCATGATATGCAGGAAAGGAAGTCTGATCTCAAATTGCAGGACATGTATTCTCCAGGGGTGGTGCCAAAAGTAACTATACGTGTTGGGGAACATTCGGATCAGACGTCTTTGGCAGAAGGACCTGCTAAGGAGAACGGTAGGGTTTTTGCTGTCAAGTATTATGCCACACATAATAATAATAATAATAATATTAAACCTTATTTGTATACCAAGGTGCTTATAAAAACTACATTATAGTTAGCACCAAATAATTTACATGAAAACAAGTAATACCATAATTAATATAAAATATTAAAGATGACACCCACTTTGTAATGCTAATACAATTAGTGTACATAAAATGTTTTTTTTCCAGCTTTCCAAGTGTGTTGGTCTGTTCTTTTGTTCTCCCATTAACCTTGAGGCAAAATTCCTTTATTCCTTCAGTAGAGACTTCTAACCTTGAGGGAACCACTGAAACAAGTGCACAAAATACCCAGATGATGTTGGAGCAAGGCGGTTACACCCACAGAATGAGTCTTTCGGGTGCCAATAAGAGGATGTTCCACCTGCTGAAGAGAGCCAGAGTCCAACTGATTAAAATCGACCAGCAGAAACAGCTCAAATCAGCTCAGGTCAGAATGTTTAACAATTTTATGACAGCAAAAAGTGCTGTTACATTTTTATAAGGCACTGTATCTGACAAGTTCTGACTATTCATAAGCTGGGTAAACGCAATGTGTTCATTTTCGAAGAATCACTTGGAGGGTTCACTGTACACACAATCGTTCAAAAGTTTTTCTTTTTTTTTCTAAAGAAATGTATACTTTTTTTCAACAGACACATTAAATTGATGAAAAGTGACAGTAAAGACATGTTTAATGTTACAATAGATTTCTATTTCAATTAATGTTACTATTAATCTATTAATGTTCTATTTATCAAAGAGTCCTGAATTTTTCCCCCCACAAATATCAAGCAGCACAATTGTTTTCAACATTGATGATAATCAGCATATTAGAATGATTTCTGAAGGATCATGACGCTGTGTAAATGTGCGCTTTTATGCGCTTGTCTTCTTATTGGATAAATTTGTCCGCCTCAATTGAGCACATACGTTTTTTAGAATTTATACGCATATTGGCGTTTCCACCCAGCCTTTTTAAATGCAATATGCCAAAAATGTGCATTAAAAAAAGGCAGATTGAAACATAGCTGCTGAACGTTTTTTAATAGCAGGAATAAATAACATTTTAAAATGTATTAAAACAGAAAAGTTATTTTAAATTGTAATATTTCACAACAATGCCGTTTTTACAATATTTTACTGTAAATGCACCAAAATGGTGACCTTGGTGACCAAAAGAGAATTCTTTAAAAAAAAACATCAAAAAATTTGGCCCCAAAACTTTTGAATGGTAGAGTATTAATATTTTTTTGTCACCTTTGGAGACCTTAGTGTGAACTATGGAAGCTTGTTTCCGCCACAGAATAAAACATTTTAAAAGATAATTGCAACTTTTTTTCTCGCAATTGCGACTTTATATCACGCAATTCTGACTTTATAATATGCAATTGGGAGATATAAAGTCAGAATTGCATGATATAAAGTCGCAATTGCGTGTTAAAAAAAGTCAGAATTGTGAGATATAAACTATTCTGAGGTAAAAAAAAAAAAGTCTGTCTTTTTTTTCCTTAGAATTGGACTTTATATCTCACAATTGTGAGTTTATATTTCAATTCTGAGAAAAAATTTCAGAATTGCGAGATATAAACTCACAATTATGTTATAAAGTCAGAATTGCGTGATATAAAATCAGAATTGCGTGATATAAAGTCGCAATTGCGAGAAAAAAGTCAGAATTCTGACTTTATAACACGCAATTGCGACTTTATTTTACACAATTCTGACTTTATATCTCACAATTCTGAGAAATAAAGTCAGAATTGCGAGATGTAAACTCGCAATTGTGAGATAAAAAGTCGCAATTATCTTTTAAAATGTTTTATTCTGTGGCGGAAACAAGCTTCCATAGTGAACAATGTTTTTTAGTGGCAAATGATATTTTGATAAAACAATATACAAGTCTGTAATATCTTTTAAAACTGTGTAATTATACAAACAGTGATGTTTATGCTCTGCAGCTTCTGTCTGGCTCTGTGAGAGTAAGAGATGGATCAGCCACAGGCATGAAGAGAGGAAGAAAGCGGGGCAAGAGAGTAGTCCCAGCTAACCCAGAGGGGGCTCCACAAGTATGTTTCACTGAAAAATATCGCCTTGCAGATTTTTCATCGGATTGTGAGTTTAACGCTGTGCTTTTTTTAACTCTGTAGGAGCAAGTGATCGGTGGTCCACGGATAAAGCATGTGTGTCGAGCAGCAGCGGTTGCACTGGGACAGCCACGTGCCATGGTTCCCGATGACATTCCCAGGCTCAGCGCCCTTCCTCTGCATGAGAGAGAGGGGATCACTGCTTCACCTGCCGAAGAGGGTACACACCTCTACTTTGCTCATTCTGTCCACATCCGTTATAAGTGACATTTGCTAATAATCATGGAGATAAATGGGCTCTTTTGGCCTGTAAATTGTGTATTATGTCATGTTAGTTGCAGTGTAATTGTAATACAAGTTCAGCTCGTAATTTGTGGGCTTGAATGCATAAAATGTATGATTTCCTTTAAGGCTTTGTAAACAAGTTGTATAAAATGTAGAATGATTTTAAATATGATTAATATAATAATGAAATGTAAATATAGGTATTCTATAATAAATATTCTAAAATATATAAATATTTATTTTAGATTTAATGTACAGTTCCTAAAAGTATCTCTCTAGTTGGACTACTTTTCATTTACTTTATTATTTTTGAAACCCAGCCCACCAAGATATTAGAATGTTTATTATTATTTTTTATTAATTTAATTTAGTATAAGTACGTGTCATAATAGTGTAGTTTTACATTAAACTCTTTTTTTAGCTCTGTTTAGCTGAATATTCTCATCCTTTCTGGATATGGGAACATGTAATGGCTAGAAGTTTTGTAATTACGTGAATGTGAAAATAAAATGATCCTAGAGTGTGTTGCATTCATAATGCACAACATATGCAAAGTGAGTCGTGAATTGTATTCAAAACACCACATGAGATGGCCTGAGGTCATTTGAAAAACTCACATAATGCACTACTGCACAAAAAAAAAAAAAAAAAACATAAAAATAGAAACACAAAAATTTTCATTATGGTATTTCTTTATTTGTTTAAAATGCTCGTATTTGAATGCTAATATGTGATTGCAATTTAAAGTGCTCTATCATTGCAATTTCTGAAATAATTGTAATGCCTACTTGTGGCAGCAGTTCACCATTATATCTAGGTGGTGTTCCCTTCATTTCTTAGCAAACCAAACCTTGACATTCCCAAAATGCCCTTATTCTTATGTTAGATGCTTTCTTTTGCCTCTGTCTCCCTCTTCCACCGGCCCCTTCTGGCTCTTCAAGATGTTGCATCTCACTCAGAACCAGAGAGTGAAGAATCTGTTGAGCCAAAGCCGACATTTAGACGCAAGTATGAAAGCACTGCTTTTGGCTATCGGCTAAAGCGCTGCTTGCGCTGCAAGGGCTGCAATCGGCTGGAGGACTGCGGGAGCTGCGTGTTCTGTCTGGACAAGCCCAAATTTGGAGGACCCAACAAGAAACGGCAGAGCTGTGTGTAAGTGTCCAAATAGTGTTAATTACAAGGTATTACTTGGCAGCAAGCCTTTCCCGGGGTTTAAAGAAGTCATATCATACATTTCTTCTTTTTTGATCCTATTTGTGGACTTGTTTTTGTAATTTTTCAACAGCTTAAAGAAGTGTTCGCTGATTGAGCAGAACAAAACGAGACGATTTAACAAAGGTACTCTACTTGCCTCTTTAAAATTGAAATCCTTTTTAATGGCCTGGTATTTACAGTCAATTGCCACTTGCCAATGCAAATATAGTAATAACTAATAAAATGTACGTGTTTCAAATATTACAGTTAAAAATACTGGTACTCTACAACTTTAGCAGACAAAGTTGGCATTAAAGCTCTGGGCTGTGTTTCCCAAAAGCATTGTGAGCTGGGTTCATCGTAGAGACCATTGGTGGCAATGGTTCTATGATCTACTTGGACTTTTTGGGAAACTCAGCCCTGGCCTGTTGGTTATTCGTACAGATTTGATCATTTTATTTGACCACCTCTCTTTGGCGCAGTCCAGATGAAGCGGCGGCGGCGGCCATCAGCGGCCTCTGGCATGAACAGCAGCGAAGAAGAAAACGAGGAGGAAGGGGGAGATGATGGAGGAGGAGGACAAGCCCAGTTCAGCCCCACCAGGAGGCAGCCCAGACGACAGGTCACTCCTCGGTCCTACAGAAAAATGCTGGGGTACGACGACTCTGACACAGAGACACAGAGTGTCAGCTCAGAGAAGACAAAGGCCAGCGGGACCCAAAAGACTCAATCGAGTGGTATGAGTTTCATGTCAACCCTTACGCCAATATACACAGGAACAGCTCTTTGTTTGTCTTAAGAGCAGTAGCGTAGCCACGTTTCCTGATGAAAAAATGAATTGTTGATATGTTCCTCTTATTGATAGATTGACCAGTGCTGTGCGATAAAATGCAACACTGTTTTCAAACGTATTGGTTTGATTAACATGTTGTGCATAGCTTACGCTTTCATTTTCTTTGCGTGTGAAAGTTCATTAGCATGCCGTGAAAATGGCGGATGCACAAAGTTCAATATTGCGCTTTTTCAAGAAATCACGGAAAGATGAGCGAGAAGTTGCTACATTTAGTTGTCGACCGATATTGTTTTTTGATAGCCGATGCCGATATCTCACAGAGCAGGGTGGCCGATATGTAAAATAAAGAATTTATATTTATTTTAATTAATATTTAATTAATTCGAGATCAATAATAATAAGAATTTTTTTTAAAATAAACATGCTTGTACTTTAGATGGCAACTTCTTGATTCTGCAATCCTATTACAGTATTTTTCAGAAATAAAGTAAACACTGTAACAGGTCGTTCAGTAATCTGGTAAGTTTGTGCACAGTGATCATATTTTTTAAAAAAAAGACAAGGTAATACAAATTTTTCATACAGCACACAGTGAAATTGGTTACAGCATGTCGGTTGTACAGCATAACACATTGGTTATAGCACAGCGTATTTTAAAATCAAGGATTTAAAGTTTGTTGATCACGTCTCCAGTTAAGCTGAACAGCTGGATCAATTTTTCACACGGACAGACCGTCACGCGCAGAGTAACGCGATCATGCAGGCTAAAAATGCACACTTCAGAAGATCTCACAGCTGGATTCCATTAGATCTGCAAGGTTTGTGAAAATAAATGTTTATTAGATATTCAGAGTCATTTTAATGATATAAATGCGTATTTACTTAATCTTGACGGAAAATGAGAAAGTATTATAGTGTTTGCATTTCTGTTTCTGTGTACCATTTACCATAACAGTTCTATCTAATAACGTATTAGATATGACTGTTAAACAGAGACCATGTGAGTGCTGTTATCAGGAGCTGCAAGTCTCAGGCGTTCTCATCGCTGCCCGTCAAAATAAAAGTCCTGCTTCTAACACATCAAGCCAATCAGAAAAACTCATCGGCCGATGCCAATATTTTAAAAATGCCTCGCCGATATATATCGGTCGAAAACTAATCTGTATCTGAACCTACTTCACCTTTCCACGAGACAGTGGGTGAAGCAGCACCTGAGACTTCCACGACAAGGACACAAATCGGCACAATGCCAAATGATTTTGTCTCATTATAACAGCGAAAACACCTTATGTCAGCTATGGTCATATAGATAAGAGTAAGACATCATTGGAAACTGTAAAGGGTCTATTTTTATCTGTGTACACTCACAGTAAAAACAAAACATTGCACTTTTGTAAAATAAAGAAAAGCAGGATGCGCTGTCTGCCGTCTCGGTTTCCTTTCCCTGAAGTTGTGCGTGTCACAAAAATGAACCGAAACTCAGCATATAGGCTACTACTTGTTTTTTTGTTTTTTCTTTCGATTTGTTAATCTGTATTTAAATGAAATATATTTAATTTATATTTATTCCTTTTATATACGTATACGTATATATTCTGTTTTTCTCCTTGAACTGAAGCGTTGCATGTGCGTGATGTGACGATGTATGAATCTTAATGATCTGTTGTTTATGCTGCTATTTGCACATGTAAAACTGAACACAATTTTTTGGTATTTTTAATGACTCATAGACACTTATCCATTCTAATTTAATTCTAATAATTCAGGGGGAAAAACCCAAAATTAACATCCCTAGCCTATATATATTGTGGCCCCCTCATTTTAAGATGGGACCCCCCCCAAAATAAAATTCTGTGAAACCAGTGTCTCTGAGACTTAACCAATACTTTGAACTTCTTTCCAGACATGGCTACCTCTGTAACTGCTCCAGAAGAAGCAACAAAGCAGAAAAGGCAAGGGCTTTACAGAGCATTTTGGGCCCAACGCAGAATTGATAAGGTACAGTAACTCATTGTCATTTTGATGATCCCAAAATGGATAATCTGACGATTAATCGACCTGGGCTTAGTCTCCCAAAAACATTGTAATCCTAAGTAGATCGTAAAACCACTGCCACCCAATGGTCTCTACAATAAACTTAGCTCACAAGAATTTTTTTTTTTTACTTTTACTTTTTTCTTTTAAACTTAATTTCTTCATTTTCACATGTTAAACCATCTAGTTTAAAAAACATTTTGGTGCATCTAGATTTTATTTTATTGGTTGGCACATTGCATTCCCAAATGCACGTTATAAGTGACTTAAACTCAGATGCGGAGATGTGTTTGTGTGGAGCAAAATTTACTGAACCACGCATATATTTATTTAATTAAATCACAGCCTTTGCCATTTTCATAATCACACTTAGCCATATTGCGATTTTGGTTTTGTTTAGATTAACCTCTGAAATAAAATGTTATCCTCTTTAACTCTGTCTAATTGAATGCATTTGGGAATTATCTTATGTCTTTCTCTCTTTAAAATAAAACTGCTCTTGCCCTTTTCTTGGATGCAGTTTTTCCTGTCTCTCCACAGCTACAGCATAACAGCGTGTCCTAACCAAGTGTTACATGACAAGATTCTGCCATCAAGTCATTTTTCTGCCCTTGCCTTCTCAACGAGATAAATTAAAACCCAAACGTGTGACAAAAATGTATTTTTGCATATTGCTTTTTGTGGTTGATTCTTGTTATACAAAAGAATAACCAGTTATAATGTTCTGCCTGGTTAGGACACTGTTGGACTAGTAGTACTCTTTCCTTTGTTCCAAACATCTACATCTGATGGTGATGGAAATGGTTGCTTTCCTCTGTTTCCTCTCATGCTCTCTTTGGTGACAGTCCTCCTCCCGCCCAGTTTTTATCGATTCCTTTTCCTGCTTGTATCCACTATACGCTGGTCCCCTCGTATTCCCCCAATTCTCTTGGTGTTTTTGACATTTACACAGGAGCCACTTAAACCATCTTCATCATCATCATCATCATCATCATCGGACCCTCCAGCACCACCCCACCATCCCTTCACCCCCACAGGAAGTCCCTCCCTCAAGCCTGAGCGCAAGCTGCTGTTGCGGCTGGAAAGGCTACCGGCCAGTGTTGTGCAAGCGGCCTTGTTGGGCGTAGCAATCCCGGACACCACAAAGTCACAGAAAGTGATGTGCGAGGTGGTGGAAGAGGAGCACGCTTTTTTTCATTGCTCCTCTCTTACTCATTCTCAGAGTTCGGCGGAGCAAACGCCTTCTAGTGTCCTGACTCCGCTGGCCAATGGCTGCACCCAGAGAGGCAAGTTGTCACAGCGGACGATGAACAAGATTCGCGTGGACTTCAAGGTCAGAGCTGAGATTTCTATGATTTTTATATGAAACTAAAAGCTCTGTTTTTTGGGGGTGTTTTAGATAAATATTTATAAAAAAATTGATTCAAAAATTGATTCAAAACACCAAAAATAATAAGTTTTAAACAACGTTTTATAAACACACACCCACACACTCATGTCTGGTTCGCTATCTTTATATATATATATATGCATATATATATATATTAAATCTGTTTTTGTTGTATGTACCTTTTACATTTTTTTTTAATTATGGCCAAAAATAAAATCCTAATGGTAAATAATAATATTTGTAAATTACGTACAATTTAAATTGTTACATTTTTAGTTTTGGTGTGATATTTAAAGTCATAGGGTTAAAGTCATCATGAAATCAAAATTGACCCTATTTGCTTTTATTAGCGCACATTTACTAGTCGTGTGGTGAACAATTCATTCGTGCAAGATAATACACCGAAAAAAATGTGTTTGTCGTGGTAATCTTTAATCAAAATCAGAAAATTTGCTTCTGCTCTGGAATGGCGTTCCTTCTCTGATGATGTCAGTTTGATGGCTTGGGTTGAATAACTTTAATCACTCCCCTCAAACCGTCAGTCTGCTTTGAGCGAGGAATGGAGAGGAGGTGCGCTAAAGTAAAACCCTGCCCTCTATTCAATATTCCGTTTCACTTGGAAATGCGTCACAACACTGAAGTAAAGTCGGTTGCAACTTCTGGCTCACGTGGACTTGAAACCAGAAATGTTCTTGACGTTTTTTGTGACAATAACCCCTTTTTCCCCACTTCATTTATTTAATAATAAAAAAAAGCTGTTAAGAGGTCTGTTTTTAAGTCTGTTTTTAATACCCAAAAGTGGATCTCAAACGTTTTTATTTTGCTGCCTCTTTAATTTATTAACATTTTAATGTTAATTTATGCAGGAGGACTGTAACATCCAGAATGTGTGGTTGATGGGAGGATTAAGTATTCTCACTTCAGTTCCCATCATGCCCCAGTCTGTGTGTCTGCTCTGTGCCAGCAAAGGCCAACATGATGTAAGATCCAGCTTTCAATACATCACTAAATACCACAGAATCATCATCCATATTCCTTCAATCATAACTCAGTAGTACTACAGCAAAATTTCATTATTTGCAGAAGAATCTATCTATTGGCCCTTATCTAATTTTGAGTTTGATTGATCTTTTTTCCAGATGATCTACTGTCAGATGTGCTGTGAGCCTTTTCACCGTTTCTGCCTGTCACCAGACGACTGCCCAAAGGAGGAGAACAAGGAGAACTGGTGCTGCAGACGCTGCAAGTTCTGCCATGTTTGTGGCCGCAAGAGCAAGCAAACAAAGGTGCATTACACTTTTAATTTAGTACTAATACAGAATAGTCATGAAGGTATTACTTTTCTAATTAATCAGACCTATAGTTTTCACATTGCAGAAGAGAAAAATATTGTAAACGTACATCAAAGGAGCCATGCAAGTACATATATTTGACAACAAATCAAATAATCATATTCTGTTCTTCCTCATTCAGCCAGTTTTGCAGTGCAAGAGATGCATGTACTGCTACCATCCATCCTGTTTAGGACCCACATATCCCAAATCTGTAAAAATGAACACCTCTTGGGTGAGTTATCTCCCTAAAATCATCATTCTAATTTTCACCTAGTTTGACAGACATTGCGTTTGAATTATTCATACAGTGATAAGGCCATCAGTGAAGTCTGCTTTGTTTCTTTGCAGATTTGTATGCTGTGTATCAGGTGTAAGAGCTGTGGTGTGACTCCTGGGAAGTCCTCGGACTTGTCCTGGAACAGTGAGCTGGACCTCTGCCCTGACTGTAGCAAACTCCATAGCAAAGGTTTGACAATGCAAACGTCTAGTCAGATACTAGTTCAGTCTGAAATGTTAAGGTTCTGCACCTTTAATTGATTTTTTTTATTATATTAATTAAATAATGTGATTTCATTGCTTATTTTTATTTAATTGTATTAATTCAGTTAACTGAATAATAATATTACTTGTATATAACATTACATTTTAATAGAAACAAATTTGTTTGTTTAACTCATGGTTTTGTGTGATTATGTCTAAGAATTTAGCATTGTAATTTGTTGATTGTGTGTTCACAGGGAACTTCTGCACTGTCTGTCTGAAGTGCTTTGAGGAACATGAGTTTGACAGCAGCATGATGCAGTGTGCCCGATGTGCACACTGGGTCCATCCCAAATGTGAGGGGCTCACAGGTAAGATCCATTTTCAGTGCCTTGCTGATCACACACACTGTACTCTGTCCTGTATTTCCTTCCTGTGTTTTTCATCTTCAGACGATCTGTATGAGATCCTTTGTCGTCTACGGGGGAAGAGCCTGGTGTTTTCCTGTGCTCCCTGCAGTAAGAGATTCCGCAGCGGCTGGCAGGACGTCGTGCAGGTCGTTTTGAGGAACGGTCTAGAGAAGATCATGGATGGATTGAGGAGCTCTCTGAACATGTGTCACCTCCTTGTATGTGCGCAGGTGAGGTTTGAGCAGTCTGTGTACTGAGAATATGTCCCCTTTAAGTTTTAGTTTGAATGATTTATCTGTTCACCCTCCTGTAGTGTCTAGGTAAATCAGATGTGTTTTATATGTGTATCTGAACAGTGTGAGGCCTGTCCAGATTTTGAGGTTGTAAAGAAACAGTCAGGCTGTTGTTTACATCCTATAGAGAAGAAGCTGGAGAATGACCTGTACACTTCACTGGTGAGATCTTTTATACATGTGAAACAAGTTGACAACATAAATAGGTTTTTCAAGAACAACTGTGTTTCTATTTCTATTGTCTACTAACTTTCTATATCCTTAATAATCCAATACTATGTATAATTTACATTCAGTCTAAATCTTTCCTATGCATTTGCAGAAGAACCATTGAATTAGTCAGTCTATCAATATTTTTACGTTGGAAATCACAGTTTAGAGATTCGGTATCAGTTAAATAGGTATAAAACATTAACTAAATGCTGTTTACTCTGTCCTTTCAGAAAGCATTTCATGAGGATGTGGTGATGGTGTTGGTGGAAAGGCTGAGAAAAGAAGAATATCTTCCAGTGGAGCAAAAGCCCACAAGCCAAGCCAAGTTGTATTACATAAAGGTAATGTTTTTTCTTTCTTTCTGTAGGTCTACAATAGCTGCCGGTGTTCAGTTCAGCTGTTATTGGATATTTTAAAGCAATGCATATTTTATGAGTGATATTTGCAGACTGTAGTTCATTTTGGTGCATATTTTGTCTTTGTTTTGTTTTTGCAGCTAGTAGAACAAGTATTTAGCTGGTTCAACAGTCAGGACCCCAAAACATGGAACCCTCGTATGCAAGAATTTCCACGGTATGAACTTCATTTTTCTTATTTTTAAAGCAATAAAGTATTCCGGGTTAAACAACTTGTTGCTCTGTAGACTGTCGATTACCATCGAAAATAACTTTGAGTCACCATTCAGATTGTAACCAACAAAAAAGAGTTAATAAGACAGTTGTTCTGTTGGGTTTACAAACTGAAATGTTAAGCTTGTATTTTTGCTACAGCACTTATATTAATGATTCATATTCCTTAAAGTCAGTGTTAAACTTTGAGCAGATTAAATTGGGAATCAGTGGATCTCAACCTTTTTGACTTCAAACATGTCTTATTTTAAGTCTTCTTGAGGCCCCCTTGGAAATTTGTTGAGAAACACTCTGCTGCATGTATTCCGGTTTTTCTATTTGTGATGTTTTTAGTAAAGGTTCATTTTGCCCCTTTTGTTTCATAGTGGTATGCTTCCTGAAGCTGTAATTCCCCCCAGCAATGAACACAGTTATGCACAATGGCTAAAAGAGCAGAACCCAGAAAACTCTCACTCAAAATCTCAAGGTAAGCACATTGTGTTTTTATCTTTATGGCTCATGCTCTCATCTTGTTTGTATCTTGTTTTGTTAATTTGTGTCCATAAACCACAGATCTGCAGAATGTGAACTCTCAGTCTTTCATGGATGAAAGACAATGCTCCCTCTGTCAGCAACATGGAGATGCCAAACCGAATGTAGGTGAAACCTCTAGCAGTTCTGTTTTCTGGGACGATTATTCTGTTGGACTCAGTTGAGTTGTATTGTATGTGTAGGATGCTGGTAGGCTGCTGAATATTGGACAGAATGAATGGGCTCATGTGAACTGCTGCATGTGGTCGGCGGAAGTGCAGGAAGTCAAAGGAGCTTTGCTGCATGTTCACAGTGCCGTTGCCAGGGGCCGGTTCATGGTAAGTATCAACTGATAAACAATAGTGTATATGTAGAATAAAATCTAGAAATATTATTAAATGTACCTTTTTTCCAGCGCTGTGAAAGTTGTGGCCAAACGGGGGCGACTGTGGGTTGTTGTCTCACCTCTTGTCAGAGTAACTACCACTTCATGTGTGCTCGTGCCAGCAACTGTGTCTTCCAGTGTGATAAGAAAGTCTACTGTTACAAACACCGTGATCTTATAGACAGCAAGGTTTGTATGTTTAGCAAAACTGTTCATGTTTTACAGTTACTGTATAATTTGAAGTGAGAAGAATGTAAACAAGCTTTTCTTTTTGTAGATTGAACAAGGCAATGGTTTTGAAGTTCTCAGAAGGGTCTACGTTGATTTTGATGGAATCAGTCTGCGTAGGAAGTTTCTAACAGGCTTGGAGCCAGAGTCTGTAAATGTGATGATTGGTGAGTAAGCGGGTCCTTTTTTTGTGTGTGTGTTTAAAAATAAGAGAGAATTCAAAAAATTTCATGTACCCATGCAGGGTCTCTACACATTCAAAAACTTGGTGTTCTGACGGAGCTGTCTGCAAATTCTGGAAAATTGTATCCAGTTGGTTACCAGTAAGTAACAGTTTAAAATCACTCGGCTTTCATTTGATAATTCTTTTCATTTGATTCTGGTGATGATCAGTTATCAAAGCATTAGTCACATAATTCCTTTTGTAGTACAACTATTGTCCAAAAAATAATTAAAGAAACATGAAAGGGTTTAGCAGAACTTAGATTGTTAACGGCAAACTAGTATCAGCTTCAGATTGCACATTCAACCTCTATGAATGTTTATCTTAAAGAAGCAATTGTTGTTCCAGCTTGATGATCTTTTTCCATAGTTATCTGTACTCATAGTTTGATCTGGTCTCAGATGTTCTAGATGGTATTGGAGCACAGTTGACCCTCGCAGGCGATGCCGGTACACTTGTAAAGTGACAGAGATGCGACCTTCAACACGGTGCAAAACTCCTTGTTTCTTGGTGGACCAGGGAGAAAATCACACAATTGTACACAGCCCAAAAGTTCACAATGGTGTGTGTTTAAGTATATCTATCTACATGCATATTGTTTTTTTAACATTTAAGCATTTAATTTAGAGCCTGTACAGTTTTTGGCCAGCATGGTGTAAAATCTTTGTACTTTGTTAATTTTTCACAATCATATTTCTGTCTCGTAGATGAGGATGGCACAGACAGCGAGTCTTTTTCACCTGAGCTTCCTCCCATCACCCCCTCCAAGACTAAACAGGACTCAGGGGTGGTAGGTAAGACTCCTGGGTATCCACACAACAGGAGACCAGCAGGAGGAATGTCCAGACCATTACCTTCCCCAGGTAAGATTCTTCCATCATTTTTAAGCTTTCTGTTCATTTATTAAACAAATAAATCAAATTACATCAAATTTCAATATGATGAAAAATGTCATAATTTACTCACCCTCATGTCATTCCATACCCATCACACATCCATGTGAATCGAATAGTATAAATAAGTATTAAAATTAAGAGATGAGAAGGTATGAACTGACAATGATTTATTGGCAAGCGACATGTGCGTTCCATTCCCTCTCTTAGAGGTGTTTATGAACACCTTAGAGCTTAACAAATAAAGCATTCCTGTGAAATAAATAATAAATGAAAAAAAAAAAAAACCGGAACAAAGTCTTTATCAACAGAAAGTAATCAAATGTAAAACAACACTGCATAGTCTTCACTCTGTATAAATATAGATTAATCCTACTAAAGAGCAGCGATTGATTTTTCTCTGTATCTTTTGTTGTTTTATTAACATCTCAGGAAATGCTGTTTCCACATCCCATCACATTTTGACCATCAGTGACCTTGATGAGACACGGCGTGCAACAAGGAGACTTTCCACACGTAGCCGAAACGCCTCTCCTCCCCCTGTGGTACTTTCGGGCCCGATGGCTCAGCGATCAGGGAGCTCGATTCACCCTAGGTCGCTTTCATTCAGCCCCCCTGTCTCACCACTTGGTGCAACCGAGAACCTCCTGAGCACCACTTCACCTCGACGAAGAGGGAGGCCTTCTTCGTTATCTCCATCTAGCATCACCTCAGGACCCTCACCACCACAAGCAGCTCTCCGGAGTCCATCTTCGACCGCACCTTCATCTGTACGCCACTCCTCACGACTTCAACAGCCTTTCACAACCACAACACATAAAAGTGACGAGGTGGATCAGGAGTTCTTTGCCTTGTCAGAGCCAGAGGAGGCTGCAGGTGCGCCAAGCCACAGAATTCCCACCACATCTGACAAGTCGGATCAAGAACTGCTTTCTGCGCACTTTGATCCAGACACAGATGTGGCTTTGGCCTCAGTATTGAACGCAAAGCTTGAATTTGACGAGGCTTTGCTCAATGAAAATGTGGCTCTGGATTGTGACCCTCAAGGTAGTGAGGCAGATGTGGAAGAAGGAGCCTGCAAATACATCTCTGGCAGGAATGATCTGTCATCACCTGTGACTTCAGAGATGCAGATGGAAACAGATGATGATGTTGCTGACCATTATCTAAATTTCTCTCGCACAGTTGTGGTCCGTGAGCCTGCCAAAGACTCTACACAAGCAGGTCTTGCTGTCCTCTCTAACTCAGGGTCCATCTCGCAGCTGGATGGAGCTGACAATGACTCGGAGAGTGATACAGGTGAAGCCAACACAGATGATGATACTCAGGAAGTAGGGAGTAGTTTTTGTAGTCAGGATACTGAGCCATTAAAACTCACTGGTCCAAACAAGGGCAGAACCCTTGGCGACGGGCAGCTAGTTTGCACGCAAGCATCGATTGCAAATCCACATACAGCAGATTCTGTTGATCAGAATGCTCAGCCAGAGACTCAAAACATGGACCAGGTTTGTGAAGAACAGGAAATAAGTACTTTAAAAGAGAGCGGAGAATTGCTTGTTGACCTTAGCGCTGACATATCCAACCAGCAGGAAGCATCCTTCACAGAAGGATTGAAAGCAACAACCCCCATCATTTACAAAGGTGGTGATCTTGTGACGAGCCAAGAAGTAGTCTTGATGGAGAATGAATCAACAGAGAGCTCGCAAGAGGTGTTCTTGGACGACGCCAGTGGGAATTTTATATCCGCTGTTGACGGCAGAGTTTTGGACTTGACAGAAAATGCTGCTGGTCCTGAGGCGGCAAGTGATTCCTCACCAATAAACAAGGATGAATCTGTTTTAATGAGAGATTTGTTGCCTGTTGAGAATCTGGCAGCAGCCAAGCCAATGAGTGGTACTAGAACAATTCATGTAGTTGCACCAGCTATGCACACAAAAAGACGTTATGTGACTATACAACCTGGATCCCAACCCAAAACTCTCCAGATGGCCATACCTACTGCCACCTCTCTGCCGCTCTCCATGCCTGTCAGTGTTGTCTCATCTCCTCCCACCTTTTCCATTGCACAGCAAGGAACTCTGCTTGCTCATGCCCCGGCTGTAGTGAATGGTTTCGGAGCTCTGTCGAAGGAAGCCACAAAGGGTCGTGCGATCGCCATACGCATTGCCACCCCAAAACAAGTAACAGGACAGTCTCTGCTCCAGTGTTTGCCCGGTACACCCTCTACACCTCAGGTTCTTCTGGTCAACCGGGCTGGACAGATTCTAGTGAAAAACCCACAGACTAATACCTACCAAGTACCTAGTGCTAATTCCCCCTCGTATACCCAAATCAGCCAGATTGCGAAGATAATCCACAGTAGTAACGTTCTCCAGCGACCCGTCCCTAAGGTTACGGTGATACCAGTGCCACAGCTTCAGACTAGTCTCAGCAAAACCACACCAACGCGCATCATATCTTACGGCAGCAGCAATCGAGCAGCACCGTCAACCCAGGTGCTTATCAGGAGGATTCCTCAGAGTTATCCTAGTCCGCTGATAGAAAGAGCTGACTTGATTTCTGGAGGTGGGCGGAAGGAAATGGCCCAGGCTATAATCGATAAAGCAATGGCAAGTCACCGTGAAATGGCAAGTCCCATCAGCACGAACCCTTCTCAGCTCCACCTTGATAAACGCCTCTCTCCTGAATCGAAGGAATCATCTACTGGGTGTCGTCTTCGAACTCAACCAAACATCTTGTCCCACTCCAGACCTCCAGTCAAGATCAAGAGAGTGTCTTCATTAACTGATCGAATTGGTGTGAAAAGATGCAGGACAGACTTCTTGGATCAAATAGATCCTTCTTCCCAGGATGACCCCAGCAGGTAGGGACAAATATTTAATCAAATCGGTCAGGATGATCTAATCATTGGTCTAGGTTTAGATTATTTTAGAGACCTAGCATCTGGGAGGGGGGATTTCCTGTTTTTTAGCATGTAAACAGTCCATCTGATGTAATGCTATCATTTTGTGCCATAAAAGGTTATAGTAAATGCTGTGAAAAAGTTAGACTTTCTGTTTTTCTGCATATACATGCATTACACTGAATAACATCTATGAATGCACAAAAGCGACTTACCATGAACAAAAACACCAGCTGCCTGGTGGACCTGATCATGAACCAAATCTTAATTCATTACGACAGATAAAAATGTCATATTGAACATCTCAACTGGATGTTCTTGTTAATTTTGCTTTATTTTCATCATGTAATAATAATCGTTATTTTTCACATTTTTAGATCAAATCGGGTTAGAATAAAGGCCCCTAGTGTAAAGGATGTGCTCGATTTTGACGAACCTGATGTTGGATCTCTTGACCAGCAGAAGATTGATGAATCCAAGATTGCTGAACTAGAGAAGTCAGTAATGAGAATTTAAAATCACATTTAGTCATGTTTTACCCTAGAAAATCACAATATTTTCTTTTTCTTCTTTTTAGAATTACTCCAAATAATTTGGAGCCCACTGCGGCGCAGGAAAATGACACACGAGACGGTGGTAAATCTCAATGTATGAGCTCAAAATATAGTGATTCCTCTGACTGGGCCCCATATGCAGGTTAATATGAAATATGGCTGACGTTAGGCACATTTGTTGTAGTTGCTCGCACTAATTCGATGAATAGTTCGATGAAAAGTTCACTGCATGTGTAATTGTTTCAGGTTGGAGTTCAGATGAGGACTCCCCATCACCTGGCAAGCAGGATAAATATGCCAGTCTGTATCAACCCCACCTGCGTTTCCAAATTACCAGTGAGGATGGTTTTAGCGTAGAGGCCGACAGCATGGATGGTCAGTTTCGAGAAATCTTGTACTGGGACCATGAAAAAAGCAATTGGGTTTCTTCCTATTAAACTTGGGTAGATTATAATACGTTTCCTTCACTTTGTTTCTTCAGTGGCGTGGAAAGCAGTAATGGATGGTGTCCAGGAGGCACGGATAGGCTGTCGGCTGGAGCAGTTGCCCATCAGCAGGGTCAGTGGTGCCAGGGTGCTGGGTGTCCTCCACGATGCTGTGCTCTTCCTGCTGGAGCAGTTGCAGGGTGCTTCCCTCTGCCAGAAACACCGTTTCCGTTTCCACCAGCATGAACTACCAGAAGAGGTGCTGCCAATCAACCCCAGTGGCTGTGCCCGCGCAGAGGTCTATGTGCGGTAAGTATCAGTAAAGACTATCTGAACTCATGTAGCCTTTGTCACATATTGACTGAGGTACTTCATTTTTTTCAAGTTTTGAAATCAAAAACAACCTTTTTTTATTTCACTCTCCAGAAAATCTACCTTTGATATGTTTAATTTCTTGGCGTCGCAACATCGGCAGCTTCCTGAGTCTAGGCCATGTGATGATGAAGAGGATGATGTTATGCTCAAATCCAGCAGGTTAGACACTCGGCAACATGTGAATGTGAACAGTAACATGTGAATGTAATACACTTCCACTTTAAGATGTTTTTTGAAAGAGGTCTCTTGCTCACCAAGGCTATATTTATTTGGTTTAAAATAAATGTTTTACATCATTACTCCAGTCTTCAGTGTAAGTAAGTAAGTAAACTTTATTTATATAGCACAGATAAAATCACAAAGTGCTTTACATATAGCAAGTTAACAAATTTAACAATTAAGAAACATCATACAAAACATAAAACATAATAGCTCAGTCAACTGAAAGCTTGACTGAATAGAAGTGTCTTCAGCTGTTTTTTAAAAGAATCAACAGAATCGGCCACACGCAGCGACAGTGGCAGGGCATTCCACAGTTTGGGAGCAACTGCTTGAAAGGAGCGGTCTCCCCGAGTTTTAAGGCGGGTTTTAGGGACAATCAGGAGATTTTGACCTGAGGAACGAAGAGTGCGGAAGGAAGAATAAGGAGTTAACATGTCTGCGATATGTAGTGCTCTAAAAGTTCAAACAAAAATTTTATAATCCTAAATTTTACTGGAAGCCAGTGGAGAATAAATAAAATCGGAGTAATGTGTGCCCTTCTGTTGGTTCCTGTTAATAGCCTGGCTGCTGCGTTTTGCACCAATTGGAGACGGTTCAGAGAAACTTTGTTAAAACAAGTAAAAAGAGAATTACAATAATCTAACCTTGAAGAAATAAAAGCATGAATGATCATCTCCGTGGTAGCTTTGGGCAGTATAGTTCTCAGTTTAGAGATGTTTCTCAAATGATAAAAACAGTTTCTGACCAACTGTCTAGAATGACCATCCAGAGACAACGATTGGTCGAACAAAACGCCAAGGTTTCTTAGGCTCAACTGGACGGATGAGTTCAAGGAAACAGAGGTGTTGTTTAATTTGGGGAGCAAATTTTTTGTTCTGGAGCAATGATCAAAGTTTCAGTCTTTTTTATATTCAGTTGTAAATAATTGTTGTATAACCAAGTCTTAATGCATGACAGGCATTCCAATAAATCAGTTAATTTACCTAACTCTGACTCTTTGAATGAGCAGTACAACTGAATGTCATCAGCATAAAAGTGATAAGACACATTATTAAAATTACGAATAATTTCACCAAGAGGGCTAATATACAATAAAAACAAAATAGGACCTAAAACCGAACCCTGAGGAACTCCATATGACAGAGGGGTCATTTCTGACAAAATGTTATTAATAGACACACAAAATGATCTATCACTCAAGTAAGAGGTGAACCATTTTAGAACAGACCCAGAGAACCCCATTTCATTACGTAGCCGATTCATCAATACTGTATGGTCCAATGTATCAAATGCAGACGATAGGTCAAGTAAAATCAATACAGTGTACTGTCCAGAGTCAGCAGCCATCAAAATGTAATTTGATACTTTAAGAAGCGCAGTCTCAGTTGAATGGCATTTGCGAAAACCTGACTGAAATTTATCAAACAAATTTTTTCCATCAAGAAATGAAGTCAGCTGCCCCGCCACCACTCTCTCTAGGATTTTAGATAAAAAAGGCAGTTTAGATATAGGCCTGTAGTTAGTTGGTTCAAAAGAATCCAAATTAGGTTTCTTCAGTATGGGGCTGACAACTGCTTGTTTAAAATGGCTAGGCACAGAACCGGTTAAAAGGGAAAGGTTAATCAGTCTAACAACATATGGTCTGACTTAATCAAACACATTTAGTAGCAATGAAGTCAGCAATACATCAAGCGGGCTTGAGGCTGGTTTCACTTTACTTAATAAACCCTTAATATCCTCGCAAGTGACAGGTGAAAAAGTATCCCAAGAGTATGAGGAAGCTAAACCATAGGATATAGTCTCAAGAGATGGGTTTATAGTAGCTCTAATATCTTGCACCTTGTTTACAAAAGCATGTAAAAACCTGTTACAATCCAACTTTGAGTGCACAGGCACTTGGGGAGCAAGGGGAGAAACAATCTTAGATACAGTATCAAACAGGATTTTAGGATTTTTCTTGTTCAGAGTTACAAGATTAGCAAAATAGTCCGACCTGGCCTGTTTTATCATAACATTAAGCAATGTGATAAGCTCCTTCAAATGCAGTCTATACTTCCAGACTTGTGGATTTCCACAAACGTTCAACTTTACGGCACTTTCTCCTGAAAGCCATTATTTCTTCTTTCACCCAAGGGCAAGGATTCTTAGGGAATGTGCTTTTACTTTTCAGGGGAGCAACATTATTTAAAACAGACAGACAATGATTGTTAAAAGACTGAAGAAAAGATTCAGCATCACTACAATCAATAAAAGAACTAGGGTCAAATGACTCAGAAAATTTCTCAGCTGTAGTTTGACTAATAATGCGTCTTTGCAATGTTGGATTACAAGGAAGACAGTCAACATTAGAAGACAGGTTGAAAAATATGCAACTGTGGTCTGTCACATTTCTGTCCATAACACTCAATTGGTCAATGTTCAGGCCTAAAGAAAAAACAAGGTCCAGAGTATGGCCTTTTATATGTGTAGGACCAGAAACACACTGTTTAAAATGAAATGATTCAGTGAGTGTTAAGAACTCAGATGCCACAGTACATGAAGAGTCATCAATGTGGAAGTTAAAATCCCCGAGTATCAGAACATTTTCAAGTTTGATAATTGAAGATAAAAACTCTGCAAACTCCTCTAAAAACAAGCGAGCTGGACCAGGAGGTCGGTAAATTAAGACACAGTAAAATGAGTCAGTATTTCCAACCTTAGGCATCTGTAGTTCAAAGGATCACATGATGTCACATGTGTCACATGATCCTTCAGAAATCATTCTAATATGCTGATTTGCTGCTCAGTTAGTATAATTGTTTTTTTCAGGATTCTTTCTTAATTAAAAGTTCAGAAGAATAGAATTTATTTGAAATAAAAATCTTTTGTAACAAATCTCTACTTCATAAGAGACTTCTTTTAGAAACATTAAAATTGTACTGGCCCAAACGTTTGAACGGTAGTGTGTGTGTATATGCATGTATAAATCTCAAGAGTGTATATATTCATTCTTGCATTTCAACTTCCCTTCAGAAGAGCCACAAGTACGGAGTTGCCAGTGGCTATGAGGTTCAGACACTTGGAAAAAACCTCCAAAGAAGCTGTGGGAGTTTACAGGTAATTCCTTCCAGTGTGATACAGCACAAAAACTAGCTGTGTAAAACTTCTAATAACCAATCCCATGCCAATAAAAGAGATTAGATCTCTAAAGATGAAAATAGTGTTCAGCTGTTTTTTAATTTCATCTTAGTCTTAGTCTTGTATCAAATGTACTTTTTAGTTTTTATCATATTAAGTCAACCTTGTCCTGTTCTTGTTTTGTCAAGTTTTAGTCGACTAAATGTCTTGGCACTTTAGTCTAGTTTAAGTCAATGAAAACTTTGTTTCGTCATTAAATTGATAATCCTGGTTATTTTGCTCAAAATTATAATCACAATGATTGTGGTCATTTGAGAAATTTAGTTTTTTCATTTAATTTAAGCACAATATCTCAATGAAGATCGCACTTTATTCTCAGTGTAGAAAGACTACCGTGCCCTCGGTTGCCAGACTGAGAAGATTAAGTAAAACACCAGTTAGAAAATGTAACCTTTTAAGAGAAAGGCTCTAATAGGGGGCTTTAAAATCGTGACTTTTGTAAAAACTTTTTAGTGTCGTCTCTTTTCGTCAACGATACTGCATGTTGACATTCACAGTTATTGTTTAATGGCGTTGCTGTCGTCTCGTTTTAGTCATGGAAAAAAGGACGTCGGCGAACATTTTCCGTCATAGATTTTGTTAACGTAATTAACACCAGATGAAAAGTAACCACGTTTTCCTTGTCTCCATGATAGATCTGCTATACATGGTCGTGGTCTTTTCTGCAAGAGGAACATTGAGGCTGGGGAGATGGTGATCGAGTATGCTGGGAATGTCATCCGCTCAGTTCTCACAGACAAAAGGGAGAAATACTATGACGGCAAGGTAAATGTGATTTAAAAACGTCAATTTATCCTTTTGCAGTTTTCGCCAGGCTTTCTTTCCTAACAGTCTACCGTCTAATTCCTCCCTCTGTCTCCTCAAAGGGCATCGGCTGCTACATGTTTCGCATTGACGACTTCGATGTGGTGGATGCCACCATGCATGGAAACGCGGCACGGTTTATCAATCACTCTTGCGACCCGAACTGTTATTCGAGAGTCATCAACGTGGAGAGCCAGAAGCACATCGTTATTTTCGCCCTGCGGAAGATTTACCGTGGAGAGGAGCTCACCTACGACTACAAGTTCCCCATTGAAGATGCAAACAACAAATTGCACTGTAATTGCGGGGCCCGGCGCTGCCGACGCTTCCTGAACTGAAGTCACCGTGGTTTAATCTGGCACATGGGTGGAAATAGGAAGTTTGTGAGGGGATTTTTTGGTATGGCTGGCTATTTTTGAAGGAAGACACTCATTACAGGTGCTTGAGGGTATGGAGATGAAGGATACACCATATTGATATTGATTGGCCAGTGTGTAGCGTTTTTAGACCACCACTCACATCTTGATTGGTTACCTCGTATGAGCTATATTTCCTACCCCCAACATTCAACAACCTGGGAAGTCCTGGACTGGATGAGGCAGATGATTGCTTTGATTTAACAATTAAAAATTGTGACCTCAAACGAATACCCTTTACTTAACTATTTCACCAGTTTTCCCCAGCATGCCTTTCAAATCTTGCCACTGGTAATACAGTAGATCTTTTCTGGAAGAATCCTTTAGCTGTCAGAACTAATGTACAGAGGTTTTCATAGTGGAAGATACCCTGAAGTTTCAAAGGGTGTGATTATTTTTGCTACTGAATCAGAGGAGTTCCTATGATGGGTCGTCCTCAATAGCACCTTAATAATCTTTGCTCCCCCCTCCCTCCCTCCTCCCAGAAATGTTGGCACTGTACATATTCTCCTGAACAGATGTACATTTTGGTGAACTATGAACAATCTTGCCACACAACAGTCTGTAAACAGGAGCCTGTATATTTCACAGTGTGTTTTTTTTTTACATGGGTGCAAATGAATGCATCACTTAGAACATGCTTTTAAAAAAAACTAATTCCCTTGACTGGTAGAGATAGAGTACCTTTGCTCTAAATGCATGTACAGACAGTTTTGCAGCATTCTGGGTCATGTACAGATTACCTTTCTTCATAAGACTTCACCCAAAGCCCAATTTTTGACACATTGATTTTAAGAACCCACTGTTTTTATGTGCTTTTATAACTTAAGGTCAGTCTTTGGATGGCTCTATTGTAATATTCTCCATATTAGGATGACTTGTGCAGTGTTAAATGTTCAAAAAACTCCCATCCTGATCAAAACATGCACAAGTATTAACAGAAATATACAAACCCATACTCCCGAATGGCGGGTTTAGCTTGAAACAGCCGACTTGCTTCTAATAGCCATGTGTTTGTTCCTTTCCTCATGCAGCGCGTTTAGGCCGACTCTCATTTCCATTTTATTTGACTACCTCAGTAGCTCAGTAAACCAGTGACCGCTAGTGAAGTTACAGTGCAAACATTAGTAACAATTATGCTGGGATAATCCCGAAATAGCTTTGATTTTATGCAACGTGACTGTAGGGGTTGTTTGTTTCATTTGTTTGTTTTTCCAGAGAATTCCCGGATCCCTCTTCCCTCGTGCTTTTGTACAGAATTGAAGTGTGCTTATTAAAAATGAAGACTGAGGCTTGATTCCATCACTGAACGTGATCCAACTCAAAGTGAAACTTTGTGTATAGTTGTATACAAGAATTTCTAAATCTGTTCAATTTTTCTACGCACTTTTTTTTTATTTATGATGTTCTGTACGTAATAAAGATAAAGATATTTGAACAAAGTACGTTCTTAAATTGTTTTTTTGTTCTAAATATTTTAAGATGGCATGAAAGCAAAATTGATCATGTTTACTGTATTACAGCATGTTATGCTAAATAAAAAATGGCTTCCGTTCTGCCTTTAATGAACTTTAACTTGATTTGACCCATTCAAAATCTTGCAAGTAGTTCATTTGGATTTATTAACTATTTATTTTGACTTTCATCTGAACATTTTTAAACTGAACTGGTGTATTGATATAAATGTAATAACCTGTCTAAGAAACGATATAAGGGTTAATTAATGATTGATGGTTCGTTCCAGGTCATGTCTTATAAGTGCATATAGAAACTTGGGATTTCATCATCTCACTCTTAAAACTTATTCTTTCCTCACTCTCTTTCTTGCTGCAACTCGTATGAATGTGTGTGTGTTTGTGTTAGATATTAGTTTTATGTGTTAGAGAAGTGTTACTTGTGTTATGTGCTTACGAATTTAATGTCTTAAACTGCTGATCTAAGTTACCTTGCTAACTATAGTGTTTCACTATAGTTTGGATATTTATATATTGCAGAGCTGATAGTTACAGCCAGTTCAAATGTCTGTCTCTAAGATGTCAAATAAGGTCAAATAATCAAATAAGATGTCTCTCTTATTGTCAAAAGCAAAAGTATTGCAAATGCACAACAATCTTTGAATTATTTATTATTAAGACCAAATTGTTACTTATATCAACACTTTTAATAGCACGTTCAAAGTTTTCATTTTGACTTGGTAACAACTAATAGTATTTTATTATTATAATTTTTTTGTTGTTAGCATCTGCATTGGACCCCCGCTTCAAAGGGCTACCCTTTCTAGAAAACGAAGAAAGAGAATTTGTCTTCACTAAACTTACTGTTGATGCCACAAACAGTGTATATTTGCAACTTCCCTTATTTTCATGAACCAAATGCTGGCTAATTAACTAGACTGTATTAAGGATTATACTGTAAGATTGTAATATGATGGTCCGAAATAGTTGGCTTGTTTTAGTGAAATTATTGACTTGGCTGGCGTTCGTATTTATATTTCATTTAGTTACAGATTCAGGTGGAACAGCAGGAGGATGCAGTTGAAGAGAAACCACCAGACACAGCTGAAGAAGGTATTTATTTTAATAACTTGTTAATAATAAGTAATCTGTTTCAATTTAAAGGGTAGGCATACTGTAGCATAAAAGTTTGGGATGCATTTGTAATTCAAAATGTATTTAAGGACAAGAAATGAGATGTAAACAAACAACTTTTTCATCATGTGTTTCCATCAATCTAATTCATTTTCTTTTTCAGATGAGATGCGTCCTGCAAAAAAAATGAAAGGATGGATGGATTTGCTCTTCCGCAACATCTTTCAACAGGTGCCAGAGACCTATCAAAGTCAGCTAGCGTGATCAGCAGAGACGAGGTATTCAAATACAGATCCATGGTTTCTCTGCCACTGACTGAAAATGCACTGGACTGGTGGAAGTCCCATGGGACAGAGCTACCAATCCTTGCAAATCTGGCAAGAAGTTGTCTTTGCATTCCTGCTACCAGTGTGGCCTCAGAGAGAGTGTCTTTTCAGAGAAGCAGTTTACGGCCAGATTGTGTTGGTCAATTAATATTTTTGAAAAAAAATCTCAAGTAGATGGGGTTAGAAAAAAGCAAGTCATATCATAGCCATGTGTTTGTTCATATCTGTCTTACGACACTCACCACCATATTTTAATCGCACTCTGTGTGGTGTTACTGCCCGTTGGACTTGGCCTGTTGCATTTCTGCACTTTACTGTATTTACACACTTTGCTGTATTTCCTAAATGTTCAGGAAATGTGTGCAATGTTTACAATAAAAGCACTCATGGTGCATTGAATATGTAGAAGTAGTATTATTTTTCTTGGTTTACTTGTATTTTGAATCCTAAGAAGTTAAGCTATTGAACTGAAGTCCTGAATCAAGTTATTAAAATCTATTGAATGGTCATGAATTTCCCAAAAATTGATTTTATTTGCTCAGATACAGATGTATACTAAAATTTACAGAATAGAATCGTTAATAATCGAATCGAATCAAATTTCGTTGTTAATCGAATTGAATTGTTCTGATTTGCAAAAATCGTTTTTGAATCGAATCAAAAACCTCTGAATCATGAATCGAATCGATTGGCTGTCTACCCAAAGGTTCACAGCCCTATTCCTCCCACATCTGGAGGGACACCACGTCTTGGTCCGTACGGACAACATGGCGGTGGTGTCCTACATAAATCGCCAGGGCGGTCTCAGGTCTCTAAACCTGTTAAAGGTTTCCTCTAAAGCTGCTGTTATGGGCTCACGCCAACCTGCGCTCACTCAGGGCGGCTCACGTGCCGGGCACGATGAACATAGGTGCAGACATGCTATCTCGGGGCAACGTTCTCCCAGAGGAATGGTCTCTCCACCTCCGTACAGTTCTTTTGTTGTGGAAAGTCTTCGTCTCAGAAGACAACTCTCACTGCCCAATCTTCTTTTCAAAGAGCAGGGATGCACTGGCCCATGAATGGCCCAGCCTCCTCCTTTATGCGTGACCCGTAAAACTGTGAATTTCTGAGGGTACTTATATTTCTTCAGGAGCTGTTGGACACAGGGCGCTCTCCATCCACGCTCAAAGTGTATGTGGCAGCTATCGCTGCTTTTCACTTACCGGGCGGTGGCTGGCTCCTCTTTGGGTAAAAGCGACCTGATCATTCGCTTCCTTAAAGGAGCCAGGAGACTTAACCCGCCTTGGCCACCTTCGGTGCCGGCCTGGGACCTATACTTGGTTCTACAGGGTCTTAAGGGACCTCCCTTCGAGCCACTCCAGTCGGCTGATCTGAAATCCTTCTCTCTTAAAACCGCTCTGCTGTTAGCACTAGCTCAACTCCGTTCAGAGCCCAGGTTATTTCCCTATCGGCTCTTCCCATATCGGAAGAAGATAGTGACGCTCACACGCTCTGCCCTGTCAGAGCCCTGAGAATATATCTGGAGCATTCTGCCTCTTTCAGACAGTCAGAACAGCTCTTTATCTGTTTCGGGGGCCGCACCAAAGAGCTGCCGGTCGCGAAACTCACACTCTCAAGATGGATAGTGGATGCCATCTCTCTGGCCTACACTTCTATGGGTCTTCCGTGCCCCATAGGTGTAAGAGCCCACTCAACAAGAGGTATGGCTTCCTCTTGGGCATGGTCCAGTGGAGTCCCCATTGAAGACATTTGTGTGGTGGCCGGCTGGACCGCTCTGTCCAAATTTGCAAGATTCTATAACCTAGAGGTTCCCGCCCTGCAGGCATGAGTTCTCTCCTTCTAGAGGCCCTGGCTCTTCCGACCCAGGCCCATGTATGACCCAGACCCCTCCTAGTTTTCGCCTGGCTCCGCAGCGCGAGTCCCCGCAGACTGCGCGCGCACCTCCCCAAACGACGAGGCGTGGTTTATACTCGATGCGCTCGCCGTTGTACTATTCTTTGAAACGATAGTTAGGCCAGGGTTATGCCCGGCAGGTGCGCATGGACTGGGTTCAGTAATGAAAGGCTTTCAATGACCAAAAAATAATTCGGACTGACAAAATAATAAAAATGACATTCTTCTTCTTTTAAATAATAATAATAATACAAATAATAATAATAACGACATTCTTCTTCTAAATAACAATAAGCGTCATTAATAATAAAAATCATAATATTATGAAATTATTATAAGAATATTACAAATTGTCATGCAATTATTAATGTGAATGAATGGTACTCCACATCACATCATCATCACTATTGTACACCCCAATACATGTGACGTGATATACAAAATTAAATGCTAATTGTTTCAAAGTGCTGTAAAATAATGCATTGTGATAGGTCATTTGCTCATCCAAGTTTCTCTTCTTTTCCGTCTTCCGTGTGTCCATGGCGTAAAATGAGGGCGTGGGAGAAGTGGAGACTTGAATATATAGGGGCGTGTTATTCTAATGACGATCGTTTTCAGCCGCGGCATTTATCAAGGGAAGGTATTGCGTACACCTGGATTTCAAAGGTACGCACAGCTTAATAAATCAGGCGGTGAGAGGAGTGTAAGCATAATCTTACGCCAACATATACGCCCGTTTCTACTCAAGAATGATAAATGAGGGCCTATGTGTGGTATATATCATTCTAAAGCCCGACACTCTGGTCTATGATGATTTAGACCACTACTCTGTTATAGTTCTGGCCTGGGGCTCCCCTGACACCTTCAGAGTACACACCATTTGAGAAATTAGTCTGATTCAAATGTGAATCAGAAGACCAAATGCTGACTGGATGAGAGGAGGAGCTGGGGATGGAGGAGGGTCATTAGCTCCTGAGAAATGCAATAACTTCTGATAATTTCGAAGGACCTTATGGATTCTGTGATAGGCGTTGTATCCCTGAAGAGACGTGGATCAGCTGAGTCAGCTGATGCAAGCTTGAGATTACAGCTGATACACTGGCATTGAGAAACCGTGTGCAGTTCATGATAGATCATTAGTTCTTAATAGAAATAACCACATACTACATACTGTCATATGTAAATCTAAAAAATATAGTATTTACTGTGTAACTGACTTCCATCAGTGAGTTGTGAATGTGGTCAGCACATTAATGGTGAAGTAAAAATCTTTTAATCAGTACACTTGGCCAATTCCCTAATACTTAATTTTAGGATAAAAGCTCCAGGAAGTGCGGTCCTTTTCTTTTTGATGTGGCGGTGTGTCACATGCCCATCTTGATGAATGCATTTTTCTCTCATGAATGACCCATCATCAATTTAAATAGCTCAGTACTGCACTATTTTTTTTGTCCATCCAATGTTCATTGATAATTTCCCCCATTGTAAAACTTGTTTAAAAGGTTGGATTAAAAATTATAGTGATTTTGTGTCACTGTACATGCATATGGTTATATATTGGTAATCCGTAAAAGGGACAAAGCTTTTACATATTTGCTACGTTTTTTCATTTCGACATTAAAGGAGCTGTATGTAGTTTTCAGCGGCCTCTAGCGGTGATGTTTCAGATTGCAACCAATACGTTTACAAGCGCGTGCTCTTACGCGTGCTTGAATTTATGAGCGAGCACTGTGTGTACCGGCCAGACTGAGACGCAACACACAAAGCATCCCACAACATGCTGGAAACTCCCACTGCAACGTTACAATAATAGGCTACTTTTATCAGCTTGACGTTGAACTAATGCTCCACCATGATAAGTATGGAACCCTATCAACCGTGCCGAATTTTGCCACTGCAAGCACTACTTCACATTTTCTTCAAGAAATGTACATTCTAGGTTTGTAGATAAGGTTTCTCCATGATTCAAATGCCCTGCCGATGTTGATCCGTGTTTTTTACCCGAAGTTCATCCGATTCACGTCTGGCCTTACGAGCTTCAGCAGAAAAAACTTTGTTTTTGATCAATATGTGGAGTTTGTGTTGGAGTCGGTGTTTTGCTGGGCGCAGGTCGTTTCTTAGTGTTGTCAGACATGTCATAAGTTGCATAAGTCATAAGTCCATGTCATAAGTTGCAGTGTCGTCGCTGTTGAGTGCAAAGTCAGTAGGCTAGACGAGGCGAGAGGCTCGGGAGCGCGCATGCAGGTGACGTCACTGGCGGTAAATCCGACCCGGGACCTTCACATAAAAATAAGAATACTTGCTTTCAGACAGAGGTAATAGCAAAACCCGCAAAGTGGATAATTTTAATGTGAGATTACAACCCCTTCACATACAGGCAATAAAAAAAGGATTCGTTTTGGTAAAAAAGCTACATACAGCACCTTTAAAAAAACAACCATTAATAAAGAGAAAAAAAAGGAAAAGAAAAGAAAACACTTAATCCAGAGTTACTGACAGGAATTACACATGTGGAAACTACCGGCGAAAAACATAAAAAAAAGACCGCCGTGGAGTGACGAAGAACGCGAAGGGGAGGCAGATTCTGGCAGGGAGTCGAAATTCGGCACAACACCTGTGCTGCCGACGCTTCCTGAACTAAAGTCACTGTGGTTTACTCTGGCACATGTGTGGACATGAGTTTGTGAGGGGATTTTTTGTTATGGGTGGCTATTTTTGAAGGAAGACACTCATTACAGGTGCTTGAGGGTATGGAGATGAAGGATACACCATATTGATTGGCCAGTGTGTAGCGTTTTTAGACCACCACGTCTTGATTGGTTACCTCGTATGAGCTATATTTCCTACCCCCAACATTCAACAACCTGGGGCCTGTACCATGAAGGTAGCTTAACAAACTCGGGGTTACAGGATTAGTTTTGAGTTGACAAAACCAAACCGATGCAATCAGGCTTTATTGGTACCATGATGCAGCTCATCAACTTTCTTTGTCAACTCAGGCTTTGATCCTTAAGCTATGATTACTCCACGCGCGCGTGCACATAAAAGAGTGACGTCGACACTGAACAACCAATCGCGGGTAGAGCGAGAGCGATATATTTTTCCGCGGAGGAGCAAGATATAATCATTCATAATTACGATTAATTTAAATATGTATTTCAACCTCGAAACAATACAGTCTCTGCTGCCAAAGCAAGAGAAGACTGTTGGAGAAAGATTGCTGATGGTTAATGTGTAAGTTAAAATACGTTCTATATTTATGTAAAATTATGTATGTATATATGTATGCCTATATGTGTAATATAGCCTATAGATTATTTTTATAATATATAAAAAATGTGCATGTATGTACTAAGAAAGATTAATATTCATTGATTTTTAGATTTTTAGATGCAACCCCAACTCCAAATGTTCTTGGCAGCAGATAAAGACAAAATATAAAAATATAATTCAAAGTGGTTATTTCAAGGAGTTAATTCAAAGAGTATTTACCACAACCTTTTATTACCTTTGTGAACATTTTATCACACTTGTTTGCAGCAAACAGAAATAAAGAATTAAATTCAGAAAACCAGAATACACTGGCGGAGGAGTTGGCTCTGAGTAGGCAATAAGGGACGGCCGATTATGGATGGGATTACAGGTGCTGTACAATCTGACCCTGGTGCTGGCTCCTCTAAGCAAGTAACACTGGGTACGTGTGCAATACATTACTACTTTTTTTTTAAAGTTTTAAATATGGCTGACTGTATGTTCTGCAGGGAAATGCAGTGTCCCTGTTGAAGCTAACACACATACACACACACACACACACACACACAGTCTCCCACACAGAGGTCAGTATGCAGCAGACAGAACACCAAACATAACCTGCTTTACAACAGTTATGCTTTACATTGGCCTACTTTTATTTATTAGGGTGAAGCAAATGATGAAGACACTCTGTCTGTGTGTTCTCAGACAGTTGCTGATGTGAATGCACTGGGCTTTTTATTATGGCAAACATTTGAATGTGTGGCATAAAAAAGGGACTGGCCCTTGCACATCTCTTTTGTAGGATTTTTCACAACCTGACCCAGAAACTGAGGCCTCTACCTCAATGGGCTTCAGAAGAAATGTGTAAGGATTTAAAACCCTTGACATAAATTACAGTCAGTCCTGTGTTTGTAGGAAGTCAAGGAACTTTTTGTGATTTTGATGAGCCTCCAGAAAACTTGTAATGATCATGTTTGTGGTGGAATTATGTTTCAGGTGGAAACCGACTCAGTCAGGGCCCTGTACAAAAGGAGTCTTGAACTAGACTGCACACTAAAGGAGCTGACTGTGAGCTGAGGAGGCTCCAAACAAAATCAAACAGCTGGATAAAACTGATCTCAGTATGTATATAGTTATATAGTGTATATATATATATATATATATATATATATATATATATATATATATATATATATATATATATATATATATATATAGGCTATATTAGTATATATAGTATAACTTATTTAACCAAGTAACACTTTAGTATGAATATTTATTAATGCAACTTTCTCTTGCTCTCTTTCTTTCTCCCTCCCATCCCACAAAACCAATAAAACAGTTTGAGACATATCTGCAGTTTCAATGTGCTTTTATTAAGTGTAATATTGTATGGTGATTGCATCTACATCTGCACCAGCTGGGTGGTCAAGTGTGATCGGGTCAGTTTCATCGGGGAGAAGCTGGTTTTGTGGTGTTTCTCGCTCCTTTCTACTGGTGTGGCACATACAGCCACTATCTGTGATGCCCGCTCTGGTGACTCTGAAGCGCCGAACACAGTTGAAATGTGCCTTTAGGATGCCAAAGGTCATCTCGATCTTCACTCTGGTTTTACTGAGGGGCACATTGAAGCAATGCTGTGGCCCTATCTGAGGGTCATGATAGGGGGTTATTGTGTAGGTTTTTCTATCTCGGTTTAAATGAACAGTGTTTTGTACTGTACCAAATTTAACTTGCTTTCCTCAAAGCGCTGACACAACACAGACTCATGGAAAATTTGTAAGACAAGCACTGGAGCCAGGCCATTTGGCATCCAAACTTGATCATATGTTCATGACCACAAGTCATCTGCAGATGAAATGTTTAGTAGATCATTGTTATATCTGTTAAAGTTACTATTAATTTAAAGATTCATCTCACAGAAAATAATCATCTCACATATTCACATCATCCCTACCTGAACATTAAGGCTGTGATAGGACTTCCTATTAACATAATCTGCCTCATGTTCCCCTAGAGCAGTGGAGATTGGAGCAATAGACTGCATACATGTTGCAATGACTTGGGAATCCTATCATAAGATTATCAGAAGAATAATAAAAAAGATTCAAAATAATTCTTAACATGTATTATATTGTATAGTACATTTGTGAAATTTGCTTTTTGAGAAAAAAAAAAGTGTTCATGTGATGTCACCCTATCAATATATCTTACCGGCAATTTTATAAAAGCCCTCTTTTATGGACATGGTCGATAAATGTCCGGGGAACATTATTAATTAAACTTTTCATGTACTCCTGACGAGCGAGGACCACCTTGCGAATGGTTCGACAAACTTATGTTTTCCCCTAGCTTCTGTGCGTCACCCACCATGCAAGAATGTACCACTTGCAAAAAAAAAAAAAAAAAAAAAATGCAACGCAATACAATTTGCGGTACAGTAAGTGCATGAATTCGACGTGTTAAATTCTTTATGTGCGGCTCAAGAAGTTCGCAAAGATAAGACATTCCTTCCGCGGAAAATCTGTATCTTTCATACAAGTAACTATCAGTTAAGGCAAGGGGATTTTGTCTGGCTAAAAACTATTTCTCTACGAAGTGCTCGTCAAACAATTTGCGCTGAGATGTCCACCGGATTTGGAAGAAAAGGTGAAGTCATTGCAACAGACACTTGGAATAAGTTACGTCACCTATAATGTTTCTTTGCTCTCAGCTGATTGGTCAAACTTCGGTCTGAGATCTTGAATCCAGAACATAACCTGCCCCGGAGCAGGTTAGCCGTGCAGCGTAAGATACCATGGCAACGAACACCGATTAAAGCCGAGCTACTTTCATAGTACCTAAAACCCAGGGTTGGCGGAAACTAAGCTGAAACATAGCTGGCTAGCCACCTAATCCGGCTTCATGGTACAGGCCCCTGGGGTGCTTCTCATTTCTTATTTGTGCATCCTCGTTTCCTTTCCTCACGTCTCAGCTACACCACCTGTAGGATGCGAGGGAAGACTGCAAGGAAAGAATCGAGGAAAAGCTTTTTTTATAGGCCTACATTGGAATACTTGATCACTCGAGCGTCACTTCACAGCGTCATCAGCTGCGCTCAAAGGATCTGCCCTTATGTTGTAGTAGTTTGGTTATTTAAGAAATTCATAATATATAATAATAAAGCAAGATACCCTGTTGAAATATGTGGTTTATATAAACTGCAGAGATAAACTATAAATTAAGATTATTGTGAGAGATGTGAAGGGGGAGGAGAATTGCGTCACGTTTAGTCAATAAAACACTTCCGCAAAGGATCCACCTGTGTATCCTCGCTCATGACTCCTCTGGAAGCCTCCTCACTCCTCAATCCTCGACTCCTCGCGGTGTAATTAGAGAATTGAGATGTCCTTCAAGATGGCTGAGCTCGATCGGTTTCCGGGTCATAGGATGGAGGACGGAGGAGCAAGGAGGAGGGATATTGGGAAGCACCCCTGGAAAGTCCTGGACTAGATGAGGCAGATGATTGCTTTGATTTAACAATTAAAAATTGTGACCTCAAACGAATACCCTTTACTTAACTATTTCACCAGTTTTGCCCTTAATAATCTTTGCTAATAATAATCTAAAGTGTGCTTATTAAAAATGAAGACTGAGGCTTGATTCCATCACTGAACGTGATCCAACTCAAAGTGAAACTTTGTGTATAGTTGTATACAAGAATTTCTAAATCTGTTCAATTTTTCTAAGCACTTTTTATTTTATTTATGATGTTCTGTACGTAATAAAGATAAAGATATTTGAACAAAGTACATTCTTTAATTTTTTTTGTTCTAAATATTTTAAGTTGGCATGAAAACAAAATTGATCATGTTTACTGTATTACAGCATGTTATACTAAATAAAAAAATGGCTTCTGTTCTGCCTTTAATGAACTTTAACTGGATTTGACCCATTCAAAATCTTGCAAATAGTTAATTTGGATTTATTAACTATTTATTTCGACTTTCATCTGAAATGTTTTACGATTTTTTATTTAGTAATGGTGGATTTGTGGGCAAGGTCAGTTTAAATTTGGAAGGGGGAAAGTCAAAAAGTATTAAATTATAAAGTTGAAATATTTATTAGAATTCATAATAATAAATATTAGTTATTTAATTTATATCGATAATAGTAATTTCATTTAATTACATTTACATTTCAATTATTTTTTATTATTTATCATTTATCATAAACCAGTATGATTGACCAGAATCACTCAATCTGATTTTATATTTCCATTTTGACATGCCATTTTCCAATGGTTCAGTTTATTTCTCTTAATAATATAACAGATGGCATAACCAGATTCATTATTAACTATAACTAAAACCACAAAAAATTTAAATAAACCCTTTAAAAAAAATCAGCTGGTTGCCAAGACCATTCTTATTTTTGTTTAGTTGAAGTACCACAATAATTAAAACATATTGAATAAACTAAAACTTTTAAATATAAAACTACAGACATTCTTTTTTAAAAACTAATTTTAAAAAACAACAACTACCTTCGTCAGTGTGCTTACTAATAATGACATAAACATACAAATATTAAAAAGCTATCATAGTATGTCATTGATTCTAAAATACCACTGAATAAAACATCTTTTTCATGCTAAACTAATCTCTATACTGTACAATTTAGTTCCATGTACATTATTAATAAGGATTTCACCCTTATACATGTATTTATTTTTTTCAATTTGGAAATGTAACCTGAAATGACACCGACAGTAAGATGGACAAAACACTGAAATATTAACAGATAAATGTTTATTTACACCCATCTAGCTACCCTTTTGCCCTGCTCGGTTGCTGACAAGTACACACATTTGCTCGGCTGTTGACGGTTGACCATGTAATGACGCATTATATAAGCCAAGAGTCAGACAGTGAAGGATATTTAGACTCGCAGATCAAAAAGTAAGTATTTGTCTCTTCTGTCGACAATAATATTCAGTACAAAGTACACATCCATTGGTTTTCGTTCCTTTCTGGCATGTTTAGTAGCCTACTTAGATCTTTTTTCTCTCTTTTAGCATAAGACGGAAACATGATTAAGGTTTTGGTGGTTGTAAGTTTAACTGCATTTCTCTGCTGCAACGGTATGTTGTTTTCCCTCTTATTGTGGTCGAACAATTAAAATCAACCTTTAAACTTTAATAGACAAAAGTAGCATTTATGTGATGGCTCTAACAATAATGTTCTGGGTATATTGACAACTGTTGGCATTGCCTTTTGTGGTAGTTATTCTTTCTCCCCCCGGTTTCTCTGTAGTTTTTAATGATTCTGTCTTTGTTTTGAAGGTGTGCAGAGTGCTAACCTATCATCTCAAAACTTAAGAGATCAAATCCTCAACTCTGGGACTGTAGTCTTTTTAGACTTCCTGGAGAAAGTCAGAAAAGTTACAGAGAAAATAGTGAGAGATGATCAGTTCAGGAAATCTAGGTAAGACCAGCAGTGGATAATGTACCTTAAATTGTCTGCTACTGATATGTAGGTTCAACAGTTTCCTGATCATAACCTTTTTCTGTTTTTACAGGATCGCTGTCCAAAGTTGGGTAAAAAAATTAAAAGAGCTTTCAAAACAAGAGAGTGCTAGCGGGAGCCAGTATGAGTCAGATGTAATACAGTAAGTCTGTCCAACGCTCTCAAATACTGTGTAATGATAGTAATGTTATGTTTAATCTAAGCACAAGTCATGAATAAGCCTACAATCTCAAAAGAACCAGTTGAAAAGTTAGCATGATTCTGTTGTTACCTGGATGTTTCATGATAGATGTTAATGGGTCCTTTGTCCTGAGCAGTGAAACTGCCTGTTCTACTGAAAAGGTCCTGCACCTTCTTTGTTTTTTCCTGCATTTCTGTATATTTGAACCCCTTCCAACAGTAACTGTATGATTTTGGGATCCATCTTTTCACACTAAGGACTCGAACGTACCGTAGCTATTACAAAAGGTGCAAGCGTTCATTGATGTTCAAAAAGCACAGGGGTGTAAACTTTTGAACAGAATGATTGGTGTGAATTGTTTGTGTTTTGTTTAAAGATCTTTTTTTGCTTTGTTTAGTACTGCCCTTAAGAAGCTTCAGACGATATTTACAAGTCTCACATTTATTTAAGTCACGGTTATTTATATACAGCACTTTAAAGATCGTCTCAAAGCAACTTTACGTTTTAATAAACAGGAAAATAAGAGCGTTGACGTAAAGTTAATCAATTATGAAACCAATTCAATTGCAGCTGCAAAGCAGATCTTCAGAAAATAAGTGTTGTTCTCCTCAAGTCAATTCAATAACCGAGTCAAATGTTGCACAAGATATGAAACCATTTTAATTCAGCTATAAACATCTCTATGGAAGATAATGGTTTCATTATTTAGCTCGATTAGTGTCATTATCCAGCTCAATTCAGTTCAAATTTTGTTCTCCGCCGATAATGTCAGTGCAGTTAAATCGATAATGTCCCTGAATATTAATTGTTGTTTAAACTCTGATTCCAGAAGACAAAATAAGAATAATTTAGACAGATATCTTTCCTCTGTTTCCGCTATTGTTATAGTTGTGGTGTGGACTCACTCTGCTATTCACTTAGAACAATTAGAATGAGTTAGAATGATTTTTAGAATCTCATGGTTATAGTTAGAACTGGTCAAAATGATTAGATAAAGAACAAATTTGTCTTATTTTTTTTTATGTAGGACTTTTGGTGATTAAAAAAAAAAAATTATATTGCCTGTTCTTTATTTCACAGGAGATTATTTCCGTTCACGGCTGCTGCTACCTTTGGGGCAACGATCAAGGAGATCTTTGACAAAATGTTCTTTCCGTAAGAGCTTTATCATCTTTACACATTCTTAAAACACTGAAAGATCTTGTTTACTTCTGACAAGTTCCCTGAAACCCATATAATACCTATGTGCTCTACAGGTATTTCAACATTTACCGCCAGATCTTTAAAAACGAGACGATGGTGGAGATCTGGAAGTAAGCATGTGTTCATTGAGAGTGGAGAACACAAGATCCAGTGTTCCTTTGTCAAAGTGCTTGTCCAAGATGTGATTGTGCACTGGCCTTACAAATCCACCATCCACACCATATACCTTTTGTTTTGCTCATAACTTGATTTATTCATCTGACTTGTTTATAACAGAGAAGTGGAGTCATCTTCATACTATCTTCCAGGAGCCCCTCCAATCTACAGTAAACCCATGGAGTTCTTCAGTTTCCTTCTGGCCAAGGCGTAGGACCTCTCTAGAATTTAATTTAAACTTGTTTAATGTTGTATTTAAAATATTATCAGCAATAAGTTATGTGCAGATTCTACGGAACCCCTAAAGGGACATGGTGAAGGAAAACCTATGAGATGGGAGGAAAAATGATGTCAATGCTTTTGCGTTCTCTTCCAGAGGTTTTGTGAGCGAAAGCAACGTGTCTTGAAGAAGCAAACATTTTCTCGGGGAAACGCAAAGCTTTTGCAAGGGAATGCAACAGTTTTGCGAGCGAAGACAAAGTTTCTTGGGGGAATGCAAAAGTTTTGCGAGCAAAAGCAACATTTCTTGGGGGAACGCAAAAGTTTTACGAGCGAAAGCAAAGTTTCTAGGGGGAACGCAAAACTTTTGTGAGGGAACGCAAAGGTTTTGCAAGGGAATACAAAGTTTGTTGGGGGAACGCAAAAGTGTTGCGAAGGAATACAAAGGTTTTGCGAGCGAAAGCAAAGTTTCTTGGGGGAACGCAAAGGTTTTGTGAGCGAATACTGAGTTTCTCTGGGTGACGCATTAAACGCAAAACTTTTGCGAGTGAAAGCAAAAGTTTCTTATGGGATAACGCAAAAGTTTCTTGAGGGAACGCAAAGTTTCTCAGGGAATGCAAATCTTTTGCGAGGGAACACTAAGTTTTTGTGAGCGAACACTAAGTTTTTCGGGGGAACACAAAACTTTTGCGAGGGAACGCTGAAGCATTGACACATTTTTTCCTCCCATCTCAATTTTTTTCCCCATCACATTAGGGGCTTCATGAGATTCTGTGATGATTACATCGTGTCAACACCGGACGCAACCGTTGATGTGTCGCATCTCGAAAAAGTTTCCGTTACAAATCCATTTGTCATTCCTGTGAGAAATATTGTGGGTGCATGGAGTATGACATAAATTGAACGAGGTATCAGTTTACTGTTGGGAATTTGTTTTGTCAGGTCGCGCTGTGCTGCGCCACATCCAGTGTAGACAACACCACTGATTTTAATGGTTTCTATTGTCATTTGGAGCTTTGCATTGCGCCGCTCGCATCCAGTGTTGACAGTGTTAGTAAAACATGCATTGAACTACAAAATAATTTTACTTGTAGTTTTTAAGTGTAGCATATTAAAAGGTGACATTCAGTATTTTGACATTTAAAAGGGTGGTGAGATCCCGGCTGGTGAACATGCTCAAAGCTGGAGTGGATACTGTTGTGGACATCGGAAAAATAGATTTTAACCAACTTCATGAGGAGTAAGAGATGTTTTAAAGCCATGCTGTTAAAGCAAATAGCAACTATGGATTAATGATGCAATAAAATGGATGCATTTTATATTATTGTCCTCCAAACTTAAGTGTTGGGCTAATATGCACACATAAGCCCATGACAAGAAATTATTAAATTTCATAAAGTGTAATTTTAACCACTTGTCTCCTCCGAAGAGTGCAGATGGTTATGGATCAGATTAGAAACAAAGCCTTTGAAATTTCAGTTTTGGAAAGGCAAAAAGAGAAGAATGATTTCCTTATATCATTAAGGTAAGAACCTTTGTTAATATTAATTCCAAACTTCAATTTTGTACTCAATGACATCTCTAAATAACTATTTTTCTCTTCTGTGTTTCCTAGAACCACATCTGGACTGATTGTTTTTTACTGGGATGAAGTTTTGAAACACACTGAAAGTCCGTCGTCCCATGCAAAATACTTGGATTCTAAGAAGTAAGACTATGCTACTGATTGACAGGTTGATAAATATAAAGTAAAATTAGCATTTAAAAAATGCCTTAATTTTGTGTGTTACAGGCAATGGGCAGAGCTGGTTAAGTTGAGAAACGCAGGTGAAAAGTATCATGTGCTTTTAGACCCGGATTCAAGGCATGGTCTTTTGAAGTAAGGAAGACATGCTCAAAATGTTGAATATTACAAATATAATTTAAATCACTACATAATTAATGGTTATACAGTGGCATTTCTCATCCTTTCAGATAACTAAAACTATTTCATAATTAGGATTACTACCACTTGAACAATCATGATCCTTCTATTGTACATTTAAGGCCCCTTAAATGAACGAAATGAGTCGAAAAAATATTTGTTCACTGATGAACAAGATCGAACAAGAGAGTCAGTGAAATGATCCGAACTTCCCGTCACTAGGAGGAATGCAATACTGTTGAGAGAGAAGCAAAAGTTTTGCAAGCGAACACAAAAGGATTTAAATATACATATCTTTTTAAAACCATTACCATGTCCATTTAACCCCCCTGGAGTGCCAAGGTCCTTTGTATTTAATCAGCGTTTTGCTCCAACCTTAATTAACCACACCAGAACCAGCAAATCAAGCTCATCCAGCCATGTGTTTTGGAGCTGGTTGGAGATACGCTCTGCAGGACAGTTGGACAAATGTGATTCAGAATGTTGTTAAATAAAGCAATATACCTTTTTCAGAGCAGCTCCATGACCGATATGAAAGCGAGGCTGTGAGGGATTGGCTTACCGTGTTATCAATGGCAGCCATTGTATAAAGCTCCCAGATCTTATAATTTTCCAGAGCTCATCTAGAGTTTTTTTCATCTACTGAAATTTCTTGGAAAGATATTTTTGCAGTGTTTTGTCAGCAGAACAATCCAAAAACACATTAAATAACAGTACAACCCACTGAAGAGATGTAGGCCTATCCCTCACAGCCCAGCTTTCATTTCCATTAAAAATCAAAGATGGCGCTGTTGTAAATAAGTCAACTGTGGTTTTCAGATCTAAATTCACTGTAAACCACAGCTTCTCAGGGCTTACTGATTTTATAAAACGGTTAGTCCATAAAAATATTAATGTTAAATAAATAAAATGTTAGTCAATATTAAGTAATGAGGTCATGTGTATCCTTGTAGAGTAATGTACATAGAACGTAGCTCCACCAATCAGAATCAAGGGCTGGATTTTTTATTTTTACGGTGCCTTTTTACTGTAACTGATTCCAATTTTCTTTTCTAGTTGGATTAAACTTAATTTTGATCAATTCTTTGACGCCTTGGCCCTGGAATATTACAGTCGTGGAAATGAAGCTCTTGGTTCGGACAGATTCAATCAGTCTAACTGGCAAGTGATCTATAGCCTACTGTGTGAAATTAAACATGATTTATGATTAATGAATATGTATCCATGTATCTGATACATTAGATTTTGTTTGTTAGTAGCTTAAGGAAATAGCAGTTTGTGATTCAAAAGTTGTTCATCTGTAGTTTCAGAAAGGAATGACACGTAAACATCATAGACATCTGTGAGAATTTAAAGCGATATTAATGACAAATGGTAAAACAAAGATGATCCCTCCATTTTGTTCAGGGCTATTGGCAAAAGCGCTGTTGTTTACTCTCTTCCTGTTTGTGAAAAACTTTCTGAAGTCGGCTTTGGGATTACCGAGATCAACAGGTTTCTGCAGAGAGTAGATCACATAACCCTTATTCTTAGTGAAGATGATGAGAATGAATCACGTACCGACAGGTAAGACATGAAACATTTTCTCATGTTTAATTATATCATATTTAATTAATATGTAAATCTTAAAATAGTAAGACATTTTTTTATTTGTTTTTCTCTGTCTTGCAGAGAGAGCTTTTTGGAGATCCTCTATATGGCCATTTTGGATTCTCTTAGTACAGTTATTGAACATGAGAAAACCAAGAACGGAGTAAATCAACTATTACTACCTTTGCGGTAAGACAAAGTAAAAAAACTAAACAAAAAACAATTCATCAGTGAATGAATTATCTTGTTTTATGATCACCAACAGTAAAGACAATTGGGTGTTCTTGATATATTTATCTAGAAGACTAATGCTTTGTGCTCTCTATGTAATGCATATATAATAAATTCCTCCTCATAATCTTTTGTTTGCTATAGCGTAATTAGGAAAAGGTTCCTCGAGATTTGGCAGTTTTTTGTCATCATTGAACAATACAGCATTTTTTTGTCGAAAACTGAACTCCAGCAATCAGTGAAGTAAGAAATGGACTTTTATCCTCTTTATTTTTCATATGTCCTGTAAAAAATCTTGGAAATCTGGTTAAAACACTGCCTGGTTCTGAAACACTGTTGGCTGAAATTTAGCATGTTCTTGTGTATGATTTTTGCAATCAAATAATCAGTCAGAAATGGTATAACTTATATTTGACAGTGAATGGAATCAAGTGAAGAGCGCTGTCATTAATGAGCTGTTGAAAAGTGAAGCATTTACCCGAAAACAGCTTGAAGAAGCACCAAAGTAAGAGGAACAAGAAAGATCAAGTGTTATTTTAGGAACAATGATTTATTTATGAATACTTTGCTTTAAATCTCAATATGTTGAGACATGTATTCTCTTCACTCCCCTTTATGATTTCAGCTTTGTTTGATCTTTTTGAAATCAGTTCAGTTATTTTTTGTTTTTTGTTGTTTGAATCATAAAGGAACTTTATTCAAGCCATTCATTGGATCGCGAAGAAACTGAAGGAGTATACTGATCTGGTTGATGGCTTTGATGACGTTATTGATCAAACTGCTTTGTAAGATTTATCATTTTCATACCATATTTGCATTTGAACAGAAGCCATATAAATATACATTTTTATTCAATCATCAATTTTTTTTTTTTTTTTTTTTCCCACAGAGTCTTCGAGAATTCAATGCATCACACAATAACAGGGATTCATAAAGTCTGGGATATGCTAGTGGAGTAAACTCTCTCTATGAATAACATGTCAGGATTGTATAGAGGCTTGTTTCCACCACAGAAAAAAAAATAAAAAATGAAAAAAGGTAATTACGACCTTTAATCTCACAATTCTGACTTTTTTTTTCTTCGGAATTGCAAGTCCAAATTGTGATATATAGCCTAAACTCACAATTGTAAAGATATAAACTAATATGTCTAATAAATAAAGTCAGAATTGTGAGATATGAACTTGCTATTGTGAGTTATAAAGTCCCAAGAATAAAAGTCAGCTCACTATTCTGACATTTTCTCGCAATTGCATGCATGTATCCCGCAATTCTGACTTTATATCCTGCAATTGAAAAAAGAAAATGTCAGAATTGTGAGATGAAAAGTCGCAATCACCCTTTTTTATTTTTTATTCTTTCATATGATTGCAGCTGCTGTCAATAAGTCGAATTATACCAGCAAAACATGCTGATATTGAAATGAAAAATAAAATACATTAGTAAACACTGAGTAAAAAAAAGGTTTGTTCCACCTTAAACTTTGTTTTTACATGATAAAAACTGTTTATTTAGATTTGTCTTCCAGCATCTGAACACATTAATCAACAACATCTGGATCTATTTACATGTGTTAATTTTCACTTCATTTAAATTAATCATTTGACACAGTGCACTTATCTTACTAGCTGGTCTCCGATGCACAAGTACAAATTAAAAAAAAAATTAAAAATACTCATCAAAAATGTGTCCCTGTATGAAATGGCAACAATCACAAAACTACAAAATGGATTTTACTGGCATACATTGGTGAATACTTTTTTTTTGTTACACTGACCACATCAAAATGACTTTTATGTGGCATCATTTGATGTAAATTTAAGACAAATTGATCTTGAAAATGATGCAGGATAAGCAGGTCTATTTTATCAGTATGTAAAAATAAACAATATTAACACTAGTGGAAAAGAGAAGGAGCATCCTGATTGGCTGCCTTTTACTGACCCTAAAAACTGCTGTTGACTGAAGAAATATTGATCAGAAGCACACACAACCATGGACTTTCACACTGATCTACATACATTATTGGCAAAGTGCATTGAACTCATGGCCTACATTCAATTTAATATTGACAGATTGCATTTCTTGCGTACAAAAAATATTCATAAGCCCTTGCAATCTGACATTGTAACATTTTTACTGTGAAATATTCATACAGTTTACTATTTACTATATTGTTACACTTTATTTCAATTCTTCATTTTATACATTCTATAACTATGAGTAACTTTTCAACTACATGTCAACTTTCTGTCATTATAGTATTAATGAACTGTTCGGGTTGGTAGAATAAGTTGTACTTGCAAAGTTACATAATAGTCAGTAGAATGTCTGTTGGGGTGTTGCAGATATTAAGCAGACAGTCTACTAATACTCTTTTGACAGGTATTGACATGTAGTTGCAAAGTTACTAGTTAGTAGAGTATTGAAATAAAGTTACCAAAATCAAATGAAAAGAGGCAGTTAAACCTGCTCTACTGTGACCTTAAGAAGAGTTTACATTGAACCAATTCCCATGATTGCAATGTTAATTCAGTAGGTATTTGCACAGATGAAAGTTCATATCAATGGAGATAAAGTTCAGTCTAGGTTTTGACTCTTGACGTTAACGGACAGTGGACATGTTGTGATTGTTTTCTCTTATTCAGTTTTTTGTTCTGTGAAAGAAACAGCAATATGAATAAGTCACTGTCCATCTTAATCTTAACTGTTCTTCTCTTTAAAGGTAAGCTAATGTTTCTTTTCATATATTTTTTAATTCGTTGTAATCCGGTGGTATCTGATATCTTATTAGACACAGCAGCTCTCTTAAAACAGTGATCATCTAATCTTTCAATGTTTTTTTTAAACATATGCTGCGGTCATATCCAGTCACTGTTACTATTGCTTATTATAATTTAGTTGATTCTGATTTGATTTCTTGATTTTCTGATTTGATACAGGTGTGGAGAGTGTGAGCCTGACAGATGAAGACTATGAAATGGCAGACAAACTCTTCACAATGGGAGCTGAAGGGTTTTTGAAATACTTGGACAATTTTCAGAAGGCAGCCGAGGAAGTTGTGGAAGGAAATAAGATCAGCAAAACGGGGTAAAAACCAGAAATGTATGATGCAGGGTTATTATTGTTGTTAACTAAAAATAAAACTATGAAAACATTTCCGTTATTTGAAATAAAGCTGGAATAAAATAATATATAAATATGAGAAAAATGTTGCATGTTTGAAAAGTTAAAGCACTAAAATTATTAACTAGAAATAAATAAAAACTAAAATGAAATAAAAAAATAACCTAAATAGCAATATTTAAATAATAAACAAATAACTTAAACTTAGTTTAAATAGCATTTAACACTTTTTTGCTATTTGCACTTATTGTAAAGAAAATACTTTTTGAGGCTATACTTAGTGTAATTATCATCTATTGCTAATTGCACTTATTTGCATTTTATGTGCAAAATAATTGCACTAAATAACTGCACTAAAATAATTAACTATAAATAGATACAAACTAAAAAGAGATTAAAAAAAATTAAGCCTATATTTTTTTTAAATAAACTAATAAAATGACAAAAGCAAATCTCGAAATTACTAAAAATTAAACAATTATTTTTTTATATTAATAAAACTAAAATAAAAACTAAAATAATGGGATGATATACAGTTAATATGCACTGTAAGAATAAAAAATAGTTCTTCAACACTAAAACAACACAATGTTGTAATTTAAACGTATTTTAAAACAGGAGAAAAAGGCTTGTGAAAAATGTAATCCAGAATATGTCTTCACATTATAATTGGACCATGTTTTTACAGATTTTTCTCTGTGTCTGGAGTGTAAATTCAGTCCCTCCTAACGCAACTCTTGTTTCCTGTGTTGTACAGCACTGATTTGCAAGACTTGTGGATTTCTGTGAAGGAGCTGATCGAGAAGACCAGTGCTGAGGAAAGAGTTAAAGGACATGATGATTTCACTGTGGCGCTGCTGTAAGTAGAACTTTATCCACTTGATACAAAAAGCTTAGCAAATTTATAATTATAGTGATCTTGAACATTGAAATACTGATTGCTAAGGCTGAACATGTCAGATTTAAGGAACTCTTGTTATATTTTCTACTTCTGAACTATTCCAAATGATAACATCAATTTATTTGCTTATGTGTGTTTAACAGCATTTTTAAAAGACTGAGTCGTCTTTATGGAGACGGTTTGTCTCGCCTGCTTAAAGAATTTCCTGAGAATGAGATTTCTCGGTATGAGGGCCATTCAGCTGATTCATTTATTGAAAAACATTGAGTATATGACCGGTCTCATGTCACAAAAGACTTATGACTGTTCTTCTACAGTGAATTTGGCATGTTTGAAGGGATCATCAAAAAGAAGACAATGGTGGACCTCTGGAAGTAAGCATGTTTTTGTAGTTTTTTGCCTGCAAGATGATTGAAAATATTTGATTTGATATAGCTGGTATAAAAATGCATCCATTGAACAGTTCAAATCCATCATCTCTAACATGCAGATCAACCTTCTCAAGATTTATTTTCAATCATTGATAACTCAATCATATAGCTCATTAGTTTTGTTTAATGCAGACATGTGGAGTCACGCTACCTTCCAGGAGCTCCTCCGATCTACAGCGATCCCGTGGGGTTCCTCGGTCACCTTCTGTCCAAGAAGTATGACCTCAAGCTTCTTTCACAGTTTCTTAAAACAATAAAATAATATACAGTGTATATGATCTTAAAAATATGCTTGTCTAAAATTAAAAAAAATATTCTATATTGAAATGTCTTCACCTGAACACATTTTTTTACTAACGTAGAACTAATACATTATTCATTTCAAAAGTTGTATTTGTTAATATTTAATGGACATGTACTAACAATGAACAATAATGTGTTTTTAACTAAGGATGACAGATAAATACTGTAACAAATGTATTGCTCATTGTTAACTAACGTTAACTAATCAGACCTTATTGTAAAGCGTTACCAACAGGTTATTTTTCATGTTGACAGGACGTTGTTTTCTTTGTTTTCACAGGATGGCACAGCCTCATGTGGTTGAAATCCTAAAAGTTGCTTTTGAAGTTGGGAAGATAGACATCAGTCAACTTTTTGATGAGTAAGACCTGTTTTGTCATGCACTGCTGGTTCAAAGCATACAAAATCAGATATAGCATTTAAGTTGTTTCTTTCATGCAGGTCCTTTTTCCTGTAGAGTAAAACATGCAAATACACTCAGATGACAAATATAGATTTTTGTAGGCCATCGTTTAATTCTCAGTAATACTTTTTAGAGCACAAATGGCTATACATCTGGTCAAAGAGAAGGCCATGGAAATTTCCACCTTAGAGCGGCAGACAGAGAAGGATGAGTTTCTGATAACATTGAGGTAAGGACACACAGCAAGACTGTGTGTGTGTGTGTGTGTGTGTGTGTGTGTGTGTGTGTGTGTGTGTGTGGTCCTGGTATATCCTTCGTTATGGGGGTAAAATTTCCCAACAAGGATTGTAATACCAGAAAATCCTTGTAAGGACATATTTTGGTCCCCATGAGGAATCAGCTTATAAATCAAACAGAATGATGTTTTTTTTGTGGAAAATGTAAAAATGCTGAAAGTTTTCTGTGAGGGATGTGTTCAGGGCTAGGGTTAGGGGATAAATATTCAGTTTGTACAGTATAAAAATCATAATGTCATGACAACTCTCGGGAGATTGGTATGCTAATAGGGATATGCATGGTAATGGATATGACAGTGTTAATGTAGGCTATTTGGTCTTGGCAGAATAGATCTGCTACGCTGCTGCTGCTGCAGAGCAAGTACAGAGACTTGCTACTGCTAATATATTCACAGACATTGCTGTGAGCATGAAAGACATGCTGCTGTTGCTGGACATGTAACACATACATACCCTGTAGCAGATCTATACAGGTGGAGCTGGGGAAGGGGGAGGGTTCTGAAAGCGCGCTGCAGACTGTAACAGCAAACAATGCCAAGTATTTGAATGTTTGAGACGCAAGCTCATTGCATACCTGCCAACTCTCAAGCATTCACCGTGAGACACACGCAATTGACAGTTTTCACACGCTCTCACGCCACACATCCATTTTCTCACGCACAGAAAAATCGTGAAGCAAAGAGGACACGGAGACCGACAGACTAGACAGAGCAGGTTACTTATGATAAATCTCAGCTCTCAGATTCTGTCACTTTTATTACGAAATTCAGACAATAAATACCGTTTTGGCGCTTTTAAATGTGACGCGACAGATCCCTAGCGGCACGTGAACCGATCATCTCTAGCTGATAGTAGGCCTAAATAACGTTAAACACTGTTGAAAGATACAGTAGCCTACAACAACTTACCGAAATGTATATTCCTCATACATAATATCGACCAATCAATCAAACAAAGGGGTCAATAAAACAGCTGGAGAACAATTGTCACATAACATTTACCTCAGGAAAGCCATTTAATGACCATAATATATGCTATAGCACGTTAGTTGGCTAGAAAAAAAGAGCTATAGAGAGTATTTTGCTAAATATGTGTACTATATTGCATTATATTTAATTTGTGTTATTTTTAACCTTAAATAATGCTGCCAGCTGATAGGGCTCTCTGTATGTTTACAGCATTAGGTGAGTTGTTTTTTTCTTGAGAAAAATGAATGCCTATCTTGTGTAGCCTACCTAATATTTATCCAAATGAGTCAATATTAAATCAAATCACAATAATAATAATAATAATAATAAAAAAGCGTAGCTTACCAGAAATTGAACCATGTAAACACTGTAACATGTTGTTGTCACTAAACCTAATAAAATTCAGTTTAGTTACTAAAATGTTTTGACAATCACAATACACTTATTGTGATGCAATCATTTTTTTACACCCCCCCCATAAATCCCCCCCCCCCCGACATAAATCTCACTCCAAGCAAAACTCAAAAGTTGGCAGCTATGTCATTGGCCGCTGCATGCAATAGCAACCAATCAGCTGTGCTATGTATCATGTTCTCGTATTCATGTTGAGCTGTTAAGCTATATGTTTGTTAATAATAGTTATTCTGTAATTTACGGACTGTGTGTTTCACAGAACTGCCTCTGGAGTCCTTGCATTTTACTGGGATAAACTTTTGGAATACACTGAGAGCCAGCCATTCCATAACAAGTATTTAGCTGCTGTACGGTAAGACTAACATCATATTAGTATATTTGATACGGGTGGTAGTCTTAAATAAAGCAAAATGTGAAATGATGAATATACAAAATAAATTGTATAATAAACTTAGAGTCCTTTGTTTTGCAGGAAATGGAAGGAGTTAAGAGTGTTGAAAGACACTGAAAAATATCACATGATTACTAACCCAGAGACAGGACTTCAAGCCTGGACGTAAGAACATATCACATTTATATTTTTTGTCATTTCAATTCAGTTGTAATACCATTTTACAGCTGTTTGCTGCCTGGTCAGGAAAAACACATGAAAAACACAGAAAAAAACTCAAGATTTCAGGAAGTTGTGTTTGGGTTATGAGCTTTTCTCTCTGTGGAAATAGCATCACAGTTGAAACAAGAACTGTATCAGAGCAATGGCACTGTTTTTGTGACTGCTGTCTCGTAATACCGTTGACTAACTCCTCCTCTTTATCCAGCTGGGCAAATCAGCGTTTTGGTGATCTTTTTGACAATGCTGGCCTTGAATATGATCGATTTGGTAATGGGATTTTTGGAGATGACAGATTCAATCAATCCAATTGGTGAGTATGACAGTACGTTTCATTCAATGCACACTGTACATAATGACTAATAACTAACTGAGACCACAGACACCAAGGCATGATTCAACTAAATATGCGTGGACAAAAATCCATGAATCATTCATAATGCTGTTACACTTATTGTGTGGTTATGAATGTGTTGCATTACAGCTTATTAGTCTGTTTGAACATCCTTTGAATATATAGATACATAAATGTATGCCCATTCAGTCTCTTCTTTTATTACACAGGGCCATTATGAAGATGGCGACAGTATATCCTCTTCCGATTTATGAAAGATTGTCTGAAAGTGGCCTTGGAATGTCTGAAGTCAATGATTTTTTTATCGGCACTGATGACACACTCACTGAATTAGTAGGCGAGGACATCTTGTACAATTTGAAGTAAGAACGCACTGGTTTGAACTGTTCAATCTGGGCACTATAAATGTCTATCATAGAGACCCAAATACAAAACACATTTGAGCAATTGCACCTGTACAACGACAATAATGTACAGATAAACTAAAGTTATGAATATACCCAGACAGCAACATATTGTCGGCCCAGATCCGGTACACATGGATTCCACACGTCCGGATTTGGGCCGACACACTATGTTGCTGTCTGGGTTCATCTAATGATTCATCATTATCATTTGATCATAAATGCAATAATTTCCCCATTCTGTCGTGTTCCAGGGGTGTGCTTAATGAATTATGGAATATTTTTAGTAATGAAATTTTGCAAATCTCTATAAACAAGAAAAACCAAATTACATCAGATGTGAAAAGTGAGGACCCACTGCAACATTTACGGTAAGATACGTAAAGTCCTGATATTTGTAGGTATGTATATGATTAACTGTATAGTTGGTTTCTCTGAGATGTCAAAACAATTAATGAAAAATTAGTTTGATAACACATTTCGATGGTCCACTTTAAACATTCTATTAACTCTTGAATGTTTCACAAACATTATTACATATTTGGGTCTTAAGCGATCCGGATCTATATCTAAAATGATGGATATCTACCTGTCACGATAATATAAAACTCTCCTGATATTAGAGTAACAATTATAGAAGAATAAAATAAAGCATATTTTGTTACCTTTTGGAGCTTGGAAGGGTTCAGTTTGAACAGATGTTTTCTCATCACTGCCTTCGTCAGAGCTCATTTCCTAGTACATTCAGCATCTAGCTCATATTCACGATCTCAAACATGTTCTCAAAACTTCAACATCTTCAAAATCAATATTTTGATCGCTGACAGCTTCTTCACCAGATCCACCGTCAAGTGACAGTGACACTAATATTTGATTGCATTCAGTACTTGCTCTGCATTAAATCACTGAGCAATTTCAAGTTTTGCTGATGATACTTCCTATTCTTTTGTTTTCTGTCTGCGGTAACTATTTGTAAAATGTCAGTTTATCATTGTGAATAAAGGTGAATTGCACTTATTCAGCCATCAAAGATTCTATTATTGTTGTGCAGAATAAATATACTTACACTGTTACACACCTCGGGTCGTTAGTGACCCTATACAGTTTGTACAAAAAATGAATGAGAAAACAGACATTCTTTTATAATTTTATAAAAAAAATGTTATATTGTTTATTATGAATTGATTGAGGAATAATAAAAAGGTTAAACTTTAAAAAATGAATGAGGAGAATAGGGTAGTGAGGGCAGTCCCGGGTCACTAAAGGCATTCGAGGTATGCGTTAAAGGGTTAACTAACTATTTTACTAACTATAAGTAACTTTGCAACATGTCAACTAATTCTGCTCTAAAGTGGACCATCGAAATAAAGGGTAAGCATTGTTTCTAATTAAAACTGATCCCAACCACTTTCTTTCTTTTTGTTCGCAACAGCAAAATGAAAGCAACGTGCTTTGACATCTGGGACAGAGTTCTCATCGAGATCAACAGACATGATAACAAATTTGGACTTGAGGAATTAGCAGGGTAAAGCAATATTTTTGTGCTCAAACAAGAAAAAAGAAATTCCTGACATTTACAAACAACACGTTATGACAGTGCAGCAAGTTATGATTTTTTTTTTAAATAGGCAATGGGATGAAGTGAAGAGCATTTTCATTAAAGAATTAACTGACAGTGGAGAATTAAGTCAACAGAAGCTTGATGAAGCACAAAAGTAAGAAATGTCACGTCGGCTACATAAAAAATGTCTGAAAATTTTATTATATTACTATTACAATTATGCTGTTAATTAACTAAATAACACTTTTTCTGTTTTCTTCACGGTTATAAAGAGTCTTTAATAGTGTCACACAAATGGTCTTCGACAAATATGTAAAAAAGGTCGATGGTCTGGAGGAAAGGATCAGGGCTTCCACTGAGTAAGAACTTATGCTTCATTTTAAAAGTTCTGAAATATTTAATTCCTAAATTAGTTACAAAAATATACTATCAAATACCATAAAATCTAGAAAATTAAATGGCTAACTTTTCCATTTTGCAATTCTAGAACTCTTGGCAAATTGATGCTGCTGGCTTTTTCTGCCACAAACAGAGTCCTGGTTAATACTCTGTTTTTTCTGCTGTCTGATTAATCTCTCACAAGGCAAGAAGTAAATTCTGTTCTAAATGGTTATGCCACCCCGTGTCCTATGATTAATCCTTGTAACTTTCCCTCTTCTATTTCTTCTATTTCTAGTATAATTGCCAGTGCTCAATCCCTGAAGTTGTTGACTGGAATGCGAATAGTGGAGACACCCTTCCTTACCCTTTTTTAAACCTCTACAGGAGTTTTCTGGTGCTTTCTTTCTGAAATCAGCCCTGATGAACTCTTGAGAGATTCTCTTTCATTGTGAGGATGCATCTGATGCTGTTTCTCAAATGTGTTGACAAGATTTTAATCGGTTTATGACTGCTGTATTATATAGTTCAGATTATAAACGGTCTGTTTGCTTACCAGATTTTATATATTTTAATTATTGTCTTTGGTGTCACTTCCTAGACAAATCATATATATATAAATATAATATTTTGTTGACATATATTAATTTAGCTTATAAAGGGGGGGAAAACATTCAGCTAGTTCATTTCACCATCAACCAGCAGAGGACGCTGATAGTCTGCTTCCACAACCTGCACTATAATGTGGACATCAACCAGAACCACTTTCTTTTGCCGCCATGATAGACACAAATAAAAACATTATACCATCCGACCTTATTTTCTGTGGTTAGAGGATACGATTTATAATAATGTCTTATTTTGATGTCGGCTTTAGATCTGTGTGGCTGTATTTCTGAGTATAATTACAGACACTTGAAGCTCTTAAGCAGCAGAAGCATTCAATCTGGAGCAGGGTCTTTCTATTGCATCAGCTCACCTCTGTTTGCAGTGCTGTCACAGTGACTGATTTATTTGGAGACCAAGGGGAAAGTAGAAGTGGCGAGAAAATGAGCATTAAGGCAACAAAAGATAGACGTACAAGCATTTTGAAATGAAAAAATAAAGCTTTATCAGCACTAGATTGATGCATGTGTGCACCTGGCTGCTGGTGGAGGAACCAAACGAGTTTGAATACAGTACTTGAGTGGAACTTGTAATATATTGTTATTGTCAGTGATAGCTTTGTTGCTATATTATAGTGTGGTGTTTAATGCTTAAGTAAAAAGGTTACTGGTTTGATCCTCACAAGGACTAAGCCAATGAAAATTCAGTAACCATTACTATTTATATACAGCTTCATACAAAACAGATTGTTTCAAAGCAGCTTTACAGTAATACATATCAAAATAATGCTCAATGAAATTCAATAATGAATTAAATAATGAAATTAAATAATGCCAAAAGAATTCAAATCTGCTGTAAAGCAGCTCTAAAAAGACAATATTGTCATTGTTCAGCTAAAGTCATTTTAGCATTGATTCAGTTCAGTTAAACGTGTAAAGTGAATCAATTATGAATTGAGTTCAGTTCAGCTATAAAGCAGCTCTGCAGAAACAGTGATGTCATCATCCAGCTCAATTCAGTTCTCATACAATAGTGTCAGTGCAGTCAAATCAATAACATTGCTGAATATTGAGTGTCCTCTGCAACTAAGCAAAAAAACTTAAGGGGGCCAATTATCCTCAGGCTAGACGAACACATCACAAGTCAGATTGTGGATTGATATCATTTAGGATCTGTTGTGGTCATCTCTAGGTGCATGTCTACCAACTGGTCTGGATATGGATATGGACCGGATCCGGCTGACTACGGTAACTTTGGGATAACCTTATGTGTTGTTGGTGGTTGCCAGGGTGTTACTAAGTGCTTGCTAAGGTGGTTTTTAAAGCATTGCTATATTTTGCATTACTAGATATATTGTTTGGTGGTTGTTTACTTGATTCAGAAAAAAAGCCTATCCAAAATAAAATATTTAAAATGTTAAATATGCCTGTAATAAATAAAAATATAAATAATTTCTTTGTTTAAAAATGTTACATGAATTGTGGTACAGCACAACCAGTGCAGGACTAGTTAAGTGCCAAAGGTGTAATACTTACGATTAGGGGTTTGTTTTTCATCTTAACCCTGTAAAACCTGATATATGAAATAATAGTTTATCGGAACAGTCTATTAAACCTTTTTACAAAATATAAAACGTTTGCATATGTGTTTAATGATTTGTAGCATATTTGAAAAATCAGGCTTTTATGGCTCAAATGGAACAATATAATATGGAGCTCACACTCGAGGATGAAAAAACACCCGTTATATTTAGAGGCTCAAACTGAGCAAAAATACACAATTTGGTGAAGTTGATATTTAGAGGGCCAAAAAATTATGAAATGTGATAGATTGTAATGTAAATCAATGATATCTTCAAAACAGTATCGGAGGAAAATTGCATAAAATAGCCTACATATTATATTTTTTACTCTATAATATGTCTTAGCAAGATTATATTTAAATGCTTACTTTTATGATTTAAGCTCTGTAGTTTTCATTCAAAACATACAATGCAATCCAGTGATGATTGAGACATGTACAAATAAATGCTCCTCAAAAGCCTGTTGTATCCTAATACTTACAATATACAGTAAGAGTTATTCTTACATTTATTTTATAAAAGAGAATTCCAGATTTCACAGCAAAAAGGCGTTTACCACAACCTGGTAGATGTTTTTAGAATTATAATAAAGTTCTTTTATTTACTAAAAAAGTTTCAATTGTCAATCAGATGACATAAGGCATGTATAGATTGATATTTATCATGTTTGTTGACCAATTGGCCAAAATGCACAAATCAAAGAAGGTAAGAGGAGAAAAATAACAATATTAGCCCTAGCAAGCACTAAAAATTAATAGGATAACACACATTACTGCTTAGTTTAAACGCAACAGGACATAACCGGCCCTGTTAAGCGAGATTAGCAGTCGTATTTCATCTATGGTGAATTAGACTACACTAATTGCAGGGACGATTCCCCTGGAGCAGCTTGAGGTTGAGTGTCTTATTGAAGGGCACAGCACAGTGGTGTTAATGCAGGGTTGTTATCTCACTAACATTTTGTCCTGGCTTATCAGGTCTTTAAACATTAGGTTGCTCTAGACTTTAATTAGCGCTCACTGTGGCCTTTATAAAATATGAGGCCTTAAGAAATTGTATTCATTTGCATTATTAAAAACACAATTGTCTTGATGATATAATGGTTACTGAGCTAATTAGCTAGTCAGATTATTGGTATCTGTTTGTATCACTTCTCTTGTCCCTCTTGCTCATTTGGATTTTTTTCACCCAAAACAGTTAGCATAAACACTTTCTTGCATCATCATATTCTAAAGATTTTATTACTGTTATCAATGACCGTGCTGATTGCCTACATAACGCTACAACAAATTCTAACCCCTAAACATGGACGTGTCCACTATTGGGTTTCATCCAGTAGGCCCAAGTCATTGTGGTGCAGACTGCAGTGAGGACATGTGGTTCTTAAGTTGGTTATTGTTGGTTATTGACATTTTGGGTCAATCTGTGCTTGAGTGTTGCGGACTCTTTCTTTAACTGTAGATGGCGACAAGTTACTGTCTTTATGAGCGTCTCGGATCACTCAATCAACCCATAGATCAACCGATTACGAGAGCGGCCTCTAGAGGCGAAATAAAAAAAAAAACTCGTGGAGTTTGTATGACCTTGACACGTGAGGCTGCGCGCGGCACTGAGCGGGACAGATGCAGTTTTAAAACAGACAACGTCTGTTAAGGTATCTATTAAGTAATCTACAGTATATTTTTTCATGTCATTATAAAGTAAATAATTTGTTGAATGCTGTATTAGTGGAGAACTGCAGATAATGGTAACTGTATGACTGTATTGCCGTCGAGGCAGAGAAGACGCTAACATTACTTCAAACGGTTAAAAACACAGGCAAATCCGACCCTAATGTTTAATGTCACTGATTTTTACCATCTGTTTGCATTAGTTTATATCCAGCTGGTCATTTTTATGCATTCGTTTGAAAGGAAAATTGCATACTAGCCTATATAAAGCAAGTGACGTGAGAAAGCAAATTGAAATGTTCAATCAGAAATGCTCGCGATTTCAGTTATTTTTTTTTAATCTTCACTGTAACATTTATTTTGATTAGATAATCATCAAGTGTTCTAAAATATAATCAAATAAATTGTGAGGGTATACAATAAACCTAGGCCTATATCTAATTTCAATTATGCAATGGCTTTTGTGTAGAAACATCTGCAACATTAACTAAGATTTAAAGGCCTTAATACATGCTGTAGAGGTATTGTTCTTTATTAGATCAATTTCAACATTTACTCATGTTGTATCTGTTAACATTAGTTGATGCACTTAAATGAACTAGGCTACATGAATAAAAACGGTATAATTAGTATAGGCTATGAATATTTAATATTAATATTTTAATGAATATTTATGTATTTATTTAATTTAATAAGTACAGTACATTTTCATGGTTCAGCACTTCTTTTGTAATAAAGTTCATCAGTATTTGTTTCCATTCAGTATCCATTTAAAAAAAATCTGTTGGTTAAAGGGATACTCCACTTTAAAATGAAAATTCTGTCATCATATACTCACCCTCATGTTGTTTCAATCCTTTATGAATTTCTTTCTTCTGCTGAACAGAAAGGAAGATATTTAGAAGAATGTCAGTAACCAGACAGTTTCTGTTCTCATTGACTTCCATAGTAGATTTTTTTCCTACTATGGAAGTCAATGAGACCAGAAACTGTCTGGTTACTGACATTCTTCTAAATATCTTCCTTTCTGTTCAGCAGAAGAAAGAAATTCATACAGGTTTGAAACAACATGAGGGTGAGTATATGATGACAGAATTTTCATTTTAAAGTTGAGTATCCCTTTAAAGCTGCAGTCCGCAGTTTTTCCTCTTTGTCACCATCTCTGTTCAAAATCTGCAATTGCAGTTATTCGCGGAATTATTAACTTTAGGTGGGTTGTGCCTTGGCATGGCACAGCGTGGATGAATCCAATGTTTTGAGGAGAATGTGCGACTGTCAATCACCGCGCTGGTGGTGTTGATACTGTCATTCGCAATCACAGATCCTACTTTTTGGAAGTATGAACAACATAAGAATTTTCACCGGAAAATGTCGTCTAAACAAGTAAGTAACATCCACTTTTGTTCTGACCAACTAAGGGGAAAAAAGCATTGCAGTAAATTGCGCGATTAATTCTAACGATCGCTTATCATATAATGTCAAACCGTGCAAATTATACTTTGTTCTCAAATTGTTAATGTTAACAACATCAGCATTGCGTGACTACATTTAATGCCCTTCCGATATTTATCCTTGTTTTGGCATGGGCCCGGTTGCAGTGTCTTTATTTCTGTCGCCACTCCGAAGTTTTTTGCATTTTACAACGGGTGAATCTCCAGTTGTCACTGGTGATTGTCGTTTGAACCTTTCTGGATCCGCCATCAAATTGATGTTTAATTATATCAAGTGCTGTGAGAAAAGGCTATAAAACTCCACCTCCAACATCCTCACACTCATAGCCTACTAGCCGAGACTCCTTCTTTATGTGTACAGATGTGACGTAATGACGCAAAGACATGCTCGAATTTCCCGTGGAAATCCACCAGTACCACTGGAATTAAAAAACATTATTACAAGCTTACCATTTTGAATCGAGCTAAGGCAAGCAGATAGTTTTGAACACTGGCTGGTTATTATGTACTTGCTCAAAAAATTATTTTGGATAATTTTTAACCCAAAAAAGCTACGGACTGCAGCTTTAATCAGTTATTGGCCAGTGCGGTCTAGTCATCGGTAAAATCCACTATTGGTCAACCTCTAGTCTACACTGTATGATGTGATGGATAACTAGTTGTCAATTTAGGTTCCTTTCACACAGCGCTTGTTTTCCGAGAATGCGGTTGTGAGTTCTGAAAATGTACGGGTGTGAATTCGGTTATAGAACGTGGTTGTTGTTGTTGTGTCCTGGCTCAAACTTGATACACGACAGTTGTCACTACCGTAAATAACTGGACTGAGTGTGAACGTAACCGTGTTAAGGACTCAAATACTGACAACCGTTTTCTGCTACTGTGTGTGAACGCAGCCAATTTATTCGGCTATATATATATTTATGAACATTAATATTTATTAATAATGTTAATAATTAATATATAGGCCTATATGTGTTACAGTTTGAATCTGTTTTGGCTTCGTTTAAAACAAAGATGGAGTTGGAATAACTGCAATGGTGTTTAAAATGTAAGTTACAATTTAATTCTTTTGAATGGACTGCTGTATAATTAACAACAGAATTTTGCATTTTTTATCTATTTGATATCTCATTAATGGTCACTATAGTTTCATTTGTGGACTGGAATGCAATACCTCTGTAGATGGTTTAGGCCTACCTTTTCAAAATGCATTGAAGTTGATATTTCTACAGGTAAATAAGATAATTTAAGTGGAAGTTTTTATTATTTAACTTTGTAAATTTCTAGTTCCCAGCAATAATATGTCTTTACATTTGAACGATTATCAATCAATACCTTCTGGCCCAAATGGCCCATACCCAAGATGGTTTGTCTATTTGAATGTCTATTTGATGTCTCATAGATGGAATCTCTAGTGACATTGTTTTTTAATTTCTCTAAACTTTTTTGTGGTTAGTTTGCCTAGTGTGAAATCACTATTTGCACTCCAAAAACTAAAATACCCATACACATAAAACACATAAAGTAGCTGTGTTGTTGCTGCACCCAAAATATACCACTATTGATTTCATTGTATTTATTTTAGACCCACCAGATTTTTTTTATAAGTTAGGTTTTGAATGCAACTTAAAGAAAAAAGATAACCTAATGATTAGTTGCATGATTATCTCAGAGTTCCCACGGGTCCTTGAAATCCTTGAAAGTGTGTGAATCTGAAAAAAAAAATAAAAAAAATGTCAAGGCCCTGGAAAGTTTCTGAAATTAGACATGCATAGATATAGGTCCTTGAAAGTGCTTGAATTTATTTTGTGCAAGAAGTTTTCTGGGAAAAATTCCATATACCCTCCGGTTCGCTAATGTTATTTCGCCAACACTTTGTGGCCTATGCATACTAGCTTGCTTTATTTACGCTAGTTATGCGCATTTACGCGTTACGTTAAGTGTTTCCCGTGTGAGTTACTTTGTGTTGTACGTTGCCATGATTTTCACATGCGCAAAACTGTAACAATGTATCTTACAAGGTAAGACGATGTAACCTTGCTCTCACTTGAAATGTGTCCCCACATTAAGTCCTTGAATTTAAGGGTATTGGACCTGGAAAGTCCTTGAAAGGTCCTTGAATTTGAAGTTAACCAAGGTGCGGGAACCCTGTTATCTTCATAGATTCGACCGCCCCCTACACGTCGGCTCTCCCGCCATCTTGGAGCGGTCAGCGTGTCGTCACTCACATGAAGAATCAATGATGCCACCACATTGCTCACCTTCTGGTTGTGAAACCGCAGAGATTTAAAATCCTGAAGAAATGGGATAACAGGTGAGAATGTGTTGGTTTGTTTTTATATGTATTAACTCAATATTACAGGTTTTTACAATGGTACTTTTTTAATGTTTTACTTTAACTTTTTAATGTGATGTTAGCTGAGTCTGACTCCTTCGTCTTGTTGTATTGTGTTAGTGTAGCAAAATCATCTGCTGGAGTCTATTGCAAATATAAATATTCATATATGTCTAACTAAGGTTGCAGACACTCAGTCAACTTGCTCTTGAATGTTCATGGACTGGCTTTGACCGCTCCAATATGGTGGACGGATTATGTATTAGCGACCCATAGAAACAGCCTCTAATGAGGCATCTATGTATATATATATATATATATAGATTATCGTAGGTAAACAAAATTGTTGTCTACAATTCTATGACATAACCACCCATTAACATGTCTAAATGTGGTCAAGTCCAATCAGTTAATTTGCTTTAAATTGACAATTCAGTCATCTACTCTTTTTCAAAACTTGTGAAACTCCTGTGAAATCAGGCTATTATAGAAATCTCATGTCTTTTCCATGCAATGAAAATCCACGATGATCACGTTCAGTTTCAGTTTATTTAGAAACTAGAAGAAGTTTAGCACATATGTAAAGAGTTACTAAGTTGTTAAAAAGAGGTTGGTTTTTTTTGCTCATATCGTATCTCGCCTAGGGTATCAAGTGAGCCATGGCCCCTCCGAGACAAAAGATGCCCCTGTTTAAAACTGGTTCCAAGAATTAATGTTTTGTGCAGTTCACTGTAATTTCTGAGAACCAAATCTCTGAACACATGTATGTGAACAGGGTTTCTTCCTCTCATTTTCTCTCAGTCCGACATGCACGCACACACTCACTCTCGGCACAGAGTCTGTTCGTGTAAACCTTCTCCCCTTCCCCCCACGTCTCTCTCCCTTTCTGTCCCCCTCGTCCTCGCTCTCACTCTCACTTACACTCTGCAAGCACTATTTCAAGCCTCCATCAGAAGGAGCAAAGGAGAGCGAGTCACAGAGGTCGGGGGGAGGGGCCGGCAGACAGGATTTGGAGTTCAAGTGCATGTGGAGAAAATGACCTGGAAGACAGTGAGACAGAGAGCGGAACGGGAAAGCACAGACTCGAATATCCTCTTCTTTTCCAGGCACAGATATTTGCCCTGGAACCAAAAAGGTGAGATTGAAAAAAAAAAAGAAGAACACACAAGAACAAATGAAAGAAAATCGAACGCCGGGAGACGAGAGCGGAGGACAAGAAAATGTATTCCGGCCCCCTCCCCTGAACTCTCGGCTATGGCTCACTCCTCCTTCTTCCCTCCCTCCCGTGAACCCCTTAGCCTCGCTTTTCTATCTATCGTTCCCTCTCTGTCATTCTCTCCCCTCCCACCTCCTCATGCGGTCGCTCGCGTACACATGCGCCCTTACGATTTCTCTCTCTTTCTCTCTCTTCCTCTCTCCGGCGACTGCAGTGCTTCTCATCCTCGCAGCCTGGCAGCTTCATCCGTGTTCCTCCCTCCTGGACGGAGAAACACGCGCAACCTTTCTAATGGTCCCCCCACCCCTCTGCGTGCCTCCCTAAAATACCAGGCCCCTTCAACAGCTCATTTTCCTACTTGTCTCGGTGCCTGGTCACAGTCCGCTCTCCTTTGCACTTCACTTACATTCAACATTTTTTTTTTATCCATGTTTTTTGTTGAATATTTTTCCAGCCCTATCCCACAAAAATCTCGCATTCATAGTGTGAAAGCAGTATGTACTGAATGAACAGTAGGAAATGGGCTGATGGGATGGGTAGTAGGAAAAAAACGTGGTTTGGAAGGAAACACTGAGATGAGAGAAGTGACTGCCGCTGGGATAGCGGAGAGGAGGAAGGACCCGGAGCAACGAGAGAAAGAACCAAACGTGGGATCAACGAAACCGCGGGAAAAGGAGGAGGAACGACCAGACTGGTACTCTCGTCTTTCTGTTTTAACCCTCTAGTTCTCTCTTTTTCATCAGTCACTATCGCACTCTGTCAATCTGTATCTTTCAACTTTATCTCTGTGTTCATTCTCCTACTATTTCTCGTTCACTTTTTGAAATCATGTTCAAAAGCGTTATTTTTTTCTCTCCTTTTCTCTATTTCTGTTTCCTGCAATTTCGTCTTGTTGAATAACCGTATAGTTTTCTATGGGTTGCCTTGTTTCATATTGTGCAGGGCTGATATTGGGGATGTGCAGCGTTCAGGCATCGGCGGAGCAAATAATCAAAGCGTGTGTGATGAGAACGGACTTATCGTTTCTTCATTCCTTCACTTTTCCTTGTCTAATGCTTGTGGCTGCAAATATATTGTTAGTTTGCATGTTAGGGTTTGCCTGTAAGTGATTCTGCATGCATGCGTGTGTCGTGAGTGCGAGTGTATGTCACCATGCATGCTTGAACATGCAGGAGGGTAAACCGTGCTTGGAATTGTGGGGGTCGTTCTCTTTCCCTGTTTCTGTCTTGCGTGCCGTTCCCAGTATGCCCCTAACTTCCTCTGCCCATCATCCTTTCATCCGGGAACCCCCACAACTGTCCATCCATCCGGTCGACCGCTAGCTCAGGGGAATCAGAGACAATGGCCACAGATCTCGGGCCTGTATGCGTGCCATAGTTGTACAATTAGCTCTAGGCAAAAAGGCACGCTCAGTTTTTGAGTTCGGAAAAGTAACAATCTTAACCGTTTTTGTTGCAAACGTTTGGGCGATATATCGTCGGAACCGCTAACGAAGAGCGACCGAGCTCGTGGACACGTGTGGTAAAGTGCACATCTCATCCAGGGGTTTGCTCGCTGCATCGAGGCATTAAATCAGATACATTGTTGTCGAAATGCACAAAAGCCAAATGCTCCAGCTCTGTCTGTGTGTGTCGTGATGTTCGTACCTCTGTTTCCTCTGAGAAATTTCTCCCTCCTTTCATTCTGGATGATATTTTTGTGGGTTATTGTGGTATCTCTCCACATTTTTGTACAGAGGGAGTGTCTGGTTTTGATCATTTTCTGCTGCTGTCCTTAATGCACCTGGATCTGGTAGGTGTAACGTTTGTTCGTGTGTGGGTGTGTGTCTGTTAGCATTTTGTGATGAGAATAAGTGTGTTTGTGGTTTTCGTAAGGTTGTGCTCCTCAAGCAAGTTTCCATTTTTGCTCTGCATTTTAAATGGGGAACTATACATAATAAAGGGATTTTTCATCCAAACATGACAATTCTGTCATCATTTACTCACCTACATGCGGTCTCAAAGCTGTATGACTTTTTTCTTCTGTGGAACACGAAAGAAGACATTTAGGAAAATCTGTTTTGATGACCATTGACTTCCATTGTATGGGCAATTACACAGACATTTCTCAAAAATATCTTCTTTTACGTTGCAGTTTTAGAACAACATGAGGGTGAGTAAATCAGTTTTGTGTGAACTATCATTTTGATACATATAGTTGTTTTATGTATTGTATGTATCTATATTGTGTTTATGATCATTCTGTGTGCTCTGCAATTTTTATGGACAGACTTTGTTCAAAGGAACTATTTCTTAACTAACATCAGTAGGGGTGTAACGGTACACAAAACTGACGGTTCGGTACGTACCTTGGTTTTGACTTCACGGTTCGGTACAGCAGAGTGAAGAAAACTAAACATAAAATTGCTTTTTTTTAATTTATTAAACAGTGGTTTACTGAACAAATTGTGTCTCTGTCTTTAAATGTATTCAGTTATAATTTAAAAGTTTATTAAGGATACATTAATATACTACTAGGATACTAAGGCTGTAAACTATATAGGGAGCCCTTACTTGCACATTACTATAATATTAAAGGTTAAAAACAGAGCCCAGATTATTAGCCTAAATTCAGTTGCTATTTATTTTTAGATATAATAATCAACACTCAAATAACAAATTGTATGCAAACATGTAAACTGCAAAATTTAAACTTCTAAATTTAATTATGTTTTTACTCCAATTCGTTGTTGAAATATAATCATGAAGAGATGATCGTGTCTTCTGTTGAACACAAAAGAAGATATTTTGAAGAATGTCAGTAACTAAACAGTTGATGGGCCCCATTGACTTCCATAGTATGGAAAAACAACGGCCCATCAACTGTTTGGTTACCAACATTCTTCAAAATATCTTTTTTTGTGTGTGTGTGTGTTCAACAGAGGATAGAAATTCATACAGGTTTGGATCAACTTGGGGGTGAGTAAATGATGACAGAATTTTCATTTTTGTGTGAACTATCCCTTTAATAATTTTAAATGCACAAGCAAAAAACTGGATTTCAAACTACATTTCAAATTTGGTATTTCTCAAAAATTTAATTAGTGATACTGACCATGTGAATTATTTTGTAAGAAAGGTCTGATTTCTTTTGATTGTTGTTAGTTCATGCTAATTTTTAATTTTTTTTAAATTTTTGTGGGTGTTGTTATTTTTGTTTGTATTGGTTTGACTTTTGAACTCCAAGGACATTTTACAGTGGCTTAACAAGCAATAACAACTTAATATTAGTTAATTCTTCATGCTTTATGTTTCCCATTTTAACATGTTTATATTTTGCTTTTATATTATTGGGGTAACATGGATGAAAAAAAATATATATAAAGAGGATCGAATATGTCTGCTCGGTGTTGCTGTTATGTATCTACTGTATATTTTGTCGCTTTCATATTTATAACGTCTGATCTAACAAAGAGCTTGTTGTTGATATTTATTAATCTGCAGCAAAATAAAATCCATTATCTACAGATAATCATCATGATAGTGGTTTTGCAGTCTGCTGTCTGTGATTGGTTGCTTGCCATGGCCTGTTGGTGGATGGCGTGCATCTGTGCCGTGACCCTAGCCTGACCCTGTTAGCACTCAAGGGGACTGAAGGGAGAGAGAAGTCAGGGCGAGCAGAGTTGAGGGTGGGGGATGAGTTTGATGACTCTTTGATATCAAAATTTGGATGAGGAAAGTGTCTAGTCTAGTGCATGACAGACAAGAAGCAGAGGAGGGGGGGGGGGGAAACATAGCCGCTCCACAACGACACGCTCCGTTTGATATACTGAGCCATCAGTGGCCGTCAAGGGGACTTTCCGGAAAATAACGCCATTGATTTCAACATCAGAAGAGAGATGAAGTGAGAGAAAAGAGCAAAGGAGAGATGATGCCATGGTGTTAGGGTCTCTAGTGTTATGAAATATTACTCATACCGCCTGTCTGTTATGTAACGTTACATAACCCAGGCTTCCGTGGTAACTCTGTTATTGGAGCTCAACTTGTTATCAGGAGGATATTTGAAACTTATGGATTGGAGCTGAAGAAGTCCTTTGATGCATAATTTAAGAAGTGTGTGGAATCACAGTCATGTAACTATGCATTGTACCTTCTTTTGATTCGGCTCAACAGAAACGACTCAACATGCGTTTTTCTCCATAAATAAGTTCCTATGTTGCTAAAATAACAGCATGATCAACATGCAATTAAACAATCCAGTTGTGAATTTTATCGTTTAAGAATCTTCAATGGAATCAAGGAAATCTGATCTTTTGCACATGGTCACTTATATTAGATTATTAGATTACATAGAAATGGTGCAGAATGTTAAATATTGTTTATTCACTTTACTTTATAATGTTTCTTTGTTTAACGTTTCAAAAATCCTAATTCTTTTAGAACCACTAATTTTCAGTGTGGTCTCAGATTTTTGAATCACTCTAGTATATGAAATTGATATCTCCATTTATTTAAGCTTGTGTTTTGACAACTCAAATATATTTTGCCAATGTAATAGTTAGCTTTATTCTTCAGCTTTTTTTTATTTACATTTTGAATTTCCAATCTCTGTGTAGCAGACCATGTGGCCTTGTTTCAGGCTCATCACTCTTACAAAGTTGTCATCGTGGAATGTTTCCCATGGTTCTCTGTAACAAAACAGTGTGTAAATTAGCATCAGCCTTGTCCCAATATCAAGGTCAGAAACTTCATCAGTCTTACCCATGTTTGTTCATGTCAGAGCCCCATGGGTATTGCATATCAACTGTCTATAGAAACTTCAATGCTTGTTCAGTGACATTCATGTCTCATTCAAATCAGTTCAAAAGTCAGTTCAGGGTGAACAGTGAATAGCCATTCGGTTAGTAACTTTTACAAATGCGTATACAGAACTTTTAAAGTACTTTCAATAAATAGCAAAGAAAATGAAGAATGAGAGACTACTATTTCAGTGAGAGTTGCGTAGGGGCTGTAGAGCCAGTGCAATCCTGTTAAGGATGAAAAAAAAGATACTTGATATTTTGAATATTGTATATTTTAAAATATTGTCACAATGTCACATTGTCACAATTTAGCACTTTTAATTGATTATATTAAATAATTAAATATTAAACTATTTAAAACTCATTTTCAAAATGCATTGGTTGGATTTTTAATCGATTGATCCATTAATTTAAGGCCATGTTCAGATTGCCAGCAAAATATATATATATTTTTTTGCATATCCAGATTTTATCCAGATGGGTTTTTGGGTCTGGACAGCAAAAAAAACTCATGAAATAGAATTTCAAACTGTCTTTTGCATTATTCTTAACGCGGCACATAACAATAATGTCAAAACTGGTGCCGAAAATATTGGAATGTCCAAAGATTTCTGCTTTTCTTGTGAGACGGAGGAGTTCTGCACCGCAACTCGACAGCTTATTAGAGAGCAAGATGATGCACCTCCATTTTTCCTGCACTTTGAAAGCCTTGTCATATACGTTGGTACGCCTACGTCATTACTTAAGCAACCCATGCATATAGGTTGGTTATGTCTGGACACACATATCTTATTTGATCACTTGCATTTAAAAGTGCAGACAGTCACTGATCTTGACTTTCAAAAATCTGATCTTGCAGTCTGAACATAGCCCAAGAAAATGCATGAATTGTTACACCCCTATTATTATTAGAATTCATAATTGAAATTGACATAATCTTGATATTGAGATTAAAAGAAATTGAGACATTAAATTAAATGTGTAGTTTAAATCTGGTATGTAATATTTTCAACATATTGTATTAAAAAAAAATAATTAATGTTTTGCACAAGTATGTTTAAGTACTCTGTACATTACTTGATATAGCAACATTAACTCAACCAATAGTATTAGTTTGGGCTGGGTCTGATGCTAGTGGCACAGAAATTACATACTTCAGCTTTACATTGATTTGATGTTCAGTGGTGTATATTAATATTGACAGTTTTATTAATACAAACAATTTTCAGTATACCATTCCTTCTCTTATCCAGTCGCAACTTTCCTTATCTGGAATATTTTCCATGTTCAGATCAGGCTGTAGGACATTTCAACATTCCATTGTCTGTCAATCTCTCCCACTCCTTCTTTTACTCCCTCCCTCCATTCTCTCCATCTCATGTATTTCTCATTCATAATGGATGAAATTCAACCACATACCACACTGTAATGGATTGCATACACCTCAGGAGATCCCCAGTCACCGGATTGTACTGGATCTTTCCGTTAAGAGAGATGGATGAAACACGCAAATGTGAAATATCTTGTGAGGAACTTTCACTTACTTTTGACCTCTTGACGATACTATTGCATGGGGAAAGCTTTACCTCTTAGAAAGAATGAATTGCGAACATTTCAATAACAAATGTTCAGCATATTTCTGTTATACATCATCATCTATTTCTCGAGCCGTCTTGATTTCACCACAATAGCACAATACGGTTTAAACAAAGCAAATGCAATCAGGCACATTTACAAAATACTTTAGGTGATGCATTTTTGAAAAAAAAAAAAGGGTGGCAATTTGACATTGATGATTGCTAGACCCATATCTAGTTGCATCTATAGGTATCTATGGCAGCAATTGAATATTGAATAGGTCAGATCTTGCTTGAAAGACTAGTTGCATTACTCTACGAGGTTTCAGTCATCACATTTTGAGAATTAAGTATTGGCACCAATTAGCATAGTTAGCTGATTTGTCTATTTGTGAAAGGAAAAGCAATGGTTGGTAGAATTGAGAAATAAAATTGGACTCAGGCACATTGTTCTCACTTATTCAGAAAATCTGATTTGAGAGTTAATGAAATATTGTCTGGTTTTGGGAGATCTGTAAATTTAAAACTAACATAACATTCTTGAGAGAATGATGATGAGCAGTATTTAGGATAACTCTGCTTCCAGGGACAAAACTTTAATGTTAGCTTTTCTGGAACTTGGTGAACAAAATGCTGAAGAGGAGAATCTGTCATGTACCTAAAACTTCCACATTTCCCAGAATCTTGGACAGATAAGTTGTTTGTTCCATGAAATTTCTCAGAAATAGATCCTTTAGGAAAATATGCAGTTTAAATTCCAAAAAGGGAGCATTGCCAGCAGAAGAACCTGGTGTCAGTGTCAGAAATTGGTTGATAATTTGACATCTCAATTCTAGTGTAGCCACAGGAGACGTTTGGAGCTCAGTAGCAGTCCACCAGCGTGCAGGCGGATGAATTCCTCAAGAAAGATTAAAACAAAACCCTATGGGGAATGTCAGTTAAGGTCTGCTGTGCTTGTCCAAGCTTGAAAGGAACCCAAGGAGAACACAGGTGCATGAATATTATTTGAACTACAAAGCTTAAGTCTTATCCATTGGACAGAGAATCCAATAATTGTTACTGTTCTTTAAATTTGGATGGGATAGACTGTGTTGAGAGGAAAAGACTGTCAATTTTGTATTGGTTACTATCAGCAGATGATCATGCGGTTCAGTGCCAATGTGAATGTGATTCATAATTAGACAGAGGTTGTAAAATTGCAGTTTGAGTTTGGAGAGAAATGTAGATGTTTTGAGAGCGTTGGCTCTTGTTTTAATACTGGCAAGGATCTCATAATTCATCTTTCAGTCGTGTTCATATCATCCTCCCCTGCATCTCAGAGCTGTGCCGGGAGACCGCAGCCGCACATAGCTCTTCATTCAGATGCACACACACTCAGTACAAACTCACAGTGGCGTATGATTCAGCCAGATGTCTCAATTAGCTGAATGATACGATTTCCAGTCAGTAGCATAAAACAATGCATTTGGAAAACATGGGCTGAAAATTAAAGAGGCTGTTTACCAGTTTAAAGTATCAGGTTCATTGTTCCCGCTAATTTGATCGGGAGGCATTTTGGAAAAACACTGAATATGCATCTTTACCAAAGGGAAGGCACATAGAAATGTATGTTTGTTGTGTAATCCCACCGCCACTTAAAACTAGAGCACTAAATCTGCATTAATGAAGGATCAACTTTGCAAATAGCAAATTGTCAAACACAATAACACAAATGTTGGTCTGATGCATGCAATGCTTATGTCTGTATGTAATGATGGTTAGCTTTAACTTTTTGTACTTAAATTGACACTATAGAGTGAACAATCTGTTTTACAACCAGAGAAAAACACAATTCGCAACTTTTAGTTTATAGACTAAAATATGCTTGCAGTGGAAGTTTGGAGCTGGAATCAGCAAATATTTTATTAAATACCCTTAGCCTGATTTACATATTAGCTTACATTTGCTGCTTCACTCTCCAGTATAGCAGCTTGCCGGCTTTTAATTGATTGCCAAGTTATATAATGTGCATGTTTTTGTCATATACTTGTGTATAATATAATATAACATAATATAATAATACTTTTATTTTACATGATCATTTAATATAATATGAAAATGTACAAAATATAAATTAATTTCAAACAATTTATAGTATGCTTTCTGTTGCTTTTGTTTCAATTAAGAGCAATTTCTGTAATCTTATACAGGCAATTTCTTCAATAAACATCTGCCAGAGAATTAAAAAAAATACAAATATTTACCTTAATCATTAATGTTAGTGTGGTTTGTATTTGTTTTTACTGATTATGAATAAAATAAATAGAATTAACTCAATTTAACATAATGCAATGGTGAAATCATGTGTTCTTTCAGAGACAATACCAGATGAAAGTATGCAACTCATTCGGCTTCAAAGTTCATTAGTTGGTCATTGAAAAACCTTGACCCTTATTCTGAAAGCTGGGGCGATGTGTTGAAGTGGTTATGTGTGAACAGCTTTGGGATATTATTGTCTGAGTGTGAGTTGTCATGACATTGAGAATATCACTGTTAGAGGCAATGACATTTCACTGTGTAGGAAGAATCTGATGACTGGGCCTGATAGTGTGCATAATATACTGCACTTAATATCTAGTGGGGGGTAGCAGCGGTCTGTCTGAACATATGTTTCTTTGGAGAAGCAGTAATTATGGAAGTACAGTTGTGGTGTAAGGGTTAATAGCTGCAGCTTGCTGGAATGCGTCCACATGTTGTGTGTGCGTGTGTTGGAATGTTTCCAGGTTGATGCAGACATTTGCAGACATTTACATTTGCCCCGCCAAAGTCGTACCTTTGACGAGACGCTCTCTTTTATTAGATGCCGTGGTTCCTTTTTCGTTTTTGACTTTCTTTTTGCCTCTATTGTCCTCATATGTCACTGTCTTCCTGCTAGATTCTCCCCTCCCCCCTTTTCCTCTCTCCTTCCCTCACCAGCCTCCTGCGTTACCCCATGTGTTCTCTCTCTCTCTCTCTCTCTCTCTCTCTCTCTCTCTCTCTCTCTCTCTCTCTCTCTCTCTCTCTCTCTCTCTCTCTCTCTCTCTCTCTCTTATTTCGCACATGAATTTCAAACCCTGAGGTGCTGGGGGGTTGGGTGTGAGGGATAGCGAGACAAGAAGAGAGACTGTATGTGTGTGAACGAGTTGAAGTGTGTGTGTGTCAGCGGTATGCATGCATAGATACTTCAGTATGTTCATCTACATGCAAACGTGTGTGTGTGTGTGTGTGTGTGTGTCATGAGAGACAAAGAAACAGAGACAGTGTCTGTTATCGGTGCATTAGAGTGCCTGGTACTGTTGGTCGTGTCCGATTTGTAGCTCTCATTCTCAAAGGGCTACAGTAATTGGGCAGCACATCTGTCTCTTATGATTTGATTGGCCAGTTTCGTGTTACAGTGCGAAGGGGATCTGGCGTTCAGTCGTGGTCATTTCATTAACACTTTTTTGTTACTGTAATACGCAATTGTAATTTGTTAAAGGGATTGTTTAGGCAAAAATGAAAATTCTTACTCGCACTAATATCGTTCCAAACTTGTATGAGTTTCTGTATTCTGTGGAACACAAAAGAAGATATTTTAAAGAACATTGGGTTCCAAAACAACAACACTGAGACATTTTTTTCTAAATAATGTTCTTTTGTGTTTTGCAGAAGAAAGTAAGTCATACAGGTTTGGAACAACATGATGGTAAGTAAATGATGACAGAATTAAATTTTTTGGCTGAACTATCCCTTTAACAATCCATCTTTACACAACACATTTTTCACACTCATTTTGTCCAAACAGTCTCTGAAGTTGTATTGATCTGAGTGGCTAAACAGACCCTCAAGAGAGCTCTGGGACACTCATAGAAATTCAATTCAAGCATTAGAGACAAGACACTCGGCTTTTAACCCAAATAACATATCCATCCATCCATCCATCTATCCATCCATCCATCATTTACTGGTTTGAAAATGAGTTGAATCTTGTATATCTTCTTAAAAAAAGGTTGAAAAGTGCTTTTGTTGTCTTAACTTATTGATCCTATCATTTTTTTTTACAGTGTGTGCATAGGTTAGTTATTCCTAATGCATTTGAATTTAGTAGGGCTGGGAATCGATAAAAACTAACTAACTATTAACTATTAACTAATTAATTGCACAATTTGCTGTAATTAATTGCAATTAATTGCATTTTCCCCAAGCTTGTAATCATCATTATTTAAACTAGCCCTATATTAGTCACATAAAATAGCCCTATATTAAAATAATATTAAACATCTATATATCAATATAATATTCTTTTTCAATAATCAATCAACATAATCAATTTAACAGATTATTATTTTTTTTTTTTTTTACTAATTATCGAAATAAAATATAGTCCTACAAAGCTATTATTACCAGAGCATGTGATCAGAGCAGGTCATTTTACCATTGTTGCCCAGCATGGCTATACTAGCTCAGCAAACAGAAGTCTACTACTGAGAAATTTGACGTTATTCGGTCCATGATTCGAACGTTTGGGCCGTTAACGACAGAGCAGAACGCGCAGCGCAAACACAGAGCTGAACATTGAGCAGGGAGCGCAGCGCGCCGACACACACACACACGGAACGAAGAGCGTGCCGCACACACGGAGCGGAAAAGACCCGCTCATGAAAGCTGGGCGAGAATGAAACCTGATCGCCGAACACGGAGGGGCGGGACGGCATATTTTCGGCCTTTTCAATAGCAGCCGCAACAGGAAATCTTTAAAACGAGGCAAAAAAAAGTGCTGCGTTATTCTTTTTTTAACACGTTAAACATCTCAAATTAATCCCAAAGATTAACGCGTTAATTCCCCCAGCCCTAGAATTTAGATTCAGGATGCTGGATTGTGATGCTACTGATTGAATTTCACAATCTCGTTATTAAATTGAATTTAAATGAAATTGTTTTGAGATTTCTGAATGTCTTGAATGTAGATTTTATAGACCTTGAATTGATACATGAGTCAGAACTTTACATCACACTTTATTTTCTCTCCCTATTTTCTTTTCAGATCACTGTTCTTACTCTACTGGAAGAAATGCCAGTTTCATAAGAACGTAAGTAAAGTTTAAAAGTGCATGGTCAAGTGCATGGCATTTTTAATGAATACTTTATCTATTCATTTGATCTATCTACTCTGTGGACAACTACAGTATTAGTGGCTGTATAATAAGAGATGTTGTGATGGTTGAAGTGCAGTGTTTCCCCTACCATTATATAAGGGGGGCGCCCCGCCCTCCTAACGGCTCCCCCCGCCCCCCTTGGAGGTCAAGTAAATTTGATTTGATTTTCTTTATAGCGAAAGATTACAATTTGTTATTTTATATAAAAAAAAACCTAAATGGCCCTTAAGTAATATGTTATTTATCTTATTTCCACGATGGCATGTCTTTTCTGTCTGTGTTTACAATTATCCCAATGAGTGCGCACACTCACACACAAACAAACACTTGCGTCACATACAGTTGAGCGGACAGAGAGCGCGCGGCTGGAAATGTGTCGCTGAACTGAAGATGGCAACACTCGCTCTACTGCGAGTAGCAGCCGGAGTAGCTCTCCTGCTCCAAGTCTAACGCCCGTTTCACATATATTTCGTTTGCGGTGAGTATTTTTTTTTCCGTACCCATGTTAACAGAGCTTTCACACTGCACGAGGATGCAGTCCGTCGATGATCGATCTGTTCCAGTTGCGGTGCGTATACAGCAGTGCAGAGATCGTTTCCGCACCGAGTCTATTTCTGCTGTGCTGCAAACGCTGAATTAAAGTGACAGCGCATGTTTCGTGGTCAAAATGAACACCGATTGACCTGAAAATGTAGTAATTTCACCATAAGTGCGATTAATTAAATAAAATGTAGTAATCTCACCATAAATTTATTTAATTAATTACTACTTTTTTCACTTTAAGACTGAGTTAAAGCAAGGAAAACTACAATTTACCTCAACAAGGCGACATAATGAACAACACTCGTCTTATTCGTGGAGGTGGAAAAACAAGTTCTTTGTGACATGCAAGATTTATTGTATTAAAATTTAAATACAAAAGATTTTAATATAAGTACATGGTTAAATATTTTACCACTTGCTTGAGCAACTTAATATATAATTATATAGAAGTAATGTATTGAATAATACATTGTTTAAATTGTGTTTACGTGAACGCGCGTTCACAGCAGTGGTGCGTCTGACAGGATTATTCTCTCCAATAAATGCATCATAGAAATAAAAACTTCTCATAAAAAAAGCCCATTTAAAATTTATATATATATTGGTTAGTATTTATAAATCTTTTTTTAGTTGTTAGTTAAAAAATAAAACTATTTAAGCTCTGGTCCATTAATATTAACAAATACTTCTATAAATTTAACAAAGGTTATTTGCAAAAGTCAATTTTAAAAAGATTTAAATATGTTTATTTATTTCTTTAAAGAGATATCTTATGTTAACATTTTTTAACTTTTACAAACCATTACCCTCCCAGACAACCAATTTATGTGACAGATAGATAGATAGATAGATAGATAGAGATAGATAGATAGATAGAGATAGATAGATAGCGTCTGTGTCAATTTTCCCCAAACCAACCAACCTACTGAATCTGCAACCAACCTACTGAATTGCTACTGAATCTGCTGTCACTATATACGTGCCTTTTTTCTTGTCTCTCTCTTCAGCCTGCATTTTTCTCTCTCTCTTTCACCCTCCGCTGCATGAGTCACTCGTTTAACAATGTTGATTGCAGAATAGTTCAATTACTATAGATTTCCATCCCTTCATCCGTTTCTGTCCTCCTCCTTTAATGTCCCCTTAAACACACACACACATTTTGCTGTATCACATAATGCAGCAAGCAAATAAATAAATTGTGTTTTGATATGTGACCAGCCTTATGAAGTGATCCACTCATTCCCTCCGTCCAAGTTCATATGAAAATATATAGCATTTAGCCATTTCCGTGAACAATGTACCTCAATGGAATTGTATCAGAAAGTGACTCATGTGGAGTTAAGCTGAGACCTATAGATGTGTTTTATGGCTGACTGTGTGATGACATGAACAAGGCTGAAATCATATTTAAGAGTGTGTGGTGATTTCAAACAGATGAGGTGGTTTTGCTAAGTGATGGGTGTAAAAGGGGAAGTGAGCGAGGCATATATGGATTCAGGCTTCGTGGTTTTAAAAGGATTAGCACATGTTAAAGTATAGATAATTTAAGATCATTTGCGGTTTTGTTTTCTTGGATCCACTATACTGTTCAAAAGTTAATTTAGCCAGGACATATTAAATTAATCAAAAGTGACATTTTTACATTGTTACAAAGAATTTCTTTTTCTAATAGATGCTGTTCTTTGAACTTTCTATTCATTGTAGAGTCCTGAATAATTGTATCACGGTTTTCACAAAAGTATTAAGCAGCACAGCTGTTTTCAACTTTGATAAAATTAAGAAAAACACTAAAAGAGTGGTGACTTGGCCACCACTGTCATCAAACAGGAAATTAAATAAAATGACTTTTGTAGCAGTACCATTGGAAAAGCTGGTACAAAAGCTGTCACTGGGGCTGTACCTTTTCAAAAGGTACACTTTTGTTCCTTTTAGGTACTAATTTGTTCCTTTTAGGTACTAATTTGTCCCTTTTAGGTACTAATTTGTCCCTTTTAGGTACTAATATGTACCATTAAGGTACCAATATGTACCCTTTAGGTACAAAAATGTACCTTTTAAAAAGGTACAGCCCCAGTGACAGCTTTCGTACCTTTTTTTCTGAGAGTGAAGGTGCGATTGCTTTTTAGTGCGTGTCATTTAAATAAGTGTGAACGCTGCCATCCGAACCCTGGTGTGCACCAAACAAGTGGACCGAGACCTCTGAAAAGATGGGTCTCGGTCCACTTCCAAACGAACTCTGGTGTGGTTCGACTGAAATATGAATGCGACACGGACCAAAGACAAGAGACAAGACAAGATGCGACCCTAAAATCTAGCATACATGTTTTTACTCATCATAGTAGTTATTTTGCCCATTACAGTTCGCAATCTCCTAGCATCAAGTCTTCATTTAAGTGTAACGGAGAAATTAAAAATGACAGTGTGAGTGTTAAGCAAACCAGGACTAAATGTATCATTTTCTTTCTTTGTTTTGGACCAAAGGAACCAAGATAACCGATCTACAAGTGTGAACACCCTAAATGCCATAGAATTTAAATATGAATAGGAAAATACTGAAATTTCAGTACTGTTATATCAAATTACCATGATATTCTCATCTGATCCCATGGTACTGCCACAGTACTTGTTTTTGTTTTATTTTTATGAATATGCTTTACAGCACAATAATGTAGTTACTAGGACATTTTATAATAAAATATGGTTTCCATGGTGAGTTCTTGGGTGAGATATAGAGAAATAAAGAGAATAACCAGCACAGATCTTGGCATCTCCTTTACCTACCTTTGGAGTATTATAGTATTATTAAAATAAAACATTTACGTAGTCATTTATATGAAATATCTCAGCCCATAAATATTTATAAAGCAAACTTGCAAAGCACCTACTGCCTTAAATTTTTAAGTACAATCAACTTGGATGTTTAAGTCATTTCAACTTAAATTACATTAAACTGGATCAGTTGAATCTTGAATAACTTATAAAAGAAGTTGAAAATAGCTTAACTTATTGTGATGAGTTAAAGCAATGTAAAAACACGTTGTCGTAACTTATTGATCATATTTTTTACAGTGTAGTCTGAAGGTTCAAGTGCATTAGTTTGTCTATAAGAGGCTATTTGAGTGTTTCCCCGAATTCCCCGTCTTTCATTTTCTCTTTCCCTCTGTCAGTCTTTCTCTCCTTCATCCCCTTTTATCCATCACTCGACTCAATATTGATCTGAATTCATTTGTTTCTTATTGATTTAGTTATCCGCCCTCTGCCGCATTGTGCAAACACAAGGACACACAGACTGCTCAGATCACTGCCAACACACACTCAGACTCGCACACCATAAACCACTCACTTCTTTAGTGCATGTCACTTGCGCTCAAATACAAAAAAAAATAATGAAAGATTTTTCATCCTTAAACATGCTTTTTCACTAAAAAATCAGCACTATTTAGAAGTTTAAAGAGTGGAAAGGGTTTGAAAACACACACTAGCACCAGGTCCCTCCATCAGACTGTGTAATGATGTAGACTGGAGGCACAGATGCCATATTGATCACTGTCCTGAAGAAAAGATTTGAGAAGGGCTTGACTGGTGACAAAATGAAAGCTGCAGTCCCTTGATAACCTCTGAAGAGCCTCTTTTATAAGAAAAATGATCATCGCTATTAAAAGGACGTTTTTGTTTGTGTGTCATTTGTGAGTATTGTAGAAATAGATTGGAGTTTTTGCAGCGCACCTCAGAAAAAACAAATGGAAAAAAAATACATATATATATATATTTTCATACAGAAATGTTGAAGTACTTTGAGTACCATCTAAATAGCATGGTATATGGTATTTAGTACCATGATATACATCAAAGTACCATGATGCAATTACTTGAGGCTCAAATAATTGAATGGAGAACATGTTCAATTTGTTAAATTAAAAGACTATTCAAGTTTAAAGATTCAGTTATAATAGGTATAATGTATTATGTTATCTAGCCTTATACATTTCTTATACACATCACATCACTCCACTGGTTTCAATAGTGCTTTGAAGAGTTTGGAATATTTTCAAGCTAGAAATAATATGAAAAACACTTCTGTACATTGCCTTTTATCTACATACATCTGGAACAGCTTAAAGAGTTTATCCTTGTCACTGTCAGCATTGGCTTGCTCACTGTGGGGCTATTCTTTGTAAAGCTGCTTTGAATGCATTCTGAATGCGTTGAGAAATGTACTTCGCAACTAGAATTGGATTGCTGATATTCATTTGGTATTTTTCTGTGAGGCTTAATGAATTTAGAAAGATTTTTTTATTGGTAATAGTTGTCATCTGCATTGTTTCCTACCATTTCTAGTCTTTATTGGCTTGTATTGTTCAGTGTAAAGACCCATTCACTCCAAGGATGATAACTGTAAAGATATAGTTCTAAAAATCGTTCTCAATAGTAAAGAAGTACACACCACATCTATAACGATAACGGCAGAGAGAAACGATATCCTTGGAATCACTTTCAGAACGATTCACTTTTGCATTTTATTGCCTTTTTGGCAGGTATATCTTGTTAAGGCATGATAAATGTTTTGTGTAAATAAATAAATTGCCAACTCCCTATCCTGTAAATCTTTCCATACAGATATTTATCAATATTTAATGTCTTTTCTGATGGCAGGAATGCTTTGGAACTGCAGTTTAGAATGTTTCTCCAGGACTGGAATGACAGAAGGAATTCTAGCATGTACGGTAATGATGAAAATGACCATCTTTCTCTTTCTTTGCTTTTAAATCTTGAACTCTCTGTCATACATTGTGACTGAAGGGAATTTCAAACGTTTCTTTGATGTTTAGAACTAATGATTTAAATGTTTGAGAGAGAAATCCTGCAAAAACATGGACATATTTCATCACAAAATCAGAGGGGGAAAAAGTTATATTTTGCATAAAGAAAATGAAGCCTAATTTTTGTTCATATTTTCATTAAATTAAGCCATTCTTCTCCCAAAGTCTTTGGATGTTCGATCTTTGGAATTCCCATTTTTCCCATGACAAGCACCACTTTTTATTATTCTCAATACTGTGCTGCAATACAAAAATTTGCATTGCATAAATTATAGACTATACTAAAGTATACTAAATACTATGAAAATAATGTTGTGCAAGAAAATCTGAATGATCTTAATAATATGCTTACGTTTCTATACATACGGACAAATAATATTTCTTATTTTTTCTGTTGATTGCTATGTCTTAAATATGAATTGGACATTTTTTTTAACGTGGTTTCGTGAGATTCACCGCATGCTGTACAAAGACTTAGAGCATTTCCACTTTCGATGCGGCGTTCTCGTCTAGTTATGGATTTTACGAATACATTTTTCTGCATCATTTTTAATCTCATAGCCATCGTTAAATGCATATTTACTCAGTACATATAATTTACAGGTATAGACTCAAACAAAATGAACACATTATAGACACACATCCAGTCGCACACAGCTGGCACGGCACTTTGCTGCCACTGACAACACTGCCCTGGCAACCGATGGGCACGTCGCCAAGCCAGCAAGTTGCCAAGCAGCGAGTTCCCATAGCAACTTGCCATTCCCTGGCATTTTGAATAAGGTATCGGCAGACAAACACTCAGGCTTTCGGGGAGAAAGAGGGGTTTGGATGAGGTTGAAGAGTAGATAAAGAGTAATTGAAAAAAAAAAAAAACGAAAATGAAAAGAAAGAGATAAAATAGAGTGAGTAAAAGAGACATAGATGGAGGGAATGAGAAATACTTTTGTTAACTGGCCCTAAATTGAACTTAAATGTATGTGATAAACGTTGAATCTTTTCACGTTGTGCTTTTTTTTATACAAAATCTAAAATAATCCTCCTTAATGCCACTTTTTTATCAAAATTTTTAAACTGAAAACACTTTAAAACTCCTAAAGATTTGTGGCAGCTTCATCACTTTGTGGGCTGATAATTAAGATCATGACAAGTGTGTTTGACCTGATGTCCCAGTGATTCGTGCTGGCAAAGACACGCACACACACACATTCAGGTTGGCAAAAAGCTGGCACTGGCACCACCGTGCCGCATTCGCACGTGATTGGACTGTGAATGTGGCAGTGAGAGAAAGAAAAAGAAAGAGGGAGGAAGATAGGGTGGAGCCGAGCCAGAAAGAGAAGGACAAAAGTCTTAAAGGATATTAAGTGACCAACTGCAACATTATGAGCAGAAGGCACAAATCCATAGGCCAACTATATTGACAGTTGATTGGCTATCAACTGTCAAGTTTTTTAGTTTAGTTTGCGTCTGGAAAATTAATGCGTTTGGCTGTGAAAAGGACAGAGAATGAGAAAGGACCTGAATAGACCGCTCAGTTAATGTTTGGACTGCATTCACATCTCACCCTGGAGATCTCTGTCATTGTCAGAGGAACAGAGCTGTCCAACATATGTGTCTGCAGTTGTCTGGGAACAGTGTGACTGTTAACCGTTTCGTGTTAAAAGAACGGTTCACTCAAAAATTGCAATAATCTGATCATTTTCCCCTGTAGTGAGCGGTTAACTGATGCGAAACGGATCATGAGTGATTTGAACTCAAGAACCGCATTAGTTTGATTCACAGGCAAATCATTCAGTCTTGTTTTGTGAAACAGATCAACTTTCATTGAGAAGAAACAAAAGAACGTTTTGCACGTGAAACGGCTCACTTGTGTAAGGTAGTATAAAACACGCAACTCAGAATGAAATTGAGAAAGTCTTTTGATAACTCAGTCTACCTTAGTTTCAAAACGCTCTCCCTCCACACACGTAGGGACTAGGGAGCTGATTAAGACACACTCTAATAATGACAGGGAACACCAAACCAAGCGAAACCAAAACAGTTTTTTTGGTTAAAACGAAACCAAAACAGAACGAGACCGTTACAACTTGCTACTTCTAAGGGGGATTTTAAGATTTTCATTGAAGTGATGTAAAATACACTATTGTCAACTGGAATATAGTGCACGAGTCGCACATCTATGATTAAGTGGTGCTTTTATGTCATTTTCTAAATCCTCATTCATAATAATTGTATGTAAAACAAAACATTTCTCCTTTTGTTTTGCGCAGAATGAATGGCATTAATGGAACCACATGCGGGTGAGTAAACAATTACTTTTTTTTTTTTCATTTTTGGGTGAACTATAACTTAATTCAAAGCTGGTGCCAAGTTTCTGGTAATTGTATACAGATAAACTAGCTTTTGTGGTTACAAATGAGAGATTCTTCATTCTAGAGATAAGCAAATATAGACTTATCCACAGGCTGGATTCATTTTCCAGGGTTTCAGACAAATGTTCAAAATGAAACGGATGAAGGGCCTTTATCTTGTTTGAACTACATATGAAATTGATTGATTTCATCTCGCTAAGCATGTGCAATTTCCAAGTACTTCAAATGCTTCAAATCTTACTTTCTCTTTGGTTGTTTTCGGTAGTGCAATAAGTAAGACTTTGAACATAAACATAACTATGGCTTGATCCATCCTGATTATTTTGTTTTCTCTATGAAAAGCTTCATGTCAGTCTCTTGAATTGTGTTTTAAATACCAGTTCAGCTTCATTTAAGGATTCATCGCACACATGGAATGAATGTAAGAATTTGAATTGTAAAAACACCATAATGATTAAATTAGTAGTAAATAATAGTCGAGAAATCAATCATGTCCTTCAACATAACGCTCCGTGTGCACAAAAACACTGTAGAATGAATTGCAGGTTTTCCAGACTTCAAGGCTGTGGCTGCTATGAAAAGAATAAAGATGTGTATGTCTGAGCATAAGAAAAGTATACATTCCCATAGTGCACTCCTTAAAGGGGTAGTTGAAAATGCTATCATCAACCTGCTGACCCTCATGTTGTTCCAAACCTGTAAGACTTTTTCATCTTCAAAACACAAGTAAGATATTTTTAATGAAACTTTAATGAAACTGAAACTGATTTCTGTCCCTCCTTAAAAGTTCTTTCAAAAAGGCCTTACAGAGATTGTAAAATAAATCAAAAGGTTTAATCCAAGTCTTCTGAAGAGACACAATCACTTTATATGTTTGAAAAGGTTTGATTTAGGCTTTCATTTGCATATAAACATTAAATAGCTAACATATATAGAGTTCAGTCGTACTCGTTTGACACACAAGAAGAAACATCATTGGTTTTTTTACACGTCAATAAAGCACATTTGAGCTTCCGTATCATATCTGATAAGCAATTGTGCTTCATCATAAAACTTGGACTAAACAAAATATGGTTTACTCTTTACAATGTCTTTATGAACTTTTCGAACTATCTAAGTTTTGGTTGTGTGGACTTTCAATGGAGGGACAGAGATCACTCAGGTTTCATTAGAAATATCTTCATTTGTGTTTCGAAGACGAATGAAAGTCTTACGAGTTCAGATGGTGGGGTTGGTAAATAATGAGCGAAGTTAGGTGAATTAACCCTATAAGTCAATCAAGACACCCGGAAGAACCTTTTATCAAACTTACTTTACTTTAATACTTTATCAGTAATATAATTTTTCAAAAGTGGATGATGTGTTGCTTTACACCAGTTGTCCAGTAGGGGAAGACATTATGCATGAAATATATTGACACCTGACTGTGAGAGTATATAGAAATCGAACCACGAGTCAGTGCGCTGCAGGCTGAGGTAGTTGGTTGTATGGTTTTGCATCATAATCAGCCTGGAGTTAACTGTACAACCTTCTAGCTTTCCCTGCGGTGTCACCATTACGTCGAGGTGAGTATGAATGACCATCAGATGCATATAGACAAGCATTTCAATCGTTTTTGCCTTAAAATTGAGCTGCAACATATGGTGTGAATCCGCACAGCACTTTCATTGTTGTTGTTTTTGTAGTTTCAGTGTTTGTTGCGCTCATTAACAGGCTGTTAGTCACCCGTATCTCCCATATGGACAGTTTGGGTGAGTGCCCAAATGCCCCCATCCACAAGAGGGCTCCAACAAATCCATGAAGTCTAGTAAATTCCTAATTAAAAACAACATGGTGGAGATAATAGATTGACATGAGAAAATAAACAAGAGGTTAAATGTGTTTTGTGTACCTAATAGGGTTGTTTAACCTGTAGCTCAAACAGTATAGAGGATGGTGTTGCTAGAAACACTAAGTATTGGTTTCAATTCCCAGGGAATGCTAGACTGGGTAAACCCAGCCCGATCTGCCGGCGATTTGATTTCGCCCTGCAGCTCAGGCTGGAAACCTGTGTATATCCTGCTTCCGTTACAAATCTGCGGGGACCAATCACAAACTGGCTCATCCACCTGGCGCGCTATTGGCGGTTTTAACACGATGATAGAGAAGCGACGGCAAGCAGTCTCTCGCACGACCGTCAATCCAATTTCTTTTAACCTCTCGACGATGCTCAATGGCTACTTTAGTTTAGCAAACAAATCGCTCGAGTGGGTGTAAATACCGCTCACTTTCATGTTTTTTTTTTTGCACAACCTGCGAAAATCGCTCGATGCCATTGCATTGAAGTAGAATTAAAATAGAATACATTCAACTGTTGTAAGTGTAGTTTTAAATAATACATTTAATTGTATTAATGTCAGCAAAAATACATTAATAAGCAATGTTTGAAATGCCATCTGGTGGGCGGGGGTTTATAGGGGGTGCTGGATGGCAGAGCCAGGCTAAATGCACATAAATTGCACAGATATCAACATAAATAAATACGTAATTCATAATTTTCTATAAAAATAAACATGAATAAGACTGATTGATGTTTCTTTTTTATTTATTTTTATTAGTGGTGTCAATGGTAAAAAAAATTAACTAGATTAATAATAATAATAATAATAATAATCGGCATTAGAAAACCTTACGTTTTTTAAATATCCTAAAAAATATCCTGGCTCTTCCAAGCTTTATAATGGGAGTGAATAGTAACTTCGATTTTGAAGGCCAAAAAAAGGCCTCCTGAAGCGAAGCGATGCATTTTTGTTCGAAAAATATTCATATTTGTAACTTTATAAACTATAATCACTGGCTTCCAGCAACGACCGTACGCAAGTCTAGTTCCTGCGGAAGAGAGAACAAATAGGGTTGGGTAACAAACTCAAACTCCTCCGACATTTCTCTTAAAAAAATTCTCATGACCGGTGTTTTGATTTGCTTCCGCGTTAGTCAAATACGTCATGCGTCGGGTCAGAAGTCACTCTTCAGCTGAAACTCAACTCGAGTACGGCCGTTAACTGAAGCCAGTGATTATAGTTTATAAAGTTATAAATATAGATATTTTTCTTACAAAAACGTTTCGCTTCAGAGGGTCTTTATTAACCCTTCAAACCCATATGGATTACTTTAATGGATTTTTTGGGTGCCAAAAACATGGTACCATTCACTCCCATTATAAAGCTTGGAAGATCCAGGATATTATCACTTACGCCACCGGCCTCGCCCCGTTCTCACGGCCCTCGGCCTCGTCCTGCTTGCCACACAAACCCCTTGAGGTAATTAAGTGTTTTAATAAAACATTCTAATTAGCCCAGAATTTTTATATCATTATTTATATTTCTGAAAAAATGAAGGAGGATAATATAATATTATGTAGCAATTGATATGTTTATTAAGATACAGATACTTTCAAATCTTTTCAATGGAGAAAAAACTGTGGATAAATGTTGGTAAAGCATCTCACTTTTTTATTTGATCACAAGCTGTACTGTAGATAAACTCACAATAGCTGACTAAACTGGAAGAGGAGAAAGTATTTGGTCATTGAAAAAATGACTCAATTCGACACAGGTATTTATGGCATTAGCACTGCTGTGGCTCTCATTCTTCTCATTTTTCCTCAATATTGAAAGTATTTTAGACAAAACCAGGCAGCACTTCATTATCCATTTTCCATTACCTATAATCTTCAGATTAGCTCATTTTAGTGTGAATTCAGGTGCAAACTGCTGTTCTTTTCTTCTCAAGCACATACATTATAATAATAGCAGGATATTAGGATTGGTTTTAAGTTGTGTGGTCAGTGTGTGTTTGCAATTAGCCCCTCAATCATCTCTCCAGCACTCTTCTGAATGAGAACAGTCTCCTCCTCCTCTGTCTGTCCCGCTGACTGTCTGGCCGCTCACACGGTCTGCCAGGATCCGCATTGCGTTGCCCTTCTCCTCTAAGAGATAAAAAGAGCACATATCAGCAATCTGTGCCTGTCGTTCTTTTCCAGACACGTAAACACACACTAATACGTTCAGCTCCACATTACGAGAAACAGAGGAATCGCACTCAGGAGAGACTGGGTCGAGACTGACTCGAGAACAAAGAAACAGTCCTGTGCACATAAAAAAACCCGGCACAAAATAAAAGCCTAACTATTATTTGATGGAAAATTCCAGATTTTTCAAATGAGAATTATCAAATGCACCATAGATCTTTGATGGCATGCTAGAACAGGTGTCTCAAGGGATGTTTTTTTCTAAATATGTCGCATCATAATGCAAGCTAATGTATTGAAATTTTGGAAGCATCACCTTGATCCCCATCCATTTTTAAAAGCGCATCATGCTTTCTGTCATAATCACCTGATTCTTGCTCACTTGATTTTCCCCAAACACTTTGTCTGTCTCTGGTGATTTGGCTCGTTATCTTTTGATTAATCCATCTAATTGTTTGTTTCCCTTTTCAATATGGCCATGATTGGTTGTATAACTTTGTTTGTTTGTTTGTTTGTTTATTCGGCTCCCTCATCAGTGTGTGTTTTGTGAATTCACAATGTGGATCATGAATATGTATTGTACACAGGCTGTTGGTATTCAGATCCTTGGAGATTATATACTTGTTGTGTATTTAAGATGAAGCCAGTGGTGATGAATTGACTGGTTAGCATTACTTAGTTAACCCCTACTGGTAGATGTCGTGACTACACCATCTGCGTACAAACAGCATCTTTCTCTATTGACGCCATTAGCTATTTTTCCATTCAAAGTTGCAAATTTTACTTATGCGGAAAATTGGAATATCGAATAAAACGTTGGCTAATGAAGCAGTGTTTCCATCCCATGTATTCAAGAGAACAAAATCGTTACCACATAGGAAAATGGCGCAAAATATCTGTAATAAAAATGGAAGCTGCTGGAATCGGGGAAGCCACTGTGGCTCTTTTTTCGCAGTTGAAACGCAATAAACACTGTCATGTTATCTTGCGTTTGGATGCTGGTGTTAGGGAACGCAATCATTTGAGATGTTTCTGGGAAACAGGGAATTAACTCAAATCATTCTGATAATGACTTTGGCTCAAGCATTTCATAATGACCAAACCAACATCTGAGATACTGTGCAAAGAAATTGATCCGCTGGTTAGTCCAGATATCCAATCACATCCTCTGTTGAGGTAAAGTCATGCAAATATTTTGTTGCGCATCAAGGGATTTATTCGGTAAATGTACATCCATCGTAGTTTATGCGCTTGTCGTCTTATCGAATAAAAAAAATTTTATGCCTCGATTGAGTGCATTCATTTTTTATGTGCATTTTTAGAATTTATGCGCATCATGGAATTGTTTTCATTCAGCATTTTTGTTTTGTTTTATGCAAGATCCCAAAATGCGCAAAAAAATTGGTGAATGGAAACTTAGCTATTCATAAGTGTGTATTATGGCAAAATTGTCCAAGTAAAAATTGACCAAGTAACATATAAATCACAAGTATTTCATTTATATTGCTGTAGATTTTCTGCTGCCAGGTGTTTCTGGAACTTAGTGTCCATGAAACAAAGATGGCTGCCTCACGTACTTCAGGGAATCCTATAGCCTACCAGCTGAGCATATTCACCCTTGAGATGAGTCGGAATCAACATAGCTTTCTCAAGGTATTATTATCTGTTCATATACTATATCTGTCACGTGTAGTTCTCTTTTGGTTTTGTTTTCTCTGTGTTATGTTCCTGTTTTACCTGTGTTTCCTTTGGTAATTCATTGAGTTTGCCTGTCTATTCAAGCCTTGAGTTTTCTTTTTGACTTTGTCCTGTATTGTTTATGGTATTGGTTGTATTTCTCCGTGTTCTACTGAGTGTTTGTCATTAAAGACTGATCTTTTGGCTTTTATTACAGCCGTCGCATTACAATCTCGTAAAATAATAATAATAATACATTTTACACAGAACAATTAATTTTATTTACTCTTAAAAGTATATCATAGATATGTATAGAATATGTAAGATATATAAAAAGTAATTGCATTAAAAAGTGATTGCAAAAAAACTAAATATTATTTTTTATTAATTTCCCTCCTAATTTTTTGTTGTTATTATTATTATTGTTGTTGTTGTTTTAAATAGTATTAATTTTCATTCATTTTTCCTTCCTTTTAATTTGAGACTTTTATTGTTTCATTTTAGTATTTTTTATCATTTTTACTATTATTATTATGCACAATAAAAAGACAAATATTTTGTACAAAGGAGTCACATGATCGATGTTACAAATTTATTTTTTGCTTAATGACCTAGAAATACGCACAATCTTAAGTTTTTTTAAACTCAACATAGGTAATAACTTAATTTTTTTATTTTATCATCATTATTGTTTTAAAATAAAAAATGCATTTCCTACTGATTTCCAGATTTAAATCCCATATGTCTAGTGTGGTCTCAGATTATCGGCCCCCACTGTATATTGTTAAAAACTAAGTAGGCTATAGGATTATTATGTAACCTACTAGCTCATATAAATGTACCATATTACATACAGTCTGAATTGAAATGTGTAACCTAACATGTATGCACAGTTTCCTCAAACAGCCTTTAATGAGTTGTCATTAGATCAGATCTTTCTGTCAAAGGAGTTTAGTATAATGCAGCATGATGGCTGGTGACACTTTTTATTACTGCAAGGGTAATCACCTCAAAGCTTTTGTTGTCTGGGAGAGGAATCTCTCTTTCTCTCCATCTCCCAAAATGATCTTTAACTCCCAATCTCCCAATCTATCCCATATTGTCTCATCTGTTCCATTTCACACACAAAGACACCCTTCCAAGCCTTGAGATCAATCACAAGGTGTTATGACTGTTCTTGCGTTCGAGTGCCAGACATTGCTGTGGGGGGGGAGGAAGAGAGAGAGAGAGAGAGAGAGAACGGCAGATATTCTATGGACAAAATGCAGGAGAGTAGGAGAAGAAGGGTGTGGGGGGGTGGGGGGTGGGGGTGTTGGTTAGAGGAAGCGGAGCGAGACGCGGAGGCAGGAACAGTGACGACAGGGAGCAGCACTAGGTCTGAACGTCCACAGCACACGCTGGTTGGGTGCGTTAGTGTTTAGGTGACACTGATTTATGATGCTGGGGGGATTAGACATGGTTTCTGTCGGGCGGGAGGAAGGAGTAATGAGAGGAAGGGAGGGAGAAACGGAGAGAAAGGGAAGAGAAGAGGGGACGGCATCAGATAATGGTGGGCTGCTCAAAGCGCACCTATCTCATGATCGCCACGAGTGTCACAGCATCAACGCCACGCTAGGAGAGAGAAGAAGAAGAGAGGAGAGCGCGGGGGGAGATAGAAGTCAAACAGGGATGGAGGAAACTAGTTTATCGTACGGCTCTAAGGAAGCGAACGTCGGATTGCGCTCGGGAGACACTATAGCGGATTTCGTGACAACTCTTTAAGTGTATAACATACGAGGTGCACCGTGCATGTCCGTGAGCGCGTGTTTAGCCATAAATTAGGTTGGGACGAGCAGGAATAGTGAGCAAAAGACTGCAGAAGAAGAAGCAGCAGTGCTGTTTCGACTTCCATGTTCGGCTTTTTAAACGTTTGACTTTGCCTTATAACCCTGCAAACTGTTGTTTTTTCCATGCATGCCTTTCCAAAATCTGCCTTTTTGTCTGCCGTTTCCCCCTCCACTCTTCTTTGGAAAGAGCCTTAAAACTGGGGCACTACGAGACCGAGACAGACAGAGGAAGAGAGAGCAGCGTTTGCAGTTTTCTGGGACTACGTGCTTTCTATACATCTTAGATCCGCAACGCGCCGCCTATGCCGTACGATCTACCGCACAAAGGCCAGGCGGTTTATGATACGCCTCGCACATTTATAGATATATGCCGCTGGCGTACACACCGATGCCTCTGTGTTTGTGGCTTGGCAGAAAAGGAGGGCAGCCAGAGAGAGAGGGCAGAGACAGTTTGCTGGCAGTGCATATCTGTCTTTGAGTTCATTCGGTTCAAGCGTCGTGCTCGGTGTCTGCCACCAGGGGGCCGGACTGAACAAACTGCGCACTCTTTTATGGTGCTGAAGCAGAGATGCTAAGCCTTAATTTCAGCGTTAATTAGGCAGTTGCTGTCAATTCCTGAGGGTTCAAATGAGTTTAATATGTTAAACCTTGTTTCTGTTTGCCACAGGTCGCAGCCTCCAGACATCCGGAGACGTCACTCGATTCGGAGAAGAAACCGTCATTGTGAGGTCGATTCATTTACTTTTTCTTTCTGCAAATCTGACAAAGGTACGTAGGACGGTAATGAAGTGTCCTCATCCAAGATCAATTGTTATTATCAATAATGTTCAAAAGTTTGGGGTCGGTAAGATTTAATCACGTTTGTCTCTTATACTCACCAAAGCTGCATTTATTTGATCGAAAATACAGTAAAAATTTGTAATTTTACAAATGTCTTTGTCACTTTTGCTAAATTTAATTTGTTTAAAAAAAAAAAAACTTACGCTTACAGACCCCAAATTATGTAAGCGTATGTGTATATATATATATATATCAGTATATCATAAGGTGTGGTAAATTATACTTTTTTAATAAAAATAATAAAATAAATAATAAAAAGTCTGTCATAAATCTGTGGTCTTAATTATTTCTGTATATCTACTTGAGAATGTACAATGAAATCCTAGTCTATGACATGCAATTTGTGGGAAAAACTTTGCTGAGATTCTTTTAATGAACCTTTAAGTGACGCTGCATTCAAACGAACCCAGAGCGGGAATTTAATTTCCCCCTCACTTTTGAGTTCATCTAAATACTTTGAATTTGAACTAGTGTACGTCTGTGTCCCTGAGACCCTTAACCTGTGATGTCTTAAAGGTCACAGGTGAGGTCCTTGGGAACACAGCTGTATATGATGACATCATTGCAAAGACATCATTACCAAACTAGGTAACTTCTAATGAATTCGTAGATTTTGTCTATTGCGTGACCTTCAGATGTTTCCTCTGAACACGTCTTGTGTCGTGACTGACGTTACCACAAGCACGCCATCGGCACGACTGTTTGACTGTGATTTTAAACTCGCTTTGCTACTTCTACTCCACATTACCTGAAACGGCTCCACAGATTTCCAGACAGCAGTGACGTCAGCTTCAGACCACTTTGACGCAGCTGTCGGGGACGGTGCCGATTGGCTGACTTTGTGCCCTGACCACTCGGAGCGACCAATCCAAATCCAGCCTAGGTTCACGACCCCTATACATTTCTCCTGAGGCTTCGATGTGGATCTGCTCCATGAAACCATTTTACGGGCTAGCCTGCCATCTTGTGCTCATTATTGCCAAACGCTTTGGTGATGGATGTTGCCCCGGAGCAGCTCGTACGAGACATGGTGTTTTTCTGCAGTGAAGATAATTGTATTTTACAGCTACGAGACAGAGTGAACATAAAGAGAGTGTATATGCGTTGTTTTTTCCCCCAATTAGATATAGTTTGATACTATGTAGGCTGTTGTTGTTAACACTTAATATGTTTCACATGGAGCATAGTTCAGATGTGATTTTTTATGCATCCTTGATGATCTTATTGTATAAATTCATTTAGACATTGGTTCTGCATTGTGCAACCTGAAAATAAACCATTAAATCTGATGTGAAATGTTGTGCAGTGGCCTGAAAATCAAAGCAAACCTGTATATATAAACCATATTATATAATCTGCGTCACATTTTCTCCCAACCATATGTTCATGTCTTTTGTTCTATCAGTGCCTCAAACCATGAAACCAAACAGTTATGATTAAGTTATACGCAAAGCACAGGCTCTCTCCAAAAAGTCCCCTGGATCTGAGTAGGCAAAGAGAAACAGTCCCACTCCTTTCTGCTGGTGTTTCGAGACATCAGATACGGAACATCAGCTTTCACCATCTGGTATGCAGTGGATTCGTTCGACAGTCACACCAGAAATCTGTTTCACGACGACGCGAACGAACTGAGATTGAGCATTGAAATCAGCAGGTGGTCTTTTAATGTTATGTTTCAGACAAACACATGCAGGGTACCAAATAACCTTTTTTTTCTACGGCGTAAGACCCTCACCATTTTCAAGCATGAACTGGTGTGTGTGTTTGCCTATATTTTGAGGAAAGCAATTTGTTCCTTAACAAATGTCTCGTTTTAAGATACGAGGCAGAGAAAATATACAATTTCACATTGTGTTTGGAAAGATGGGAACATAAAATGCAGAAGAAATCATTTGAAGTGAGATGAGGGCCATCAGTGCCTACAAACCATGTTCTTCTTTCCCATGCAGGGCCTGAAGGAGGTTTCCCTGCTTTTGATAATGGGGAATCTCACCATGCGTAATGGGGAACTTCAGCACCCATCAGAGACTATTTTCACATCTTGACAATCATTTTCTAGTGCTTTTCTACACTGCGATGTGTTTAATGGAGGAGAGACATTCTCAGGAAACGTACAAATTCAGTCGCAATATTTGATAGAATATCAGCCCCATTCATCACCATACATTTGAATGGATTATGAAGTGCTGTACAAATCAATAAATGCAATCAAAAGTAAATGTTATTCTTTTATTGCCGTAGTTTTTTTCTTTTTCTAAAATGCTTTATGCATTTAATTTGTCTCTCTTGAACCCTGATACGCTGTAATATTTGCTTCCTTTAAAAAATAATGATTTGATCTTTCTGGCATCACATTTAAGGCAGTGACATTAAAAAAAAACGCTGACAGCATAGTTCAAATGGAGGTAAATGTATTCTTTATTAATATTCCATTCGTTTATTCTTATATTGGCCTTTCTTTACAAAAAAAAAAAGTATAATTCAAGTTCTATTTAAAAGTTTTTATCACATAAACTTAAAAGCTCAAGTGTACTTTCCAAGTACACTTTATGTGGTAAGTATTGTGTACGATTTCAATACTTCCTGGCACTTTTCAGTTTTTGAAAGTTTATTTGGCTTATTGGATATTAGTTTATGGATATTTTTATTGAACACACTCTAAATTCAGTGCGTACTTAAAGTGAAAAAAATATATATACTAGTAAACTAAGTATAATATTAAGTTCACTTAAAGAAAACCTAAGTATACTTGCTGTAAAGCTATTATTAAACTAGTATATTTTACTGAAAGTGTGCTTTCATAAACAAAAACGAAGTATATAACTAAATTAACAGTCTACCTTAAGTTAACTTTTTATTTTTTATTGCAACTGCTTAGCTAAGTTTACTTATTAAAATTAACTTTGTAAGGGAAGCTCTTCCTAAAGCTGACTTGTTGTTATAAACTTGAACATGAAGATAAGATAGTATGAAAGACATGGTGGAGTATACCTTAAAAATCCATAATGTGTGAAAAAAGTATTTAGGCTGTATATATAGAGGAATCACAACTAAGCAGAATAGGCTATTTACAATTTTATTATCTCTCAAATACAAGTATTGGGCAAATATAAGCCAAGTATTCTTAAGTAGGCTATAGGTCTATAATTTTGTTAAATATGTCTATGCTGAGTCTGACTTGTGACTTTTTCATATTTTTATTCTTTCATTTTATTATTATGTATCTTGTTGTAATAGGCCTATGTGTGCACTATATATCTGGAAGCTTCATTACCAAGAAAAAATCCTTTTTTCGGTTTCAGTTAAAGGAGATTGACAGTATACTCTCTTATTTTTAGTTAAAAAGAAGTATAGGCCTACTAATAGCACACTTGAATAAGTTACATGTATAACTCTAAAAAATGCTGGGTTGTTTCAACCCATGTTTGGGTCAAATATGGATAAACAGCGTCGTTAAAATTTTAAACCCAACGGTTGAGTTTGTCTTTGTAAACAACCCAGCATTTTTACAGTAGCCTTATATACTGTGTGCGTGTGTATCTGTACATACACACACACACACACACATAAATTAGTTTAGGCTTTTAGATAATTTCTTATTGTGGTAAATCTCTGTTTATGGGGACATTATTTACCATAAAAAATAGTGATTAAACAATTTATTTACTACTATATATTTAGCCTACTATTTACGCATATTATTTCTATGATTATTATGATTATTTTACCCCTTGTAATTTCAGCTGTTTTGCTCTTTTCTCTTTCAACCAGATCCCTCTCCCTGAAATCCCGCCCCCAAGATATGCCAGCAAACCGGATGTTCGCAAAGCGAAACGCGGCAAATGATTGAAAAGAATAGTGCGTTTCTCATTGGCTAAAAAGGGCGGCAGCTCTTTTTGTGTGTGTGTGTGTGTTTAGAGAGAGACATGTGAAATCTCAAGCCATTTAGCTGTATCTGTCAGACAATAGGTGCATTTTACGTGTTATTCAAAAAATGTCTTTAAAAAAATAAATAAAGATAGGCCTTTAAAAAAAAAAACACTTTTGCAGGTTACTTGTCAGCAACTCATAACTGGAATTATTGTATCCTTGTGTTCTTTAGCTATACAGTAATATAGCTTGAATTATTTGGATCTGTCACACTACATTCACAGTTTCACACAAACACAGCTTGTTTATTTGTTTATTTAATTTGACTCATTCATTCTTCGCGCTTGCGCACTCCAGTACAGAGGGCGGCGCTGTGCCATGAACCGTCGGCGCCGAGCGAGAGACGAGGAAGAACAGGCATTGCCTTTCAAATAATCACAGTCGCCCGCCCACTGTCCGATGCTGTTTGCATCGAAAATATTGTCGAATGCATGAAAAAGATCATCTCTGCTGTTGTGAAAGCGCTTTACGAGTAAGGTGCGTTGTGTTTCGAATATTTGCCGATTTTTAATATCGAACGAATGAAAGCCGTCTCTTTTTCCATTGAAAAGTTGTCTTAGTCGGGTTAGCAGGCTGCTAACAAAAATCGCCAGTGCCTCACATTTTACCTGGAACTACAAAAGCTCGCGGGCTTCACTGTACATGATGGCAGCAAGTCTACAGCATCCGCTCTTTTATGCGTGTCATACTGCATGAAATCGTGTGTATTTCGAAATTATTCTCACAAAGTTTGCGTTATTTCTCCATATATTTTTAAAAGCAAGTAGAATGTTATCGTCAATATTTTTTTGTAATATGTAAGATCTCGCGGTATAAAACGATGCATTTTTTTCCTGCTGTAATAAAGATGTCCATTTGCATCCATTAAGCATGCATGAAGTACGCTAGCAACGCGCTTGAACTTCTGTAGCGTGTTCTGTTGTAAATACTGTGATGGGTTTTTTCTATTGTCTTGTGTCTTCAAACAGCGCTACAAAAGATTCGGTCAGTTTTAAATAAACTGCTCCCAAAATGATCAAAAAAATCACCAATGCACCTCATACCCCTTCCATTCTTATAAAATATTTTTCAGTGAGTGCATTTCTATATTTAAATACTTGTGTATATTTAATATTAATGTAGACATTTTTGCTCTTTGATTCTCAGCTAAAGTACTCCATTTAATTTGGTTGAGAAACTTAATTTACTTCCGTGTATACTATAAATATTTTTTTCTTTTACTGTAATATAATACTCTAATAGTATTAACAATTATATTTTTTATGAATAAATTAAATAAATGAATTCAGTGAAGTTGTATAATGACTCCCCAAACACTGCAGCCATGTCCAAATCATCTCATTTAAAAGAATATATTGTAAATAAATATAGTTTTGTTTGTTTACCTGGCCTGTAAAGTCTAATAATGTTTAAATGTTTTCAAATGTGCTTTTTTCCTTTCATTCATTTAATTTTCATCTGGCTAGGTCTGCAGTAAATTATTTATCTTCTAAAATAAAGTTTGAGAAAACAAAAATAAAGTGGGTTCATAGAGGTTGGTGTATGAAACTTTAGATTTTTCCCCCATGAAAATACAGGGCACGTAAAAACATCTTTAATTTGTGTTGTCATACGTTTGCACAAAAATATTTTTTTTTTAATGGAAATGGTAAATTCTGGATTTGGAGGGAAAACAATGTGAGGTTATTGGAAGTTGTCTTTTCAAGCACTTAATTCAGATGTTTTGCATCTTAAAGTAAAACCTGTTTTTCCTCTCCTCTTGTTGTTTTCAGAATCTCAGCACCAAATAGACAAGTGTGGCACTGATACGCCTGAAGTTGGGAGCGAGAAGCAACGCCGTGATGGAGGTTGAGAATAAAGAAGGATCTGAGAGCCCTCTGCCCAACGGCAGCACCCATCCACCCAAACGTGGAAGAGGCAGACCACGAGGGTCGCTCAATAAGAAGTTCACTGCCGAGAAAGCGCCGACACACAATGCCAGGCCATCGAAAAAGGTGGACTTCTTTTCTCCTGACATAGTCTTAAAGAACAAGGTGAAGAAACGTGGTCGACCAAAGAAGATAAAAATGCCCGGTAGGCCGAGAAAGATCCCTCTCACGCCTGAGGAGGAATCAGAGAGACTTAACAGGTTGAGTTTACAACGCAAGCGAAAACTGTCAAAGCCCCTCGGGAGACCCCGCATTCATCCCATCGCAGAAGGCCCCAAAGAAAAAAGGGGAAGAGGAAGACCTCGCAAATCTGACGATCTGGGTAAGCAAAGTAGTGGCGAAATCAGCCTCGACGCTAACGGCTCTCCACGAAAGAGAGGGAGGCCGATGGGCACGATGAAGAGGAAGAGGGGTCGGCCCGCAGGTTCTGCCAAGATTCCCTCAGATGGGACCCCAAAAAGGAGAGGCCGCCCTCCAGGCTCGGCCAACAAGGTGAAGAAGATTCAGCGGGCCGACGGAACTCCTCGAAAGAGAGGCCGACCCCCAGGCTCTGGCACCAAACCGAAGATCATTCGACGGAACGCAGATGGCACTCCTCGAAAGAGGGGCCGGCCTCCAGGTTCTGGAAAGAAAGTCAAGATTGTCGAAAAGAAAGTCGGAGATGTTCCCCGCAAGAGAGGCCGACCACCCGGTTCAGGCAAAATCAAGGCTCGCACCTCAGAAGGTGGAGACGCAGAAGGGGCGAACGCCGACGGCGCCGCTCCACGCCGTAAGAGAGGTCGTCCGAGCAAAGTCAGACTGGCGGTCGTGCTCGAAAAACTCCCCTCGGCGTTACCGGAGGATGAAGAAGAGGAGACCGACGCGCCCTCTCCCAAACAGTCCCGCACCTCTGACGACTCGTCGCAAAATCAGAACGATGAAGAAGAGACCAGGGCGAGCGAGAACGACGCAGACCCGGAAGACGAAGAGGAAGACGACGCCATCGATTGTTCAAAAGTGAACAACACTAGTGAGAACGAGATGGTGGGCAAATTCAAAAAAAAGAAATGAAAAGATAGGGGGGGGCTTCATTGAAAATTGGTGGGTATATTTTTCGAAGGGTTTTAATAGGCTATGTCAATAATGTTTTTGCAATTATTTTTTTTTTTAATCTGATAAGTGTGCTTTTGGTGTTGCCTGCCATGCCAGACTGTATTGTTTTCCTCTTTCTTTTTAAGCTCATTATTAACCGAAATGTTTGCTCACAATGTGATGGAGCACAATTGATTTATTTTATTATTATTATTATTATTATTATAATATTTTTTTTGCATGGGGAAAAAAATTGCAAAATTTTTAAGCATGCAAAATCGAAGGACAAGTATGTAGCCTGTTAACATCACGGGATCCTAAAAGATGATGCACAATTAACGGTTCCATTGAAAACGTTACCATGCTAAGCACACCTTATTTGCTACCAATGGTTTGTGCCAACAATTTCAAAGCAACTACCAAACCAGACTGTTTCAGATGTACTGTCTTCATACCTGTACAGTAGTCCGTGTGCACAGGCTCTTAAACTCAAGGCTTTTTAATTCAAATCGCCCAGATGGTTTTAATTTGACGTAGTAGTGGCTGTGGAAAAATCTGCGGCTTTTCGACGACGGTTAAGTGCGTCTTTGCTGTAGTTTTATTTCTTTTATCATCGTTCATACTTCAACTCTGTAAAACCAACCCCGCCGAGTTCAGTGTTTTATAGTGAAACAGTCTCATTTTCTACTTTTTATCATCCGAGTTGCCTGATAGTTTGGTCATTTATAGTTGTCGAGTGCATAGTTTACGGCACCCCCTCATTTTTTGCTCAAATAATGTGATTGCTTCTTTAAGACATGCCTTTGTTTTTCAAAATGTGAATACATTCATATTCTGCTTTGACAAGTCTTCATGGGTCCTGATTTTAAAATTTTCCTTTGTATGGCTTTTTATATACATCTCTTGTCTTTTTGAACTTTTTCTCATTTAACCATTTTTTCCCCCTCTTGATTTGCTTAGTTTGTGTAAAACCGTATAGATTTATCTTGTTATAAACTGTAGATCTTGTCTTGATTAATTTTCATGTATTATTTAGTTTTAATCTGTATGTACCAGTAGATGCTGAAAACAGATTGTTTTAGGAGAAATCATGCATCTAGAAGTGTTTTCATGTTAATAAAACCTGTTACGGTTCCGACATGATGGTTCAATAGACGTTATGTGCATTTCATGTACACGCTTTCTAATTAGGTTTCTCATCTGTGTTGTAGTACGAAACATTTCTGTATCGCCGCTTTGTGTGAATCATTTCACTTTGTGATTTGAATGAGCATTGTTGCCGATTAATAACCAATTAAACCATACCATATTCACCAAGCCTCGTGACATTCATTTATGTTTTGCGCGTGAGCTGATCCGACGCTCAACTCGGAAGTGACTTTCCAAATAAAAACTACAGACGGGGAGGAGCAAGTAACAGCATCAGCACTTTATTAGAATCAGCACATGGTGGGCAAGCAGACATGCTTTAAAATGAACCACTAGTTAGCAGCTTAGCTTCAAATGATCAGGGACAGGGTGTTATTTTATGCAGCTCTGCAGCACATATTTACAAATGAATAGTTTGCATAAAACACAATGTATTCAGGAGTTTTTTGTTTTTTTTTAAAGAGAATGACATTCACTGCCCTGCATTAGGTTTGCAATTTGGGTTAATGCTTAATGTAGGGGATGTTATTCACACAGATGGTACACATCAATAAGAGCAAATATTCTTAGATTTAGGTGCTGGACAATATGTCCTTAATACCAAAACAAAACAAAAGTCCTCTCAAACTTACAATCGTTATAACGAAGGTGGTTAAAGTGCCCATGTATATTTAACACAAACACATGCAGAGGTACATCCCTGAACATTGTCGTCTCCAGTGCTGATTACGTATCCGCTTCCCACACTGAATCCCAAATATTTACAAAGACATTAAATCACATTATCAGTTATCTTCCAAGTTTGCATATCAGTAGTTGTTCATTCAACCTAAAACATCATGGTGCCAGTAAAGTCAGGAGAAGTTTAACACTCGTTTTACCCATTTTTTCTTTTATCGGTCACGTTTCGTTAAGACGTGGACCACACTTTCGCACAAAATCTCAAATATAGAAATATTAATAAATAAAAAATAGAACATAGTAAAAATCTCAAACCAAATTTCAGTCACATTATTTTCTATTGTGGTCACAGCTAAAATCTTAAATCTCCATATATAGTGAGATTGATTGATGATATTCCATTGATATTACGTTTTTTTTCACCCATTCCTGTTTGTTCCTCCAGACTCAACTGATCTGGCTGACATGAACAGTGCATCAAAGAGCAAAAGTGTCGATTTATGATCAGATATTCCCCTCAAGTCGACTGCAGACTCCTCCTCACTTTTTAAATGTGAAAATTAATTATAAAAATGCATCATCCAAGAAATGTTTAACATTATGATGTGGAAGGAAATACCCTATCTTTAAGACATTTAACACACATGGTAACTGCTCTATTTAAAGTCATTCAGGTTTTTACAGGAAATCAGGTATGTTAGGAAATGAAAACAAGTTGCTGTTAGGAATTTATATGGAGGAGGGCTAAAACAATTAAAAAAAAACCCAGGCTAATGAATTTTTTACTTCCTGTAACTTCTCATTGCAGTTGCACTTTGTTAATACCGTAATGATAGATCACAACAGTTGTTTCTGGGTAAACTAGTACACTTTTGTTTGTTTTTTGTGCATAAATGCATGACTTGATCCTAAACTCAAATTGATCTTTGTGTTTCGTTCTCCCTCTTTAGTTATTCATGGGTTCATTTGGACAACGCTAGAAACCTATATTATTGCATCACCCATTGTTTTTGCCTTGAAAAGGACCAACGCATTCTCCAATCCAAAACCGTACGTAGATAGTCCTAACCGAAGGAGTTTTTGAGTAAGCTCGGGCACTGTTGCAAAGCACTCAAGAGAGGTACAAAGAAATGCAGTGACAGACAAAGGGAGGGAGAGGCACTGCGTCAATGACTGCACACACACGCACACACACACGCTCATACACACGGTGGATTCAATGAAAGGCATTGGTGGGGAGAAAAGGGGGGGGTGGAGTTCACACAAAGCCAGAGTCTCCTGTCCTTGTGTGTCCCACGAGAGGCTCAGTAGTAGAAGTACACTGGAAAAAAAGACAAGAAAAGAGAAATAAATCATTGAAATTGGTTAGTCCAGGCAAGAAATTAGGCTTAGGCATAAATCTAGGGCTTATTTATAAAACGTGCGTACACACAGAATTGACCTTAGAGTGTGCGTATGCTAAAGTCCACGCCAACGTTCAGATTTATATAAACGGTTTGACGTGGTCGAAGTGCTGCAAATCTTGCCGCTTCTGAAGTAAAGCATTTGGACGTTGACATCTGCTCATTTATATGCAAATGACATTAATTAGGGGGCGTTTACAAGGCGGCGATCTGAAACCATTCACATGTGCACAATTTCAAGATCATATGCGATTTATAGATTTCACATCTGGAAGAGTTTTTTCTCTCTGAATCACACATTCACATTGGAGAGATGATCTTAGATCAAACGTAGGATGGTTTTGAGGCTACATTTTAAAATTCTTAATTCTTAATCCCAGATCAAAATGCAAGATGGCAAAACATCTTATGCTGGGAATAAAAATTCAAATTTTTACTGTTTGATTTCCATGTAAATCAGCCAACACTGGTGTTTGTGGAATTGCATTATAGTTTCTACTCACTGAAAAGGATGCCCACCAAGATGACCCCAATAATTCCCATCATGATCATCATCTGTGAAATAAAAAGAAAGAAATAGGGAAATACATTTAAACTTTAAATATGAAAAGCTAACGAATCAATTCTGTTTGAGTAATAAGATTGCATTTCATTAATAAATACAATACAATTTTGTATCTCTTTTTGTAGAGGGATAAAGACATTAGAAGTTTACACTTTATTTTAAGGTGTGCTTGTTACAGTGTAATTATACATTAATATAAGTTTAATTAACTTACGTGTACTTACTGTAGGAGTAGGGTCGGGATCAGGGATTGGTTTAGGGTTAGTTGCATGTAATTATGCATAATTTACTGTTATTCCTATAATAAGTACATGTAATGTGCAACAAGGACACTGTAAAATAAATTGTTACCCATTAGAATTCCAAAATGAAGATGATCATTTATTTAAGATCAAATGTTTTTAATCAAACAATTAACTGTTCGGCTACAACATAGATACCTTTAGATACATTTTAAATAAATAAAAATAAATAAATAAACTAGTGCTGTCAAATCGATTTATCACATCTAACATAAAGGTTTGAAAACACACACACACACACACACACACACACATATATATATATATATATATATATATATTTGTGTGTGTGTGTATATATATACACACACACACACACACACATATGTATTATGTATTACATATTATATATTTACAAACTTTTATGTTAGATGCGATTAATTGCAATTAATCGATTTGACAGCACTAAAATAAAGAAATAATATTAATAATATTAATATCAAATCAAGGAAATAATATTAAAATTAATTGTTGTTTTGTACTTTTGTTTTTAAGACATTCATTAGAATATTAATTTGATTACTTTAGATAAAAAAAGTCCCTATATCAGTGCTGTACAAGTTATTAGATTATAAATATTTTTATTTATCCAGCAGTTTACATTACAAGTGACAGAGAAGAGTAACGTTTCCGTTTATGAATTATAGGCACATTTTTGATCGATTCCTTAATTGTTTTTATTTTATCTTTGAAAAAAAGGGTACGATACTAAAACATTTTTAAAGCATCTTTCCATTTTCCCTTTTCCTAGTTACATTTCTTCTTTTGGGAAGAGTATGACATGCTATACTCTGTTTTAAACGGCATTTCGCTATTTTTTAAAATGATTTTGCATGCGGCTTTTCTGACCTCATATTAACTGAGAACATGGAACATTTATACTTTTCACTTTTCATTTGTCACACCGCAGGACAATTTAAAATGCTATTTAATAAATACATAAATAAAACACAAAGACCTATATGAATGCAGATTAGCTTTAAGAATCAACATTTCTCCTTCACAAGGATGTGCTCCGCTAAAAACACAGAGAAAAGTTATAAAAAGAAAGGCTTCAGTAAGAGTAAAGAAATGCACAAAGGAGAGAGAATAATAAAGCAATCTGGTTTGGAAAGGCGGGACAGGACGAGTGAGATTAAAAGTGGGACGTTTCGGATCTGCGGATACGGAAAGAGACAGGGATATGGGAAAGGGAACGAGAGAGGAGGAGCGAAGGGGAATTATTAGAGCAGGTTACATCACAAATCACATCTGGGTTTTAATCCAGAAAGGCTGTAATCCAGATTGGGACTAGAAGCCCCCTCCCCCACCCCGCTCAGAGATGCGATTGGACGGGCAGCTGTTCGGCCATCTGGGGCGGGAGGTGGGGGGTTGGTGGAAGGGAGCAATGAATTTATTCTATCTGGAGGGGTGGAGAATGAGGGGGAGCTTATAAATCTATGCCGAGGGAATGGATTGACAGATAGCTGGATGGAGAGATAAAAAAGTAATATGTAAAGTGAGGCTGTCAGAGGACCAATGCAGGCTTGTACAAGATGTCACATATCAGAAGTGTGACATCTCTATTTAAAGGAATTTAGGAAATTAAATTATAATATGAATTCTCTATTTATAATCAAAAAATATTTAAATATTTAGATCCAAGTCATGCTCCAAAAAGGCTCTTTCTATTAATAGATGATTCATGGAATTATACGGGTAAATTATTAAAGATGATGGTGACTTCCTGATCGTCTCAGGAGTGGCTGGACTCATTGTGCTACTGCAGTATCTAAGCTTGCGTCACACAACTGCAACTCGCCTAATATATCTCGAACGCTGGCCAGCGCTGTGACTTATGGGCCGGGCTGCATTCAGGTTATATCGAAAATGAGAACGCTCCTGCTTTAGTGTTGAGTCAGCTGAGCCATCTTTACGGCTGGCAATATAGAAACACCAAAGAAAAGGAGACACTGTTTATTTTATTAGTTTATATCAATACCAGTTATTGATGCTAAACTATAACTCCATAGGTTAATCCATAGGTTAGTCTAATATAATCATTTCGATTTTTTTAATCTTATTTAGTATTACAAGTGAACTAAAAATTTGAAGCCGATGAATTTCTGTGTAGATACTATTTTAATATTATTGATGTGCTATTATAGTTTTTATTAATATTTATATTTTTTTAGTTTTAGTTTTTTGCTTTGATTTTAATTTTAGTTTACGTTTTTAGTAATTTTGTTTTTTGTCATTTTTATAATTATAATAAAAAATGTCTAATTAGTTTTTGTTTTAGTTATTTTAGTACATCAAGTTAAACTAAATGGAAATGAGAACTGTTGACTAGACAACTTGCTGAAAAAATAAATAAAAATTATTTTATTTTTTATGGTTTTAGTTTTAGTTTAAGTTAACTACAATAACCCTGATCTTTCGTAAACCTCTTACGTTTGCCGCACTGAAGTGAATGTGACAGCTTACATAACAGTTTACAAATACATTTTGCTTATGTTTCATGAATGAGTTCAAATCTGTATTTAGTGATTTAATTCTAACAGTGAACGTATATAGGTATCTTAAAATGATTTAAATAAAATGGGACTTGAGGTCAAGGACTCCAGATGTAAATAAACAGACCCAAGCAGCTAAATTTCCCAGAGCGCACCTTCATATTCTTCCACCAGTACTTGTTTTTCAGTTTAGCGGCACTGCTCTCAAACTGTGATGCTCCGGCCTGCAGCGCATCCGCCCGGTCGTCCAGTTCTGAGAGCTTCTGATCTCTTTCCAGAACCTTGTCCACATTCACACGCATGATGTCAACCACCTGAACACATTTACAGAAGACAGACACAGACATCAGCAGCATGACATCAGAGATTCAATGTGAAACTGAAAGTCACTTTGAATGGAAATTTCTTAATGTCTTCAGACACTAAACATTGAAAGCAGTCTAGGATGAATATTGTATGAGAGTCTGGCTAGTACCTCAAAATTCTACTTCATGAAATGTTTATGGTTCCAAGAAAGTCCTACTAATAGTCCATCTAGCTTGGATAGCTTTGACTCTCTGACTCCCTCACTGCTACAATCGACAGTTTTACTAATACATAATGTCACGTCCATGTTTCCTTGAACCATAGGCCTCTATTCAAGGTCCAACATTCATGCCCACTGTGAAGAATATCTCTATCTTTGTCTCAGTTTTATTTATTAGAACAATTTCTGTTTTTTTTATTTATAAATGTTACTCTTTTTTTGAAAATTCACCTCATCCTACTTGTTCAGTATCTTATTTGAGGTCACATTGACAGGGTTTACCTCATCCACTTGGGCCTGTGTCTGTTGGAGACGACGGTTGCTGGAGAGATTGGGAGGTCCGGCAGGTGCGCCCCCCTCACCCTCTGGGGCTCCAGGGTTTGCAGCAGCATCCGGGGCAGACCTGATGGAAGAGGAGAAAGGGGTTGAGACGGGATATGTTTTAGCCTTTCTCTGCACCACTGGCTCTGCAAAGGGCTCATTCAGTCTTGTAAAATGTTCAGTCATTTCAAACAAATATTAGGCTACATCCTGTCAGTTTTAGACTATGTCATGTCATTAATTTGAAGAATTTAATTTGAATTGGGCCTCAATTCAGTAGGCCATGATGCGATAAATCTCATTGATAAAAGCCTGATAGATGTGACATTGACATTGGAAAGACATTGTCAATGAAATTTGCAATAAAAAAGCATTTTTTTAATATAAATTATATAGGCCTACAAGTTTTATTTAGGTTTATTTGAGTTTTATCACATTTAGCATTAAAAAAGCTTTATAAGTGCAAGTGAGCAAATTAGAAGGTGTGAGGGGTTCTGGTTCTAATTGAGGCTCCCAAACGAAAAAAATAAAAGTTTTATTTGAAAAAAACGTCGAACGTTTCATTAAAACGAAGCTAGTCAGAATATGCTAAATAAACACACGTACAGAAGTCGTGTTCACATCTGTAAACACAGAAACAGAAGTTGCTCGAGCACTTTGGTAGGATTAGCATTGGATGTATATCGATAAATACATACCATAATAATTAACTTTAGTGTTTTGTTTAAAACGCATTTGAAGATTATGTAGGCCTATGTGAATGAGATAGGCCTAACTGTCTTATACGGGCGCTAAAAGTCGATATGGGTTGCGCGAGACGATCATCTAGCATCATCGAACAGCCAAAATCGCACAGTTTAATGCAGATAAGTTTTATGTATGCCTGCTGTACGACCCTGATTTAATAGCATTCTCGATGCAGTTTCCCCTAAATTCCGATAGATGGAGCAGAGCACTAAAGTCTAAGCAAATTATGATGTATCAGCTATAAAATCTGAGAGATTTTGCGGTGTTTTAACGAACTGTCTAGAAAATAACCTTAGACGCTGAATTAGTTTTGGTAAATGTGATAAAGAGAACACAATAAAATAAAAAAAATATAAAAAAAAACGTTTTAATACCCCAACTATATATAGCCTATTGCATACATCTCAGGTATAAAACGTCATTTAAAAACAAAAATTCAATAAATATTGAGTTTTTGTTTTTAAGTGTATTTGTTTAAATACAGTAGAAATACAGTGCACTCACATTTTGTTGGCAGGTGCTTAATAAAACAGATCGTCGTCACCGAGATGCGGAGAGAGAGAGAGAGAGAGAGAGGATTAGTAGTCAAAAGCCAAACTTCCTATATTGACGATAAAAACATACATAAGGAAGAAAAAACCCTATGTATCCCTCGTAATAAACTCTATATCAGTGCTGTATATAATATTCCCATGAGGATGGAATCATGAAGCGATGTCTAGACCGCGTCATCACAAAAAGTGCTGCATTACCGAAAGAGCCTCAGGCGACCAAAGCCTCGAAACACAAATCCAATCTTCTGTATGAAGAGCTTCCTTCAGTTTTTCACACTGGATGCGGCTATATATCCTCCAGAGAGCACGTAGGCTATAGAAAGAACATACGCAGAAGTGACGACTTGATTAATATGACAGGATTTAACTTTTGTTAGGCTGTTAGAAATAGCAGTAGGCCTACACCAAGAGACATAAGCATGATAAACGCTTCTCTAGAACAGATTAAAACGACCAGGACGAATAAAAACAATAGTCCTCTCGTGTCCGCATGAAAGTGTATGTATGCCTGAGTGAGAGAGAAGGGGAGGGGATGAGAGAGAGAAGAGAGAAAGATCACGATCACTTTCTGTGCTCGCTCTCTCTCTCTCTCTCTCTCTCTCTCTCTCTCTCTGTAACGTTAACGGGACAGCACTGCGGTGGTTGAGCACAGTGTAGCTACACTTCCAACCCCCCTCACACTGGCCTGGGATTTTAACTGTAAGAAAGGGAGGAGAGGCACAGGCACCACCATCATCTTAGAAATGATGCACTGGAGCTTTCTGATTGCATCAACCATGATCTGCACATCTGGTCACAGTTCACTGACAACTTGTGCAATGCTTGATTCATTTATGGATGTGATAAATGCGAGCTTCCAAATCCTTCTGAGCTGTGACATGAGGTGAGATACCTCAAAACCATTATGCTAAAAGCTCTTCAGGTAGATATATAGGCCATTATAGGTTAGTATTAGTGTTGGCAGCATAAGCGGCAAACGGAAGCAGTGCAGCCAATAACAAAGCTCAGCAAAGTGCTAGAGACAGTCCGGTCGCTGTGGAAACAGCATCACTGAAATGACTGCTGAGCTCACAGTACCAATCAATGAGAGAAATATTCAGCCCTGTGCCCAAACTACGGCCAAAGAGCTGACCACTAATGGCAAAACTGTGACTCAGACAATCAACAAATATAATGAGTTGGAAACAGATTCTGTCGGACAAAAAGGAAATGCTGTTTTTCCCAGCAGTGGATGAATCATGAGAAATGATTCGAGTTTTGGTGAAGGTCTAATTTTTGGATTCAGGATTATGTGAAACTATACACACATACTGCATGGTGACTAATGTACTGAAGAAAGCATTTTTTTTTTTTTTTTGGAAGTTAAAAAAAATAGTAAGTAGCGCAAATGTTCACAACATTGATAATGCTTATCATGAAATGTCTCTTGAGGAGCAAATCAGCATTCTAAACCATCGTGTAAAACTGAAGACAGGAGTTATGATTTATCATCACAGGATTAAATTACAATTATTTCACAATAATACTGTTTTTACTGTATTTTTGATCAAATAAAGGCAGCCTTGGAGCACATAAGAGAATTCTTGGTGACCAGAAACCAATATGTATCGTTCAAAATGTTAGTTTCTTAATGTGTGTTTGAATAATAATGCATGTAAAACAATTATATTATACAGCAGTAACATCAGCACAGGCACTGCTGTCTTGGCTTAAAAATGACAAACTACAAATTTACTGAAAAATTTATTTTAATTAATAATAATAATAAAAATAAAAAAATACTTCATGCAAACAAGAATGAATGAGCAACGTTTGCATTAAAATAATTTATTTTCAGCTTGTCCACTTCAGAATCTGTACACAGGTTTTCATTTTCTTGTTTGAGACCATCTTTACAAGTTTCATAGATATCAGATATCTAGATCGAGAACAATTTCATTTTTTTAATAAATAGTAGTCTATTGCACAAAAAAACATTCCTAAACCATCCGGACAGTTTAGAAGCCCTTTTCTAACGTTGCCTCACACAACCAACACATTTTGATTTGTTCCTGTTCTTCGGGTAATAAAATCCCCCTCTTCCACATACCATGCATTGCACACTGATAATCATTTCTCCTTTTTACATTAACCACTTAATTTAACATCATATTACAAACTGAGAGTTTGGACCATGTGAACCCATGTTCTCAGACTGTAATAAAAGGCATATCACTTTGTTCAGTATGGACTCACTTACATTCATGTTAACAAACGGTCCATTGCTGCATGAGATGGCATTACTGTAGTAGGCTATGGCTGAGTTATAACAGTAGAAGCTCTATTGATTCAATGGTTTACATCTACAAGAACATATCTATTACATGTTGCTGCTATTGAGATTTAAGAGTTAAGCAGACAGACATTATTATCATTATGAAGGTTGTGAAGCAGATATGTGTCAGTAAACGCCTCCTCAAGAGTCAAGTGTAAAAACAAAAGACTTTCAAAACCTGCCGTTCTACATTCAAAATTCTCTCAGGCCCCTTCATACACAAACATGTTAGCTAAGCCTTTCCTTTACAGTTGGTTTCACCAGTAATTCTCAGTAAAGCACTGAACATTTGAGAAATATAGAAAGAAAAACACAAGGTAAAGCAAACATGAAGAGAGCAATATCTTTTTTTAAACATACAGCATACCGACTCATAATTAGTCTATTTATGAAGTGATTTGTTGGGATCACAAAATGTTTTTAAGGTTTTTTTTTAAATGAAACTTAACTTAAGTCTGGAATTGTATGGCTAAAATTGTGACTGAGATCAAGAACCCTCTTTATTCAAATAAATCATTAAACAACCAAGCAAACAAATAAATAAATAAGTAGATAAATAGCTTAGCAGAAGTTCAGCGTGGAGAGAGGAATAATGCAAAATGCATCGCCCTCAGCAGCACTTTACATGTTCAGTCGTCACTTAAGAATAAGTGCATAATGACTCATTGACTTTTGTGACCTAACTAACCAATTTGTTTCAACCGATTATTTACTCTGAATTCACTTGCCATTTCGGCTTCTTTTTTTCGTCTTTTTTTAGCCAGATGCACTTTATGAATGACCTTTGTAATCTGTTTTTGTAACCCTGGCCCTCATTGAGTGAATCTAATGAAATTCATTCAATTTGACTAATGCTAATGTAACTGAATGGCTAAAGGCTAAGCGATCAAAGGCATGTTACAATGCGTAATGATTCAATGCTAAAGATTTAGATGGCTTCAACCTAGCAAAACAATCAAATAACAAAGCCAGTGATTAGTCATCTGGCCTTCACCCACAGCACAAAAAATAAATGAAAACAGAAACCCACACACTTCAATGTTCAGTGCGAAATTCTGCTCTCACAATCCTCTCCATTTAGAGCTGCAAGAAGTTGACGGCAGACTTATTTAAATATCACTTATCATATCGCTGGCATTACTGGTAGCTGATGCAGAAACTGTTAAGTGCTTGTTCAGAGATTAATAACTTGCTCTTATTATTTGAGTATTCAAGGTTAAAAACCCTACCGTTGTGGTTGATTGAAAAAAAATATTTGAGATTTTTTTGTTGTTGTCAAAAGTGCCTTGTGATTAATGCTGGGGTGAGTAATTCCTAAGCAATCTTTTAGTAATGTTAATTTAGTAAAATTCATATCCAGTTTTGAGTGAATTTTAAATATCACTTTTACAATGATCATTTATTAAGAAACATTTCAGGAGTTTCTTCATGTTTTTTTTTCTTTTTTTCCCCCTCTATTCAAAATGTTTCAAACAAAACGTGTATTTTTTTGCTTACCTAACAAAAGCCAGTTCCTTAATGACATCCTTCTCCATGACATGACCATTTTTAACAAGAAAACAAAAGTTGTGTGGTATTAAATTGATTTGTCTCAATTTAAAACATTCAATCATGTTGGAATTGGCATAATAAATCAAACTATAGTTAAAGCCAAAATTATGCATGTAAGCTAACCCTCAGTTCTTCACCTCAGCTCTCCATCTTGTTAATGTTCCACTGTGTAAATAATAGTGCCTAAGTATAACCAGAGCATATTTCTTAAAGAACGTATTGAAAAACTTTCTTAAATGACAAATTACTGATAATTAATTATGGTACTACACGGCAGGAATAATCTGCACACAAAAAAACGGTTACTAAAAAGATGTCATCAAGAAAGAGTGATATGTATTTGGCCAGAATTTTTATATGGTGCTACATACTGAAATTGCACATCGGATGCTTTTTTGGGGGCCATTAACTGTGTATTCCAATAGAGGGCACTAGTGAAACCACACAAGGTTACTTGCCTTTCAGAAGGTAACTATAACCCCGTATACTGTGAGTCTTGCTGCAGCATCACAGTCTCTATTATGAAACGATATGTTTATAATTGCAGCTATTACTGTGGTGCTGGAGGGGCATAAAGGCTATCAAGCCTTCCTCCACGTGTGGTCCGGGACAGAAGAGTTTGACTGCATGTCACAACAGGGTTCAGCGCTGTCAGGATTTGCCGCAGTTGCTTTTTCCCTCTCCTTCTCTGCATTCTCTCCCTCCTCCACAGCAGCCGGAACAAGAAGAGGGGATTTACTGTGAAGGAAATGAGGGACAACAGTGAGTGTCTGGCTTCACCCTCCATAGTAAGCAACAAAATGTGAAGAGGTCAAAAACAACATTGAGCACGCACTTTCATGTCATCTTTCACATTATCTTTTAAAGCCAAAGCTGTACGCTCACACGATGGTTTACACTATCACTTGCAGCCAACTTCTTTACACATCATTTTAGGAACACAAACCACTTTTCGAATATAAAGGAAGAGAAACATTTTAAAGACCCCAGTGGTGAAAATCAAGTTTTAATGTCGTTTATGTCTCAATGTTGTTTAATAGGCTTTAATACAAACCATGCGCTAATGAGTATTTTCTCCGTAAAACTTGCAGTGTATCAGAGACAATCTTAAAAACACAGTTTGAAACCGCCCCTGTTTCCTACCGTCTTATATAACCAATCCCGTCAACATGTGGAGCGGGGCGTTTCTCCACTTACTTTTTTTATGATGTTGAAAGCGTTTCTAAGAATGTTGATTTTTAAAAGGCAGCTCTCTGACTCTGAAATGGTGAACGGGAACATGGTTTGTGTAACATTAGCGACATGTTATTAGCTGTTTGATAACGTATTCAAGTTGAAGGCTAATCATATATTGTCCGACGTTGTAGAGAGCACATAAAACTTGTAGCCTCTATTATTCACTCTTCCTCTTCATCTTCTGAATCAGTTTCTAGTTCAAACATACTGAATGAAACCAATATTACCACTTGCCATTGTGGTAACTAACTGGGACTAATTTGCATGTTCATGGTTCTGCATATAATAAATGAAGCAAGGGTATAGAGTTACATTCAAGCTATTTTAAATTAAGGCCTTCTGAAGCGAAGCGATGTGTTTTTGTAAGAAAAATAACCATATTTATGACTTTATAAACTATAATGACTGCCCAGCCCTGTTTATTTGAACCGTGAGAGGCGACTACTCACAACTAAGCTTGCTACTCCTACATCATATGTCATGTGTCGGGTCAAAGGTCACTCTTCTGCTGGAACTACACTCGCATACAGGCGTTACTCACTCCCATTATAAAGCTTGGAAGAGCCAGGATATTATTTAATATAACTCTGATTGTGTTTGGCTGAAAGGAGAAAGTCATATACACCTATGGCTTGAGGGTGAGTAAATTATGGGCTAATTTTCATTTTTGGGTGAACTATCCCTTTAAGGCATGAAGGAATCATTTTCACAGAGAAAGAGGAGTTATATAGGATAAAATGATTAAATGCAGGGGGTCTTTAAAACTTTAAAAATGCTTTGTTTAAAATATTTTTTAAATCTAAAAAAGCCATATGTCTAACCAAGTTGTGTTCCAAATTTGATGTGGTTGATGAGGTTTTAAAGTAGAAAATCAGAAACTGATTTTCACAGGATGAATTTTGAGTGTTTAAGCTTTCGGATGATATCTAATTTATGATAATTACTAAAATGAAATATGTGATAGGGTAAAAGGGCAATAAAAGGGACACTGACAGTTAACAGGCTATATAAAATGTGCTTAAATCCACTTTTTAACTTCTTTATTAGAAAAACAAATCTAATTTACAGTGCAACATAATCAATCATAAACAAGGGTTTAAATTTGTCTTTTTAACAAAAACACATGTATTTAATTCGTAGCTATTTTCTTTACAGAACCAGAGTATGTTTGCCAGAATTTTTTTTAATTCACATAATTAAAAGCGGTCTGGAATGAGAAGTTCTGATACAGAGCAAAGACTCTTGGTAAAAAACTGTCCATTAATTAAACCCTACAAAAACTTTGATGTCTAAAAAAGGCAGTTTGAAGTAGTTATTTATGTGTACCTCTGAACCTACAACATGACTATCATGACTAGTCTTCTTTCGAAGTCCTTGTTTGTGTGTGTGTGTGTGTGTGTATGTGTGTGTGTGTCTGTACTCTTATGGTTTATGAGGACACAAATGTGTTATGACATGGGTTTTACAACGTAAACATGGTTTATGAGGTCATTTCCTGTGACCTCGTAAACCAAATGACTTAAAGGAACATGCCGACTTTTTGGGACTTCTCATGTGACCTTGTTATTTGTATGTAAATAGGAAAATGTTGGCGTTATTTTGTCACTTATTGAGAGCAGTATGCTAGCTGGAGCCGTTTACCTCCAGTCTTTGTGCTAAGCTAGGTTAACGGTGGGTGAGTCAGACAGAGTTACGGTGTGGTGAAGTATCCGGTAACTCTATAGTGATGGGTCCGGGCTGAGGACCCAATTAGTATGCCAGTAGTATGCCTGATCTAAATCTGTTCTCGCGATACGTTAAGGCAGTATCAGTGCAGTAATATCAGGTAAAGCTCATAGCACGATCTTCGGATAACGTTAGCTGTATGCTATGCTACTATCTAAGCTAACTAAAAAACACACTAACAACGAGAGATGTTTAAATTCACAATCTATAGCTTCGGTTAAATACTAGTATATGAAACGTATAATTTAAAATACATTAAATACATTAATGACTCGTTATAACGTAGTACAAACGTCTTCTATAATAAAGTGATTTTGTATGATTTGTAACCAGGCACTAAAGCGATTACCCATAAAACGTGCTTTGAACCAATCGGATTGCTTGGGTCCTCAGCCCGGACCCATCACTATAGAGTTACCGGATACTTCACCACAACGGCACGCACGGACGGAGATGAGAAGGGTATGTATGGACTTATCTAACTCTGGGGGACACGGTGAATAAGATAAAGTCCCAAAAAGTCGGCGTGTTCCTTTAAAAAAATTATTCTGCAATGGGTAGTTTAGTTTGTACAATACAAAAACCATTATGCCTATGGAGAGTCCCTGTAAATATTCAAGTATTCATGAGTCCCACATATTCAAGAATGTGTCTGTGTGTGAATGTATGTTTATGTGTGTACCTGTCTCCTGTCTGAGTGATTAATCGTCTGCAGGTCTCCATTTGAACATCCAGCCCTCTTTTCATGCTGCACATCTCCATATACTCATGCAAATGCCTGTTCATATCAGACTTAGCAGTTGCCAATTCCAACTACAGGTACAGACAAACACAAAACAAACTTAAAGTAATAGAAATACATGCAGAGTTAGGTTTTTAGGCACAAGCTCAATCTCTTTACCTCAATTTGGTCAATGGTATCTTGATAATCCTTCTCGCGGGACTTGAAAAGGCACTCTGTGTCCTTTATCACCTTCTCTATGGACTCGTCTTGCTGTGTGAGACAGGGTTAATTAGCAAAGATTTTTTTTTTTTAGATGTCTTGTAGCTTTCTCTTTATGATGGAAATCAATTCAGTTAAAATGGTGACTCAGTGTTTTTTCCTCATTCGCTTGCCGTTTATAGCAATGATGAGCCAACAAAAACCACTAAGCTGTATTAGGCCTAGTGTGAGCGTTTTCATATTATGCTTGTATTACAGGTATTTTTTAGCCTGGTAATACCAAACTCTGCTACTTCGCTTTGCTTTGTAGACAGAGTCTGGCATGGCACAATTGAAAAGCGTTTTCTTTCTCGCGGGGGGGGGGCGCTTGTCTGAAGTTTAAAATCATTGGTTACCCGTAAGCCAATCAGATGACATTTGGTTATAGCGTGTGTTATGCGCATGCTCAGCCGCATCTAACTTCCACTGTAAACACATGTATGATGCGAAAACAAAACCATCGAGCGAAATACCGCTGTGAACGACTTTTGCAGATTATGTGAAGTAAATCTACGCATCCACGGTACAATCAGCATCTACGTCACGGCTCTCAGCCCGCCCTCTGTTCGTTGATTGGCCCGGCCGTCCGAAGGCCGCTGGAAAACTGAAAGATAGGCTGCTATCTCAGACTGACTACAGAAGCGAAATGAAATTGAGCGGAAGTAGGAAGTCTGACGTAGTCAGGCTAGGTATTTTTGTGTGCCTGCACGAAACATTTGGACTGAAAAACATATCAATAGGTCAAAAATAACACTAGATAAATGTAACAAAATATTAGACTGAATAATGTATAAATCTTTTTAAAAAGCAACACCAGAAGATAACTGCTTTTTACTGCAATACTGTAGTAATCTATCTATTCTGTAGTTTAAAAGTGTATAAACTTCATGAGATTTGATGACTTGGTTTAAATAAATATTATGCAAATGCAAACTTCAGTTTTATATTTGGATGTTAAATGAGTCTGCATGTTCAGCTGTTCAAATGCATTTTTGTTGGTGTAATTGGATTCATTTCATACTCTGTAAAAATTATATGATCAATCAGTCATGAGAACATATGTTTTTACATTAAATTACTCAGTTTTCAAGTTTCAACTCATTTTTTTCAAGTCAGTTTAATATAATTTAATATACAGCCAAGGTGACCGTACATAGGAATTTAAGACAGCAACTTTTTTTTTTCTACAGTGCATATAATTCTATCAAGCCGATGTAATTTCCAAAGTCCATCACTGGAAAAATGAATAAAAGATGGATGTACCTCTCCTTGGTTGTCAACACTGAAAGTGTATCCTGGAAAATCTTCCCAGAGTAACAGAGTTTCCTCCGTCTCTTCCCATGCAAGACTGTCGCAGTCATCCTCAAACTCACATTCGCGTCTGGGGCATAAAAACAAACACTCCTTCTCTCAAATGATTTGTAACAGTCTGTATAAAATATGTCAGATGTTCAATGGCGCCACTTACAATTGATTGAGCATCCTCTGCATCTCCTCATTGATCTGATTGGCTGATGAGCAACACAGATCCACCTCCTTAATCCCGCTTTCCTCACTTTCAGAGATGCTTACTGGTTCATCACTCTCGTTCCCTCTGATTGTCTGCGATGCTGGTTTTCGAGGACGGCGAGTCAAGGTCGACGGAGGTGTGGCTACTTGCTAGAAAACAGAATATGAATAAAAAGAGTGATCTTCAGTGTCACATGATCCTTCAGAAATCGTTCAAATATGCTGATTTGGTGCTCAAGAAACATTTCTTTTTATTATCAATCTTGAAAGCAGTTGTGCTGCTTAATATTTTTGTGGAAACCGTGATAGATTATCTTCAGGATTCTTTGATGAATAGAAAGTTTAAAAGAACAGCATTTATTTGAAATAGATTATCTTTCGCAACACTATAAACAATGGTAAACACACACACACACACACACACACCTGGAAGATCTGAATCATATCTTCACAATTTCTCTGCTGCGCTACATCACACAGACGAGCCGTGATGTCAATCCTGCGACAGATATCCATGTCCACTTTCATGGCCTTCTCCTGGATCTTACTGTCCAAATCTGAGTGATTCTAAAGGAGAGAAGGGAAATGAAAGCGAATAAGTGAGGATATTTTTGAATTTGTCTAATTAAAATGGAGTGGACAAGTAAAGAGGATCAATTACTCTGCTAAGACATTTGCGGGACACCGTTTGACTTGACTCAGCATTATTTGTGCTTCTATAGAAATAAACATCGACTAAATGATTTAGTGAGGTATTTTTGAGGTCAGGTCACGTGAATATTGTGCTTAACTCACATTGCTCATGAGGCCTTTGAACAGAACCAGCTCCGCTTTAAGCTGCTTAACCCTCAGAGCAAGCTCATCCTGGCACACCTCGCTCTCCTGCAGGTCCTGCAACACAACAAGTGTCATCAGAGTGTAGACAGTACACGGAAAATAAGATTTGATTATTAGTTTAATTCATTTAAATATTAAATTGATTTGGTCTTACTTCTTCAAGCTCAGCAACTTTTTCCTCAAGATCCATCCGCATTGCGTATTCCTCTTCCCATCTAGAATAATTAATAAGACGAGAGAATTGGCCAAGCACACAATCACAACCAATTATATCATCTCAGGTCTCAAATATGATAATCATCCATCCATCCATCCATCCATCCATCCATCCATCCATCCATCTATCTATCTATCTATCTATCTATCTATCTATCTATCTATCTAGGTTTTTGAAGGAGAGAAGGGTGGATGCTTGACGGATGTCTTGAGGAAGAGCATTCCACAACCTAGGAGCCAGAACACTGAAAGACCTGACTAAACCAGACTAAACTTAGGGGTGACTAACAATCCCGCACTAGAAGAACGCAAGTAACGAACAGCAGCATAAGGCTGAAGTAAGTCTGATAAGTAAGTAGGACCAAGGTTATGGAGAGCTTTGTAAGTGAGGATTAGTACCTTGACGTTTATACGCAAGGAAACCGGAAGCCAATGAAGGTGATAGAGGATTGGAGTAATGTGCTTGTGTGAGTGATCAAGCGGGCTGCTGAGCTTTGAACATATTGTAATTGTTTGATATTTTTAGCTGAAAGGCCATAAAGAAGTGAGTTACAATAATCTAGTTGACTCTGTGAACTGTGACAAAGGTGTGTATTACGGTTTCAGCATCCTGCTAACTAAGAGAGGATCGAATACGAGAGATATTACGTAGGTGGAAAAAGCTGTCTTTACCACTTTACCGATGCGATCATTAAATGAAAGAGTGGAATCAATGAGAACACCAAGATTTTGTGATTAAGTCCAAATCTATCACTTGACCCAATAATTTAGATACAACAGATTTAGAGCCGACGATCAGTATTACCTCTGTTTTACCGGAGTTAAATTTAAAATAATTTGCCTCAAGCCAAAGCTTGAGTTCCTTGATGCAAGTTGCTAATGTAGGCGGAGGAAAAACTGAGGTACTACTTTCTTTAAAAAGTGAAGTGTTTAATTTCTGTGTGCATAACCAAATAGAACTGAATTTAATAAGGTTAAATGCCAGATTTAATTTGATGTCCATTTACTGTAATGGGTTGTACTGTTGTATACCTTGGCTTTGATCATTCAAGAAAATATAAAACAAAACAAAACTGTCTGTAATGCAACCTATAATGGCGGCAAAGTTATACGTTGCATATAAAGATGCAAATAAATATCAAATAACATGCATTTAAAATGACGCCGATCCTCAACAAACTCGTCCCCATACCGGCGTGATGACTCCGACTTCCAACCAGGTGGAACTGGATAAATATTCTGAATGTTTTGATCCAATCTGACTTCTGACCTGTAATGCTGCCTGGATCATAATCATACACTGTTCGCTCGTTGGCCAGAGGAGAACTGGCCCCCGACTGAACCTGGGCTCTCCCAAGGTTTTTTTTTTTCTCCATTCTGTCACCTGATGGAGTTTTGGTTCCTTGCCACTGTCGCCTTGGCTTTTGGCGTACTTAGTTGGGGACATTTAATATTCAACAATATTATTGATCTTAAGGTGGGCGATGACGATCTCACACACACACACACACACACACACACACACACACACACACACACACACACACACACACACACACACACACACACACACACACACACACACACACACACACACACACACCTTCCATTTTAGTCCATTACTGCAGTATCACTGCAGGTGTTAGAGCAGGTGATTTATGTTAGTGTAACACTGAAATAACATCCTAATAACTTTCTTCTTAACACACCAATGAACACACTGACAGCTGAATCAGCAATTCCAGAAACCAGGTGCCACTGAATCACATATTCAACTAAAAACACTAAGAAAATATAACAGAAAAACATACAACCAAAGGGTTCTTGAGAAGTAAACCTGACTGTGCTATTTTGGCTGGTACTCAGTAGCTTTGGCAGCCGGTGGAAGTCTAGGGAGGCTGAACGGGAAGGTAAGAGAGAGATTGTTGAATGATTCTCTATTGGCATGCTGGCAGTAGCACTCAGTTCAGTACTGCATTGCAGATGCTGAGGCGCAGAGGGGAGGAGGCTGAAGACGGAATGAGAGAGATGGAGAGATGGAGAGAGAGACTCATCGGGAGGGAGGGAGGGTTATACAGGGGATTGACTCAAACTCCTTCATGTCATTTTACTCATTAGTCATGTATTGTTCTGAAACCCTCCTAAAATTATAATTTAATACTAATTAGCATTATTCATATGTTTTAATATTAATGCATTAAATTAAAACATATTCAAATGATATTATATAAAATGATATAGTTTGCCTAAACAAACTTTAGGTAACAATAAAAGTTAAAAAAACAACAACAACAACAACTACATAACACTGAAAGAGAATCAGGTAGTGGTCCAATTTAAACATAACATATTATATTTAAAATAAAATAAATTAATAAGAAATATGCTTAAAAAATTAAATAACTATTGAATGCAAAGGATAATCCTACAGCATTTTTACAAATAATTTGTTAATTAACTAATGGGGGTCTAAAGCAAAATCACTGAAAATAAAATCAAGAAATGATATTCTAATATATTTTTCATTATATCAAAGTATCTGACACAAGGATGACATTATATGTTTAGAAATAATATAACATTAAAAAAGCCCCAGAAAAAAGCAACAAAGTTAATTTTGACTGCGATATGCACTGATTATACAGTAAGAAGAGTAATATACAGTAAGTGAATTCTGTTTATGAAATTAAATTAAATGAATTAGAGATAGATTGAAGAAAAGAAAGAAAATGCTAAAGAAAAGTGCAAACACATTCATACAAATTCCACAAAATGCTTCATGTATTTGCATTGAGCACATCAACTATACCAGATTTTTATGAGGGCCACAGGATTGAACAGGCAAAGCCCTGTTAGAGATATTATATGAATATTGAGTGATACACTATTATTAACCTGTAATCTCAACTCACTGTGGTAAAACCTGAGGATGTCTGCTTTAGTGGATGTTGTTTTGTTAATGAAGATTCTGCTAGAAACATGTTAACATCGGAATTCACTGGTCTATATTACCAGAATGCACTGTGTAATGTGTGGTTCATATTAATATTTTCTGTTATGGTAATGACATATGATGGTAATGAGGGTTTTTCAGTTTTTAGGGGGAAAAAACTACACAAGCCCTAATACAATGTTAGCTAGCAGTCAGTTGAATGTTTTGATTGTAAATTAATTTTTCCTTCAGAAATTATTCTAATATGCTGCTTAAGATTTTTTTTAAAAAAACCTGTGATACTTTTTTCAGAAGTTAAAAAGAACAGCCTTTATTTAAAATAGTAATCTTTTCTAACAATATAAATCTTTACTATAACTTTTTATTAATTGAACACATACTTGTTGAATAAAAGTATTAATTTCTTTTAAAAAAATAAAAAAATAAAATTACTGACCCCAAACTTCTGAACATATTGTTACAAAAGACTTCTACTTTGAATAAATGCTGTTCTTTTTTTAAAAACGTTTTATTCATCAAAGAATCATGAAAAAAGTACCACAGGTTATAAAAAAATATTAAGCAGCACAACTGTTTCCAACATTGATAATAAATCATCATATTAGAATGATTTCTGAAGGATCATGTGACACTGAAGACTGGAGTAATGATGCTGGAAATTCAGCTTTGCCATCAGATGAATAAATTATATTTTAAAGTATATTCAAATAGAAAACCATTATTTTAAATTGTAATAATATTTCACAATATTACAGTTTTTTTCTGTATTTTTGATCAAATAAATGCAAGCTGTATGCGCATAAGATACTTATTTCAAAAACACACAAAAAAATAGTTAAGTTTCCAAACTTTTGACTGGTACTGTATAGCTATAGTATCATACTGACTAGATGTAACTGGCATGGAAAGGCTAGAGAAGTTGCATTGCGCGCGCAAAGAGCGCGTAAAGTTGTGCGTAAAAGTTGCATTTTGAAGCTTTATACAGTCATTTACAAGAACATCACATTGCACACATACTAACCTCCTTTTGTATTCGTCTCTCTCCCTCTTTACCTTGGCGAGCACATTATACAGGGCCCGAATCTCTGGGGTGATGGTGTCTATCTGGACACCCACCCCGTCTGGAGGCACCCATGACGACACACCTGAACCCGAGAACCGCGACTCACGCCCGGTGCTGAACCTCGAATTATAAGACCAGACAGAGCCAGGGTGACATCTGGGTGGAAAATTGCTGGTACAACCAATCCCGGTACTGACATACTTCCCGTTAATATTGCTGGTGATTTTTGGAGCAGGATCAACCGGGCTGATGGGGAAATTTGGGGTGAGATTGAAATTAGAGTCTGTCAGATTGGATGGGTTCAAGTTTTCAACTGTTGTCCTGTTATTGGACTCGAAAGGGAGGGTGGTGTTATTGAAAGCAGGTGACAACAATGTTCCGGACAGATATGCGGTGTCGTTCGCGTTCTGAATGGGTATCAGGTCTGGCCTAACAGGAATTAATTCAACGAAGCCGGTTTGAACCCCAACATCTCGCGTTAAAGGCTTTCTATTTTCTACACACTCTGCATTGTCATCCAAAGCCTGTTGCAGTTGGTTTTCTAACACATTATTCCGACGTTCCAGTTCATGCACTTTGGCTAAAAAGCAGCGGAAACGCAAATTAAGAGTTTTGAGGACGCTGATGTTGGATCCCAGGTCGTTACGCAGGGCCGTCGCGGCAGGAGGAGGTGGAGACACCCGGTGAAGATAGTTACCCAGGTGTAGATACTGTGTTCCCGGAGGTGGAAAAGCGCCCAGGTCAAACCCATCTTGCCCGAAGCCACCCGTGTGTTCGCTCAAAAAAAGGCCCGCTGGATCGGTCCAGTGGCCCGATGACGCGGAGTCCGCGAAGCCCGTCACCTGGTTCTGTTGGAACGAATACACGTTCTCCCCCAATACAGGATTCATTCTGGTATGAGAAAATCTAAAATGCTCAAAGTCCGGCATGAACACTGATTTAACTGTGTGCCTTCAAAGCGGATCCTCTGAAGTTAATAAACTGAAGGAACACTTGTCCGATTCAAGAGGACCAAATGAATGAATCCGATTAACACCCGATCAAACTGAAGAATTTAAATGATATGACAGTCTTTTAATGTGAAAAAAGGACGCGTTACGCGTATTTGCATGCTATTTGTTATGCCAACACCTTAACAGACGTGGTTTGTTTTCTCAGAGAGGATTAAACGCGTCTTCATAGCGGAACAGCCAGGCTCCAGAGCAGAGATAAACACGAGAGAAGCAACTGCGGCTCCTTCTTACCGTGATGAGATAGTATAAGCGCCTCACTCGCGCGCATCGCGACAGTTTGTCCAGTTTTGCAGACTTCAACGTGTAGAGTTTTATCGATGCTGTAAAATAAGACATTTAACCCCAGGGATTGTTACGTTATATTTCATTGTCCAATATTTAGAGAATTAAGCTCACAATTTTGAATGTGCGTTTGATTGTTTCTGGGATTTACGGTAGCGAAAGTGTACCCTTCACGTCACTGACTGTGATTGGCAACAACAGTGTGATACAAATTGTGACGGAGAGCGTGCAGCATCCGAACCAAACAGTAGGCCTAGTATTATTTTTTGCGACTTTTTTATTAGGTTTGTACAACAAGATCCAATACCACGACAAGTGGTAGCCTATAAATTATATAAAAATAAAATCACGGCATTCTAAATAAGAATAAAGCAATTTCAAGTTTTTACAGTAGCCTATGAGTCAAAGCATTGTTCCATCTACTTTTAAAAAACGTTCTTTGCATTTATGAATATGACATTTCGACAATAAAAAGGGCTGTCTTCATCTATAAACACTTTCGGCAATGTGGACCTTTAGAGAAGTAAAAAATTCAGAAATGTAGCTGTCTTTTTATCTGAATGTTTCCACCACAATGTTATTTCCACAACATGTCGAATTAGCCAATGTGTTTAGCAGTATTAAGTTGAAAACAAAATAGCGTATCTTAGCTATAATTACATAATAGCCTACATAATATTTTCTCACACTTTCCATAGTTTGTGAAAATTATAGTTGATTTGAAATGACAGTAAAAAAATGTCATATTTCATCTCAAGTATCTTCACTGACACTTTTGCCTCCTTGGTAAGTAAGCACACTAACTTTTGAGATAAAAATGTACTTTTATAGAATATTTTCATAGTATAAAAGTGAAACTCTTTTAGGTTATAAAATCTGGGTCTGGGATCAGGGTATGAAATCTATGTTAAATATATATAAATCTATGACTTACAGCATGGTCTTGGGTATAAAGTCTTTCTACGCAGTAAAAAAAAAAAAAAAAGTTCTCCAAATATAATTTTAAAACAGAATACATCCAAAGCATATGTTTCACATTAATTATTAGTGACATAGCTCTATTCAACACTGTTTACAAAGTGTTAAATAGAACAAGCAGGACTCAGAAAAGTCCAAATAGAGGACTTCATTGTGTGGCACTGCAAGCTCACCCTAATTATCATATCCATCTTGAGCATGACACACAATAATTGGTAAACTGAGTTTTATTTTTAACAGTTTAATATATTTGGTGTGTTTGTCCATATACGGCCATATACGGAAAAATAACCATTGAAAAAATTGTATCACAAAAAAAAAAAAAAAAAAAAAATCAGTTATCATTTGGGCAACTTAGTCAAATGGCATTAAATATGTAAACAGATGTCATACATATCTATTGGGGGCGCAGTTTACAGGTGGATCAGCCCTTACAAAGCGACAGCTGGTTATCCTTCTTAACCTCATTACACTCATCTTTGTGTAGAGAGAAGTAGGTCAGTAAATGAAAGAGCACAAATAAGCTGCCAAAAGCCAGACTTTTTGCTCTTAGGACAAAATAATAAAAAAAAGTTATTGTCTTAAGTGAGTTCTATGATCGAAAATTTAGTTCAGATACAGTGACTCATCAACATCACAGCTAGTCCTACACATAATGACATGCTGTGTAAAGTGATCTGGGAAGACATGATTGGAGATGAAGGGATGATTACAGGCTTTTGCAGTTCCACTGGCAGCTCCATGATAATCGTGTTATCACATCAATGTCAAATATCAAGAAAATCAAGAGTCAGATTATAGTTAAGCAACCAATTAGAAGTTAAACATGTATAATCACTATAATAGGGAGTGAATAGCACTTGCTAATGGTATTGCGAGACAGTAATGTCTGGTGGTTGACCAGAGTAATTATTCAAATATACAGTAGCCTATGTGAAAAGAAAAAATGAGTTCAGTGATCAGTTGACTTAACTTAAAAAAAGTTGTCTTAAAATTATTAAGTAGTAAACCATGCGTAACTGAAAAAAATAAGTTATGTGAAATTGTCAAGTTCACATAGCTTAATTTTTTCAATTATGCATGAATATTACTAAATAATTTTAACTCAATGGGTTTCCTCACCTTTTTTTTTTTTTTTTTAAAGATAAGTCAACTTTCCGTCACTCCAGCATGACTCAGTGGATGTGATAGGCTTATGTCTATTTATAGTATACTGGTCAAAAATGTTGGAATAATTAAGATTTTGTAATGTTTTTGAAAGAAGTCTTTTATGCTCACCAAAGCTGCATTTGTTTGATGAAAATACAGTAAAAACAGTAATATTGTGAAATAAAATTACAATTTTAAAAAACTCTTTTCTATTTTAATATACTTGAAAATTGAATTTATTCCTGTGATGGCAAAGCTGAATTTTCAGCATCATTATATCATTAGTGTCACATGATCCATGCTCAAATATGTTCAGTTACTTTTTTAGTGCTCAGTTATTAATGCTGGTTCTTATTATTAATGTTTTTGAATGTTTTTTTTAAATATTCTTCTGAAGAAAGTTCTTCCATAAATTGTAGCCTATACTGATTCCATTTGCACATCATTTGTTATAGTGTCCACATATACTCATTGAGCTCTGGGATGACTTTGCCCAAAGTCTTGGCAGTCCCCATGTGGGTTTGAATGATGTTCTGTCTGGCATCAGCTCAATAAATAAGAAATGCACTGTAGTTGTTTTTTTTAATGTCCAGCACATTTCCTTACGGAAGATCAACGTGTCTAATATGCATGGAGCCAGTGAACGTTTTTAAAGACTTTTTGAAACCCACACCATTTTAACTGTGTACATGCAGAAATGATTTAATTCATCTAGTTCTAGTTAAAATAATGGCCAATTTTTATGTGTTGCAGTTAATTAATAACAATGCAATTCCCCCTGAGTGTCACTAGGCGGCAACAACAGCTAATGACGCTCTCTGCAGGCAGCCGCACCCCATTAAAGGTGCATTAGCTTTTCATGCAGTGTATTTCCAAATTTTGTATTATATTTGTTTTACTTTCAGCAGTATGTGTTAACAAAACGATTTACAATAAAGGTCTTAAGTCCATGGAGGCACTTTAGCAGCATCAGGACCACAAGCAGCATTAGGGGAGCATCACTGCAGCAACGTGGATCTCTTTCAAGTGATAGGGTGCTTCTAGTGGTTTGTATGAGAACTGCAATGCAGTATTACACTATCGTGGACTTACCTTTACTGTGCAATGTCTCTAGAGATATTTCAGAGGCTATGCCACCATATACTATATTACCGTTTAAATGTATTACCGTTTTTACTTTGAAAGAAATTAATACTTTTATTCAGAGAGAATGCATTAACTTCAACAAAAATGACACTGAACATTTATAATGTTGCAAAAGATTTATATTTAAAATAAATGCTGTTCTTTTATTAATCTTTCTATTTATTAAAGCATCTATGTATTCGGTTTCCGCAAAAATGTTAAGCAGCACAACTGTTTTCAACACTGATAATAATAAGAAATGTTACTTGACACCAAATCAGTTTATCAAAATGATTTCTGAAGGATCACGTGACGCTGAAGACTGGAGTAATTCAGCTTTGCCATCAGATGAATAAATTACATTTTAAAATATATTAAAATAGAAAAGTTATTTTAAATTCTAATATTTCACAATATTGCTGCTTTTCATCAAATAAATGCAGTCGTGAAACTTATTAAAAAAATTAAACAATCTTACTGACCCCTAACTTTTGAACTATAGTGTATATAAAAAAATATTGTTAAATACTGAGATTACTTGAAATATTTTACACTACGTTCATGACACTTTTCTGACCCTAACATTCAAAAAAGCCAGAAAGAATGAAATAATGACCAAAAGACACAGTGACGCTTTCAGAATCAGGCATTGTTCATTCAGCATGGAAGACACCAGACCCATTATCTGACATTAGTACAGTACTCTAAAATATCGGGAACGATCAAATCACAAAGCAACATCACAAAGGCAATAAACACATGACACAAACCCTTCATCGTACACCAGACAATATAATCAATTAGAACCGGCAAAGCACACAGTGTAGCACCAGGTTTTGAAACTGTTTGCATTGTCTGACACTGACACACCTGTAATTGCTTTATTAAAACAACCAAATCTTACAAACAAGTTGATATCAACACATTTGCTTCTGACATCTCGCAAAAAGTATCATACTGCTTTAACAACGTCGACGCAATGACTGAGAACCATTGTAATTTAACCAAACACATCATCTTTAATATATTCATAAGCACCAAAATCCAGTCGCAAAGAACCCAGCTGCTTAACTCGCAGCAATACTAGAGTTAATTCATAGGTTACAAAAGAAAATGCATTTAATGACCAGGTGTTCAACTGAACATGACATGCTGCGTTAATGCTTTTCAACAGTCTGGAATACGACCGAGTCAATACGTAGTGTGTGACCATAAGCACCAGAAAATGTCTGCATTGAAATCTACAGTTGTGGAATGGACCTGAAGAGAAGTGCAGAAGACAAAGTCACAATAGTGGAAAGGCTCTGTACTGAGTGTGAGTAAAAATCAAGTTAAATGATCCCAGTGAGCAGCTTTTGTGTGTGTCATATAAACATTGCCCTTTTATGAATATTGAAATTAGAAAATAAGTTAGGTAAGGGATCGGTTTCAAGCCCGTTCTGGGACCTGTTCCACTTTTTAAAAGGTAAAAACTGAGACTAGTAGGAAATGATCCCATATTAGAAACCATCTGAGAAGGATACTGACAGCAATTAACCGTCAAAAAGAACTGTGAGATCAAGTGTTGATACGCTCCCTGACTGTTTTGACTGCTGAGTTCATGTGTTTAAAATTAGCTTTATAAAAGACATTCTAAATAAACAAACCGCAAATATAAGAATATAAAATAATGCAGAACCAAAACAAATCAAAAATACTCCATAACAAAAGTCATCTTCATTATTGAATACATAAATTAAAAACTACACCTCCTTCATCTTCACCCGTCATCCCTTCTTACTGTCTGGCTGAGAGAGGGATGTGAAGATGGAAAAGAGGATGACAAGCACCAATTAAGCAATGAGTGGATCTATATTAGTGTCTATGGAGGGCCTTAAAAACACTTTCAACCCTTGCGTCTGCCTCTACCTCCCTCTCTGTGAATTCTTTTGTTTTGCGTGTTCATTTTTTCTTCCGTTCCTGTGAACATCTTGGGCAGTACCTAATGAAGAAGAAAAATTAGGAAAATGTTGAAATATACAAATGTATTCACTAGTGCTGTCAAATCGATTAATCGCGATTAATCGATTCTAAAATAAAAGTTTATATAATATATGTGTATATAAATTATATATATATATATATATACACACACACACACACACACATACATAAAATATGTATATATATATAAATATATATATATATACACACATATATTAGGCTATATGAACACAAACTTTTATTTTAGAATCGATTAATCATGATTAATTGATTTAACAGCATTAATATTCACTAAAACATTCACACGCTATTCAATATTGAGTTACTTTAGACTAAAACGTCTATTTCTACACTGATGTACGGCAGCATTGAACTGCATCAGTTTCAAGGGCAAAATCACATGACCACTAACCATTTCCCCCTGGGCTTGGTGGTCAGACCCACACAGGCAAAGTGGAACCACTCGATAGAACACTAGAGAAAAAGAAAAACATTTAACATGAGCAAGCATATTAACTCTGAATACAAATGTATAGGAATCGGCTGTAATATAACATTGCGATCAAGGAATGAAGTTTCCAGTACACACTACAGGGCTCCAGACAAAAAAAAATCTATTAAGGAGCCATTGGCCCCTAAAAGTAAAAATGTTTAAACTTTAATTTTAGTAATCTTGTCACGTTTGCCCTCCTTTTACAGCATCAGCTGTAAATAAGGATCACTTGAAGTTGGAACTGAACGGCTTTTCCAACTTGAGAACTATATACGGTCATAAATAGTTGTTCTTTACACAGAATCTGATCCAGTGTCAGGGACAATTATTAGCATCACTTGGCCATTGAGTGTAGTTTGGCCTCCTTCTCAATGCATAAACATTGTCATACAGTATGTCTTGCACACACCCAGTCTATTTTTCTTTATTAGTAATATCTGAGATGTAAATTTGGTGAAAGGCAGCTCTTCACATTCAAATAGGCGATGCTAAATTTGATTTTTAGCTCCTTCCATTCTTTCTATTGAACATAGAATTTTAGAATAGTACAAATATAATAGATATGTAATATAGTGCATGTATTTAATGACTATTGTGAGGTAAATTATGTGACATATTGTTCTCAAGAGGTTTTATTGATGTCTTTTCATGGTTGAAACACTAACTGAGACGTTAAACATTTGTTGTAATGTTTTTGTACACCAAGCTGTACTGTATCTTTCAACATACCTTCTGATGTTTATTCATGTTTATTTCGTGCTATGTTTATTGTGTTTATACATGTTTATTTTATAACTAGTAGTAAAGAAGAGATGATGGGATCATGTGCCGCTTGAGGCGCTACAGTGATCTGTCACGGCACATTAAAGAGACAGAATTTAAAAACTGAGATATTGTTTATTAAAAGTAGCAAACATATTAAAAGTAAAGCTTAGTGCGATTATTGGATGGCATGTGCACTACAGAATACAGCATAGATCTTGAGAATAAGAATTGATATCAGTATCGATTAAAAACAAGATTTGTGAACGTTATGTGAACGATAGTTTATCCACGATGTGTGCACGAATAGACACTGCCTTTCTGCACTTTTACTAGGGTGTTCATTCATTGATGGAAAGGTGATCCTCCTGCTTTTAGAGTGTTTTGTCAGTGTTGTTGTTCGACTGTTAGAAATTGCGTATTTTGGCGATCAAACTCAGTGCATTGATTCACATCATCTAATTTATTATGTCAATACAACAAAAGATGTGATAGGCTACTCATCAGAGAATACGCAGGTAAAAAAAGGCATTACAAGCCAATTTTTAAATCATAACGTGTACATTTATCTTGTCACTGATGGTGTTCTCAGCAACAATAATACATGATAATATAATATAAAGATAAATAAAATTATATTTTTGTGCTGTCTGGAGCCCTGGTACATGACTAGGTATTTAACCTCAATTTTAACTTTTAATGGGGAAATAAATATAATAAAATAAATATAGAATAAATATCTATATGTAAGCAATAAGGTATGAGAGGCTGTGAGCGTGTTGGCCTCTGTCACAGTGCATGAGGAAGGAGACTCACGTCTGTATTGTCACAGCCAATCATCTCTCCGTATGAAACCTGGTGGCAGAGACAATAGGTGGGCTCGTTGGGGTCCACTGGCATGTCCAACACATCCGAGGGGTGCACGTTCCCAAAGTTCACAGCCGGGCTTGAAAACTCTGAGCTGGAATTTAAAAGGAACTAGTAAATCGGAGTTCCATTTTTTCCACCTCTAAGTCTTAATACAATTTTATTATCCCCCCCCCCCTTTTATTGACAGAAACAGTTAGAAAGGCAAAAGTAAATGCTGCTTACCAGGCTGTAGGGCAAACCGCTAACGCTTTGGTATTTCTAAACATTAAAAATGTATTTCAAAACAACTTCTCAGATATTTATGTACATGTTGGGAGGCTCTAGCTCCCCTCTCTCCTTTGAAATCTAGTCAACATCTCAAACAGTCTATGACTTACAGTCTAAACAAATCTCTATTAAAAGATGAAAAATGAAACTAAACTTATCCTGTCTGTGGCACATACACTACCATTCAAAGTTTGGGGTCTGTAAGATTTGAAAAAAAATGTTTTTGAAAGAAGTCTCTTATGCTCACCAAGGCTGCATTTATTTGAAACACAAAAATGCAGTAAAAACAGTCATATTTTGAAATATTATTACAACTGTTTTAACTGTAACTGGTCATTTATTCCTGTGATGCAAAGCTGAACTTTCAGTATCATTACTCCAGTCATTAGTGACACATGATCCTTCAGAAATATTTCTAATATGCTGATTTGGTGCTCAAGAAACATTTCTTATTATCAATGTTGAAAACATTAATTGTGCAGCTTAATATTTTGATGGAAACAGTGATCAAATATCTTTTCCAGGATTCTCCGACAAATGAAAGTTCTAAAGAAGTGCATTTATTTGAAAAAGAAATCTGTTGAAGTCTTTACTGTCACTTTTGATCAATTTACCTGTCCTTGCTGAATAAAAGTATTAGTTTCTTTCGAAAAACAGAACAAAACAAAACCTTTGAATGGTAGTATTTATGTACTAAGAGCACAAAGCAGAAATATTTAATTACAAAGGCAAACCAGTTTAAAAAAATTGTTTCTACAATTCTGTTTGGCGTCACAAGTGGCACAAAAATGACACACTTTACCTATAAAAACAGAAATATCATAGAAAATGTGTGTGATTCTCACCCTTGCGTGAGTTTGACCTTCTTCTGTCCGCTCTTGGAGCTGCAATCATCATCAGAGTTCTTCACCTTTGACCTAGTGCGAGTCACCTCCTTCTTCTTGGGTCCTCGATGATCACCTTCAAACAATAAACCATCAGAAACACTGTTGATGTATGAGATGTGCATGTGTCAGAATAGCACTAATAGACATAAGTACCTATGTTGCACTCACTCTTGTTGCCCTTGCTAGAGGTAGAGTCATAATCGGTGCTTTCTATCTGTTTCTCCTTGAGGTCAGCCTCAAAGCGAGCCAGGTCTGTATCCAACCTTCGGATATGCTTATCCACCTAAAAGCATAGAATAAATGAAGTGTGATGCACCATATGGAGTTAAAAACCAATACATTTAATATTCACTATCATTGAAAAGTTTGGGTCGATACCATTTTTTAAAATGTTTTTGATAGCAGTCTCTTATGCTCACCAAGGCTGCTTTTATTTGATCAAAATACTGTGAAATATCATAATTTAAAATAACTTTTATAACATATTTTAAACAGAAATTTGCAGTAGTTATAACAGTTCATTAGCAATGACCAAAATTCACACTAACCATCTCATAGGTTTGCATCGCAAGCTGGACCTTGTCATCTCCAAACTCCTTGCACTTCCCATAAGACTGCTGGATTTGTCTTAACAGCGAGAGCTTCTGTTCGGAGGACAATGTCCGAGCGTTAGCTGTGTATTCACGAGCCAGAGAATCAATCTGTCCTTTCAGATCTACAGAAAGAAGAAATGTAACTTTATTTTAAGATGCCCCTGTTACAGTGTAATTATAAAAAATAAGTACTACTGAGTAATATTAATTAACAACATGCATTTACTACACAATTAGGTTTGGTTTAGGGTTAGTTGCTTGAAATAATGCAATTTACTGTTATGCAATTATGTAATTTACTTTAAGTACTGTAATAAGTAGGCTAAGTTACATGTAAGATGAGGAACGGACAATAAAATAACCACTTTAGAAGAGATTTACTATTCCACATAATAAGTCACGCAATATAAACATGTAATATTGATATAAAGATATTATTCTATATTACTGTATTGATTTAGAGGCAGGTCTACAGTGTAGACTCACCCTCTGTCCTCTGGTCCAGATCTCGCATCAGCTGGAAGTTCCTCTGCAGTTCAAAGGGCAAATTCTCTATGCCTAAACAGATCAAGTGACATATGAATCTTCTACACAAATATCAAGCAATAAATAGGTCCATAAGGCTCAGCGCCTTTGCAAACCAGCACTACAGTAAACGATCTCCATCTGTACGAGTACAAGCGAACTCGATTGTGCTGAAACACTGCATTTAATGCTTGACACTGAGCTTTAATGTTCCCAGGTATTTATTTACATTATTTAAATGTTTTAACAGCAGTAACGTTGTCACATTTATCGGCACCGCACCCACCAAACAAATCTATAAAACCATCATTCACATCATAACACGGTTTAAATACCGTTAGCCCGTTAGCTTCAGAGCCCAATAACCGTACTGTCTTTATTAGCGCTGTTTTGTCTCGTTGCGCGATCGTTTTTTTAATGTAAATTGTGTATGTATGTGAAACGTGCAGACATGCTGGACACTGTGAACACGGAAGATGTTTATTTATGGGGATGAATATCGAAACAAAGACAATAGTCTTACTGTCCAAATAGTGCTCTAGATACATTCCAGCCGCCATCTTGACATACACAAACAAAGGTTCTTCCGGTATTACCGGAAGTCCTCGGGAATCTGGGTAGGGGGGCGGGGGGCTAATGATTAGGGGGTGTCTGTAGACCCCTTTCATCTATTTGAAAGTACGTTGAAACAGAATGATATAACTCCTCTTTGTATGTTCAGAGATAAGTTCTATGGTAAATGGCAAAATCGAAAAGATAGGCTACTAGAAATAAATAACATTGTGCGTGAGACCTCATTTAGAATTTTTTTGAGGGTATGAGATAGTAGCCTACCTTATTTTATAACCACAAATGGTCTCAACCCATTTGATGAAAGGCTATGCTCTATTAGTCTATTTAATCTGAATATCAACATTTGTGAGATTCAGTCAGAGGCAGTGTTGGGTAAGTTAATCTAAAAATGTACAACCCCATTTCCAGAAAAGTTGGGACATTTTGTACAATGCAATAAAATCTGAGATTTGTCTATCTCTTTAACATTTATTTAGGCTAACTGACAAAAGTACAAACAGAAGATTTCTAATGGTTTCACTGACCAACAAAATTGTATTGTGTAAATATGAATAAATTTTGATTTTGATGGCTGCACACTCCCAAAAATGTTGGAACAGAGCCATGTTAACCACTGTGTAGTCTCAGCTTCCGATGTCACGCCCATGGATCGTTGGCTAAACGTCTGGTGCATATATAACACACAAAATTGGAAAAACTTCAGGAGTTTCAAAGTCATCATCTGACTGGTTGAATTCTACAGGATTTCCGGGAGATGTGTGCGTGTCACGTTTTTTAACAGTCCGCCTGGAAACAAAGATGCCGTGACGCCAAACCCCCTCATGGAAGAAGAAAGCCGTAGTGTTTACAACTGTGATAATGAGCGCTTATCAGGATCAACTAAACACTGGATTTTCAAAACTATGTGAAGTAGGCTATTTAAAGTTTGTGGCATAGTCTCTTTAAAATATGTCAAGAGTTTTGACACACTGGTCTGTTATTGTAGAGACATCAGCGTTACATTTTCACACCCCTAAACATGTCGTGGAACAAAATGAACTGTGATTGGTTGCTTTACATGTCAATCAGACGGCCTCTGGGCGGTCCTTGGCCAATGAAAGCTGCGATGGAGTCTAGAACTTCTGCCGTCAGTCCACATCACCTTTTCTTTTAATTACACTTGTTAATCATTTGGGAATTGAGGATACTAATTGTTGCAGTTTTGCAAGTGGAATTTTTGCCCAATCTCACCTAATACAAGCTCAACAGTCGTTGTTTAAGTCTCCTTTTCATGATGGGCTATACATTTTCAATAGGACACAGATCTGGACTGCAGGCAGGCCAGTCAAGCACATCCAATCCGGTGTAGAATGTCTACGAAACCACTCTGTTGTAGCACGTGCAGAACGAGGCCTGCAATTGTCTTGCTTCCCAGGAAAGAGATCATCTTGATGGCAATATATGTCAGTCCTGAATCCTGATATACGCCTTCACGTACCTTCACACAAATGCAAGTCACCCATACCGTTTGCACTTATGCACCCACATACCATGACAGATGTTTGCTTTTGCACCTGTCGCTGATGAAAGTCTAGATCAGGGATGGGCAACTTCGGTCCTGGAGGGCCACTGTCCTACAGAGTTTAGCTCCAACCCTGAAAAAATCACCTGCCTGTAATTTTCTATTAATCCTGAGGACCTTGATTAGCTTGTTCAGGTGTGTTTGATTAGGGTTGAAGCTAAACTCTGTAGGACAGTGGCCCTCCAGGACCGAAGTTGCCCATCCCTGGTCTAGATGGTCCCTTTCGTCTTTGGGACTGAGAACTTGATGTCTGTTCTTCCCAAATAAAAGTTGAAATGTGGACTCATCTGACCACAGCACACATTTCCACTGTCTTCTAGACCATCTGAGATGAGCTCGGGCCCAGAGAACTCAACAGCATCTCGGCATAGTACTGATGTATAGCTTTCTCCTTGCGTAACATAGATTCAAGTTGCATTTCTTGATGCAGTGGCAGACTGTGTAAAGTGACAATGGTTTTGCAAAGTACTCCTGAGCCCATGCTGCTGTATTTAACACAGTAGGAGGATGGTTTCTCATGTAATACCATCTGAGGGCTCGAAGGTCACGCACATTCAACAGAGGTCTCCTTGCCCTACACAGACTGAGATTTCTCTGGATTCTCTGAATCTTTTCACAATATGGTACCTGTAGATGGTGAAAGACCTAAATTCTTTGCAATCTTGCATTGAGAAATGTGATTTTTATATTGTTTAACAATTCTCTCATGAAATTTGGAAAATGACCCATCTTTGCTTGCAAAGACCAAGACTTTGGTGGATCTTGTTTATACCCCATCACAATATCCTCACCTATTACTAATTCACCTGCCATAATTGTGGACTGTTTTCACTTTTATTTTGCCTCTGTCCCAACTTTTTTGGAGTGTGTTGCAGCCATTAATTTGTTTATATTCTAAAAATAGAATGAAGTTGGTCAGTGAAAACATTGGAAATCTTTTCTTTGCACTTTTGTCAGTTAAATAAAGGTTCAAGAGAATGAACAAATTTAGTTTTTATTGCATTTTACAAAATGCCCCAACTTTTCTAAAAATGGGCTTTTCTAAAAACTTTTAATACGTTCAAATAAATAATATAAAATTGCATAAATTACTATTTAAATTATTATTCTTATTATTATCCTACTTAAAGTTATAAGGTTACATTAAAAACATACATTTTAACATGAGATGTTAAAATGTTAAATCCACTATTGTTTTATATAGAATTGTTCTATAGTATTTAATGCAATTACATCAAAAGTAACTGTAATTAAATTACAGAAAAATTTCAAGTAATCCCTTATTTTACTTTTCCAAGGGTCTATTACATTATATTATACTGAATATTAAAGGTTTTTGTTAATTTTTGTTTATGAGGAATTTGTAGGCACATTAATGTTTGTAAAAAAAAAAAAAAAAAAAAATGTTATATGTATATAACATTTTTTTTATTTTCTAAGTCTAATTTTATTTTTTCACAAAAAAACAAACATTTTTTTTCTTTCTTTTCTTTCTTTTTTTTTAAAGTGAAAAAATAAAACTAGACACTTGAGATAAGAATGTCCCGACCCCGAACTGAAGGCACCAAGTGGCATGTTGCTATTGTTATTATTGTTTTATCTAATATTTATTGTAATTCTTGGGGTTATTATTATTCAACAATTGCATGAGTTAGATCATGTACATTAATTTGCTATTCATTAAAATCTGTAGGCTAGTTGAGTAAAATCAGCCAGTTTGAATGAATAGTGTTGCTATTATGATATATCTTCAACTAAAATATGGGCAATTAAATAATTATATTTTTATACCTAATACATTTACCTTTCAGATGAATCTCTTTTACTGCTGCTTTTTCTGTCATTATTCAATTATTCAGGCTAGGGGCCATCTCAAAAAATAAATAAAAAGAGAATTCAATTAGCAAAGTTTTCTATTTATTTCCCTTAATAACACATTGGCTGATGCATCATAATCATGCACAAGCTCAAATGTCTTATCTAAACATGTTACATTGTTGTTAAGGGGAGCATATTTCCTCATATTTCCCAACTGCAATACTGCAATATATATAGTTAAATAGTATCACATTGTATTGCCCCATAGGGCCAGATTGTTTTAGTGTTGTTCATGACCGTACCAGCATTAATCTAGTCTCTATTGGCCTTATAATTGCTTTTCCTGGCATGTAGTGTGTAGTTTTCACCAGAAGAGGGCAATAGTCAATAGTCTACGAACTGTTTAGCAAGAGAACCTGGAGATTGAGCTCCAGGGAGTGTGGTTATATAGCCAGACTCTCCCAGTACAGTCATTATCCTAATAAACACATAACCGAAGTGAAGCTGACAGCAAGACTACAGTACAGCAGTTAAGATTTGAGATTGTGTTGTGCGGTATGGAGAGGATACTCAATCTCATTTAAGCAAGGGTTGGCACAATATGTCACCTCACAGGACTGCCAAAAGAACATAATTTCTGCTGCTTTTCCAACCGAGATGCATGTCTAAACAGGCTTCCTCTTTATTTTAAAATTGCTTGGCCTTGTATTCGCATATATATTCAAGACTTTGTCTGGTAAGCATGCCACAGTGAATCAGCTGTGCTGCTGAATCATTATTTTTTTAAATAGCAGTAGATGAACCGTAATTAAGATCTAGCGAGATTATCACTTGCAAAGTACAATTTAAAAGCCGTTATTTACATGCTGATTTCTTTTTTCTTTTTCTTTTCTTAAAGCACTTTTTTTTTCAACCTAAGCAGGCGCAGAAGAAATGTCGGTTCAGATAAAGCAGCTCACAAAGTTTCCTCTAGCTGTGACTGGTATAATTTTGCCTTGCTAACACCCACGTATCATATGAAGTATTAAGGGAAGACTCTGTTTAGCGGGTGTTGTCAGTGGTCTCCCTCAAGGAGACATTATAGTGGCAATGCTAATAAGCATTTATGCTCCCTTGAGCAAATTAAGAAGGGAGAAGACAAGCACTCTTTCCTAGACAGAGTAATAATCGCAATGCCCCTGGCACTCATTTAGGGTAGCATGCCATCATATTATTTGAGTGACTTGATTTCCACCGTTATTACTTCTTGAGACTATCAGGGGACACGAAACATTGGTTACGCGAAATACTTTATATTGTGAATGTTTTTTCCCTCTTGAGTTGGCAAATCTACAAGTCGATCATGAGCTGAATTGTGAAATGTGCTGCTATGTATTTATATGTACAAGTATTCCAAACAACTCAAGTAGAAATAACATTAGTAGATCAGATATTTTAAAATAATACTTATAAAATTTCACCACCAGCCTATTTACTAGGTACACCTGTGCAATTGCTCGTTAACGCAACTCAATGCATGTATATAGCATGTAGAAATGGTCAAGACGATCTGCTGAAGTCAAACTGAGCATCAGAATGGAGAAGGAAGGTGATTTAAGTGTCTTTGAACGCGGCACAGTTGTTGGTGCCAGATGGGCTGGAGTATTTCAGAAACTGCTGATCTACTGGGATTTTCACACATTTTCAACCATCTCTAGAGAAAATTCTGAAAAAGAGAAAATCTCCAGTGAGCGGTATATCTTTTGTCAAAAATGCCTGGTTGATGCCAGAGGTCAGAGGAGAACGACCAGACTGGTTCGAGCTGATAGAAAGGCAACAGTAACTCAATAACCGTTGTTACAACAGAGATCTACAGAAGAGCATCTCTAATTGCGTAATACGTCGAACGTTGAAGCAGATGTGCTACAGCAGCAGAAGACCACACCGGGTGCCACTCCTGTCAGCTAAGAACAGCAAACTGAGGCTGCAATTTGCACAGACTCACCAAAATTGGACAAGAAGATTGGAAAAATGTTACCTGGTCTGAAAAGTCTCGATTTCTCTTGTGATGTCCAAATGGTAGGGTCAGAATTTGGCGTAAACAACATAAAAGCATGGATCCATCCTGCCTTGTATCAACGGTTCAGGCTGCTGGTGGTGTAATGGTGTGAGGGATTTTTTCTTGGCACACTTTGGGCCCCTTAGTACCAATTGAGCATCTTTTAAACCTGAGTATTATTGCTGACCGTGTCCATCCCTTTATGACCACAGTGTACCCATCTTCTGATGGCTACTTCCTGCAGGATAACGTGCTATGTCACAGAGCTCAAATCATCTCAAACTGTTTTTTTGACAATGACAATGAGTTCACTACACAAATGGCCTCAACAGTCACCAGATCTCAAACCAATAGAGCACCTTTGGAATGTGGAGGAACGGGAGATTCGCATCATGAATGAGCAGACGACAAATCTGCAGCAACTGATTGATGCTATCATGTCAATATGGGCCAAAAATCTCTAAGGAATGTTTCCAACACCTTGTTGAATCTTTGACACGAAGAGTTCAGCCAGTTCTGAAGGCAAAAGTGGGCAAAAAGGGGTACCTAATAAAGAGGCCAGTGAGTGTATTATATTATATTATAACTAAGCCTATATGCTGACATGCATGCTTGGGTTGAGATAGATAGATAGATAGATAGATAGATAGATAGATAGATAGATAGATAGATAGATAGATAGATAGATAGATAGATAGATAGATAGATAGATAAACAAACACTTTAGACGAACTAACCCTTAGAAGCAAACACATTTGTAGATCAAGTAAACTATAGAGCCCTTGCACAGGTACAAAGTGACAGGGCTGCGATCTCTGGGTGATTCACATTCTCCGTGGGTCAAAGAAATGTTCAGAGTGAATAAAACCCTGCTGAATTACTTTGGTCTAACATGGAGTTATTGATCGTGGCCAAGGGCAGTAGATCCTGGCCGGAGCCTGGCCCTCTGTCTGAATTATAGCTCTTTCAGCACAGCACAGGGCAGATGTACTCGCACTGCAAATGTAAAGGGAAGAAATCGGATTTGCAGCGGCTGTTCTGCAGTTTGCTATGGGGATTGTTCAGAGCATTTTGCCCCATCATCATGCCTTCTATAGAACATTGAGAGGTCAGTACATGTTCAGTGTTATTTATAGTTATGCAATTAACATGACAGTATGTGGCAAGCATGTATTGTAGCCTAAAAGCATGGAACAACAATCTTAAGTTGACAGCATGCAACCTTAAATTCATATGGTGCATATACAGTTAAGATGATTTGATACACAAACACACATAAAATAGGCAAGAAAGACATAGGAAGTCCCAGCCTCAAAGTGAATTTGATGTCAGTCACTGCTTTGAAAATGAGAGATAGGGTGGAGAGAGGGAGGGAGAATGAGAAAAGGATGACTCACCCTTTGAGAGAGCCTCCTGTAACTTCAGGCAAGCTGTTGGGCGCATAAATAAATGATGATATGGTGTCCCAATGTTGGTTTTGTGATGTCTGGATGAGCCTTCTCCCTCCCTCTTCCTCTCTATTTATCTCCCTCAGTGTCAGGTATACGCCTCCTTTTTTGAGTTAGGGAAAGTTGAGACATTGATTCGTGTAGAGTCATTTATATAGTACGACGCGTCGACACTTTGGGCTTCTGAATTTAGGGAGCTGTTGGTATGTTGATGTGCTATCAATGGTGTTTTGACTGTCTGTCGATTGCGTTGAGTAAATTGACCTATGTTAAATCAACTTGCTAACAAGGTTTGTTGCGAAATAATTGTAGAGTTGACTACAATTTCTGATACAAGAAAAAAATCTTACTATTTAGGAAGAGAGAGGGGTAAGCTTTTTGCGGTAATGAGGTAAAGGTAAAACCTTCTTTCTCTTTTTACATGTTTAAAAAAAAAAAAGTATTTCTGTGTCACGTTTTGGGTTTGTTTTTGTGTCATGTCTGTGTTTCTAGGTTAGCTTTCCAGTTATTTAGTCATTCCAGTTAATTAGTTCAGTTCTCCTCTGTTCCCTGCCTGTTTGTCACTATGGTTTCTGATTGATTTGAGTATTATGTTAATTATCTCGTTAGCTCCTTTGTTTGCCTGTGCATTTAAGCCCTCAGTTCCAGCCTGTTCCTGGTCAGTGTGTTTGTGGTTGTGTTTCCTCTGAGTTATTCTCCTGGTTATTATTTTGATTCTTGGATTAAAGATTTATTTTGAGTATCTCCTTCGTCGTGAACTTCATTACAGCCACTGACCGTGACACTGTGTTTTCAGCAGCCATTAAGTCCTAAGTATAGCCAATTTTGTCCAAGCACTGACTGTGTGACGTAATTTTCGTTATCAGGAGGGTCTGCGGATGTCCGCAAAACACTATCTGTAAAATCACATACTTCCCTATAATATAGTAGGCAAAAAAACGTGTTACAAAAGAATTATGCCCAAATTAACAGTACTCATAAAAGAGTTGGTAAAAAGTACCCAGATGACCTACTATTTCCAGCGAGATTCTTAAGTGCGCATCCGATGGACACTTTACTATCCCATGAGGCCACGGGAGCGGATTTGCGAATGGCGGTGAAGCGACGCAACTGACTATGTCACCAGAATAAGTAGTTACTCAAAATAAGTATCTACTCAAGAGAGTATGGGTTCTTCTCATTTCTTATTTATGCTCACGTCTTATCTCCACCCCCTTAGGATGCGAGGGAAGGATACACCTGTATATCCTCGCTCATGACTTCTTTAGGAAGCTCCCTCACACCTCTTTCCTCGCAAGTCCAATTAGAGAATTGAGATATCCTTCAAGATGGCTGAATTCAATCGGTTTCCGAGTCACGGGCTGGAGGACGGAAGAGCGAGGAAATGAGGAAGCATTAATTAGAGTATTGAGAAGCACCTTATGCAATTATGGACGCAGCCTTTGTGTCCACGAGGACGGTGCGTGTACAACACGTATGTGCAAGTGACTTGAGCGCTTTTGATCAATTTATTGCGTTCTTGCTGAATAACATTTTCCAAATAACTAAATGTAAATAAATATATGGTCACGTGGCAAAAAGTCGGCTTACTCTGCTCTGTCCCTATACAGAAAAAAATTGTGTCTGTGTTTTAAAGTGTAAGTTTATGAGGATAAACAAAATGCCCTCAATTAAAAGTTTATCTTATATTATAGATTTGATTTAAAACATGATAACACCAAGTGAAAAACGAAATGCTTAGATAATTGTAGTACATTTCATAACACATTTGCAAAGCGAAAAGCAGTCAACCTCGGCATCTGTCGGGACAGCTCCCTGTAATATTACCACACGCACATATTTCATCCATTCTTTTACTCTTCCCATCCCTGTCATCCCTTCTTTCCTCTCCTCATCACTCTTGCTCCCTCTCTCTCTCCTCCTGAATACTAATTCAAGCTGCACAGCCTCATGCTCCTTAATATGAGTCAAAGCACACCTCCTGGGTTAGCCCTCTCCATTCCTCTTCAAAGCTTCTTCTTCCGGCAATGCTGGCTGAATGCAGTGACAGAATTAGTTTTAGAAAAAAAGAAGGAAAAGGAAGGAACCTTGCTTGCTTGAGGCAGGGAGAGTGCGCATGTACAGTCTGGACAGCGTGTGTGCCTGTGTGTGGGTATATTCAAGGTTATGGATCTCTACGGACACACCGGACATGACAAGCAATCATGATGAACCGTTTTTATATAGATGTACGAAACTCTTCGATTTGAGTGTGAGAAAGGACGCAAAGAGGGAGTCTGAGGTATCAAGAGGGATAAATAGATGGTTGTGTATGCTTTTGGAGAGTGCAAGCGCAACAGGAAAAAATGGAGCAAGGGAGGGGCGGCAAGAGTTGGGTGGGGAGACAGATGCACCGCATTGTCAAACGATAATGGAGAGAACACCAAAGAAAAGAGATGCCCTGCACGATTAGCCAAGATATTGATCCTCTCAGTCCTGGAACTCCAGGGAATTGCATGTAACTTCTGACCAGCGCTCTTTCCTCTTGTTGTCATTGACATTTCTCAATGTCACTGTCAGCTGTTTGATACTTCAAACATTTGTATTGATTACAAAGGGATTTAAGGGAACATAAGTGGCCGGCGAGAGATTTCACAGCAATCTCTCCTGTTTCACAGACACACTGACTTAGTGACTGACTAACTCTGATATCTCGTCTCACCAGAGAGTATTGAGGGGGTTGCAGTGAGCCAAGGAGGGAGGGAGGGTGGATGACGGCGAGAGCGTGTTGGAGGCACACACACACACACTCGCTCTCGCATACAGCCTTACAGAGACAGGAGGGGAGAGTCAGAGACGTGGAGAAGAAGAGGAGTGAGAGAGAGAAGGAGAGAATGTCTGCTGAGAGGGTGGCTCTCGTTCCTTGTTCACAAACCGGCCCTCGCTGAGACACCATGGGCTGTATCGGATCCCGCACCATCAGTAAGACCCTCTCCGTTTTGCTAGCCTTTCTTTTCCAGGTTGAAAGGAGACCAGCCAGGGGTAGAGGAGCGATAGGCAACGCTCCGCTCGCAAGCATCCCCCTTCTCGGGGAAAACGTGTGTGTTTCTATGGAAACCTTTTGGTTAAAGGCCATTTGTCCTCCAGGCTTTGACAGTGATTCGGCACGCTGCTCGTGGGAAGCCGGGATGTCTGCTTTTGAGAGTCGTTAGTGCGTCTGGAATTGATATCCGTATGTGTCCGCCTGCATGCGGTAGGTGCCGTTCACCCGGCGGTTTTAAAGATCTGAAGTGGAATTTTTGGAGCGAATGGTTGCATTCGATGCATATCCAGAACGTACGGTCTCAAAGACTCGCCACATTTGACACCGTGCTAAGGTCACGTCAGGAGCTGTTTGTGTGAAAATAGCAGCAGTTCACAGGTTTGAGCGTGTACGCTTGTGCGTTGCTCAAAGAGGTTAACTGAAGAGGGTGTTTTTCAGGATCAGAGGTGCAGGGTCCACGCGCTCACGAGCAAAAAGCGCTCAGGTGTGACGTGGAGCTGGATGCGCCTCACATGTAGGTCAAATTCTGCAAAGTCAATGGGCACCTGTTCCCGCCAAATGGGTACGCTTTAACACAGTCGTCGATGACAAATTGCAGGTGTTTTGGTGCGATTAATATTCTGTTGTAACCGTGAGACGGCAGGCAGGCAAACAGAGAGAGGACACAGAATTGTTCCTCTTAAACGTGTTTTATGATGTTGTACGCCCATTAAGACGAGGACACAGTATCAAAACAAACACAGGCAGCTGATGGAGTGATAAAAAAAGAAATGCCGCTGTATTTGACCTTTGATTGTCATTGAGCTGTGATGTCACAGGAACACAGAGTCTAGGTTTCTTTCACATAAAAAGCTATTGCAGAAAGTGTCAGAGCGGGACATATTGGGTAATTAGGGAAGCCCGTATTTATATCCTCCTGAGAGAGATAAATTTAATCGCCTCTTATAGAAATGCTTATTTTTTAGACTAAAAATTCTTGCATCTTCAAGTTGTGGCACTGAATTTAGCTGGCTATCTGTTATGTGCTCTGGGGAGGAGCGTGGATGGCATATTTAGTGTGTTTGGCTATAAATAGTGTCTACTTTACAGTGACCGAAAAGGAGAGGAGAGAGGACAAGATGCATGCTAAATAATATGGGTCAAGTGCCTGATATGGGCCTGTGGTTGTTCACCCCCTTATTTTGAGTGAGGCAAACACTTTTCATGTAAGCTGAGGAAATGTATGTGCTGTCGACATGTTGCACTGACACTTTTAATGGCTCAACCAAGGCCCTGTTATCGATTTTTTTTGTTATTCTTGACTTCATGAGCTCACAAAGCAAATTGTTGCTATAGCCAGAAATAGAAACATTCTTAGTCTACAATGATCATCACAAATCCTTTAGAGATTCAGTGCTAACAGTAAAATGCATTGCATATATTACTTGCAAACCTTTTTGTCAGGTTTGGATTTTTTAATTGGAGTCCTGTGTAGAAGCACTTACACAGCTATTGTTCCTCTCACAATATTGTGTAATGAATCAAGCACAGCCTTTAAAGGGCACTACCGAAATACCCGAATCTGGTGACAGACTGTAAAGGGCAATTGCAATACTAATCAAAGTATTAAACTAGAAATGTCCTCTTGCACCTTTCGGTAAACAAGCATGAAATAACACTTCACAGGCTTTCCTCATTAAAGTTATGTTAGATAGGCTGTCAAACATATTCACTGGGAATTTGCTATAATTATACGCTTCTGTACTTGAGCAGTGAGGGTCAGTATTAAGCATTAACATATTATCATGGATTAAGATAGTATACATTTTCAAATTTTTATGACAGGTAAGGGATAAGACTTAATTTTTTATAGTTTTTATAGACTTGTATAATGTATAAAACTCTTTCATGGTGATGGTCCTTTTATAGATTACCTATGTTTTTCTTTATATTCCATAAAACAAACATCTTTATATGAAACATAGCCTATGATATTATGTTATATTTACTTTTATGAAACAGTTAGTTCCAGTCCTTGATTCTGATTCACGATAAAACATGGCTATGACCGCTTCACCCAATGGTTCTATGTATCACTACACAACACCCCTAGCAATTGATATCGTTCATTGAAGCTTATAAAGTAGATTGTGAGAGATCGAGTAAGTGAGTGTACCTGCATTTACAGTAGATACAGCATTTTCCTTCAGGTCAGTCCTATATTCGTAATAAAAAATCAGTTTGAATGTCCGCTGTGATATTTTGTCCTTTTAACAGTTAACTTAAGTTGTGTCTAGCTTCACCGTGTTCACAAGAAGTTTGAGAAGTTTCAGTCCTTTCAATATAAACGTCTTTCTCTACTGACTGACTCACTCATAAAGACAGTCTTTGTTGCCATCTAATGGCGAAATAATGTAACTTCTGTTGCTGTTCACGGTCAGGGACTATTTTTTTCCAGCGGAAGGAAGGCTTTTAGTGATTTTACCTCATGAAAGTTGCATTGATACATATTTTTTGCCTTTAATATTTGTATTGTGTGGTAACGTTAACTGTTTTATAAAAGCAATAAGGTAACTTACTCAAGGCTTTTTTACAGTCTCTGGTCATGCCTAACAACGCCCTTCAGCCATGACTTATTCACAATACCGCACAGCCTCGCTCGTACCTTATTGCTTACATATGCCATCAAATATACAGTTAGCAGTCAGAATTAGTTGCTGTTACTATACAAAAATATTTTATTTATATATAATATAAAAGTATTCCAGAGCAGTGTAAAAGTATTGTTGTTGTAGCCGAATGATGAATGATCTGACCTAAGTAGTTCCGTCCCAAATAAGTGTCTCAGGGCCAGGGGTGGGTATAAAAAAGGAAAGTTGAGAAGTGTGTTGGCAAGCTTGAAAGTGAAATCACACACTTCTGTGTAATACAATAGTTCTGTAAAAAAAAAGAAAAAACAACATTTTCTCTCTTTTTTCTGTCCCTGTCTACTGACTTTGTAGTGTTCTGGTTTACTATTGAAATTTGTGACACATCTTATATTGTTGACTCTTTTATGCTTGTGTTTGTTGAAGTTGCTTTGGATAAAAGCATCTGCTAAATTAATAAATGTACATATAGATTGGTAAAATGTTGCATGTATTTGTTTGTCATAGGACTGTGGGTGAGAAAGGAGGGCCTTAGGAGGGCATCAGGTGGATGGCTCAGTTCTTGGCACTAATGTCGATGTTTGCACTGGTTCGCTCTCTGTACGTGTTTGTTCTGTTCTGAGCTATTGCGTTACTCAGGGATACCTCTTTGTATTGATTTCATTTCAAGCTCTGAAAGAGGGTCAGACAAGCTGACATACAGATGGTCTCTCGCTGTCTCTTTCACACACACTCAATCTAATGCTTGTGAGTGTGTGTGTGCTGTTTGCATGTGATTGCATGATCCAGCTTGTGTGGTGACAGACACGGTCCAAGGTGACTGGCTCAGTATGATTGAAAGGTTTAGAAGGAATCAGAGAGAGAGAGAGAGAGAGAGAGAGAGAGAGAGAGAGAGAGAGAGAGAGAGAGAGAGAGAGAGAGAGAGAGAGAGAGAGAGAGAGAGAGAGAGAGAGAGAGAGAGAGAGAGAGAGAGAGAGAGAGAGAGAGAGACCTCAAATAATTAGTCAGATGAGTAAAGGGAGAGAGGAAGGCAGAGAAAGAAGGTGATTGAGGTAGGCACAGGAAGTGACAGACAGGAAGTTCTTAAATGTCTTATAGTGAATTTATACCTCTTATCACTTTGGTAACACTTCAGAATACTGTTCTGTCATTAATGCATAACTACACAGGAACAAATGAGTAATGAGAAATTACTAATTATTTGGAACAGTATTCTAAAGTGAAAGTGAAAAGCATGATAACTCCTAGTATAACCTAGTAATGACTGAAGTCATTGTAAGCTTTTGAAGTTTTTGTAAGGTATGATATGATATGAAGATATGACTCAAGTGTTACCACATCCTTCTAGTCATTTGGAACAGTATTCTAAAGTGAACATCATGGTAACCAGTGTTGGTTACTCTTAAATATGTAATTAATTACTAGCTACTAATTACATCTTCAACAGTGTTATTGTAACATGTATGCTCTGTTTTTACTTTGTTTCCTTGAGTTTTTGGTTCTGTCCTGTTTTACCCGTGTGTCCTCTCAGTTGGCCTAGTTTTCCTAGTCTTGAGTCTGTTTGATTCATTACACTTGTCCAATTAATTATAGCTTATTAGTTCCCCATTTGTTCCAGCATTTATACTCCCTGTGTTCTTGCAGTCTTTGTCCTGTCTTGTTAATGTTGTGAAATCTGATTCTGAGTTTTTTGAGTATATTTGAATTAAAGACTTTTAAAGACTCCTGGATTATTATCTGCACGGGAGATTGGTGAGAGCCCACCATAGACTGTGATCGGCCTGCCACGTGAGCCTGAACCTCACGGAGAGTCTGACCAGGTGTGTGAGTCGGAAACCCAGTGCGTCACTGAGGGAGTGCTTGTGGAGTCCGAGGGCATGGAGGGAAGCCCTACTCACAACCCTGCCACTGTGGATGCGAATTAAATGGCCTCTGGAAAATATTTGGACTCTGAAAGGAATTTGGAGGTGCTTGAGGAGGTAAATCCCCTGTTTCTTCCACCCCTGCTGGTTCCGCCCAGCCCTGAGTCTCCTGTTTCCACACTGGTTCCACCCAGACCTGAATCTCCACTTTCTCCCCTGCTTCTATCCAGTCCTGTATCCCCTGTTTCCACTCTGGTTCTGCCTAGCCCTGAGTCTCCTGTTTCTCCACTGGTTCCGCCTAGCCCTGAGTCTACTGTTTCTCCGCTGCTTCCACCCAGTCCTGTATCCCCTCTTTCTCTGCTGCTTCCACCCAGTCCTGTATCCCCTGTTTCCACTCTGGTTCTGCCTAGCCCTGAGTCTCCTGTTTCTCCTCTGGTTCCACCCAGCCCTGAATCTGCTGTTTCTCCGCTGCTTCCACCCAGTCCTGTATCCCCTCTCTCTCCGCTGGTTCCACCCAGTCCTGTATCCCCTCTTTCTCCACTTCTTCCACCCAGTCCTGTATCTCCTATTTCTCCACTGCTTCCACCCAGTCCTGTATCCCCTCTCTCTCCGCTGGTTCCACCCAGTCCTGTATCCCCTGTTTCCACTCTGGTTCCGCCTAGCCCTGAGTCTACTGTTTCTCCGCTGCTTCCACCCAGTCCTGTATCCCCTCTTTCTCCACTTCTTCCACCCAGTCCTGTATCCCCTCTTTCTCCGCTGGTTCCACCCAGTCCTGTATCCCCTGTTTCCACTCTGGTTCCGTCTAGCCCTGAGTCTACTGTTTCTCCGCTGGTTCCGCCTAGCCCTGAGTCTACTGTTTCTCCACTGCTTCCACCCAGTCCTCTATCCCCTCTTTCTCCACTGCTTCCACCCAGTCCTGTATCCCCTGTTTCCACTCTGGTTCCGTCTAGCCCTGAGTCTCCTGTTTCTCCTCTGGTTCCACCCAGCCTTGAGTCTGCTGTTTCTCCGCTGCTTCCACCCAGTCCTGTATCCCCTCTTTCTCCACTGCTTCCACCCAGTCCTGTATCTCCTATTTCTCCACTGCTTCCACCCAGTCCTGTATCCCCTCTCTCTCCGCTGGTTCCACCCAGTCCTGTATCCCCTGTTTCCACTCTGGTTCCGCCTAGCCCTGAGTCTACTGTTTCTCCGCTGGTTCCGCCTAGCCCTGAGTCTACTGTTTCTCCACTGCTTCCACCCAGTCCTGTATCCCCTCTTTCTCCGCTGGTTCCACCCAGTCCTGTATCCCCTGTTTCCACTCTGGTTCCGTCTAGCCCTGAGTCTCCTGTTTCTCCACTGGTTCCGCCCAGCCCTGAGTCTACTGTTTCTCCGCTGCTTCCACCCAGTCCTGTATCTCCTCTTTCTCCGCTGCTTCCACCCAGTCCTGTATCCCCTCTCTCTCCGCTGGTTCCACCCAGTCCTGTATCCCCTGTTTCCACTCTGGTTCCGCCTAGCCCTGAGTCTCCTGTTTCTCCACTGGTTTCTGTGCTCCCTGTGATCCCTCCCAGCCTCCCTCTCCCACCTCCTCTTCCCAAATCAGCCAGTTCCTCAGCCCCACCTCCGCTGGTTCCCTTCAGCTCCTCTGCATTTCCAACTCCTTTTTGTGATGACCTGACTCGGAGCTTCATCTCTACAGCTCTGCCCGGTAAGGAGATTCCCCTGGCTCCACTTCCAGCCTACGAATCCATCACTCGCGGCCTGTAGACCTATCGGCTCCGCCTTGGCACCTCCCTTCCTTGACTCCACCAGAAACTATCGTCCTGACGGCTTCACCGGGCTCCCTCGTCTCACTGACTCGGCCTCGTCAGACGCCTTCCTGCACCTTCCTGCACCTGCCAGTGATGTTACATGGGCTCTTCATCCTTTCAGCTCCGCCTGGGTCTCCATCTCCATCGGTCGTCCCGAGGGTGTCGTCAGCCAAGTCTCTACCATGGCTCCTCCCTCTCTCGACTCTGCCCTGGGATATCATCCTGGCCTGACTCTGGACTTTCATTTGGCTCCTCCTCCACCTGGCTCCCCCTGGCTCCTCCCACCCTCCACTCACCCATGGAATGTTTTGTTTGCCCTGGACTGTTTTTGTCTTCTTCTGTTCCACTTCCCCTTCCTTTGGGATAATGTAACATGTATTCTCTGTCTACTTTGTTTCATTGTGTTTTCGGTTCGGTTCTGTTTTTACCTGTGTGCCGTGTCAGTTGACCTAGTTTTCCTAGTCTGTGTCTGTTTGATTCATTAAACAAGTCGTCCAATTAATTAGCTTATTCGTGCCCTAATTTGTCTAGTATTTATACGCCCTGTGTTCTTGCAGTCCTTGTCCTGTCTTGTCAGTGTTGAGGTGTTGAGAAATCTGTTTCCCTGAATTTTACTGAGTATTTTTGAATTAAAGTGTCCTGGATTATTCCTGTCATGTGCCTTGTTCAGAACAACTACCCATACCAGTAGATTACTGTAGGCCTACTAATTACTTTCTCTAAAAAGTAATGCATTACTTATTACTATTTACTATCTAAATCTCAAATCAACCTCAACCAATTACAAGGATAGACATGAAACTGCTCTTTTAATTCTTTCAAATAAATAATATACAATTTTTGTGAACTGACCAAAGTATTTAAAGGGAGAAGGTTAAATTAAAAACATACATTTTAACATTAAACATTGAGGTTTTGATGTTAAATCCACAATTGTTTTATATAGAATTATTCTATAGTCTACAGTATTTAATGCAATAACACCAGAAGTAACTGTAATTAAATTACAGAAAAATGAAGAGTAATCCCTTACTTTACTTTTTCAATGGAAAAGTAATTAAATTACAGTAATTAATGACTTAAGTAATTATTTACAATCCATCAGAAGCAATTACTATCCAAAACCTTTCAAAAACTTCAAAAGCTTACAATGACTTCAATAATTACTAGGGAGTTATCATGCTTTTCACTTTAGAATACTGATCCAAATAATTAGTAATTGATTCTGAAGGATTTGGTAATACTTTAGTCATTACTAGTGGGTTATGATCTTCACTTTAGAATTAATTATAACCTACATTATGCATTATTCACATTAATTATAAACATGTATATAGTACTTCTTAGTCTGCTGGGAGGTATGAAAAAATAGGTATTGATTAGCTAATAGTGAACTACCACATTCAACTCAGTGCTAATACTTACTAATTAGTTAATCAGAGTTACTTGTTAGTTAATTTACTAGAGTGTTAATATTGCATTGCTCTTTTGTTCCTGTGTAGTTATTCATTAATGATGGAACAGTATTCTAAAGTGTTTCCATCACTTCCTATCCAGTGCTGTCTATAAAGGGAACTGATACTCAGGACACTTTTAGGTTTTATTCTAATGGTGCCCCTAGACTTTCCTTATTTTAAGCCACTGACATCCAGTTTCACCTGCTGTTCCTTCCAATTAAATTTGAGACAGTAGAAGCAGTTGTTTCTTTGAAAGATTTCCATTAATATTAGGTTGAAGGTCACTTCATAAACCGATCATTTAGAGGTGAGTTTTAAATCCCAAGTGAAAAAATGTTCAAAAATCGCAATGAAACGGAATAAAATATTCTCTCGTTCTTTCTCTCTTTTAACTGAATTTGTAACTAAAAAATGTTGCTTAAGTTAGAAATGCCCAACTGGCATCACAACGTACAGATAAATCACAAAAATATGGTACTAAATTGAAGTGTAACACCTTTGTTTCTATGACTATCAGTTAGACTGTAATATATTTAGAGCATATTCATGTTAAATATATAACAGTAACTGCTAAATTGAAAGAATCCTGAAAAAAATTACACAACTGTTTTCAACATTGATTATAATCAGAAATGTTTCTTGAGCATCAAATCAGGATATTAGAATGATTTCTAATGGATCATGTGACACTGAAGACTGGAGTATGCTAAAAAAACTCAGCTTTGCATCACAAGAATAAATTACATTTAAAAATATATTTTCAAATGGAAAAACAGTTATTTTAAATTGTAATAATATTTCACAATATAACTGTTTGATTTGTATTTCTAATCAAAAATATGCAGCCTTGGTAACCATAAGGGACTTCTTAGTGTATATGTGTATATGTCAGTGTATATATACATATATATAAAAACAAAACTGCCAGGAGCATATAAAGTTACAAAGTTATATGCTGATATTTGTTTTGGATATTTATTTGCTCAAATTCATTTTGCAGCCTTGCATAGCATAAAAAATTTGATTTTTCATATAATTTTATTCTCAAACCAGACTTTGTCCTACTTTAATAACTATAGCTGACTCATCTAAACAGTAATTGCTGCTGTTCATTTCGTTGTAAATGACTGTAAAGTGGTGTTCACTTAATTTCTTAGGTTTTGCACTTCTAATTTCTCAGTCTTTTGCACTTAAGAGGTATTTGCACTTGATCATGCAAAGATTTAAATGCCCTTCAAGACATTTGAGACGTCACTCAGTCAGACCATCTCATGAAGTGGTTTAAAGATGCCTCCCAGTCAAGTGTAAATGCATATTGTTTAGGCCACATATGTATGTAATGTATGTAACACCAATGTATGTAAACACACGTTGTGTGCTTCACTGTCCTCCCTTCTTCACCCTGATGGTCAGTATTGTGATGGTCTGTAAGTTTGTGCTCTCTCTCTCTGTGACTCGGTTCTCTTTCTGAGTCTCTCTCTGTGTCTTCTAACTCCGTGTCAAGTCTTTACGTCTACCTCCTTTTGTCCTCCGTTTTTCTTTGTGATACCGTATTGCATAGTGTTCCTCCCTTCATTCAGTGTCTTGGTCTTTCTCTCATCCTCTTTGTCTCTGTCTCTCCTTTCCCTCCCCCCTCTCCGTGTGTTTTTGGCTCAGTACTGGAGGTGAGTCAGCCTCTTGGACTTCGCTCCTAATCAGAGTCACTGTGAGCGTCACCGTGTGTCAGAGTTCCAGCTTGCATTCCATTATTTGTCCCTTATTCTTCCCTCTCTCCTACTTCTTCACTACATTTTAGCTGTAGAATAAAATCTCAAAGATGTTCTCTAGGCTGTGATATCTGTCAAGCCAGATTGTCCATGGTCCAGTTGTTCCTCCATCTGGTTCTTGGCAATGCAGATCTTCTGCTGCTTCTCTCCGTGAGACCGTCAGGCTTATGCTGGGTGTCTAGGAATCTTCCTTCCTGTTCCTCATCGTTCGTTGTCTATTGACGTTAGCTTTTATCCTCGTCACATGGATATTTGTTTATCTCGTCTGACTGCTTCTTTATCCGTCTCTCTCGCTCTCTCTTTCCTTTCCCCTGAAGCTCGGGCCCTCATAATGCCTAGTGTCAGATTCAGACATAAATGTAGATGGGCAGAGTAAACAGTGCAGCGGCCATGTGGTGCTTAGCGACCTTGGATGTGATGGCTTATCCTTCATGTCTCTTGGGATTTTCTCAATGTGTTTTCCTGCATGAGTGGAAGTGTTTTGTCCATAACAAAATCATGGTGGAACAGACAGTTAGAAAGTTATGGGTCCTGACAGCTGGGATGTGCAGGGATTCATCCCTATCTATCTATCTATCTATCTATCTATCTATCTATCTATCTATCTATCTATCTATCTATCTATCTATCTATCCATCCATCCATCCATCCATCCATCCATCCACCATCCACCATCCATCCATCCATCCATCCATCTATAATTCCATCCGTCCGTCCTGGCTGTCTATATGTCTGTCTGTCTGTCTGTCTATCATTGCTCTCATCATGTGTTCTTCTGGCATGTTAGTTCTGACCGTCTCCTTTCTAATTGATTATGAGTAGATCTGCTTTACCTTAACTCACTTTATCTGTCGTTCTCTGTTTACTCTTCACTCTGGTTAATTGGTCTCCTCCAGAGCTGCACTGCTCTGCATGGCTCTATCCTTCTCTCCAGAGTGGGTTAGGTTGATTGAGGAAATGGCCCTGAGGCCCAAAGGCTCTGCTGTACTTACACACAGAGAGAGACCAGCAATTAAAAGACACACGCTCACACACATATGCACAGGATGCAATTAATGCATTTTGAGATCAGTCTGGAGTGGAAAAAATAAAATCAGATGCAGATAGAACAAGGACTGGTACATTCTGTTTTGATGTGATTAACCCCATCACAATATTGTTATTCTATTGCGTCAACGGTTTAGGACTGTTGTAAATGAGTTCAATGAATAAAGCCAATGCTCAACTCAATTTCACTGATATTGAGCTGAATTAAATAGAACTAAATTGAATCGAGAGAGACGGGGGAGTGAGAGAGCATGTGAACTGCAGCTAGGCAGGGTCTCATTTATTAATAATTTTGTACATGTGCACAGTGAAGGTTCTCACAAGATTCACAACACAATTTTGGCCACAATATTGCTGTCTGACACTTTTTGGTATCGGAAAAGATTTATTTTGTCGTATGGAAAAATCACCAGTCTTGGATCTTTTAGTGGGACATGTTCAGCATGCATGCATTTTAAAAATAGACTTTTATTTCTGAAATGCTGGATACTGTTTAAAAAAAGCATACAAAAAAACAAAAGTCATGTCAAATTTTGAAACGAGGCATTATTATGGCAGCGACAGGCACAGCGTGAATACTGCTTTACGCAAACTCTTTTTCTGCTCATATCATACAATATGACAAGCAACAATATTGCACAGCATGCACCAGATTTTACCCCCATTCTACAATGAATTGATGAATCTGGATTACTGTAAATGAGGGAGCATATCACTGCAGTTAGCAACTAGCAATTAGCATACATAACCAAACCATCTCTATATGCCGTAAGGGCTTCTACACAACTTCTCTTGTACAGCCATTTATCTCTCTTTGCAAACATATCCTTACTCTCACTAAAGATGAGAGCACAAGCAACAAGTGGGCCATTCTCAAAACCAGTTGAAACACACAAAAAATAATTTAAATAAGCATACAGTCAGTGATCACCCACATGTATGTGTTTGATTGTTTCAATTCTGGTCAGGGTTGCCAGATGCCAGCAAGGTTTTCCAGCCCAAAACCTCGTCAATAACCGCGAGAATGCACAAAAAAACGCCCAATTTTTTGTGTGTGGCTTGTTTCTCATTTAAACACATTGAAATCACTAACAAGCTTTAAAATTACCCATTTTTCGACTTAGCCTATCCGATTTTAGAAACAATATTCAATTAAATGAATGCAAAAGTAGGCTGTAACAGTTACCTCAGTCAGACTTATGTTACGGAAAATATTGCGATCAACTTAGGCTATCAATGAGTCTGTTTATTGTCAATAAAAGTCGCTTGGAAGCATTCAGTAACATAAAAAACATTGATTGGATATATGGACATAAAAAATAACCCACTTTAACATTTCAATTATTTCAAATGGCAACATGAAACATGCACATAAGGGCTGGGAGAAAAAAAAAATCGATTCACCTATCGCTAGGTATTTTTTTTTACGATTTTAAAATCTTTTTTTATTTTTTATTACAGAATATTACAGATATTAATTCAAATTAAATTGCTTTAATTTTGCCCTTGCTTATAGATGAGGTTGACAGAAGTTAGCCACTTTCGTTTCAAAAACGTTTCAGGATGAAATGTGTCGTTATGGACCTGCACGATTCATCTTTAAAAGACTGTGATCTCGATTCAAACACCCACGCGATCTTATTCCATTTCGTCTGTCTATTAAACCTTTGACAAAATCATATCGCAACATTCAAATCTGTGTTGGCGCTGCCGCTGACCCAGAGAGAGTTCATGAAACCGCAATGTCAGTCAGCGAGCTAAGTAAGTTTGAACCATAGACAGTATATAAACGGTTTGAACTTTGAAAACCCCGCGATCTAGTGTGTTGTTGTTTGAGGGGCGGGCGCGTGCATCACTGAATGTAGTGGGAGGGAGTGTCTGTTATGAGGTTAGGGGGCACGTAATGTGTGTGTGTGTGTGTGTGTGTGTGTGTGAGTGAGACTGCTGCCTGCTGAACACTGGGTCGCAGGAATAAGGATCTGAAGTGCCGGTGTTTCGGCAATAAAAACCCGCCGAACTGATCCGAAACCAGCCCAATTTTTATCCACCCGCCCAAACCCATTTTTGCCCGCAAAATAGATTGCAAAACCGCCCAATCTGGCAACCCTGATTCTGGTTGGCCTTAATTGTGCCCTGTATTGAGATTCGTCACTGAATGGTGAGGCTCCATTTATTGCTTTGCCTTAAAAACAGTCATTATGCTACAATTTTATGTGTTTAAGCAATCTCTAATGTTACAGGTTGATTGTTTTCAGGCCATCATTCGAAATGTTAGTGGAATCTGGGTTACATGTCATTACTTGTTTGTCAGTTTGAATGAATCATTGTAAACACACACACCGTCAACATATTTCAAAATCAAAATGATGCTAAAGTGCAAATTTAGAGGAAGCTAGAATTTAAAATGAAAATAAGTGCTTGTTTTAGGGTTAATCTCAAATTCAGTATCTCTTGATTCTCAATATCTCCTATTCTTGAAATACAACTCCTAATAATTTGCATAATTGCATCATGCAGAGCAATCACTAATGTTTTTATCATTTTAAAGGAACGATACGATATAGAAACATGATGCTACAAATCTCCTTCCTCAAAGTGCTGGCGGTTTTGGATGGATAATTAATCTAATTTTAGGTCTTTGTGTGAATGTCAGCAGAAAATGTAGAGAGGAGCTGTCAGTTTGACTTAGCTTATTCGGTAAAGGTTGCATAAGCCTCATGCCTATTCCCTTATCTCTCTCTCTCTCTCTCTCTCTCTCTCTCTCTCTCTCTCCCTGCAGCGGTGGATGCAGTTCCCGTTCGGAAAGATGGGGAGCAGGTAAGTAAAACTACAGCACTTTGCATATTTAAGTTTTGCTTGGGCACCAAACCTCTGTCCCATGTTGTGAGCTTAAGCTTTAAGGATCACATCTAAATGACATCCTTTGCCGAGATGATACTTATGCGAAGTCTGCATTTCTGTCCAAAGCTATTATACCTACCAAGTGCTGACATTTGTACCTCATGGCACTTTAATGAAGTCTTTAGCTAATGCAAGGACCCCCTGTGTGCCAAACGCATGTCTTGCCACCCCCTAGTGCTGAAAATCAGAGAAAGCATAATGGTATTATGTGTATTTGAAAAGCTACTATATTACATTTCTCACCAAGGCCACGGGAGCCAGACCCCAGAGCCCGGCCATTACCGTTACAGTATTGCCGTATAACGGGTTTGTCCCCTGGGAAGACGTAGCCTCATCCGTCTTCTCTATTTGCCATCCGTGTTCACGTCCTACCCAAGGGCATCAGCTCCTGGCTTGTTGCTCTACTCATCCACAGATGAATTTGGCTCAAAATCTACTGTTTTGGATTCTGGTATCATCCAAACCAAAATGACATGTTTTATATCTCAATGCAGAGTTTGGAAGCTGAGCCAAGAGGTGGTGTCATCTCACTGTAGCTGGAGTGAATTGAAACAGTGTCTGTGCTGTGCATGTATATGTTCGTGTTAGAGAGCTGCACTCAAAAAGGTGATTGCCGGTTGCCAAAATAATAATAATAATAAAATAAAAATCATAAAATGTTGCCTAGCAATGAAAAACTCTCAAGAATCAGCTGCTAGTTGCCAAGTAGCAAGGCTAGATAGCTTAATGCTAGCTCAAATCGCCCTCAAACTTAGCAAACCTTACCATAATAAATAATTCATTAGGCCTATCTCTTAATTCAATAAGCCACTTGCTGGTTGCCAAAATAAGAATGAAAAATGTCTATGTAAAACTCTGAAGAATCAGGTGCTAGTTGTTAAGTAGTAACAGATAACTACTTTAGCTTGCTTAGCGCTATCTTAAATCGCCCTAAAACTTGGATTTCACAGACTTTTTTTTGTGTTTTTAAACCCGTTTGAATCAAACACTTGTGTTTATCCTCACATTGAAAAAGTAAGCAGCAAATTACCAAGATTACATAGCTAACTTGGTTTCCTGTGAGAAATCTAATCTAATAGGAATATATGGTATAGTGGTTTATTATTTACAATCCTCCTGATTGATTTTGACCCTCATCTGATGCTGTAACTCTTGTTTCACTGCTTAATGCACTTTCATTAAGGATTTAGACCTTTTTGACAGCTTTTTGGGTGAAAAACACGTCCATTTTGTCATCATTTGCTACATCCAAGTAAATCATCGGATTGAAGGGTGATTTTCATAAAACTGTATGTTAAAAAGGTAAATTTAGGTGTCTTTCCAAAAAAGGACACTTGGAGACTCCAAAAAGACACAAAACAAATTATATAAGAAGTCCGTATAATTCAGAAATGTATGCACACCCATGAAAAACAAAAACAGAATAAAACCTTTCAGAATTCACAGTGTCTAGTATGTTTCACAAACTGAGACAAGAAGGTTGAGGATCCAAATGCAGTATTTATTGAACAGGGTAATCCAAAGACGTAATCCAAATAACAGACAAGGGTCATACACAAACAATCCGAACAATAACAGATCAGGGCTGAGGCAAAAAGAGAAATCCGAGGGGACAGGCAGAGAATCAAGATAACCAAGACACGGGAGAAACAGGATACAAACACGCTCAGAAATGCAGTAGAGACACTAAACAAGACTTTGCAGGGAATTAATGAGTGTAATAGGCTGAGACTGACAAGGTAATGAGACACAGGTAGATGCAATCAGGGATGATGAGTCCGGGCAGTGAGTTATGGGAAATGTAGTTTGTGAGGGAATGACAATAGTCTGATGTGGAGTGCCCTCTGGTGGATCTCAAGGGCACTCCAGCTGGTGACCATTACAGTATGTGTACAGTGCAACAGCAAAGAGCTTGTTTGCATTTTAGACAAGTCAGATTGCGATCCTGAACAGGACCACAACGGAAATGGCAAAAAAAAAAAAACCTAAACCACCGCCTTAACCTGACTGCATATACCTACAGTACACAGATCCATTCAGAATTACTAAACACAGCAACATACACGAAAATCAAAATTTTATCCTGAATGTGTGTGGAAACAACTTGAATTTATTGAAATGTGTCTGTGCATAAATACAATGTGTGATCAGTGCATCGAGAGCGCACACATGGTTTGTTTGCTCATCAATACAACGGACTCAGTCACGTGTGTATGTTCAACTCCTGTACATCACCGCCATTGTCTTTGCCTTGATTGCAATCCTCATCCATCAAAACTTTACTAGTGAGATGCTGGTTTGCTTTATCCAGCCAACAAATGTAGTTTGTGTATCATCTGGCCATATAGCGGTGGGATATTTTGACCTTCCGTTCAGTCTGTATTTCACACTGTATTTCACTCTCAGAAGCAATCACAGAATATGACAGAATTAAAGTGAAGATTTTAAAGTGAACCACACCATCACGCAACGTGATGTTTAAAAATGTTTATAAATGATTTAATGATTCCAGTCTTTCTGCTTTATAGTTCAAACTGGTACACGTAGTCTACTGTTTGACACAGAAATTGTCATCATATCATTATTATTGACAAGTATTTACACTGTAAAAAAATGATATGATCAATAAGTTATGACAACTTATGTTTTTACATTGATTTAACTCATCAAAATAAGTTTCAGCTATTTTTATGTTATAACTCATTTTAAGTCAGTTTAATGTAATTTAAGTTAAAATGACTAGAAAACTAAAAATATTAACAACACTACAGATTTTCTTTTTGCTCATATATTTACTTGCCCTGCCTAAATATTTGTTGTTTTGACCAAAGTAACCTTATGATGCCAACATTTTAGATTCACAATTCTTGACTTTCATTTCTGCCCTGATAGCTGCAAGACCATGCCGAACGCTGCGAGTGCGTTAGAAATCAGGAATAGTGAGGGAACATTGTGCTTGGTAGGTTTTTCATCTTCAAGCCAAACTTCTAGGGTCTTAATGCAAAGTTTAAATCCCTTCTGGCTAGCGTGCCCATAATGTTCACGCATTAGGTCAGTAGACGGAGTGTGGCTGTTTAAACACATTCGATCACATGAGAATTTACACTATGAAACCAATCCGGTCAAATGAGATTCATCCACTTGTGCAGTTCTGCATTGAGTTCTGTTTCGCAGTGTCTGAAAATCACTTGAATGTTTATATTGGCAAGACTTAAAAAACCCTGAAAAAGCAGCACTGGCCCGATCATTCAAATAGGTAATTATAGTTTTAGGGGGGCTGAGACGAGAGACAGGGGCGCTGAAGCTCCCCTAAAAATGGTCTAGAACCAACCCAGGTTTCGAGACACATCCAGAGCATGTGATTTCTGTTATGTCCACAGACGCATCCTTTTTAGTTATGAAAAGGTTAATGATTGTGACCTAAGTGCTGTTTTGAAATCAAATCCTATCTGAAAGGCCTTTACAAGGCGTCCCCTTAAAATGTGAAGCAAAACATTAATTGCTTTCTCACTGCAGTGGAAAAGAAAACTAATTTACTGATGTTAATTTTCATTTAGCTGTATCCGCCCCCCTACAGAAAATTTGTAGGTGGCTGCCGTAATTGCAAGCCAGCCTCAAAAATGTATTTTTAGGAGCCAGCTCCACAGTTTATGTAACAGAAGCGCCCATAAAGACTAAGATGGTGGGAAACAAATCGATCGACCCCTGAACAGCCGAACCGTGCCGGTAGTTTGTTCAGAGTTTCCAAGGGGCAGACATTTGCCCCACGGCACGCCAATGCCTTTCTGACACTGACCTCCATTTGACCTTTTATATTGATTTCTCTCTTAATGAACAATGAGCGGCTACTGCTGTTCGTACTGGCACCGGTGTTTGTCTCGCTGCGCTGGGTGCGGTGTAAATGCGATCGATCGCTCGCTGTATGTTTGGGTTGTCTAGGATTACTTACTCCAGTGCTACTCATCAAAGTCGCCTCCATCTCCTCTTGATGTTGTCCTCATGCAAAGACTTCTAAGGCAGATATCAACATGGATACACTAGGTGGTACTTCATTCATGAATATTTTACACCATGTTAGCTGTATATATCGCAACAAGGGTTTATACAAAGATATATCTTGGTCTGGACAACAGTTCGTAACAGATGAACAGTATCTCGCCTCCTTCTCCTGCTTTCTGTTTATCTGTTGTTCTTCCAGATCTAGTGTTCTGTACTTGGCTTGATGTTCAGCCTTCTGCTGTTTCCTGCTAACTGAAAGCATGCCTTTTCTTCTCTTTTACTGTATCTTTCCCATCTATTCTTCAATTAATTTCTTCTAGCAAGGACATGGCGAGTTTTCCTGGGAAGGAATCAATGTAAGTCAGATATACACAATTTTGCGTTTAATACTATACTTTCTGTGTCTCATGTTTTATTTCTATTTTATAATTTTTAATCAATATAACAATCTATATCATATTACTCTCTGCCCAGCTAACAAAAATGTTGTAGAAACATTTTGATAACATTCCCATACAGTTATAAAAATGTTATTTCTGAATGTTCTCTGAAATAACTAAGGTAACACTTTATTTTAATGGTCCCTTTTGAACATTTAATTGACTATGAGTAACTTTGCAACTACATGTCAACTAACACTCATTAGAGTATTAGTAGACTTTCTGCTTAATATTTACTAACTATTTATTATGATGGTTCTCCAACAGACATTCTATTGACTATACTTTATTTTTCTGTATAGTATATATGCTATGCTATATAGTATATATATACTATATTTTTCTGTATCTTTGCAACTTATTCTAACCCTAACCCTACCAGTCCACTAATACTCTACTAATACTCTAATGATAGTTAATAGACATGTAGGTGCAACTTTATAGTCAGCAGAATGTGTTAAAGGGACCATCAAAATAAAGTGAAACCATAAATGAAAATACAAACGTTTAAAAAGTGTTGTATGAACGTTAGGGGAACATTGCATTTTATAATTTTGCAAACATTATGGGAATGTTACGTTTGATGTTCTCTAAACATTCTGAAACAAATAATAACATTCAAAAAATTTTAGACGAACATCCAACTAAAACGTTTCAGAAAAAAAAGTTCCACGGACAATGTATAAATCACGTTTTTGTGCTAAACATTAAAGACCAAATAACTTTAAACGAACAGGTACGATGCTAATGTTGTGAAGAAAAATGTCATAATAGTATGATGGTTGAAAAGTACTAAAACATTTGTATTAATAAAAATCAAAAACTGCAAATCTTAAATATCTGCTGTGACTCCACAGTGTTTCATCACTGGCAGGTTTCTCTGGGGGTTTGAGCTGTCCGCCAGCTGTCTTCGATAGGCCACGTCATGTTATCTGAGATTCGGCCTGTTTTGTGAATTGTAGGTGGCACTGGATGTGAGAGATGATAACACAATGTGGTTCACATGGAGTTAGTGACATCTGCTCTCATTCTAAAATGAAAAAAGGACAGTTAATGCCACCAGATGAATCAGGAAATGTCAAATCAAATTTTACTTGCTATACTGTTTTTGACAGTAGAAATGCGGTCATGAATAATTCTAACAAGGGTCTGGATGAATCACGTTTGAAGCTGTTTTAAAGCAGCACTATGCAGCTTTGCCGATTTCGCTCGCGGGTTTCTCTATAGAGCTCCCCCTACAGCTTCGGAATAGATATTTGACAACACTTTAGTCAAAACTCGTTGGCGACTCTCCCACCTCCCAACACACGAAGCCATGTCCACTGAGGTATGTATGATACACAGAAGGCTAGCAAATAAATGTTTAGATAGTGTATGTGTGCAGTGCCGTAAAGCAATTCGTTACATTGCGAGACCTGATGGCCGGCCCAAAGTTGCAAGTGTGGTTTTTCGGCTCACAGGCACTCGGCGAGACGACCACCATTCAACCCGAAAAATGTCATATAACCATTCCAATGACTCCGAAGCTGTTCAAATTAAGCTAAAAAAACTGCATAGTGCTGTTTTAAAATAGATAATGTGACTGCACATTAGCTGAATAGAGTGCTGCAATGATGACGTTTTGTTTACAATTTGGCCACGGTTTTTCATTACAATTTTTTTTTTTTTAAGCATATTGCATGGTGTGGCCTCTATTTTTGCTTCTTTTGTCTAATTGTTACAACTTACTCCAGCATGTGTTACAAACTACTGTACCCTGGGGTATGTTATATCAAAGACACACCATGTATTTGACATCGACTGTGATATTCTTCAGGAGGTTTGAATTGGTGACTTTTGTAGTGACCAAATGTGGGTACTTTGTATACAAGTTTGAGCACTCAAGCTCAAAAAGTGAGTTACAGATGCTGAAGCAAAGAGGTGTTACAACTATACCCAGTCTTTTTAGTTCAATCAAATTAACTTTCTTTTTCTTTTAAGTTCACAAAACTGACACATTTTATCTAAGTTAAATTGTTTAATTGTTTTGAGTTCCATGAACTTGTTTCTTTTAATTTAGACAGACTTAAATTTAACTGAAACTGAAACTGGGCTGGGATTTCTATTTCCCAGCATGCTTTGCCATGACACTTAAAAGGGAGAGTAAATGCTAATATGAAATGTTATACATGCTGCGTCCCAATTCGCCTACTTATACTACGCCCTAAAAGTATGTACTCTTTTTGTGATGAAAAAGTAGGCTACATACTTTTGAGTGTGTAGCAAAAGAATAGGCAAGCTTTGGGACACACTACTTCGTCATCTTAACGGACAGATCTGTCGCATGCACCCTGTCACCATAAACTGCCCTGTCAATCATCTTGTCACAGTTAAAATCCTCCATTCAATCTTATTTAATTTCTTACCGTTTCGGAGAGAAATGTAGTTGCACGTTGATCTGCCAGTCGTGGGTCTTTCATGCGAGACTCTCCTCATGTGTTTGCAATTTGAATATAATGATGCATTTAAAAGTTAACGGCTAAACGTATCTTTACAAAAGTTCACAATGCTGCTGCAGATGCAATATAATGTGGACAACATTGAATAAATCAATTTTCGTCAGGTTAGACACTGATAATTAATCACTCAAACCCCTTTATCTAAACCTGAACCACTCTACATAACCGCCGGACTCGCGCGTCCTCCATGTCTGTAGTTTTTTTTTAACACTTTTCACTCGTGTTTGTAGTTCTAACCGAATCCTCGTCCAACGCTTGATGGGTTGTGGGCAATATTAGCCGTCGATGTGTGCGCATCGATCTGCACTTCGAATTCTGACCGGAGATAGTAGACCATCCGGGTATCTTTGGAATACTCATTTCAACATACTTCGATTTGGGACATACTAATTCTGTTTTCGAATTCTATTTAGGACGGATAGTATGCGAATTGGGACGCACCGATAATGTTTTTTTTGTGCCATATTAATGTTAAGTGGGAGATTTAGCAGTGTTTAATGTTTTGCTAGAAGAGTTTATTTGTTTTTCATGGTGATGAGTGGAGCATGAGCTTGGTTTGAGAACAGTGTATGTTAAATGTTTTAAATAGCTGTACTCATTTATCAAGTGCTATGCTATGCTAATGCTATCAAAGCATTGAGTCAACAATTAGCAAGGTAGCATTTTTTTAATTACCTGGTTAAAGCTAGCCAAGTTTCCACTACTAAAAATATTTAAGTTAACAATAGTTAAGAGCACTTAAAATGTATGATTACAAAATAAAAATCTGCAAGTTCTGCTTAAACATAAAATTTCTTAACTTAAAAATTATTTTGAATAATTATATAATAATTAACCCTTTCATGCATGAATTATGATAACCTCAGTCAGGATTTTTTTCCTATGTGTTTTTATTGCTCTTAGGGCATGAAAAACAAGAATTGATTTTTATTTAATTTTTTTACAAATTTTTCAAAGAGATCTTCAGATGTCCACTTGAGTGGACAGCATGCAGTTGGTTTAAACTTAAGATATAATATATTAAATATAAGACAATAATCAAACACATAAAGTATGTGAATTTAACAAACTAATCAATACAATTATATCAAATCATGTGAAAACTATAAAATATATACAAAAAATATAAATGCAAAATATTGCAAAGGCTTCATACAACTTCATACAAGTTGCACTTCGCGTATCTTTGATATCAGAACATGAGGATGTGATTCCATCAGAATTTTCTACAGTATGTCAAGGTACAACTGTGGAAACCACTCAGATGCTCCCTCCAGTGCACCAGAGTATGAAGATTTACCCTTATTGGCTGATAATTCTGATTATGTTCAAGATGGACATGCACATTTCTATCATAGCCCTCCTCTGAGAAAACCTAGCGATACGTTTTTTTCAATCTCATCTGAAATGATCAGTGTTGGGGGTAACGCATTACAAGTAACATGCATAACGCATTCAGATTACTTTTTTGATGTTACAAGTAAAGTAATGTGTTACAAGTAACATGCATTACCTAATCAGATTACTTTTTTATCTAACAAGTAATTAACTACAAGTAATGTGCATTACCTAATCAGATTACTTTTTGATGTTATGAGTAAAAAAACGCATTACAAGTAACATGCATTACGTAATCAGATTACTTTGTGATGTTATGAGTAAAGAAACACATTACAATAACGCACATTACATAATCAGATTACTTTTTGATGTTATGAGTAAGGAAACGCATTACAAGTAACATGCATTATGTAATCAGATTACTTTTTGATGTTATGAGTAAAGAAACGCATTACAAGTAACATGCATTACGTAATCAGATTACTTTTTGATGTTATGAGTAAAAAAACGCATTACAATAACATGCATCACGAAATCAGATTACTTTTTGATCTAACAAGTAAAGTAATGCATTACAAGTGTCATACATTATGTAATCACATGACTTTTTTCGATGTTAATGAAAATTACATTCTAATAATACAAGTACATTTATTTACAGTAAAAAAGTCACTGCAGATTAAGTTTTTAAGTTTTAAATTTCAAAAACAATATTCACATTATAATTATGAATTGTAGCTGAAATATAGCAATTGATGCATGACGTCCACTACAGTGGACATGTGATTAATCAGAGTTTTCTCTCAATCTAAAATCAAAACTTGGAAAATTTTACTGTGATATGACTCATTAGATATTGCTTGATGCTGCAATATTTTTTTTACCTACAAGAGTCTCATAGGATAGAAGGAATGGGTGGATATTCCGGAGCAACTTGGCATGTCTGACTGACCCTTGGCCATCTTGGTTTGGAGGGGGAAAAATCGAAACACAAAGGCTTGCCACTTGGTTGCAATTTATAGGATGATGCACCAGGGTCCAATGAAGAGGCTGATGTGCAACTTTGCCATAAAAACCCGTGCAAATTCAAGAAAATGCTTTTTTAATAGCTGTCCACTGTAGTGACCACTATGCGTGAAAGGGTTAATTAAATAAATAAATAAATAATTACATAATTGTCAAATTATTTGAGTTTTTCCAACTTATTTGGGTTTACAGTGTAATGTATTTTATGTTGTAGAATAAAACATGAAAATATCTAGAGCTTGTGTTTACCATAGACCTATTTCATGCATTTACCCAACAAACAAACAAACAAAAAACCCGTTGACAATGGAAGTTCAAAAATGCTATCTTGATTCTAGGTTTTAGGCCTCATTCATGCAGCAAATTAAAAATGTTTAATTACAGATCTGTATGAGTTTTCTTTTTCTTCTATGGAACACAAAAGGAACAATTTTGCATCATGTACTTGTTTTTTACCCAAGCAATTACAGTGAATGCCAACTAGAGTCTGCCGACTTTAGTATCTTAAAGGTGCTGTGTATGACTCGCTTTGACTTACACTGTGTGGGCACTAAATTTCACGTTTACTGAAGCCATATGATAGTTTTGTATGAACTGAATACGTTGTTAACCACTGTGACCAAATCATTGTGAACTGAATAAAATGATTCATTGTAAAGACTAAAGAATGGTTTGCTCATGAACTGAACATCATTATTTTTCAAATAAAGGAGAAAAATGGCAAATGTGAAGATTCTCAGTGAGTTTGGTAATATGGTAAAGTCATGGCATGGTAAAAAAAAAAAAAAAAAAAAAAAAATCAACAATCAAAATGACTTCCCTTCCCTCTTGCAGTGACATCTCTCTCTTCTCTGATGACATGTTTTCTGGTGCGAGGGCAGGACAACCTGTCAATCACATGAGATCGACCAATAGCAAACCACAACCATCCAATCAATTCCTGATAAACAAAATCAAGTCCCACCCTACATTTTTTCTTGTTCGAGAAGCCGTTGTACTTGATATACGTCACAATAAGGTAGACAAGACTATCACATCTTCTGTTTCTTGCTGACTTTAAATTTTAGTCTGTTTCCATGCAAAGTTATTGAATAGCTTCAGAAGTTTCAGAAAAACTGTTGTATGGAGCGAGCTTATGGTTCATTTCTTGTCATTTTGAAGTTTCACAGCTTCATTGTATTAAAAATCGTGACCAATACGACATGAGGGTGAGCAAATGATGACAAAATTTTCCTTTTTTGGCGAACTAACCCTTTTATGTGCTTTTAGTTTAAGTTGCTGCCAGCAACCGTAAACAGTCCACAGTTAGGCTAATTAACTATTTTACTTGACAGAAGGATTGTTTATTATGAATTATGATGAATAAATGTAATTATTAATTGAGCCTTGGTCTTGGTGTCCTTTCTCATTGCCATTGCCAGTGTATAATGAAAGTAATAAGCCAAATGAGGCCGTGTGTTACAGTGATTTTCGTGGCTTATTGCTTTAATCGATTTTTACTCCCACTTCCCGAACTTTTGCTGCTTCTCTAATGCCTTTCTTTCTTTCTTTCTTTCTTTCTTTCTTTCTTTCTTTCTTTCTTTCTTTCTTTCTTTCTTTCACCAGCTGTCCGTGGAGGACACCACCTCCATTTTGCCACGTCTGAAGCGGAACTCCAACGCCTATGGGATTGGAGCTCTGGCTAAGTCCTCTCTGACAGGTGTGTCAGGTGTGTGTCTGTCTCGGTAGCTGGTAACCGACCCCATGTTGGCTCCAGAGGAGGAGATGGCGATTGGAGCCAACATGGCTGCCCCTGTGGGTCCCCCCCTCCCTTTCCAGTTTCACCACCTGCCTCCTCCATTAATTAGTGCATGTCAATGGCCTCTTTAGCCATTGATGAAATCCCCAGTCAGATCCAACAAGAGTTCACAAAAAAAAAAAAAAAATCCTGACGTAAGTGCACTATTCATCTTCACAAGCTTGCTGCTGGGAAACGCAGTCTTTCAGTGTGACGTCAGCTGTGTATTGTAGTGTGTTTTGTGGTTATGTGAGGTGTAGTGCTCTTTTGTGAAGTAAATTGTTGGACAGTAGTGTGTTGTGGTGTTGTTTTTTATAGATACTGCTCATTGTCACAACAGGTTTCTGGAAACGTAGGTATCTGAATATCTCTTGGTTTCATGTCCTGTATCTTTTGTATTTCTCTTGTTTTTCTTAAATGCTTGAAAATGGGGTGAAGTGCTCAAGTGATACCATTAGATTGTTTTCCCCCGGGAACAAATGGAGGTGATTTATCAGAGTATTTAAAGAGAGCCAGTCACTTCATCAGATGGGGTTTTTATCATTGTCAGCAGCCTTGAGAAAAAACACAACCATCAACGAGTTTACCCTCAGACTACCTTGTTTTTAAGCTCTCTTGCATTCAGAGGCTTATGTTTTAAACTAATGCGTCTCGTTCAGATGAGAAATTTGCATGCTAATGAGCCATTTTGTTTAAAGGAAATGTTTAGACGTTTCTCTTTTGTCTCTAATTATTCATACATGCATAAAAGCTTATGAATCTCATGTAATTCATTAGTTTTGTGAATAATGTATTTCTAAAGATGGTCAACCAATCGCATCTCTCTCACGCCTCGTGATCGATCAAATCAACAGGCTGTAGCTCATTCATAATCACTCATTCAGTTGTTATCACGCACAGTGCCTTGCACTAGTTTACTATAGGTGATTAATCAAAAGACACATATCCCATAATGCACTGCCTGGCCGTGGCCTTCATTCGCCCCTCTCTGCAGCTCCATGTATAGTCGGTGCAGATGCTGATTTGTGTTTTTCTCTCTTCAGGGGTTTCCAGATCAATGAAGGACAAAGTGACCAAGCCCACTGCTATGGCCCAGGGTCGCGTGGCCCATATGATTGAGTGGCAGAGCTGGGGTATACCATCTGCAGGGCCGGAAGGAGGAGCGGGCCGCTCCAACCTGAACCGCGAGAGGGAGAGACGGCTTGAAAATGACGCCTACAGTGACTTGAGTGACGGAGAAAAAGAGGCACGAATGGCAGCGGGTGAGAAGTTTGACTGAAGATGTTGAGATGACTGAAAAGTGCAAATTGCTCATTAAAATCACATCCAGTATCGGTCACACTTTAGAGTAGGGTACAATACTATTATTAAGCTACTCACTATTAACTATAGTTAATAACTACTGACTCAATAAACTCCTACTGCTTATTAATAGTTAGTAAGGGAGTTAAGTTTAGGTATTGTGTATTAGGCAGTGTGCGACACACCCGTCAATATTCGGTGGGGTCCCCATCTCCCGATTGTTGCGCAATACTGATCTAAATTTTCTCAATATGCAGTAGGCCTATAACATTACAATATTTCATGGATGCAAGCCAAGACAATCAGTCTATAGCCTACATGACAACACACACACGCACACACTTAACGATTTTTTATAATCCAATATGCTATAGTAGGCCTATTCGTAAAGCAACACTGACATAGGAGGTTGCATTGGCTAAAGTTGTTTGGATGCATGTTGTTTTATAATAAGGAGAGGTAAAGTTGTGTATTACAATGCACAATAGCAATCAACTGAATAAATGCCAGGTATAGCCTATCGGAGACTGGCACCCAATCAGTGCACTTGCAAATGAGAGCCTGCAGTATGACCAATCGTGGTGTGACAATATCAGCCTGCATTTTGTTCGCAGATTTAGTCACGCAAACAGCGCCAGCAGCTCGTGACAGAACACAGACCGACTGAATGACACTTATTTAATTAAGTAGAAAATCTCAAATGAAGATCGCGGAACTCCGTGTCTGTGTTTTCAGATTATCCACGCTTCTTCAGCAGTGTAGAAAGCACGCGCGCATGGTTGCAGATACTATTGAAAAGACCGGGTAGAAAACGTGCCCTTTTAACAGAAAAACTCTGACTGGGGTTATTGAAATCTGGCAACCGTAAGCATGAACGCTCGTAAAAAACGTAAAAACCATGCGCGCGCGTGCTTGTGTTGTCTGTCTCCTCCTTTATTCGACAAAAATAAGTGGTTTTGGTCAAGTTTTAATTTTTTTAAACACATTTCAGTCGTCTTTTTTTTGGTCAACGATATTGCATGTGTTGATATAGTCACAGTTATCGTTTAACGACGTGGGTGTCGTGTCTCATCGTCTTAGGGGAAAACAGGTTGTCAACGTACATTTTTCGTCATAGTTTTCGTTAACGAAATTAACACTGGTGACAATAAAATATTTTATTTTTTTATCTTTTTGACAAAATTTGAGACCCCCTTCAAATTTTGCTTTTGAGGCTTTCAGGGAGTCTCACCCTGGTATTAGGGATGTAGAATATGGTCATGCAGAATAAGGCATTAATATGGGCTTTATAAGTACTAATAAACAGTCAATATCCTAATATGCATTCTAATAAGCAACTATTTAATAGTGAGAATTGGACCCTAAACTAAAGTGTTACCCAAATATCGTACAGTGCTAGTATTCAATAGTATTCAATCTCATGCAGTTTTGCTTCTTTTTGCATTAAATTACTTCCAATTGTCTTTGTATTATTAGCACAACATCATGGGCCCTTTAAAGATGTATTTGATGTAAATAAATAGTTTTCAGGGACTAAAATCTGTGCAATATTTTATATTAAATTATAATAGCCTATTGTATATTTTACTAACAAGAACTTTCAGAAAATCAAATAATGTTTTTTTATTATTTTGGAACATGTAATATTAGAAATGTCTTTGAAAGAAGTCTCGTCTGCTCACCAAGGCTGTTTATCAGTCTTCAGTGTCACATGATCCTTCAGAAATCATTCTAATGTGTTGATTTGGTGCTAAAATAAATATTATTATTATCAATATTGAAAACAGTTGTGGAAAAATTGTGGAAACTATGATATTGTCACAGTAGCCATATATTAAATTTGATGAGTAACACTGAATGAACGATCAAGTTGAACCTTAAAAAACACCAAAGAGAACATATAATAATATCACAGAACAATACATATTAACAAAAGACCCAGAACTGAGTAAACTAAGGGCTCATATACACAGAGAGGATCATTAACGGAAACAAGGAACAGGTGAAAACTAATCAGTAACCATAGAGACCAACAGTAAACTAGAACTAAGGTAAAACAGAGACAGCACGTGAAGTAAACAGGACATGATAATGAAACTAAATAAGATATAAACGTGACAGATATATATATCTGCATGTTTTGGGATTGTGGGGGAAACCTGAGGAAACCCACGCAGACACAGGGAGAACATGCATGCTCCACACAGAAAGGACTTCTGGCTCAGCTGGGACTTGAGCCAGGGACCTTATTGCTGTGAGGCGACACAGTGAGCCACTGTGCTGCCCCACAAAACTGCTATGAATATGTAAATATTTAAAATGTTTATCCAGTCTATTTCATCTTTAAAATAAAAACCATTGTCCTACTTTTTGCAGGCATTTTGCAACAGTTTGCCATCTCTGAGGCCACACTCTTAGCCTGGACCTCTATGGATGGAGACAGTTTCTGTGTGGACTCCAACCAGGGCAGCGTGGCTCACCTCAGTGAGGTTAACCAGGAGAGCATCACTAGCAGAGGTGAGGGTCACAAACAACTGTCATTCAGAATTACCACCTTGTGCCGGAACAGAATGCAGACATTGTTTTAATAAGGCACTGTTTTCTGTTATGCTACATCAACGATTTGTCATTGTGCTTACTTTGCTTGACTACAGATGAATAGAACAATCGTTTAAGCTACGGCTCAGATATTACAAGCACACACTTCTTAAGCTCATGCTTATGCACTGGCAGTTTAAAACCTTGTGAATATTCAACCGCTCTTGCAGTAAGAACTGTTTGGATTTTTTTGACTCATAACCAAACCTCTTTGTTTCACTGATGTTAGCTCTTAGATATTTCTGCAGATTTTATTTATATTGTTTACCTAGCCTTGACTGATGTGCCATGGAGTCCGTTTGACAGGTCTAGAGCGCATTGCCACCACTTTATTTATTGTGTGGAAATGTGTCAGAGATGCCTGATAGCTGCAGGCCCAAAGGCAATGGGGGAGAATCGCGAAGCAGCGGCTTTCCTGAGGTTCAGCTGTCAGAGCTATAAGAAGCCAGGTTGCAGTGTAACACCAAACAAAAAGGATCTCTTCAGCCTGATTATGTCAAAATAATAAGGATTTAATGTAGCGGAGTATTGTAACGATGAAAAATCATGATTGTTATAGTTTTGGAAATGGTATTAGAAAAGGCTTGTTCAAATGGGGGTTCACGATATACGGAACGTGTAGAATTTTACAATATTAAGCAAACCTGCAATGATTAAATGTGTTAAATAATATAAATACATTATAAATATATATATAATATATCTATCCTGTATAATCTGGTAACACTTTATGGTAACACTTTATTTTACAGTGTCCTTGTTACATATGTTATATATACTTACCATAGTAATAACAGTAAATTATGCATAATTACATGCAACTAACCCTCGGCCAAATCCTAATCCTACCCTAACCCTATAGTAAGTACATGTAGTTGCTTAATATTACTCAGTTCTTAAATATTTAATTACACTGTAACAATGACACCTTAAAATAAAGTGTAACCCACTTTATTTTACAGTGTTTTTGTTACATGTAGTTACTATAGTAATAACTATAAATTATTCATAATTACATGCAACTAACCCTAAACCAAACCCTCATGCTAAACCTAACCCTATAGTAAGTACATGTAGAATAAAATACACTTCAAATAAAGTGTAGCCCTTTAATTTAATGTGACTTAGGTACATTGTACTTGTTCAAAAAAGTTTAGGAATCCCTGGATTAGAACATAAAAAGAAATTCTCTCAGAAAGCACTTTGGTTCCATCTGCATTTGAATTCTCCACTTCACCTTACGACCTTTCGTCTCTCTCCTTCATTTTCACCTCTGTCCTTCAGACCAGCCGTTGCATCATTCCTCTGCAGACGTGTGGCCACACACTTACGTCTCCCAAGGCCTTTACTGTCTCTCCTCCTCTGATGCGTGGGAGCCAATCAGCAACGAGCCCTCAGGCATGGCCTCTCCCGCCGCCGGCTCTTACATCATGGGGGGCGGGGCTTCGGGTGAGGGTTTTGACGGCTCTACCCACTATCTGACGCAGCAGCAGTTGACGTTGCAGCAACAGAACAACCTACAGCAGTTCCAACAGTATCAGCAGTACCAGCAGCAGCAGCTCATGCAGTACCAACAGGTCAGAAAGCACACGCTGTCATGATAACATGCTCAGAGAAACACTACAGAGTTATGTGGAGTACTGCAACTTGATCTCTTGTAGCCGGGTGTTGTCAAACGCTTTTAAATCATGGTCCTGGGGACCCACCATTCTGAACATTTTATATGTCTCCTTTATTAAACACACCTGATTCAGATCAGCTCTTTAGGAAAGTGCTCCATGTACTGAACTGAGTGTGTTAGATTAGAGAGACATACAAAATATGCAAAGCGTTGGGTCTCCAGAACCAGGATTAAAAAAACCCTGGTCTACGGGATGGAGCTGTCGGTGGTCTCGCTGTTTTGATAACAGCACTGACCATGACTGAAAAGGGTGACGGAGTGCAACTGTCATGTCTTGCATGTGATGAATCTGGAACATCTTACTGTAGGAAAACAATACACATTCAAAACACTATTCAGTTCCGGATTAGAAATACTACAGATTCACTTTATGTCATTATATGTAAATATGACAATTATCGACTATATGACTAACTCATTAAAACTTTATGGCACATATATTATAAAACAGTTGCAACAAGTTGTAAATAGTCAAATTAAACATTTGTCATTTAGCTTCTTTAGTTAGCTTGAAGTTTGCAGAATACTACCGTTCAAAAGTTTGGGGTCAGCAAGATTTCTTTTTAAAAGAAATTATTTATTCAACGAGGATGACAACCAAAGGTGACATTAAAATATTTACATTGTTACATAAATATTCTATTTTAAATAAATCCTGATCTTTTAAATTATTACAAATCCTGAAATATTAAGCATTACTGTTTTCAACATTGATAATGATAAAAAATGTTTCTTAAACATAAAATTAGCATATTAGAATAACTTCTGAAGGATCATGAGACACTGACTGAAGACTGGAATAATGGCTGCGGAAATTTGATTAAATATCTTTAAATTACTGTTTTTAATACTGTAAATAGTAAACAGCTGTAATTATATTTAAAAATATTACTGTTTTACTTTGTGTTTGATCAAATAAATGCAGCCTTGGTGAGCAAAAAAGACTTCCCAAACTCATCAGTAAATAAACTTAGAATATGTTGTTTTTATAATAAATATAAATAATAAATAAATAACCAATTTTAATCAATAGTTTTACACAAAAAAATTATTTTCATCATTTGCAACGCTCCTTGGGATCGTCAAATCGAAGTGTTTTACCAATTATCACTTCATATATTCTCAATTCTTTTTCTCATGCTTTCTCTTGAAGTCATTGGAACATCGACTGCACAGCGCCTCACACTCCTTACAAGCCACGCCCAACAGCACGATTCACAGTTTGGGCCTGCCCACTCACCCGAGACTAGCTGACCTGTGGGCGGCGGCTCAGGTGGAGCCCCATCAGGTGGAGTTGATGGGACACATGGGCTTGTCCACGGCTGATATGAGCATGGGGGAAGTGTACGGCGAGGAATCTGTCATGGAGACCGAATGCATCCCGGAGCAGCAAGAGGAGGAGGAAGTCAAGGTAAGATATTTAATTTCTACATCATTCACCACTTTATGTTAACATCATTAAAAAAAAAAAAAATCTCTCTCTCTCAAGGAGGATGACATAACACTTACCCTTGAACCCGAGCCGACATCCGTAATTTCCGTCCTGACGCAGAGAGAGGACTCCACCCCAGCTGGGGTCATGAGTCCAGGAAGAGCACCAGCACAGCCAATGGCTGAGCACATGACCTACGAGGTCACATCCTGCTTCATCCAATCGCCGGAGGAGAAGGAAGAAGAGATGGAGGATGGGGCCATGGTTATTGTGGCAACCAACTGAAATTGAGGGCCAGCTGAAAGGACGGAGCGAGGAACATAAAAAACGAAACTGTCTGTGAAATTATCAAACCAATTAAGCTATTGTATATGCCCTTTTACCCCAGATGTGTACTCGTACAAACTGTTACATCAGGAACAGATTTATTCGTTATAAACGCTGAAAGAGTGCTCTCTCGGAACTGCGGACGCATATAGAGACCAAACGTCGGGATGATGCGTTATAATATAACGTATTATGTGCTCCTGCCGTTTTATTGCGGGAGTGCTGAAGTCCAAGGCCGCTTGCGAAGGAAAACAAAGAGTGCAATACTGAGAAATCAATTCAACCAAAAGAAAGTGCATGCGTTTTTTGAGTATTTAAGTGACTGAATTAACAGTATCAACATAGTAATAATATATATATTGATTTTTGTAATAAAACTAAAAGCCAATGAAACAATATGTATTTGTATATATAACATGTATGTACTGTATGTATGTTAGTACGAATGTATGAATGTGTCTTTAAAGGTATATTCTGAAAAAAAAAAAAAAAAAAACGTTACGAATTTGCTGTTTGCGTGAAGTGTCCCCTATGTACCTCCAACACACACACACACACACTCACACTCACACACACACACACATTTTCGTTCTTAATATAACCAAGCACAATACTGCCCAAATGGAAACAGTGCTGCCCTTTTCAACATCCTAACTGTATTGTTACTAAGACTTATGCACTACTATGGACATAAACGAATGTATTGCCCATCTTCTTTAGCGACAGACCAGTTCTGTCCTAACTTTTTTTTTTTTCAGTTCTACTTCATTTTTTCATCGATGTCTGTGTTGATTTGTTTGTGTACTGCCTGGCTGAGCTGCTCAATATTGATTTGCACTGAACAACAAAAAGAAAAACTGAAGAGTCGTCATCGTCATTCCACGAAGTTCCATCAATCTTGTCTTGCAAAAAGATGAGGAAACTTTGGATACTTTTAATCTGTTGAGTCTGAGACTACAGGAAACTAAATTGGGAATCCTGAAGACAACTCATGGATCCATCCATTTCAAGTTTTGTTGAACTATTTGCTTCATGCGTATTTTCCATGTTAAGTTGTCGCTTTCGAATCCTGTAGCTGACATAATACAAAGAGATAAACTCATTACCTCAGTAAAATCATGTGGTAATGGGCTAATTGACATGTTTGGTCAGAGTATGTTTTTGTCACGACAGACCGTATGACTGTGGAAAGAAGTGAAAAGAAGGTGCTTTTCTGGTTTGTGCTTGCAGGCTTTCCACTAATTATTTAATAAGCTGTCATTTAAATACCCGCTGCAGAAAGAAGTGCCCTCGACTACTAGCATGCACATCTAAATCTTTGTCGATACTTGTATACGTTCCAAAAGAGAGAGAGAGAAAAAAAGTGTTTTGGATGTGGCAACATTAACACTAGAAACCGTTTGGTTTAGCAATGATTTATATTCTTTGAGGATTTTGAGAGTTTTGATTAATGTCGTTATGCAATACTGAGGCAACATTTATTTTTCTATACTAACGAGGCCTGCAAGTTGTCATTCTTTGTGATATTTCGAACATCGTAGGACTAGTATCTGCTGAGGGAGAGTCATTTTAAATTGCTGTATTTGGATCGAAATTCAAAACCAGACAAAATTAGAAAGAAGTGAAAAATCTCTTGTGTTCAATGAACAAAATCACATTCCTTGGAAAATACACCTTTAGCATCTTCGATGTAAGAGCTCTTTGTGAAATGTCCAAAGGATGGCAACATTAATAGCTGACAGCAATGATGTCACAAAGTCATAATTCTGTCATACTCTGTGAAATATGATGCATTTAGTGCAAAATGACAAAGAAAAGCGGTGAAATCAGAATGGGATTTCTGATTATTGAGGAATAAAAAAATAAAGCTATAGGTAGCGATCCTGCAGTTTCTTCAACTCCATTCGGTGTCATCATGTAACCTCATTCAAATCATGTGCATTTTAATGTGCTGTAAATAAAATCCTAATTGTGAAGCACTGTCTCATTTGTTAATGGATTTAGAGATTGATAAATGATCAGTAATGAGAAATAGGATAGAAATATATAAGAATATTCTCTCACTGTGACGACCCAGTGTCTTGTTCGTCCCGGACGAGCCCCCATTTTGTTACAGCCTGTGGCTCAAAAGGCCGCAACAAAGAAGGGACACAAAAGTTTGCCAAAATTAACTCAAGGTGTATTAACAAAATAGAAAATAAGACAAAACAGGTGTTAATGTAACCGTCAGTAAGGTCAGTAATGTAGAGTAAAATGCATGCATGGAATGTAATGTGCCATCCAAAAGAAAAATGCAGCCACCTAAAGGGTGGCAAATGGCTCATTTTAAAGGACACAAGAATATAGAAGTCAAGTGTGTGTGATGAAGCCATTAATGAAGCATGGTTCAACAATAAGGACTGCCCGATGGCCCTTTCATGTCTTGCGCTTGAACAGACATATTCATAAAAAATCATGTCAAAAAATGCCGGTCTCTGCGAGTATTCTAGTAAACATAGTCTGTTATATCTTAAGTAAACATAAACAGTTGAGAAAGAAAATGCATGTATAACAGTATACTGGATCCGTGCAGCTCTTAAAGTGACAACAGCTTAATAAACCTGCTGCTGTCTTTGTTTTAATGTTAATCAATCAATAAAGGACAAAGACAAAAAAAACACTCACTGCTCACTATTTTACACTTGATCATTCATTTTCTATACCTGAAAATGACTCTTAGACTTACCTGAAAAACATGAAAAGCAGTGTTTATTTTATTTGTATGTTTGTTCTATTGTATATGTGCTATTGCTCATAATTAGACTATTTGTAATTTGTTCTTATTTTATTACTGACAGTTTACTTGTCTTTAACAATATTTGAAATATATAGGCTAGTAATTTTTGGTGTCTCAACTTTATTTATAAAGGTTATGGGTCAAAAACAACGGAGACAACAACTAGGCCTATTTTATTTATGTATTACTTTTTTTTGTGGTGGGGCCACATATTTTTTTTAACCACTGGCCCTACCAGGCCAATAGAAAAATCCTTAGTGTTAAGTCCTGTGAAGGAATCGTTCAATCATCCGGAGGACGAGACATTTATTATTCCGAATCGCTGACAGTAATCTTAAGATGTATTTAAATTTGTCACTGTTTATTGAATTGTTATTTATTCCTAGAAGATACCAAGATTGAATGGTTTTAGATATATAAATGTCCTTTCTCCTAAGGTAAACTACAAATTTGAAACAACGAGACAAAAACAACATCATTAACCTTTCAAAATTACTTTATAATACATTTTATGTCAATTTCTCATCACGTCAAGAGGGAAAGAGATGAATAAATAAATTAATAAATAAGACAAAAACAAACAAGCAAAAATTGAGGGTAATAAAGTGACAGCTCACTGACTAAACAGACACAAAAATCACATTAAATTACCTGAAACATTTAATCGAAGACAGTAGATCACATGAACCAACATAGATTGTTCATAAATAGCAGAGTCCATGGTTTAAAGACATGAGAGACACCTGAGAGAGAGTTTTGAGAGAAAAGATTGATAGATGACAGCAGGACATGAAGGGTTTTTAAGAGACGATAGTGTGCACACCCTGAATTTTAATTGCTTAAAAATGTATAACTTGAAAAGGGCATGAGGAGAATATGTTTCAGGTGAAAAGTAGGTTCAGATTTTGAAAAGGATCACAATGTGCCACCTGCTGGCCACATTTTGTTTCAGATAATTTTGAAAACTACATATGTATAATGCAGTGAAAATGTTCCTTGTTTGAAATGTCTTGGATTTGTTGTAATTTTTTGCTCATTTGGTAATATAAAAAGGGTTCAGACCCTTTAATAAAGGGTGCATATGAAAATGTCCAGGTGCATGAAGACTTTAAGTGCTTTTATGAGGTCTGAAAGAATGTCACAGACTGCTGTATGTAAACCTGATTTAGCATTATCAGCATCATTTATGCCACCAAGGAAAATGTTAATGTTTCGGCTATATAAAACGTCTTAAAAAGAGGGAACGGAGACGTTCGTCGGAGGGATCCGACAGAAATGGGATCTTCGCAGATAGACCAATCTACTTCGAGAGAAACTAAACGAGCCAATGCATATTGGCATCCGATAATTGCGCCAGCAGCTTCTATCATGCAGTGCGGGTATATAATGAGCAGCAGGTGCAACGCAGATTTGGTTTTCGCTGAGCCAGGGACCCGGTCGTCTGCAGCGATGGTACAACAACATGGTGACGGGACGAACGTCTCCGTTCACACTTTCAGGGAATGTGGGTTACCATACGTAACCGAGACGTTCCCTTTTAATGTCGGTCACTCCAATGTTCGTCGGAGGGATCCGACAGAAATGGAATCCCTACCAACATGCCATGTTGTTGGCCCTTCCAGTGCCCTGCATAAGCCTCACTTCTCTCCCTTTATTAGGAGCAGAAGCTTATGCGGGAAGTCCTGGCCACTGATGTTCTGCAAGACCCACTCAGTGAGAACATTGGATAACACTGGGAAAGCGTGCCCTTCCTAGGGGAAGGAGAAACGCTGCGGAAGCCACGACCTGCCCACGGGGAGGTAACATGTGGAAAATACACATATGGACTAGCCAAGCAGGGTAGTGCATCATATGGAAGTCTCTGGGGTGGTTCCAGCCTAATCCAAGGGTACATATGGACACCCAGCCTAGCACAGGTTCCTCAATGCATACCAGTGTTAGGCCTGTCGTCAGACGCTCCGCAACATCTGACTGCCGTAGGGGTGACGGAGGAACTCAACAGGACCACCTGGGGATGGAGTCGCCACTCTCCTGGAAGCGTAAGCTGTCGTGAGAGTTCGTCGGCTGCACGATTGAGCTCGCCAGGGATGTGAATGGCACAAAGCGAGCTCAGATGCTTCTGACTCCATTGGAGGAGATGGCGGGCAAGTTGCCACATGCGATGGGAGCGCAGACCACCTTGTCGGTTGATGTACACAATGGTCACAGTGCTGTCCATACGGACCAGTACATGCTTGTCTCGAAGCGGCACCTTGAAGCGGCTGAGAGCAAGACGTACTGCTAGCAACTCGAGACAATTGATATGCCAATGCAGCTGAGTCCCCATCCATAGGCCCGAAGCTGCATGCCCGTTGTACCTGGCCCCCCAGCCGGTGGGAAAGGCATCCGTGAAGACCACAGCATGCCTGGACACTTGTTCTAGTGGAACACCTACCCGTAGAAACGAAGGGTCCGACCACGGGCTGAAGGTTTGGCGACAGTGCGGGGTAATGGAAACCCGGTACGTGCCGCTCTGCCACGCCCATCTCGGGACCCGGCCGTGAAGACAGTGTTGAAGTGACCTCATTTGAAGCAACCCAAGTGGCGTTACTGTGGCTGCGGATGTCATATGTCCCAGGAGCCTCTGAAAAAAAGTTTCAGTGGGGCCGCTGTCCTGCGTCTGAATGAATTCAAGCTGTTCAACACCAACTGGACGCGCTCCTTGGTGAGGCACGCTGTCTGGTTGACCGAGTCCAGCTCCATACCCAGATAAGAGATCCTCTGCACAGGGTAGAGTTTGCTCTTGTCCCAGTTGACCCGAAATCCCAACAGGCTGAGGTGCCCAAAGGGAAGAACTTTGTACTGATACACCCAACCCTCAAAAGCAAAGCGCAGGAAGGGCCTGTGTTGAGGTAGAATTGAGACGTGAAAGTACGGTCAATTGCCCCAATCTTGCATTCGAAAATGCGTTTCTGCAAGAGCATTTTGAATGGGAGCTTGTGCAAGGCCCGATTCAAAACTCGCAGGTTTAAGATTGGCCGTAACCCACTGCCTTTTTTGGGTACAATGAAGTAGGGGCTGTAGAACCCTGACTTCATATCGGCTAGAGGGACCGGCTCGATCGCGTCCTTCACCGGTTGGACTTCATTCTTTGCCCATAAGATAGGAGCACCAGTAGCCAGCACTGTGGTGAACCGGATGCCCCTGAACTTGGGAGGGAGCCGGGCGAACTAAATCGCATAGCCGAGTCTGATGGTGCAGATGAGCCAGCGGGATGGTCTAGGGAGCACTAGGCAGGCCGTACCAGTGGGACCAACGGAATCACAGACGAACCGCGGAGGGGCAGCGGGGTGGAGGACAGGGACCCGACCCGAGAGGCACTGAGGCGGCTCGGAGTGGGGTCTGGGTGTGCGGTGCAACACTCACCTGACTCCACGGGTGGACAGGGGATGCGTGGGAAAGCTTGACTGTGTTCTTGAACCTCATGCTGCTGTCTGCTGGCGATTGCAGAAGATGATGAGAGTGGCAAGGTTTCGTAACGGCGCACCCTGTCGACCTCACCTTCTTGTGAAGAGGGGAACGAGAGTGACGAGGCATAGCATCGTGCACTGTCATTCTCACCCTGTTGCCAAGAGGGAAATGAGAGCTGCGAGGCATAGCGTCGCAAGCTGTCATTCTGGTCCTCTTGGGGAGAGGGGAACGAGAGTGGCGAGGCATGGTGGCGCACGCTGTCGTTCCCATCCTCGTGGTACCCAGAGATTTCAGAAACTGCTCTTTATTGAAGGGGTGGGTACCGCTGGCTGAGCTGCCAAAGGCTGAAATTTTTTTTTAAATTCTGCACCCGACCCTCCTCCGGGGAAAGAGCAGCTTCATACCGGTCCGGGTTGCCCATCTCAGGGGTAATTTTTCACTGACCGCTCGGCGGCTGAGTCTAACAGCGTCTTTTCCCTGCGAGGCTCAACGGCATAGTAGAGCTGGCTGTGGCAGAGTCCCCTTTTTTTGCAGGGGAACAATGCCCTTGGCGACGAGCAGACTGAGGGGCAGCCCACGAGTGCTCTTGAGGCACAAAGGGGCAAGCTCTTGATTACCTCAGCCTGCTTCTGAACTGTGGAGAACTGCTGGGCCCAGTCCTCGACAGTGTCGCTGAAAAGGCCACCTTATGAGATGAGAGCATCGAGAAGGCACACAGCGATATCTCGCACCTCTGCAAGGTTTAGCCAGGGGGCGCTTCTGGACAGCCAGGGTGGACACTGTCTGGCCGGGGGCCAACGCTTTGACTTAATCTCAGTCAACATGCGCAGCTCAACCCCAGCTCAGAACTACCCTCCTGCATTATGAGTGTTTTGGCCTTCCATAGTTTCAGGGTGGCAATCCCATACGTAAGCTGCCAGGCATGCGAGACAGTGAACATGGCTGTCAAACTCGACGGCAAATGGTGCGCTGAACGCTCATGCCCTTACGAGAAAGGCAAGATGAACAACGCACTGACTTGGCCATGTTCTCCTGAGAGAACATGAACCACCCACGAACACAGTCTCAACATGCTTGCGATGCGCTAGAGGAGTGAGGGGCCCGAGGAGGTGGTCTTGTCAGGGAACGCTCACTGTAATCCTCAGATCACCAGTGCTATTAGCCAAAGTAGCCCTTTCTGGTGGCCACCAGAAGAGGAACTAGATCGGGGAATAGGCAAAGGGACTCCACCTCGTGTGAGGTACTCGAGTCTCGACCACGCATCTAGAGCACCGCACGACGTGCTGGGTTGCCGTGTCAACCGACAGCTCAACGGCACACGGCGCGTTGAACGCTCAAGCCCTTGCGAGAAAGGGAAGACGAACAACGTGCCGACGTGGCCATGTTCTCCTGAGGGAACATGAACCACCCACGAACACAGTGTCAGCATGCTTAAGCCCAGGCATGTGAGACAGTGATCGTGGCCATCACATGAGGACAGGGAACGACTGCATCCAGAAACACACGAGTAGAATGTCACATTCATGTAAGCTCTTTTAGGAAAATTTGCATCCCTCTCTAGTGCTGAAGCGCACAGGGGAATGTCTGCGGCCAACAGCGGGAAATAGTGCAATCCGCTGAGGCACTCAACCGAACTGCCACACTCAGAGCTGTGAAAACAGCTGGTTCTTTTTCTTTCTTTTTTTCTGAGATGATCCTGCTGTAGCGCGCCGTGACATACAACACGAAGGTGAGAGCTTCTTCCAAAAAGAACACTTGAAAAGTTGACTCTTCTTTAGAAGTAAGACTGCTGGAACAGAAGATGAATCAGCTCGGCTCCAAAGCGAAATGCAAAGCTGCGTTGCACCTACCCTACTGCTCATTATATACCCGCACTGCGTGATAGAAGCAGCTGGCGCAATTATCACATGCCAATGTGCATTGGCTCGTTTAGTTTCTCTCAAACTAGATTGGTCTCTCTGCGAAGATCCCATTTCTGTCGGATCCCTCCGACGAACGTTGGAGTGACCAACGTGAAAGGGAACCAATTTTTTTTCCCATTTCCCATTTTTGGTTTCAGATTCCCACTGAAAAGATGTGGAAGGAATATTTAAAGTAGTACTGGGGAGAAAAGAAAATCTAGCACTTATTTGACCATAATCTCAATAACAAATCTCATTACATTATAAACATTGCAGGATTTTTTAGAATAGAGAAAAAGGAGGAAGAGCAAGTGGAAGAGAAAACATTTATTTACAGACATGTATAGAGGAAATAGAAATAAGCAGGGGAGGTGTAAGTAGAAAAAAAAGTGGAAGAAATGGCAGAAAGTTTACTGAAACTTTCAGAGAAAGATCAAGTGGACACAGAAGAAGAAAAGGAGGGGGAAACTGAGCAGAATTTTTTAGACGAAGAAGAAGAAAAACAAGATGAGAACTCTCTCTTATTATTTTTCTTTTTCCTCTAAAGAGGAAGAAAAAAAGGAAAATAAAATTATTTACAAAAAGAGAATAAAGAAGAGAAAGGGGAAGAGGAAATGGAAAAGAGAGAGGATGAACAAATTGAGTGGGGCAAAGGAACAGATGTTTTAAAACCTTTTAACTGAGCAATGAATAAAAAACATGAAATAGTTATATAAAAATGAAAGTGGACAAAAGTACACGGATCACACCTCAAATACAAGAAAAACAAACTTTACTTGTTCTAAAGGGGCTCCTCGTCCTCATTTTCTTCACCCTCTTTGTTTTCGGGGACGGGCTGCAGGGTGGAGAGAGGGATGGGGGGTGGAGAGGAGGAGGGAGGCAGGGTTGGGCTGCTATCGGCACTTCCTGCCTCACTGTCACTACTTCCTGTCCCGCTACTGCTGCTGCTTACTGTGGTTGTGCTACTGCTGTTCCCCACAATTACCTCCCGTTTCACGCCCTCAATCCACACCACCATCTCCTCCTTCCCTTCCTTCACTGGGGCCGCTGGGCCAGGGGAATGGGCGTGAGGGACCACGGGTGCGGACAGAGGCGAGGAAGGAGCTGTGGTGGAGACGGGTGAGGATGGAGGGGAAGAGGCTTGCACCTTTGCAGCTTTTCGAATGGTGTCACGAAAACTGGCCAGAGGGGGGCGCAAGCGCACACCACTGCGCGTTGAGCCCTCAATGGCTTTTTGGAGCTGATGAAGAAGAAGAAAGAAGGGTTAAATATTCTGAATTCGGAACAGCATACTAGCAAACTACTCTTTCTATGGCAAAAATAGTAAGAGTAGTATGTTAGTATGCGGTTCTGAATTAAGCAACAGTCAAATAAGCAAATTCAGCAAAAGACAAATAACTAGCAATGACAACAGCTACTACCTCTTTCAGCGCTACAACTCCCACCAGTTTTCCAGTATTGGTTACATAGGCATGACTGAGGCCCAGTAAAGAGAACAGGGTATGAGTCTGGTGAAAAAAAGTAAAGTTTTTATTGACCTTCAAAATCCTGAATCATCTTGAGAGTCTGGATAATTTTATATAATCATCATCATCATCATCATCATCATCAAAAAAAAAGAAAAAAAGTTTCATTTACGCCAGGGTTTCTCAAGCTGAGATTTGTGAGTTGATGAAAAGCTAAAGATAAATAAAGTCATAAAAAATAAATAAATAAATTCCTAATTAAAAAAAAAAAGAAAAAAAAAAGGGTTTTTGAAGTAAATATCTGAGGTCAATGAGGTTCGGCTGAAAAAAAGTTCCCTGATTTCCCTGATTTACGCTAATAAATAGGAATGCGCTGGCATTAATATTCTTGCTAATACATATAGTTATTTAAAAATATGAAATCACTGTATTAATTTCATATATATGTGTGTATATATATATACTATTTTATCAATTAAAAAAAAAAAAAAAATTAGACAATTAGGACGTGTCCGAATCCACTTTTGCTAGTTTAACGACGGGAAAAATGGTCAGTGCGCTAGGAGTATGGTCTAAAAGTCTAAAAGGGTTGTCCCTATTCTCATAATGAGTAATGGGTGTGTTTTGGGATTTACATGCGTTAAATCAGAGTCTCATCTGTGCAACAATGTGCCAGAACACACCTCGTTTTCAGATCAAGCACGCCCATGGGCGCACAAATGGGCGCAAATTCATTTGCTATTTAAACAACGTGGCGCAAGACGTGAAAATGATAACTGCGTCAGACTGAAACTAGCAAAAAACACTTGCGTCGCGACACCATAGGGCCCTGAGAGTTAGATGAGGGCAAATGTAATCTAAAATGTAAAAATGGAGGAAAAAAACATTCAAAATGATATGTCAAATATCAGCTGATATCCATAACTTTTAAAAATCTATTATCAGCCATAAAACCAATATGGCTCAGATATATCATGCATTCGTCACTATTGTCTTCTGTAGAGCTGCTTATAGCTAAATTGAACTTGTTTCATAATTGATTAACTTTGCCACATCGACAGTTATTGAACTGATCTGAATCAACTCTGAACTGACAGTGACGTGGTGAATAATGACTATTACTCTTAACTATTATTATTATTAACTCTTATGTATGGTCATAATTGATGAATATTGCAACACTAACACTGTTATTTTCCTGTTTATTATTGTGAAGCTATTAAAACACGCTTTACACTATACTATTGTATAACGCGCTATATTATGTGTAAAAGTGTAAAAGTGACTTGACTTTGTTGGGATATCTCTCACCTTATGAAGTGACGTTCTCTCCACCAGCTGGAAGGGGGAGGGATCTATTCTGATCTGATCGATATCCAGAGGTTTGTCCATCTCTGTTTCTTCCCAGGCTTTGATCTATGTGAACCAGTCAGAACCAGTTTTCAACTCCACTATGTCTTATTGTATTTTAGCAACTCATCTGCATTTATAAACTACATAAGAATTAAAACATCCAACAATATGCAGATCCTAAATTAATTACATTTTTCTTCATGCTTAAATGCCTACTTGGAAGTTAATTTGTTATTGTATTGTGGAATTGGTAATACCTGTTCTGGTGTCATTGTGTCAGTTAAAGGTGGAGGATAAGGCTCCTGGGTTGAAAAAAATGGCAAGATAATTCAATAATAAGATGACGGTGCATTTGTTCCAAGTATTCAAACTCATTAATATTTTAGAATGAACATTTGCATATTGACACATTCTATGAAAGACCGCTCACTTCCTTTTAACCACACACGTCCTTGAAAAACACTGATGAATATTAATGCAGACCATTAGCAATATATTTGCTCTTCTCATTTTATCGACCTTTCATTAAAATTTCATACATGCTGACAATAATTAATTTAGTGCATTCATTTGATGGAACACACACACATGCAGTTCCCTTTTGAAAGGGAACTTGCACTGCGTCAGAACGCTATGGAAAACACCTCCGCGTGAACCGGTGTCTGAAAATTGTTTTTTCCCTTGTGAAAACTCCAATCTTGTCTGCTCTCTTCTCGAGGGAAGAGGGACAAACATCTGTACCAGGCGATTTAGGTCCCGCTCGCGCTGAGGCAGAGCAGAGACTGGAATCGTGGGGTTTTTCAGAGGGAGCTCACTGAGGAGGTTGAGAGAGTTGTTAATCTCTCACGCCCTTCAGAGACTCACGAGAATGACCTGCAGGATGAGGATGTGTTGTCAATAACATCCTCTGATCCAGCAGCAAGTGCTCTGACGTGTATAAAAACAACCAGCCCAAGAGAGCAGGAGATGGCTGATGAGGGTGAAGAAGATATACAACCCAAACCCTCAGCCACCCTGCACCGCGTATGTTAAGTTGTTGAGTGTTATGGAACGCGCTTCAACAAGGCTTCTAAGTGTAGGCTACTTAGAGCTAGAGCCCATCAGGATAATTTATTGTAAATCTAGGTGTTCCTAGTACTGGCCTCCTCTTACTACAAGAGTCGTCTAGCCAAGGCCCGCCTATTGCACTAGGCGTAAAAATGCTCAGACCTCCGCCCTTTAGAGCTGAGTATTGTAGCTAGTTTATCCAGCTAGGCCTTAAAATTGAAAAATGATTTTTTCCGCTGAGCCCCTTGAATAAAATAAGTCATAAGGTTGAATGTCGTTGACTGCTTATTGTGGCCTCCATTTCCTTGGGTTTAGTAGAGAATGTAAAATATGTCTTGTAAAAAATACAAGATAATAGGCCTCAACCTTGATACATTCCTCAGGGTCATGCTGATAGTACTCCCCTTGTTAGGGTCTTTATTTAGAGTACTTTTCTACCCATAGCTCGTATGATATCACCCTTCACCAGCCAGGCTCAGGTAGTGACAGATTAGTTGCTTGGGATGGTTGAGTATACTCCCTTAGAGCCGAAGCACTGCCTGGGCTGCCGCCTGTGACATTCGAAGCTGTAGGCCTTACAGTAGGCCTCCTCGATAGTCCGGTAGCGTAAGATTGTACTCCCCTTGCTTTAAAGGGTCGATAGATCTTCTGCTGAGTATACTACGTGTTGGCAATGTAAACCTTATACTGTAGCTGAAGGCGCTCCCCATATTACATTTACATTTTACATTTAGTCATTTAGCAGATGCTTTTGTCCAAAGCGACTTACAAATTAGGACTAAATTAGGGTCCCTTTCAGAGTGCCCAGCCTCCACAGGGCTCTGAGGCAATGTGTAGATCCAGGATTGAGTAGAGTCACTTCCCTCATTTGCAAGGGTTAGAAAGCGCTATGCTGAGTTCTACTCTCTAGGATGCCAGTCTCTATGATCCGGTCTGTGAGTGAATACTGCCACTACCTGCAGTCCTCACTATCGGATGCCTCTACAAGTAAGGCAAGTAATACTAGAGACTCTGTTTAAAAAGCACTGCCCGGGCTGACGTCTGTGAAAGTCGAAGCTGTAGGCCTTACAGTAGGCCTCCTCGATAATACGGTAGTGTAAGATTGTACTCCCCTTGCTTTAAAGGGTCGATAGCACTTTTGCTGAGTACACGGCCTGTTGGCAATGCGAAATAAGTATAACCAGGCCCACAGAGATGTCTGTGAGAGCACCTGACTTCTGTGATTAGCTCTGCTTACAGTCCCGCTATCAAGTAGTTAAGCCTTGACAGGCCCCCTTGAAGGTGGATCCCCAACGAGTTGGATGCTTAGCATTGCAAAGGCAAAACCTAGCTCAGAGCCTGGTCAATACTTATCAGGTTTTGAGTATAGTGTTCCAGAATCTATCTGAGGATTGTCTGTATAAATATTAAGCTCCCTAAGTCTGGTCGGAAAGTTGAAGGACTCTCACAAGGCCTCCCTGTTAGATCAGCCCTAGAGATGGAGGCGCTCCCCTATTAGGGTCCCTTTCAGAGTGCCCAGCCTCCACAAGGCTTTGAAGCACTGTGTAGATCCAGGATTGGGTAGAGTTACTCCCCTCGTTCGCAAGGGTTAGAAAGCACTATGCTGAATTCTACTCTCCAGGATGCCCGTCTCTATGATCCGGTCTGTGAGCGATCACTGCCACTATCTGCAGTCCTCCCTATCGGATGTTTCCACAAGTGAGGCAAAATATGTTAGAGACTCTGTTTAGGAAACAGACAGGTTGTTGGCAAGATTAGGTCATTAAATTAGACCAGGTCAGCCTCCCTGGTGGCATGTGCGGTTGACTTCATGTCCCCCTCAGAAAGTGACTGGACGGGACTCCTTTGGACCCCCTGGCCATATTCTCTTAAAGGAACCCCTTTCACGGAAGTTGTTGGTTCCAAAGTCTTTGAGCAGCCTTGGTAGGCCTTCATTGTATCAGAGGCCTCTTTGAGGCTTATAGCTTGGGCAGTGGCCGTAGGGAATACTGTCACTGACGTGTACATACTGTATGTGACCCGAAGGGGAAGTGTTTTTGGCATTTCAGTGAAACTGCTGTTTTTTTAAGTTTTTTGTCACAGCCATAATTTGGCATGCACTCCCCTCAGCATGGCAGTGTGGGTAGATCGTTCCCCATAGCGTTCTGACGTAGTGCAAGTTCCCCTTTGAAAGGGAATGTATCAGGTTACGACTGTAACCTATGTTCCCTGAGAACAGGGAACGAGACACTGCGTCTTTTCGCCATGTCTCGGGGATGCCTGCTGAACAGTCTCTTCAGATGATAATGTGTTGACATGTTCTCCAGGCTCCCCTTATATACTTCCGGGTCGCACTAGTGATGATGTCATAGGCTGTCGCCGGACAATAGAATTGTCGTGATTAGATAAGCATTTCAGACACCGGTTCACGCGGAGGCGTTCCCCATAGCGTTCTGACGCAGTGTCTCCTTCCCTGTTCTCAGGGAACATAGGTTACAGTCGTAACCTGAGACGGTTTTCATAAGGGACCTTTGAGCACAAACAATGTACCTGTGGCTGACCTTCTGTGTGTCTTTCTGAAGAGGACGAAAAGAAGTTACGTAAAATTCTCCCGAAAGACTGGGAAGGACCCTTATCTAGGCAAGAAGAGGAGGAGAGAGAGAAGGAAAAAACGAAAAAGTCGGAAGGCGGATTAGAGGATGAGTATCACTTATATCGCCTCAAGATGCTTGTTCAATAGAAGTGCTTGCCTGAGGTTTATTAAAGATTTAAATAGGATTGGTTATGTTTCTCACCAGGAGACGTGTGATTTGTGGATGGTTCTGAAGGTTTGGGTGGAGGCAGAGGACCATTTCTTTCCTCTTGAACTGGTATCGTCTAAACATTCACACAGAACAGTAAGTACAAATTGTCAGCTTGAAAAGGAATACGAACGCAAAATTTCAGGAAAAAAAATCTTGATTCTTCTAATTATTATATCTTCATTATGGATGGAAGGATAGGTAGGATCCTCTCTTTGCATATACCTTATCATCTTCATTCTCCTCTTCTTCATTCTCACTAGCATCAACAAAGGCAAATGATTCCCAGCTGATTTTGGCACAAGGCACCTGACCTTGCGAGCTTTGTCCTTGCATTAGGATCCGCCTCTCTGCGGACAGCCACCAATCACAGAGGGCGAGAAGCTCAGACCTCTCAATGCTGCCCAATAGAATCATAGACTCTGTTGAAGGTGAAGTGAGTTCAGAATCCAGTTACAAATGAGCATTAAAATGATGTCAGACACTAGGGCTCTTTTCCAAACATACTGTCGAGATCTTGTATAGGATGTGACTTATTTGAAATTCTACAAAGCAGCAAATTCATGTTGCTAGTAACAACATGAGGTTGATAGCTTGCTAGGTTTCTAAACAGAGCTTTAGATTCTTTGATTTGAACAAAATAAAAATACATCGCTCACCTAGGTATACTGCATGCAGCTAGGAAAATGCCATAATGAGAGGTTTAATTAGAGTCAGGAAATCGTCTTGACGGCCTGCGTGACATTACCTTTTGAGTCAACCAGCGGGAAGGTTTTTAGAGAAGTTGATTCCAACAAATGCAGTACTTCTCTGTATGTAGACTGGGAACATAAAAACTTCACTTTCCTCACCATGATGTCCTCCACAAAGATATTATACTGGCTGCAGGGAAACAGAATGGTAAGACCATAGGTTGACATGGTTTAAAAATTTAAATTACTCTAGACCGGCGGTTCTCTGTTGGATCACAGGTCTGTTCTGACAACAAGAAAAACTATCCTTAATCCAAACAATATGAAATATTGATAAAATGCAATTAGCCATACAAGAGTGTGTAGTTATGATAGCAAAATAAATAGGTGTTTTAAGTTTTAATCAACATTAGGGGTGTAACAATATATCGCGTCACAATATATCGCAATACAAAAACGCAACAGTATGTATAGTGGATAGTGACAATATGTACTGTGTATAGTTCACCCAAAATTAAATTACCGAGTGAGAAAAAAATCAAGTTTACAGAGTTGTAGTGTCAGTACTACCTTAAACTACTATATAATGTTGAATATAATGTATAATGTATAATAATGCAATGGGGGAATATTTGTGGGTCCTGATTATGCCAAATGTCTGATGTTACCAGTAAAAAAACATTATTGGCCAACATTATTTTAAATATATCTAGTCAGTGGCAGAGTGTAAAATTATTCGTCTGAAATAATTCTGTATTTTCAGCTTCAGACTCATGAATATTTTTATTCTGGTGTCACCATTGTCCTGTGCATTGTGTTACCAGCCCTAAGTCCAAGTCTATTCATTTACAATTATTTTGAATGTAATACCAAATTTAGCATTTTAATCAACAGGACATTTTTTGTTAACCCTTTACCATATGTAGTACTTTATAGTATCGCAATAATATTGTATTGTGAGTTCAGTATCGTCATATGTATCAAATCATGACATGAGGGTATCGTTACACCCTTAATCAATCAACATATTACAACTATGGATTGCTCAATATATCTGTGCCATAATGGCAAATATTAAAGATTTAATTAGCTATTAGTCGATACTGTGTGTATATATATATATATATATATATATCAATTAGCACATTGCCAATGCACTTCATAACTTCATATTAATGTTAAAGGCACACTATGCAGTTTCCGTTTTTCCGTGGAGTACTTGTATTTAACGTTACTGTCGTAAATACCAGTCACGCAGAGCCATCTCTGCACTCTTCTGACCGCGCCTTCTTCGTTGACTCTGCCATGATTCACGTATGAAATGCGTGCTAGTGTCTTCCATAGAGGCTGCTTCATATGTTATTGATGTATGTGACGTCGTGCCATAAAGCAAGTCGTGATTCTCAAACCTGCATTGCTGGTTTTGCCAGCGGCGTCCCCCCCTGCTTTGCTATCTGGATGATTCGCCCTACTACAAGTTCGTTTACCATCTAAATGATTTCGAAGCTGTTATATTTAGGTACAAATCTTGCATAGTGTGCCTTTAAGTCTTCAGCGTTGGATTTTAATGACATTTTTGTTTGCTTTTCTTTGTACCATAAACAGTTTTTGCACTGTGTTGGGTCACTACTTGATGTGCAATGTAAACTCTGGGTCCTGAAGCAGAACCACTGCTCCAGCCCACAAAAAGGTATATTAAGACGGAAAGCGTGTCCTTGATAAAGAGGTATGAATAGCCCAAATCTAATGAGTGTTGAGAGGCTCAGTGTTAGCTGGAAAGGTGCCAAGGCTTCATGTTGCCGCCCCTCGTTGACAAGTGTATTTACTAATGGCTCCCGCTGCTAATGAATCACAAGGACTCTGAGGTGCTGTCAGCATGCGAGGGTGAGGTAACCTGGCTGCGCTGTGAGCCAAGCTGATTTGTCTCATGTGTGGAGCCACAGCGGAGACGTTTGCAATGTTTGCACACCTTATGTGGCCGAAGCCCAGTTCGGGGAGATAGGGCAGCTTCTTGACCTGGATGATGGAGTCGTACAGTGATGGTTGCAGACCTTGAGCTACCATGTTGGCCAGTATGACGGCGACCATCATGGGAAGGATGTGAGAGATCTGACCGGTCAGCTCGAAGCAGATCACTGCTGTGGAAACGGTGTGAGTGACGGCTCCCGTCAGCGCCGCCGCACCTTCACGGTAAGAGAAAAGAATAGACAGATAGAGTAACAGGATAGAAAGATGGAGTGCTATAAGACAGGGTTATGACAGGAGTGACAATGACAGAGAGAGTATGGACACATGCAGTGGAAGATCAGAGACTATGAGAAGATGGGACAGGAACAGGACTGACATCATCAACAGAGTATGAGCAAACATTAGGAAATAGTGGTGGATCGGAAGAGGAGGAAAGGATGACTGACCAATGACAGCGTACCCTCCAGGGATGATGCGGTACAGTATTCCATCAAACAGGATACCGTGAGGAAAGAGAGTTGCCATGATCTCACCCACTAAACGACCAAATGCAGCACCTGTAAGAGAAACGTCGGAGAATATATGATCCCAGTGTATTATTGATCAAATAAAAAACTAAATGTGGTTGGCGTGTAAAGTTAATTTACATATTTACAGTGTGATCCAAAAATGTATTGTATTTCGTATGTTTTGAGTGAAGTGAAATTAATTATTTAAAAGTGATTTTTTGATCATGAATCAAATTTATATGTAAATGTACCCAAGTTAGCCAAAAGTCTATTTTTCAGCAGCAGCTCCTTTGCCTGATGTTGTTTAAAAAAAACTTCAATGCAGTATGTTAAAGTGATCCTTAAATAAATCATAATGAATCATAATGAATCCATAAATGGCAGTCACCAGTAAATGAATAATACCTAAGACCTACCCAATACAAAGACAGGCATGAAAGCTCCAGACGGGATGGGCATCGTGGTGGAAACTGCAGACATCCAGAACTGTGAGATGAATAATAATGTTTTCACACGATTGCCTTAATTCTAAAATCTCTTTCAGCACAAGCACAACCTGTACGAGCCTAACTCAAGGGAAAAATGATTGCTTCAGCAGCTTCAAACATGACAGAAGGAGGGAGATAATGACTGTCCTGAATAAAAGCAGGTTTTGTTGAAGCCATCTACTGGCTACTGATATGATAACTAAAGCCAATGTCAGTGCAGTGCTTTTCTAGTGTTTTAAAGTGAAAAACACATGCACGTACTGTTAAATAAAGTACAACCATTACTTTAATTAAAGCTTGTTGAGTAGCTGTGGCACTTTATGCTAGACAAAAATATGTGAAAAAACCCAACATAGTTAAAGACAACAGAAGGACCTTAAAACAGTGAAGATAAATAACAGATGATTGATGGAGGACACTGTGAACAAGAGATTGAAAAGGACCAACCTTCATGATAAAGAAGAGAATAAGAATGACAAAGATGCTGACGTCAGGGTGAAACCACACAGCAGAGCGACCGAGACCAGGCGGGAGAGAGGAACCCCATATTTTAGTCCAGGTGAAGTTATCAAACAGAGAGTTAATGCACTCCCTGGGCATCAGCTGTGGAATAATACCATCAAATTTAAACCACATTTAAAACCAAATCAAATAATCTATTTCAAAAATACAACCAAACTATGACACACTTTCAAGACTGTCTGAATGAAAGACCATAAACATCAGCGCAGTGGTTCTCAACCTTTGTGACTCCAAGGCCCAGCATTCTCCACAACAATATCTGCTATAATGGCAAAGTTTCGTTTTTTTAAAACTTAGTTTAATTGGTGGACACTCCTAGTTTCTGTGGATTAAATTGTAAGATTACAGAAGTTTTATGTTGATAAAATCTGAATGTTCTTTAGGGTTCCCACTCATTTTAACCAATGAATTTCCACGATTTTCCCAATTGTTCTAGCTTTACTTGATAAGGATTAAGAATAAGGATTTTTGGTAACACTTTACAATAAGGTTCATTAGTTAACTACATTAGTTAACATTAACTAATAATGAACTGCACTTATACAGCATTTGTTCATCTTTGTTAATGTTAATTTCAACATTTACTAATACTTTATTAAAATCTTGTTAACATTAGGTAATGCACTGTGAACTAACATGAACAAACAATGAACAGCTTTATTTTCATTAACTAACATTAACAAAGATTAACAAAAACAGTAGTAAATGTATTGCTCATTGTTAGTTCATGTTAGTTAATACATTTACTAGTGTTTAATAAAGGAACCTTATTGTAAAGTGTTACCGGATTTTTTTATATTATATTTTACAAAAAATGTATAGGATACCTGATAAAATATTTTAGAGCTTGTCATAATGTATACTCATTTAAAAAATGCCCATGTGAATCCTCCCTTTCAAGAGGATGCAGCATCATGCTGGAGTTCGTGCTGGAGTTCCTTCAGGAGCGTCTCTCAACAGGGCTGGCTCCAGCAGCCATAAAGGTATGTGTGGCTGCTATTTCCGTTAGCCAGATTTCTTTGGATGGAGCCTCGGTTGGGAACCCCCCTTGGTGTCTCGGCTCATGTGCGGAGCCAGATGGTTGAGGCCTATCTGCTGGTCGCGAGTTCCCTCCTGGAACCCAGCATTGGTCCTAGGAGCCTTAATGGTAACCCCACTTGTGCCCTTTGAGTCGGTCTCAGAAAAAATGCTGACTCTCAAAGTGGCTCTGTTATTAGCATTAACATCACTCAAGAGACTCTCTTGAAGAGAGCAGGAGTAGACCTCCTCCTGCGTAGACCAGGCAATGTAAGAGTTATTTTGCACCCCAGACCAGACTACATTCCGAAAGTACCTTCTGTGGCTCCTCAGCCGGTCACTTTCCAGGCTTTCTTTCCTTCGCCTCATGAGACACTGGAGCAAGAAAGCCTCCGCCTGCTGTGTCCGGTCCGTGCTCTGAGGATCTATGTCTACCGCTCAGGCCAGTGGCGTAGATCCTCTCAGCTTCTGGTACGCTTTGGTGGTCGCAAAAGAGGTAATGCGGTCACCAAGCAGCATATGTCACATTGGATTTCAGATGCTATCACCCTCTCCTATGAGGTGCACAGAATGGCTTCGCCTCTAGGGGTCAGGGCCCACTCCACTAGGAGTGTAGCATCTTCCAAAGCTCTTGCGAGGGGTGCACCTTTATAGGATGTTTGTGCTGCGGCAGGCTGGTTCTCTCCGCACACATTCATCAGGTTCTACAGTTTGGATATGGATTCAACCCCAGGATCCCAAGCCCTTCAGCGTTGACCCAAGTCCAATCTGCGCTCAGCAAGCATCTGCGCCTATACACAGCCTTGTGGGCAGGGTCGGTTACAGCTCATGTGGAAAAGGTTACAAATGTAACTGAGATGTTCTTCAAAGACAAAAAACAGTTGTTGAGGGGGTGAATTAAAATATGAAATATCTTGATTTAAATATTTTTTTTTTTCAAATCATCTTTTGAGGCCCCCTTGGAAGTTTGCTGAGGACCTCTGGTTGAGAACCACTGCATTATAGCATGAATCCTAATTTTTTAGTTATAACAATGAACAAAATTGTACTGTTAATTGTTAACCAAATCTGACCTCTCCAGCCATGAACTGCCCAAAGCCTGGAGGGAATGTCAGTGTCGTAATCACTAATGTCACAACAGCAGGGAAAATCAGCCGGCTGAGAGAGAAAATATGACACATATTGCAAGTATTTTGTTAGTAGACACATTTGAAAGATTGTAATTGCAGCAAAAGAACTCTCAAGCGAGTACTACATACTCCCATAATAATGCTAAAGAAGTTAATACTAAAGCTAATATTGTCTGTTGTCATTTGGTGCTTTTTTCTCTCTTACTGTTTTGTTAGGAATCGTGTGAGAATGTTAGGTCTTCTCATGAACAGGATAACTTGACGGTTCAGGTAAACAAAGAAAGCTCCCAGAAACCCACAAGAAATCCTGCGGGTAAAAAAGTAACAAAGACAAAAACCTATCACATCATTCTAGCCATCCAAATCATTCTGACCTTTTCAATTTTATAATAAGACAAGATAATAAATTATACAGATACAGTGAAAGGATTGCTGAATTGTTTCTGATCAATGTAAACACAATTATTATGTAATGTAGTAGAGTATAATAGAATAACTTCATCAAATAGCAAAAGATGATGTTTTAACAAATCAAATATAATACCAACATCTGTCCGCTTTGGTCAGCTGACAATAATACAGAATGTAAAGTGCTGTGTGCTCAGGTGTACTAGTGTGTCAAGGGTTACAGTATGGCACACACACACACACACACACACACTTCAGGATTGTGCCCTCACCACGAACGGCACGCTTTTGCCCCCGCACTCTCACCCAATAATGGCGAACGCCGGGAGCTCCTGCAGGTCAAAAGGAAAATCCATGCGGAAGTTGGTGCGGAAGAGAGCAGTGATGGTGACTGAAACAATACCAATGGAAGAAAAACGTCATCTAATCTGACATATGATCATCTCAAGGCTATTAAGACTTTCACTCAGGAATATTATTTAGTATCCCACCTGCATCCTTATTGAACACAGACAGCACTCTGAAAATAAAGGCACTGAATGTCGCAGCAAAGTAGCCCCTCCAGTAGTTTCTCACAGCAAAATAGGTTGATGTAACTTCAATGCTAAACAAAACACCTGGATAAACAAAATAAACATTTAGAAGGGTTTACTGTCATCTACATCAGGCCAGAGACTACAAATATGATGATAAAATAGGAACACTACCATTCAAAAATCTGGGGTTGGTTAGACTTTTTTTTTTTTTGAAAGTCTATTATATACACCAAGGCTACAAACAGTTATATTGTGAAATATTATGATGATTTAATATATATGTTTTCTATTTTATAATATATTTAAAAAGATAATTTATTCCTTTGTGTCACGTATATATGTTTAATTCTAGTTCCTGTTTTCTTGTTTCCTGATCTCATTTTCCCGCCACTAGTTTGTTTCTATGGTTTTTAATTAGTTCCCCACACCTGTTCTGTCTCTACCTTGATTACCCAGTTTGTATTTAAGCCTTGAGTTCACCTTAGTTATTTGTCCTGTATTGTCTGAGTTTAACGTAGTTGTGTGTCTTGTTTTCTTTGTGTGTTCTGTTGTGATTTAATACATTTTTGGGTTCTCTATTGTCGTGCAACTATACAGTGTGACACTGTAATGGCAAAGTTGAATTTTCAGCATCATTACTCCAATCTTCAATGTCACATGATCCTTCAGAAATCATTCTAATATGCTGATCGGGTGCTTATGTAATATTTTTTATTCATATTTTTCAGGATTCTTTGATAAATAGAAAGTTCAAAAGAACAGAATTTATTTTAATTAAATATAAATATTTTGTACCTACGTAAAAGTTTTTACTGTCACTTTTGATCGATTTAATGATCCTTGCTGAATAAAAGTATTAATTTCTTGGGCAAAAAAACAAAAACAAAAAACCTGACCCCAAACTTTTGAATGGTAGTAGGCTATGTTAAATTAAGTGTATTACTTCAGTTGTTTAATCTTTGTTAGATTTATACTTAAAACGAAGTTTGACAATGATGTTTAGACATTTTACTGGCAAACAAAAATAAATATCTAGTTCAGTCATGAAACTCTACATGGCACAAGCTGGGTTTTTTTTACATGCAATCTGCAAGCTTTCACATGATTATCGCATGGCACAAGGTGATTGTCCTCTGCTAATCCTGCAGCCAATGAGATTACTTGCTCAACTGGTTCATTGTTTGCTGTAACCAATAAGAGTTCCTCTGAAACCCTCCACCTCCCCCAGCTCCACCTGCCTAGATCTGCTACAGGATTTATATCTGTCTATTTATGCAGCAGCAGCAGCAGCAGTGTGTCTGTGTATCTATTAGCAGTTGCAAGTCCATACTTGCTCTGCAGCAGCAATAATCACTAGCAGCAGCAGTGTTAGCAGATCTAGTCAGCCAAGACCAAAACATTAAGACAGCCATATATATTCAATAACATGCTAAAACTATTCAGAAAGTTGTCATGATTTATACTGATTAAGGTTAAGAAAAAACTAGAAAATGCCTGTGCACCATGCACTTTACCTCCAAGAGGGGTTCCAAAACAGCATCCAACCCCTACGGCACAACCCACTGTGAGGATGTCTGTATAACAATATGGGCTCTACTGACACAGGCATACAAACAAAGGCAAGCAGACACAGTTGAGGGTACAGGTGGGTGAAGGTGGAAATAATTCATGGTAATATAAATGCCCTGGATGATAAATAAGCATTGTCAGCAGCACTGTCCTCAAAAATAATGTGTAATAAAAAAACTCTGTCCCGCCACCTGATGATAAACGAGCATTCAGCATTTTATGAATGGAGATGCCAAATATGCATCACAGGATCTCCATGCACTTCTGCTTACCTGATAGACTCCAGAGAAGAAAGACATAAACTTGCTGAGCACAGCTGCACAGATACTGGCTATGTGAACAAAGGGACCCTAATGCATAAAAATAGCACAATTTAAAGGTTAGAATGCTGAGGCCAGTCAAGTTGACACAACTGGCACTCAAGACTAAATCACTGTGCATTTTGTAAATATGAAATGGCAAATTGTACCCCTGTGTATGTTACATGGGACTTTAAAATCAAAAATAAAATCAAACCTCTTTGCCAACTGGCAAACCACTGCCTAGACCAGCAGTGAGTCCCACCACCTTCGCAATAAATGCCTTGAGTGTCAAATACTCCTTCAGCACAACACCTCTGAGTATGGTTTTCAGCTCTGGAATACCAGAGCCTGAGGGAAAAAATAAGAGTTAGTAGAGAAATTAAAACCGACAAAACAATCAAATTATGAATTTATGCCTGTGAATTATATATATATATAAAAAATCAATGTGAAAAGTCTTTAAACAAATTTAAATATGATAATGAATATGGATTGTGTACACTACTGTATATAGAAAAGTCAGCTGAAACTGATCATGATGTTTTCATCGACACCAAACCAGAAATGTGTTCCAACATATACTGGACTTCCTTAAAAAGGGACTTTTTTTTTTTCTTGTTTCTTTTATGGTTTTGGATTGTGATTTATTTTTATGTATACAGTATATAGGTTAAGTTATGTCTTTAAGTACTAAGAATTTAGAATCTAATTTTGAAATTCTGGAAAACTGTAATAAGTGGAGAAATTAACAAATAAAGGGAACTGAAGAAACCGATTTTGATTAATTACTTTAAAGTCATTCATTCAAAATGGACAATTCTTTTTATTTTATGGAATATTACAGTATTTATTATAAATGATTTATCTGTGCTCATCATTATTATTATTTTTTCATGTGCCCTTGTGATCTTTATTCAAAATAACTCTCCCTTCTTCTTTCAACAACATCTCTTCTCTTCTCTGATGACGTTGAGGAAAGACCAATAGAAAAATCATCCAATCAATTCCTGATGGACAAAATCAAGTCCTGCCCTAAATATTTTTCTTGTTCGAGAAGTCGTTTCACTTGGATATATGTCACAATAAGAAAGCAAAGACTATCACAGCTTCTGTTTCATGCTGACTTTAACCTTTTGTTTCAGATCAGAGAAGATCAGAGAAAATCTCTCCCTGTAACCTGGTTGGGAAGATCTGGATGGTGTTTTTAAAGTGATTGCATTGGATAAACCAGGAGGTGGCATTGTTGAGTAGTAAACAGTGTAAAGCAGTTACAGTAGTAGTGTAAGAAAATAAAAATATGTTGGTGGTAAGTTTTAGGGGCACAGAATACAGTAAGGGTGCTTCCAAAAGACGGACACAGTGTATGTAGACACCTTAATGAAAAACTGAGATTATATAAAGAGGCAAGATCCAAAATTAACTCACCAAGCACCTAATTGCAGAAAAGAATTGAGTATGATTTTCCAACACAGCCATTGAGACGTTTGCCACAAAAAGGCAGGAAATAACTAAATGATTCCTTCGTTATAAGGACAAAACTATGTTTTTTAGTCTCAATAGGTGAGGCAAAAACATAATTTTAAATTCTGCTATAAAGCTAAAAGATCTGCAAAGAATATAAATAAAATAAAAATAAAAAGCAGAAGGTGTATGAAAAAGAATAAATTATCAAATTAAAAACAAAGGGGAACAGCGAGACTACACACCAATGGCCTGAGGAGCGACCAGGTGGCAGAAGAGGGAGGCAAACAAGATGAGCACCATGGGATAGAAAACCCAGACCAGGTACTGCAGTGGGATGTTTCCCCTCAACTCCCCATAAAACCACTTATAGGCTGAGAAACACAGAGAAGGACAGAAGTGATGGAGCACGTGCGGTAGAGAAAGAGCAAGACAAATGCCAGCCATATAGAGAAGTTTTAGAAATGAGAATTGGGGAAAACATGGAAAAGTGGCACAAGAATGTGGGTTATATCAGTTAAAGGAAAAATAGAACAGCGGAAATTAAATTTGACTTTAAATAGCTACAACATATAAGCAAAATTCATCAACAGAAGAATAAAGCAAATGAGAAGGTGGGGAATTCTGGGTAGTGTAGTACCTTGTAGACTCTTGGCACTAGCATAATCCATGGTCCAGCTAACTAATGCCATGGTAATACCCAACAACACCAGAAAGATCCAGTCTTCTCCCAATTTAGAGACGAGGAACTTCTGTACTCGAGCCACGCAGTCTGGGAAAACATTATAATTCATATCAGATTCCAACCTTAAAGGATAATTCCGGTATTTAGCACTTTGAGTCTCTTTTCTGGTTTGTTTTGGATGAACTAGAGTGGTGGACACAGAAATTTTGACGATGGGTCCTGTCTTGACTTTTTGACTCGTTTAGAATCGCCTTTGACCGCTTCAGAGTGGCTGGCTACGGGCATGCACAAACATGTCCTTAAAACAACCCTTAACGTTCGTTTTCAAAACTGTGCAACTCACAGAGTGGTTAGTGGTGTTCGTTGATGATTAAAAACAAATATATCGGCGCAATGTATGATTTCAATCCGTGTATATTTGCTATAGTGGAACTATTTTTTCAGATACCTCACAACCGCGTATAAACTTCCGCTCGATATTTGAGTCTGAAGCGACTTTTCCGTTTCCGGTAGCGCAGTAATATCAACGAGCAGTGAGTCCTCCAACAGAAATCAATGGGATTTTACAAAATGCCAAATAAAACACGACAGAAACTGTATTTCGCTGCGCTACTTGTTTTGGAACATCAACGAACATCACTAACCACTCTGTGAGTTGCACAGTTTTGAAAACGAACATTAAGGGTTGTTTTAAGCACATGTTTGTGCATGCCCGTAGCCAGCCACTCTGAAGCGGTCAAAGGCGATTCTAAACGTCGAGACAGGACCCATCGTCAAAATTTCTGTGTCCACCACTCTAGTTCATCCAAAACAAACCAGAAAAGAGACTCAAAGTGCTAAATACCGGAATTATCCTTTAAACATATTTCGTATCTGCTTGTGCAAGGCTCATTATTATTGACCTCTGCACTTGGAGTAGGAGCGGCGTTTCTTGAATGAAGAGGTGTGGGCCTGCTCCTCCTCCTGTGTGTCATGAATGCTCCCTCTCTCCAGGTGATGGTGGCTGTGATGGCGACTTCGGCTGAGACTCCGCCCATGGTGGCCGTGATGGTGGTGTCCATGATGATGGTGGTGATGTCCATGGTGGTGATGTCCATGCTTTTTTCGCTGTCTCTCCATCAGAAGGCGAGTGGCCTCTCTCCGCTGGGACCCACCAGGGTGCTCTCTGTACTCTCCATACAGCTGATCACGGAAGAAAGAACAATGTTTTGTTACACGAGAGAAGCAACTTACACAGATAATCCCCCTGGATCAACCTAAACTGACACTATATTGATTTCTTACTTACAGACTGCACCTTGCAAGGTTTGGATGCCCTTTCAGTTGGGTTAATATAGTTAAAGGGATAGTTGACCCAAATATTAAAATTCAGTACACAAATTCCATCATTTACTCACCCTCAAACTGTTCCAAACCTGTATTAATTTATTTTTTTCTGCTGAACACAAAAGAAGATATTTTGAAGAATGTCAGTAACTAAACAGTTGATGGGCCCCATTGACTTCTATTGTATTTTTTTTTTAATACTTTGTAAGTCAGGGGGTCCATCAACTGCTTTATAGGTTTGGAAAAACTCGAGGGTGAGTAAATTATGACAGAATTTTCTAAAGCCTAAATAAAAATGATATAGTCACATAAAAAAAATTAAATACTAAAACATTAAAACTAAAATGGAAAATATAAAAATAAAAATTAATTAAAAATATTACATCCAATGATATAATTACAGTTACCAGGTCAAATTATTTCCCTCTCCAACACACAACCTCTTCAGTGCAGGTGTGCAAGACAAACCACTGTGTTATCCTTTCAAATTTGTCCGAACAGAGTACATTTGAGAACTATTTGTATGTGCTTTTAATATTCCTCACTAATGTGGTCACATCATAATTTTTTCCTTCAGAAAAAAAAAAAATAGTAAGACATCGCCCTCATCTTCAAAACAACACCCGAAAGGTGACAGAGGAGAGGGAGTCCAAAAATAGAGGGAAATCTTCTTGACATGCTTCGAGTAAGTCCACTGGTCTATATTTTGATTTATAGGCTAATCATCCGGATAAGATCCAGACATCTGGAAAACACATTTCCCGTGTCTCCATTCCCACCACTTTTTCTAAAACACACACACACACGCACACACACATGTCTGGTTTACTATCTTTGTGGGGACTCTCCATAGACTTAATGGTTTTTATACTGTACAAACGGTATATTCTATCTCCTTACACTAACCCTACCCCTAAACCTACCCATCACAGGAAACTTTCTGCATTTTTACATTTCCAAAAAAACTCATTCTGTATGATTTATAAGCTTGTTTACCCATGGGGACCTCTATTTATGTCCCCACTGTGACACGAGTCCCCATGAGTCTGTGTGCATTCAGGTTGAAGTCCCCACCGGGATAGAAAAACAGGTACACACACACACACACACACACACACACACACACACACACACACACACACACACACACACACACACACACACACACACACACACACACACACACACACACACACACACACACACACACACACACACACACACACACACACACACACACACACACACACACACACACACACAACACACACACAGTAATTTGCCCTGGAAAAATTTGTCATTTGTCATTTTAGAAATGTAATGAAGTAAACAATGAAAGTTAGATGTGATGTTAAGTGCTAAAAACTTCAGTCATCTAACTTGAGACTAAACTTGATCAAATATGTTTACAAAAAACATAAGATAAAGGTTGAATTGAATAAAGGTGATAAACATTCAGAACATTCATCTATGCTTGGTCAGCCAAAAGAAACTGAAAATGGGACACTTTCTGTCCAACACTACAGCACTTCTAATGTTATTGTCTTTTTTACAGCTTACAGTGTAATTTCAGCTCCGGAGGCTTCCTCAGCACTTGTTTACACAGTAATATGAACAGTAGCGATGGCATCGGTTTTACCGTATCAATTCGAGCCCGGGTTCTCATCCTTTGGAAGTGCATGCAAAGTGGATTTGCAGCGAAAACAGCGTCTTCTCGACATGTCAACAACAAGGACCAAACTCTTCCGGGCCACAACTACTCTTCTGGGCTACAACTACAGTGTTTGAGGGTCAAAGTAGATGTTCTTTGAGGGCAGCCAATAAAGAATAAAGGCTGGCATTATGCAAATTTGTTTCAAACCTACGTAGGTTCGTGCAGGAAGCAAGACTGGAATTTCTGATGACTCGTTCAGATTAAATCATTTATTTTGAGAGATGTAACTCTTTCAACTGTTACTGTGCTTTGGTAAGAGAAAAAAAATCTTACGTACCACACACACATTATATAGTCCATTTGCTCTCCATTTAACCTTGCTGCAATCTAGGAGAGACAACTAAAGCCCTATTCGGACGGGACTAGTTTAACATGGAGAAGTGGGGTATAATTACCAGAGCTTCTCTGTGATTTTAGTCCCGTCCGAATGTGCCATCTCAGTAATCATTACGGACAATGTCAGTAAAGATTACGGCGACTTTTACCTTAAGTAAAAAGGTCTGGAAAAATTACCTCAGGTAATACTAATCCCGTGCAAATAGACCCGCTGTAAATATGTACGTAAATATTTCGTCATTTCCTGTTTAAAAGTAGTTTTCCGCGTTTTTTAAAGTATGGAGACGCTTGAAAAAGCATTCAGTTGCGTTCTAGACGCTGGGATGAGTCTGTGGCAAAACTCAAGTGTTTTCCACATACCATTCAGATCAGAAAGATGATCAAAAGCACTTTCCAGCTAACAGACTTTTGTTATAAGAACGTTCTCCAAATATTCAGTGTTGGTTGTGGGAACGTGAAAAATGTCCAGTTTTCTTGACGTGTTTTAAAAGGTATAATGTTCCTCAAACGTTCTTTCAACTTAATTTTGATTTAAAATTCAACATTATAGGAACGTTGATTTCTAACATTCTAACGTTTCCTTAACGTTACTAGAATGTTATTTAAAGGTTAGTGTGATGTTCCTGAAACATTCTTTCAATCATCTTTCGAAAGAGTAATAAGAACACAAACTACAACTTTATTCAGACACAGCCTTAGATGAACTGAAGATAAAAGACATTAACTCTCTGAAGATCTGATTAAACAACTCCACAAACAGCATTACCAGCTTCGCTTATTACTAACCAGACTGACTTTATTTCTGTCAGACGTCTACAGAAGATCTTATTGAGAATTAACAGAGGTTTAGTTTTTAGAGGTCTTATTGAAAATGTTTAGTTTGAGGTCACCATCATGGAGATCAGTGTTTGCTTTAGTTGGGCTCTTGACCCTTGACTTTCATTAAGTTTGTGTTTTAACGGCAATTGCAGGTGTTCATGGAAAACATTTCTGCATTGATAAAGCAGATCAACATGTCTGTTATAAGAACAGACAGAGGACTGCAGTTAAACAATTGTCTTCACTGTAGTTTTGAATACTTTTGGAATTTGAATGTTATTTGAGAAGGAGGTAATGAACACAACTGATGTGATATAAATAATTTGTTACTGAAGAAATTTGTGTGAGATTATCCAAAACTTTTTAAAAATTACAAACGACACACTTAGACATCATCACTCGTCATACAAACCTCAACAATGGTGACATAAAAAAAATAATTCAGCTGCATAATTTATTCATGCCGCAATGCACGCTGGGAGCCATGAATGTGTTTTGTATGCTGGCATGAAGAATGTCACCATTGTTGTGTTTCATATACCGAATGTTGATGTCTGTGAGTATATAAATGACTCAAAGCAACAGAACTAAAACAAATTCAGTGTTATATACATAAACTCACAGATAGCAACATTCAGCAGCTGAAAAACAATAATGTTACAAATCATCTTTTTCATTTGTTGGGTTTAAAAATTTTCAGTAGTGTTTCAATTCCTTAAGTCATCAATTACTGGAATAGCAGTCATTTGTCTGTCATTATAACAGACATGTTGATCTGCTTTATCAATGCAGAAATGTTCTCCATGAACACCTGCAATTGCCGTTAAAACACAAACTTAATGAGAGTCAAGGGAGAGCCCAACTAAAGCAAACACTGATCTCCATGATGGTGACCTCAAACGAAACATTTTCAATAAGACATCAACATCTAAACCTCTGTTAATTCTCAATAAGATCTTCTGTAGACGTCTGACAGAAATAAAGTCAGTCTGGTTAGTAATAAGTAAAGCTGGTAATGCTGTTTGTGGAGTTGTTTAATCAGATCTTCAGAGAGTTAATGTCTTTTATCTTCAGTTCATCTAAGGCTGTGTCTGAATAAAGTTGTAGTTTGTGTTCTTATTACTCTTTCGAAAGATGATTGAAAGAATGTTTCAGGAACAACACACTAACCTTTAAATAACATTCTAGTAACGTTAAGGAAACGTTACAATGTTAGAAATCAACGTTCCTATAATGTTGAATTTTAAATCAAAATTAAGTTGAAAGAACGTTTGAGGAACATTATACCTTTTAAAACACGTTCCTCTAACGTCAAGAAAACTGGACATTTTTCACGTTCCCAGAACCAACACTGAATATTTGGAGAACGTTCTTATAGCAAAACTCTGTTAGCTGGGTTGTTAGAGGCACGAAACATGTTTTAGCGTTAGGTAAGTCCCTATTACCAACACAATCCAATCTGAAGTTAAATAATACATCGTTCGACACAAAAAGTATTCTTGTCGCTTCATAAAATTAAGGTTGAACCACTGGAGTCACATGGACTATTTTGTCTTTACAACGTTTCTGGGCCTTGAAAGTTGCAATGACGTTGCAATCTATGGGGGGTCAGAAACCTCGCGGATTTCATAAAAAAATATCTTAATTTGTGTCCCGAAGATGAACGAAGGTCTTACAGGTTTGGAACGACATGAGGGTGAGTAAGTAATGACAGAATTTTCATTTTTGGGTGAACTAACCCTTTAAAGAAATCTCATTTGTGACTTTAGAAATATATAAGCTATACATTTATAATATACAGTATTTGGCTTAAAACCATTCCTCTGTGGTTTATTATTTTTCAGAGGATATTAAACTTGTTTCTGTATGTGTTACTATTTGCAGTTTTATTGAATTAAAATGCTCACTTTCAACTTTGGAATGGGCCAATGTAGATGATTTAGAGATGGTTTATCGTGTATCTCTCTTCCTCATAACACATCTCTCTCGCTCTCATTCCACGCATCTATCCAGTTACTTTCACCCGTTCCCACAGTACATGTTATCCCTTGCTTTCTCCATATTTCACCCCCTCCTTTCCAGTCTGCTTCTACACCTCCGGCCTTCTACACTCCCCCTTGGTGACCCCCTGTCTGCCATAGATTGGAACTACCCCCTTTCTACCCTGGGCCTGTAATACTAGCCGGTGGGTTAATAATAGCTTTGGTGTGACCCAATGATCACAGTCACACTTCCCCATACACCTTTCTGTGGATCTTTCTTTCTTCCAATTTGTTCATCTATCTTTCAAGGACTCCCAAGGAAAAGTTGGAAACCTATTATCAGACAACACTGTCATGTACTGGAGCACTAACAGCAAATGGCAATGTGTGCAGCTCACACATTCATGTATGTAAATCACTATCAAAGATTTTAATATCTTCTAAGAACACATCTACAAACAAGTAATTCCTATCAGAAAGGGCTAATGTGCTGAAGCTAAAGCGTGTTGGAAGACATGGTGTCATCACCAGATGTTATGTAAAGTCATATGTAATTATGTTGAAGGTCTTCTAAAATAGATGTTCTTCCCATGCTGTGATGACCGCACATGTCAACATATCCCAATATGCCTGGCCATTGTGTTGAGGCTCTTTCATTCAGCTAACTTTGCTAAATGTACACTTCAGCAATACAATGTAAAAAAATTAAAAATAAATAAAAGAATGACCGCATGTGTGGAACAAGAAGTGTTGTTATTTTTTAACTAAAACTAAGCTAAAATAAAATAAAAATTAAGTATGAGATGTAAAACTTATCTGAAATGTGGTCTTGGCGACTAACTAAAAGGTGAAGTACTAAAATTACTAAAACAAAAATGGAAATAAAAAATAAATTAAATCTAAACAGAAACTTTCAGATTTACTGAAATGAATTAAAATTACTAAAACAAAAGAAAAGTTAAATCAAAATATTAATGAATCCTAAAATAACTAAAAAAATTACTAAAAAACACCGGAAACGATTGAGATTCAGGTTGACAATATAACAGCAAATCAAAACATCCAACCAGAACTGTGCTCTAAAATAACATATCACTGTAAATACGGCTAAAGCCCTGTTTGCACTGACTGTGATTAAACAGCTTGAGACGTTTATGTGATGTTGGTTGCTACAGCAGACATTTCTATTGTAACATTCAACTATTTCACGTGATCAAAGTCTACACTCCCACTAGTTGTCGCTGCATAGAATCTCTGTTCATTTACATAAAGTTGAACTCTCAGAAATCAAGAGATCAAACAAAAATGAATAACTTGTTGTTGCTGTAAATCCCTGTTAGTGTGAAGTACACTCTTGGTGACCCATAACCCAAAATATGCTTATTGATAAAACATTTACACACGTTTTCTCTAGCTCATTCAATCAATGATACATACTTTTTCTCTAGCTCATTCAATCAATGTTACATACTGCTCAGTAAATCACAGTGACACAGGGACTCACAAAAGATGACCTTAACTGCTTAAAGAAGAAAGCAATACTACCTTATTTATATTACACTCTAAACAAGATGTATTACCAACACCATTTCAAATGCTCAAATGTTCAACCTCGTAAAAGAAACCCCCATACATTTCTTCTGCCCTTCAGTCAAAGCAGAAATCACACCAGCCGTTGGAGCTCAAGGGACCACATTGCTGCCCTCCTATGACAAGCTGGGATTAAGGAACACATTTATAATTTATGATGGGGTTTCCACTTACACTACCATTCAAAAGTTTGAGGTCAGTAAGATGTAAAAAATAGATAAAAGAAATGAACAAATGTATTCAGCAAAGGAACAGTCATGACATTTATACAAAGGATTTCTATTTCAAATAAATACTGTTCTTTTGAATTTTCTATTAATCAAAGACTCCCGAAAAAAGCATCATTGCAGCACAAATACATAGTTTTAGATGGCGCAGGTTTATAGGTCCTTAACTCAATCTGCTTGCAATCACGTCATTCTCTATAGGGCACAGCTGATTGGTTCACTTCCTGCTGTATCAGTAGCCAATGAGCTCGCTTATCAAACTTGGTCAGCATTTGCTAAAGCAGTGCAGCGCGCTTTCAGACATCCTACACCTTTCCCAGCTCCACCTGTATAGATGTGCTACGGGTAATTCATGTATGCTATTTTGTACAGCAACAGCATGTCTTACTGGTTCACAGTAGTGTGTCATGTATGTATTGGCAGTAGCAAGACCTGTACTTGCTCTGCAGCAGCAGGAATAACAGCAGCAGCAGCCGCAGATCTATTCTGCCAAGACCAAATATATCAACATAGTCATACCCATTACCATGCCAAATACTCAGAGAGTTGTCATGACAGAACTGTTTTCAAGATTGATAATAAGAATAAATATTTCTTGAGCAGCAAATCAACATCAGGATGATTTCTGAAGGATCATGTGACACCGCCCCCACACTTTTGAATGGGTTTGTAGTTTTTGTAGTTTACAATGTATATTTGGGCGATTTATCGATTAGTCTTTTGTCTTTAAATCTTGGAAATCTTATAAATCTATTTCTATATCTTCTATCTGTCATCTATGTTAAAACATTTATCACGTCTTGAAATAATTCTCTGATCATGGTTTTGTTCAACTTTCTTTTTTTTTTTTACTTGTTAGAAAAAGTGCAAAGTAGACTTTCCCTGATTTTAATACTTGTATGCAGAGAATTCAAAAGTCAATCTCAAAACAGAAATGAAGAAAAACTGATTAAAAGAGAATTTCCATAATTGAAGAATCGCTCATTTTAATTTAACCTCCTATTTAAAGTCACGCTGTATGGACTAGGTTTTTGTCAAACTTAAAGAACAAAAAAAGGTAGTACAGACTACAGATGTCCTCAGATAAACGAGAGATTGAGTAAACAGCTGCACTTTCCCGCGAGTTCTGCAGCAGCACAGTGACTCAAGTCATACAAGTCATGCAGAGATTGTGCAACATCTTTGAGATCATATGATTTCAAATGACAGAAGAACAGCAATTCACAACTGTCTAAAGAGTAACCAGAAAGAAGAAAAGGTGAGGGAGAGAAAGAGAGAGAGAGAGAGAGAGAGAGAGTAGAGACAGAGATGGTGACTGACCACGGTCTGCTGGTATCTCAGAGCCTTCCTTTGCGACGCATCTGCAGCCATTGACACACTGTCACTGACCCAAAAATAAACCGCCTGTCTGTCTTAGCATTCCCACCCTGGGGTGGCACGGACTGAGGGAGAGAGGGCACGCACAAGTTCTCTCACTCGATCTTACTTTCCTGTTTTCCACATGCACAGACATCTCCCTCTCACACACCTTCTCATGTGGTGCAACACAGCAGTCCAAGTTGCCTAACTAAGCTCCGTGTGCATACATGGGTGTATGAGGACGAGCATGTGCTTGGGGCATGTACATGTGTTTGTGTATGTGTGTGAGAGGTTGTGAGTTACAAAGAGAGCATAGATGCCAAACTAAACCCATCCACCCCTTAATTAGTGAGGCCGGTTTGTTTAATAGTGGCCGATACTGTCACCCCAGGCAACAAACTAAGGCTATGATCACCTGTTCATTTGGAGAGAGGCACAGTAAGGGTTTGAGCAGCCAAGGGAACTCCCCGTCCCCCATGAAACATGATGAGGGGAGAACAGGGAGGACCAAATCAGCCAGTTCCATATCCGATTCGCACTTTTCATCAGTGATGTTCACACGAACATTAAGCAATACAGTTAATGACACAAGCAGACAGTTTTAGCTTTGAATAATCTGGATAAGAGGACAAGAAGAGTATAACATTTATAAAACTGTTAGCATCTAATTGTTATGGTTTTGAATAATACTGCCACAAACTTCAAAATATGTTCTTGATTATGTAGGCTGTAGTTGTCACGAACTGTCAGTTTAGCTTTCATTCTCATGGACTTTTAGGGAACGTTTACACGACAACGATAAGCTTAAAACTGAGAAGTTTTTCCTTTGAGTTTTCCGCGTAGACGACACCATTGTCAAAACGATTCCCATTCACACAGATTCGCGAAAACGACTAAAAACGCTGTATTCTGCTGCCAGGCCATTAGATGGCGATGAAACACTATAGACTCAACACGTAATATGCATGTGCATGACATCATCGTCTTCAGAGGTTCGTGTTTTTGTCGTTTACACGGAGACCGTTTTCAAAAGTTTGCATTTTCAGGCACCCAAAACGCCATTGTCGTGTAAACGAATGGCCAAAATGCATAAAGTTTTTAGTTGAAAACGTTGTCGGGTAAACGGCCCCTTAGTTTGGTTATCACTATTTCCTGTTGTCTTTGTTCACGTTTCGTGCCACTTGTTTGTTACCATGGATATTCATTTAATCATCACAGCTGTTCGTATTTGAGTTTGTTATCAGTGTATAAGTTCCTTTGTTTCCTCAGTTCTTGGTCAGTTGTTGTTTGTGTCTAGAGCACAGTGTTGCACAGGCTGGAGTTTATTTTATCATTAAATCACTTAGTATTTGAAACCTGTTTGACTCTTTGTCATCTTTGGATCTTCATACTGTAACAGAAAATAATGATAAGCAAACTAAAAGTGCATGAGAATGAAAAATATACTGACAGTTCGTGACAATAGTAGTACGCCTGGAGTGCGTTTGACAGGAAAATACCTACGGGTGACGTCACGGACACTACGTCCATATTTTTTTACAGTCTATGGGAAAATACTATTTCAAAATTTCACATTTAATTCAATGTGTTATACTTGTTAATATATTATACTTGTAAATTTAATAGCAAGTGTATTTAAACATTCCTTGAAAGAAATCATACTCTCTACAATAGTTTAAAAACATTTTTAAATAGTTTAAAAAAATAGTTTAAAAACATTTTACAAGACACCATTTCATAAGCTGTTTATGGTACAGTGATATATGGCAGAAACTCAGGTGAAGGCGGAGCTTACAGAAAGGTAGGAGGTGGGTGTGGAAGCAAGAATTTAAGCAATTGACTCACAACACGTGAACAACACAAAGAGATAGGACAGAGAAAATACTTTGGGAATAATACACGGCAAAAACAGCCTCTGACAAGAAGGAAAAAAAGTTTGGAAAATGAGAAATAGTTGCATTATTCTTCACACACAGAGATGACATGTAAGTTCATTTTTGTGTTTATAATATATTTTAAATGAATATGCTTAGATTATATTACAATATACTGCATTATATATATGTGTGAAAACTTAGAACTCAAAAGAGTTAGAGGATTGACTGGTCAGTAAATTAAGCTTATCTACATTTTCACTGGTTTAATTCTAGATCAGTTATACCAAGAATTAAAATCCACTTTATTCTGAGCTCACATTCACTCTTGTGTGTGATTTAATTTGTGGTGCGTCTGTGATGTAAAGACAGTAATGCAGAGGAACAGGTTGAGTGACTGTCTGGTAGTTTAATACACAAGCTCAAATGCCACAGAAAGAATGTCCTGACAAAGGATGATAATTAGTGTTCAAGGCATGACCTCATCACAATGCATTTTTTTTTAATACTGTACAGGCACATACATTGATGTTCTGCATGTCTCTGGCAGTTTTATCTAAATTCAAAGCTTTTATTGATCACAAATGTCATTGTTGTGATGACCAGTGTTGATCTTTTTTTCTTTTTTTTTCATGCTAGTGTTATGCATAGAGGCAAAAGCTTCATACTGTCATGATTTAATTATAACACATATTTAGCTGCTTATCAAATAAGATGGCACTTCATAACTGATTATATATTTCAAGCTGAATAAATGTCAGATAAGTCCAAATTAACCAAATTTAGCTTGAAGATTTATATTAAAAAGCATTGTGAAAACATACAAATGACTTGCTCACTATACAGTATATACACACTAATGTACAACATTTTCAGCAAAACATGCAGCAAACCACATGGGTAATCAATGTTGAACATTTACAGTTGTATGTCAAAGAGAGTTGCCAAACTGCAGACATGCACTGCCTGCTTATGCCAGAGATGTTATCCTTACACTCATAAAACCCATAAGCTGATGCATGTGACTAGTGTTGCACTTGAATTGCTGGATATCAGTTTACATATAGTGTTTTGAAGTTGGTGCTTTGCCATATCTCATTAATGGTAGTAATATGTATGTTTTCTTTTTACAGTATGTCTATTTCAACCAACACAACATTTCCATGTATACCAGGCTCTCTCTGTGGTAAGTGATGTGCTAGGTGCAATTTATTAGTTTTAGTCTCTCTCTGTACATTACCATTCAAAAGTTTAGTGCCAGTAAGATTAAAAAATAAAATAAAATAAAAAGGGTGGGGAAAGCTTTCTTACCAGCAGCCCAAAAAGACGTAGATTTGTAGCTAGTCATTCAAAAAAAGAAAGAGGTAAAGGGTTCTGAAAAGTTGCTAATCTAGCGACAAAGTCGCCAAGTTGGCAAGACTGGACAGCTCAAAGCTCCGGACAGGAGCTCTATTTACCGCAGAGAGTAAAAGACAGATAAAGAAGACAACAGCGTTGTGGGGGCCTGAAAACGGGTTTAAAGGTGCACTGTGTAATTTAGCGGCATCTAGTGGTGAGGTTACAAATTGCAACCAACAGAAGTTATGGTGGCCGACAGGAAAAGATGTCGTCGTCTGAGACAGCAGAGATAGCCAGTTAAGCAATGAGGTTTCTTTACAAAGATAACTTAAGAAATTATTTTTACTTACAGGAACAAGCCGACTTTTTGGGACTTTAGCTTATTCACCGTATCCCCCAGAGTTAGATAAGTCAATACATAAGTCCAATCACTCCGCAGAAGTAACAGTGCTTCACCTTCTGAGAATATAGTTCCCAGTATGTATACGGTTAGAAGATGGCTGTGTCTCATGTGACCTTGTTATTTGTAAACGCTGTGACTATACAAATCACAACATGTAAATAGGAAAATGTTGGCGTTATTTTGTCACTTATTGGGAGCAGTATGCTAGCTGGAGCCGTTTACCTCCAGTGTTTGTGCTAAGCTAGGCTAGCGGTGGGTGCGTCAGACAGAGTTAAGGGACGCACGGAGAGGAAAAGGGTATGTCTGGACTTATCTAACTCTGAGGGATATGGTGAATAAGCTAAAGTCCCAAAAAGTCTACGTGTTCCTTTAATTTTTGAGTAAAACGATATGTCAGGGGCGTAGAATTTAGTAGGGATGCGTCCCTACCAATATCCAGTGATATGTCCCTAGCAATAATTTTGATCAAAACTTAAAATATATTTATAACCACTGTTTTCCGGTTGTGTCTTTTTTATGTATTAGGCTTATTTTATTTAATCAGAAAACATCTTATTTAGATTAAAATCTCTTACAAAAGCGTTCTGAGAAAAATTGACCAATTCATGGTACACAAACGGTTAATATATCTGAGTCCCACCTGCTTAACACACATCGCACACAACTGATTGGCTTTGTTTTTTCTTTCTAACTTGTGAGAGGCTCTTGTGTGAAGCGACAATGCTCCTCCGAAGGAAACCTAGATGCGGAAAAGCTAGGGAGAAATCAATAGTTATAGTGACAAAATGTCCCTACAAAGATGGCAATATCTGAAATACTTGTCCTTGTGGGGATTTTTATTTATTTATTTTTTGTGTGGAAAAAAACAGTTTAACAGTATTGCTGTGTGCCATGTCCAACAGGACAAACTGGACATTATTGATGTGAAACAAATATGCCAACAGTTAATTTCCGTTAAAGGGATAGTTCACTTAAAAATTAAAATTCTGTCATCATTTACTCACCCTCAAGTTGTTTCAAACCTGTATGCATTTCTTTCTTCTGCTGAACCGTCATTCTTCAAAATATCTTCTTTTGTGTTCAGAAGAAGATATGTTATTGCGAATATTATTGTAACTTGTTCATCATGATGTCAGTGTTCTATTCACTGACTTTAGCTAGCTTCTTTGCACGAAGAACAACATAGTGACGAAACGCGCTCTGTAGAGCAGTTTGTCCGTTTAGGGCCACTGTAGAAACATGTCGGCGCATTTCAATGTAAGGGGACCCGTGGTGTATGTGGATAGAAATGGCTCATTCTAAGGTAATAAAAACATAACGGTTCATTATGAAAGTTTTATACACCACTGAAAACATAGTTATGTATATGATATTGAGTATATATGTATTATGATATATTCTGTCAACAGATCCTCCTAAATATTACACAATGCAGCTTTAAAAGTGCAATATTTTGAAAATGATAGTGTCATCGTCTCCATAAACTACAAAAACGCGAATTTGTGAAAAGAGTGACGTCACGTGCATGCGTATTACGCGTTCAGTCTATAGCCGCATAGTGTTTCTTTAAAAAGTGACATCGCCAACTACTAGCCTGGCATGCATAATACAGTGTCGTTTTCATGAATTCATGTGAATGGGGATTGTTTTGACTATATTGTCGTCTGTGCGCGAAAAACACAAAGGAAAAACTTTTCCGTATTGAGATCGTTGTCATGTAAATGTACCCGATGTGCCACAGCCATCTTTCAGAAAGGGACCAGAATGATCTAAGGGGCTGTTTCCATGCCATTTTCAACTAAAAGCAGAAAACTTTTTATGTATTTTGCCCATTCATTTACATAACAGTGTTTTAGGGGAGTGAAAATGCAAACTGTTGAAAACAGGTTTCAAAGTTCAAGTTTTTGAATACGATACTGTTATTGTCTCTGTGTACACTACAAAAACATGAATTTGTGAAAACAGTGACGTATTCAGTCTATAGGCGCGTAGTGTTTCTTTAACAAAGTGACCTCGCCAACTACTGGCCTGGCATGCACAATACAGTGTTTTTATTTGTTTTCGTGGATTTGTGTCAATGGGGATCGTTTTGACAACGTTGTCATCTGTACGTGAAAAAACAAAAGAAAAACTTTCGTAGTACATTATTGTCGCGTAAACATACCATTAAACTGGGGCCTTGTCCACACGGACACGGGTATTTTTATAACCGTGACTTTTTTTACGCGGTTCGGCCGTTCGTCCACACGGAAACGCAGTATCAGGTCACTGAAACCGAACATTTTTGAAAACCCCTGCCAGGGTGAGGATTTTCAGAAACGCCGGTTGCAGTGTTGTCGTGTAGACCATAGATATCATATATAAAGGCTAGATGTCTCGTGCGCGCTGCTGGCCAATGGAGGTCGACGTCCGCACGTGGCGGCCATCTTGCGGCAGTGCGCTCGCTCACTCGTTTAATGGTGCAAATACTTTTAAATAACCATAACTTGCCCAATTTTCTACCGATTTTCAAACGGTTTGGTTTGTTATAAACGTCAGAGATGTAGTTATGACACTACATACATACACTGCATACATATGAAAAATTATAACATACATGTTCAAGCATTCGGAATTATAGCCACGTTAATAACGTTTGTAAGAAACCAAACCGTTTGTAAATCCGTCAATATTTCAGCGAGATATGAGGATTTGTGTGCATGCTGATCACTCACCTTAATGCACAGAGCACTGACATAAGATGGCCGAACGGTGATGCCGGAAGTGACTGCGCCATAAGACATCTAGCGTTTATATATGATATCTATGGTGTAGACCAGGGATAGGCAACTCCGGTCCTGGAGGGCCACTGTCCTGCAGAGTTTAGCTCCAACCCTAATTAAACACACCTGAACAAGGCAATCAGTGTTTTCAGGATTACTAGATAGATACAGGCAGGTGAGTTTTTATCAGGGCTGAAGCTAAACTCTGCAGGACAGTGGCCCTCCAGGACCGGAGTTGCCTATCCCTGGTGTAGACAGTAAAACCGGGGTTTTTGCTTCTGATTCAGGCTTCTGATTGGCCAACGTGGCTTTACGATTAGGGTTATATCGCCGCCTGCTGGTGTGGCATGCTCTTGACAGCGCTTGATAGCGTGTTTTTGCGTTTTCATGTAGGCGGAGATTACTTTTAAACCGAGCATGTGTGGACGGGATTTTTTTTAAAAACGCAGGAGGAAAAACTCCGGTTATAAAAATACCCATGTCCGTGTGGACTAGGCCTGAAGCTTTAAAAACCTCATCATTCACGCCAGTGAATAACACAAATAAAATGCAGCTTTCTAATCCTATTGTGTTTGTATTTTCCTTGCAGAGGTACTTTATTATGAAGTGGAACTGATCGTCATTCCAGTGCTATTTCTCGTGGCCTTTCTTGTCACGCTGATCATTTTGTTTGTGCTCAAATGCTCCCATAAGCCATCACATCTTTATGGACACCACAGAAATGAAAAAGATGACACACAACACCATCATAACACATTCAGCCACCGTAACAGCAACAGACGGCACCTGCAAGGCATTGATGGTAGCTACAGCATCTGACTTTGTTACACACACCAAATACTCCAGTCGTTGTATTCTGTTTATTTAGAGGTCTTCAGTTTCATGCATGATTGCAATGTTTATTTATAAGCCTTCTTGGCCATGCAGGATCGCTGTCTTTATTTAAAGGGCTTTCCCTTTATGAGTGATTGCATTGTTTATTAATAGATTATCTAGTTCATTAATTATCAAAGTGTTTATATAAAGGTCTTTCACACAAGTCGTAATATACACCAAATTCTTTAAACAATGTTTTGATTTACAACAACAGCTCCGGCGGAGCTGAACCCAATGGAACATGAGATTATTCCCATGACAGCCCAACCTCACCATGACATGCAGAATTCCCAGCCTGCAGTACCTCAGGACACCACTGTGAGGCATCCGGGCACTTTCCAGATGGTCTCTCCACTCGCCCCCACCTTCTCAGTGAAACAGGACAACTTCACGTTGCACAGAGCTGTCATGGACAGCCAGCCAGTCACTTTACGAATGCTTAAAGGTAAGGTTGGATCAGTGTTATTCTAATATAATTTATAGTATGGATTCATATTTTTAGTTTTCATTCCAATTTTAGTTTAGGTTTTAGTCATTTTATATTTGAAATAAATTGTATTAGTTTTTATTAGTTGTCCATGTCTGTCTGATCTGACCTTTATTTTTATTTTTTTAACTTAGTCTCAATCATCTCCCTAGTAGAGTAGTCAGGACACTGATCATGGGGTCGGTCATTTTAAGGGCTGTCTCAATTGCAAAATCCTTCCAGTGCACTGAAACATTCACTCCCTGAAAAAAGTCCCACAATGCACCATGAAAACCAGGGAGCATCGATGCTCACTATATTTAGAATGTTGCTGGTTTGATTCTCTAAAAGGATGCAGAATGGATGGATAGACAGACAAGACGGATAGATGGATAGGTAGGTAGATAGATGGACAGAGAGATACACTGTAGATGGACAGAGAGATAGATGGATAGATGGACAGAGAGATAGATGGACAGATGGATGGAGGGATAGATAGATGGATGGATGGATGGGACATTTTTAATGAGATTATATCTGAAAAGGTTTTGGATTTTCTATCATATGTTACAGTTTTTCTCCATTGGTTTGGCTCATTTCTTGAAACAGAAATTACATTCTCAAAACTCTAAGATCATTTGGCAAAACAGTCTTACAGTTCAGCACAACACTATAGCTCACTTGCAAAAGCTCATATCTCTCCCAAAACTGTTCACTCATGCTTCAAAACTAAATTTGTTTCCCATATAAAGAGTCAGTGCCACGAAAATGACAAAGATCCTTCTGAATTGCTTTGGCTCATTTCTTGAAACAGACCGGACGTTCTCAACACTGTTGGTGCTTTTGCCAAAATAACGTGGATGGTTCGGCACAACACCATGGTTCACCTGTAAAAGTTCATACCTCTCCCAAAACAGTTCACTCATGTGTCAAAACTACATTTCCTTCTCATTTAAACAGTCAGTGCCCCCAAAATGCTTCGTCCCTTTGGCATTGTGTAAGCACTGCAAGTCAAAATGTTTAGATGTTTTGTCACTATGGCAGTGGACCATTGAAATATCCCTCATGTCCACCTTTCAGTCTTAGCCCAGTCCTTCATTGACAGTGGTTACTGTACTGTTTTTTGTCTAGCTAACAGAATACAATTGTGTATAAAACTGAAAAAAAAAATAAAAAAAATAGGATTTTAGGGTAAGAGTAGCCTCCAAGGTTTGACATCACACATTGCACTCATACTGCCAAGGAAATTGTAACCATTATCATTCACACACATAAAGTAACTTCCATACATCAGAGTAAAAAGAAAATGTATACAGCATAATATACTGTAATATAAACACACATATAGAGCCTACAGTGCTGTAAATAAAGCTGGAGTTTCACAACTAACAGTTCTTCACTGGTCGCTGTCCTCACCCTCCTGGCCATCCACACGCTGCTGTCTGTCTGGCCACAGATTCTCGTCCACATCACAGCGTATATTCTCCCTTGCGATGCAACGAGGGAAGAAACGGCGTGCATGTCACAACCATCCCCTACACTGATCTCCTGTAATATCCTCACACGCAGCGTCCATTGCATGGAGCAGGGACCTCTGATCTTGAGCCCGATGCTCATACACTCTCCACCTCCAAGCGGAGAAATACTCCTCAATAGGATTGAGGAAAGGAGAGTAAGGTGGTAGAAACACCATGACCATCCTTGGATTAGTAGTGAACAAGGCCCTGATGAGCGGGCCATGGTGGAAATTCACATTGTCCCATACAATGGCATATTGTGGTAGGTGAGGCCCTACGAGGCCTCTCTCATTTTCAGGGATCAAATCAAAATGAAGGCGGTCCAAGAAGATGAGGAGCTTCTGTGTATTATATGGGCCAAGACTGGGGATGTGAGTGGCCACACCATTCTCAGATATGATATGGCACACATAGTTATATTGCCCCCTCACTGGCCTGGGACATCCACCATGGCCTGGTGGCCAATAGGCCAATAATATTATATGGTATTATATATATATATATATATATATATATATATATATTATACACACACATATGGTATTCATGGTATTATGTTCTTGACTAATTTTGACAATTGAACAGAATATTGTGCATGTGATGACTTATACAATGAAATGACGCTGACATGTTTTGGAGCGAACAACCATTAGACTGAGAATCAACAATCAGTTTAGATCAACAAGATCTATTCACTTGGAATTTGTGCTAAATGTAGGCTACCTGTACTTAATCATTTGCAAAGATGTACTGAGACATTGAGACATGTACTTAGACATTTGCAATTTGATGAAATGAATGAGAAATTCAATTCTGTTGTGAACAATTGCCAAGTGGTTTGGAGGTTTGTCCATGTTGTTTTGAGAATGTCATTTCTGTTTCAAGAAATGAGCCAAACCAATGGAGAAAAACTGTAGCTTAAAAAAATATATTGTATAATATGACTTGCTGGTTATCTTTGTTCTGTTTTTATTGTATTTATATGATATTTGTGTTTTTGTAATTGAATTTTTGCCATGAAGATAGCTCTGATTGCTGACATGGCATTAAATAAAAAAAGATGAGATGAGATGGGATGGGATGAGATGAGATGAGATGAGATGAGATGAGATGAGATGAGATGAGATGAGATGAGATGAGATGAGATGAGATGAGATGAGATGAGATGAGATGAGATGAGATGAGATGAGATGAGATGAGATGAGATGAGATGAGATGAGATGAGATGGGATGGGATGGATGGATAGATGGACAGAGAGACAGATATGTAAATAGATAGATAGATAGATAGATAGATAGATAGAGAGATAGAGAGATAGAGAGATAGAGAGATAGAGAGATAGACAGAGAGATATATGGATAGATGGACAGAGAAATAGATATATAGAGAGATGGATGGATGGACAGATAGATAGAAAGATGGATAGATAGATAGATAGATAGATAGATAGATAGATAGATAGATAGATAGATAGATAGATAGATAGATAGATAGATAGATAGACAGAGAGATATATGGATAGATGGATAGATGGACAGAGAAATAGATATATAGAGAGATGGATGGATGGACAGATAGATAGAAAGATGGACAGATAGATAGATAGATAGATAGATAGATAGATAGATAGATAGATAGATAGATAGATAGATAGATAGATAGATAGATAGATAGTTTATTTATTGCAGTTCATAAACTGAACAATCTTACTTTCTACTCCAATTTTTCCCCGTACAGAATCAGCCAATGCCAGAGAGATCCAGTCTTTTCTGGGGTTTTCCCACTTCCTTTCAGAGTTGGGATCGCATCCATCGCTGCCTAAAGTACTGGGGGTGGAGACTGTGCGCACACCTTTGACAATAGTGGTAGAACAGCTGGATCACGGAGACCTGCTGAGCTTCCTGTGGAGGTGCAGACAGGTACAGACTCGAGAGCAATGCTGTATTTTCAGTCTTGCAGGGGAAAAAAACGAAACTAGATTTCAGATTGCTATATATGTCATGAACTGGCTTAACAAGTTTAGGTTTCTTTCCTGTTTGACATATTTCCTTTTGAAACAGGAATTTAGGTGTGAAAGGGGACTAATCCCTGTTTAGTTCACATCACAGACATGAACTGATACTATTTCAATAATAAAAAACAAATGGTATTGTGGAAGGAATATTCTTATCCTAAAGTTAATTGTATTGGACACAAATGCAAGATGAGATCTGTTTTCTTAGAAAAGAAAGAACAACGTTTTGATTTCATTTGATAATTATAAAATAAGTAAATAATGTTTTTTAAGTGCTTGTATATTTATAATATTTTAAATTATTTAATTGTGTTGCGGCTTTTAAATTACCATGTCTGTTAGCGTGTATGCAGAATCTTTATAGACACCTATATATTTTAAAAAACGGACAGTTTATTTTATATAAATAAATATATACAATTTACACTACTATACAAAAGTTTGGGGTCAGCAAGATTAATAATTGTATTCAGCAAGGATGCATTAAATTGATCAAAAGTGACAGTCATTTAAAATTGTAAAAAAAAAAATCATGACAATTTTTTTTATCACAGTTTCCTTAAAAATAAAAAAATCAGCTAAACTGTTTTCAATATTGATAATAAGAAATGTTTCTTGAGCACCAAATAAGGATATTAGAAAGATTTCTGAAGGATCATGTGACACTGAAGATTGGAGTAATGATACTTTTCCATCACAGGAATAAATTACATTTTAAAATATATTAAAATAGACAAAAAAGTTTTTAAATTGTAATAAAATTTCACAATATTACTGTTTTTACTGTATTTTTAATCAAATGAATGCAGCCTCGGTGAGCATGAGACTTCTTTTAAAAATATAAAAATATTATACTGACCAAATCTAACAGACCTGAATTAAAAGCCACAAAATTATGATAGATAAACATGACATGTCTTGCAATTACTGTAAAATATTGACATTAAACTCTCTGAATGCGTTGATCAGTTATTTGAGCTATAGGTCACCTGTGAATGAATGATGTAGAGGTTGTGTCATTACTGATGATCTCATTTGTAATGGATTGATTAAAAGTCAAACTGTAAGTTTAAACCTCACCTTTGTTTTGACTGACTGTAACCCTCTTTCACAGGACCACACAGGTCAGGCAGCACCGTGTGACATGACTGAAAAACGAATCTTTACCATGGGCGCTCAGATTGGATCTGCTCTGGTTAGATAACAAATCAGCTTGCAAGATATACTGTATACAATCATATTGACAAGTCAGTTAAATCATGAAAACCTGCCAATTTATTTAAAATAAATAAATGAATGGAGAGTTTTTATGAGCCACTCAATGCATGCTTTCAGTTCATACTGTGTCAACTTCATAAATCAAAACGAGCCCTTTACTTTGTTTGACTCTGGCATGCATTAATCATGGACAGTCATGAGCACTGGAGCATTTATGATTTTACAATGTAAAATAAATATAATGTCACACCCAAGATCAAATGTGCTTGTTCTGACACAACCGGTCTTGAAATTCCAGGAGTATCTGCATAGTAAGAATTACATCCATGGAAATGTGAGGGCTCAAAGTGTCCTGGTTGGTCGGGACCTGTCGGTCAAGCTGTGGGGTTTGGGTCCGGCATATCACAGGCAAATGAGTGGAGGGTCTATAAAAGATGTGGAAGATATGGAAATGAGAAAGTGGCAAGCGCCAGAGGTGTTGGGACAGCAACCTCTCCAGCAAAGCAGTGACATGTGAGTTTACTCTCAGTCAATGTTTTCTCAATCAATGTTTCTCAGTCAATGTTATCTTTACATTGTATTCATTTCTATTTAATCCTCCATAGATGGTCCTTTGGCATTTTGCTCTATGAGATGGTGACTTTAGGTGAGTGTGCCTGTCATTCAATAAGACAAAAATCACTCTTATAAAAAGAGAAAGCTACAGCTGCATGGTTGTAGTTGGGGTTTTTTTATGGAAAAAAAATAACCAAATTGGTTAAGTTGTCTAAAGCTTTTTACCTCTTTGTTTCTAAACTCAGGAGATCCCCCCTTTCCCAACATCAAGGCCAGCGAACTTCTGCAGCATTTACAGAGAGAGAACAAAATAACCAAACCCCCCAACTGCTCCAATACACTGTACGTCACTTTACCCTCACACATAAATCATTTTATGTAAAAAGCATAAAGGTTACATCATAGACTTCTACTGTTTTTTAGAATATGATATTATAAATATGATATACTCCCCCTAACCATGCAAACACTACCCCTAAAGTAAAAGTATTATTTTTAATTAATATTATTATTAAATTCTATAGGATATTTTATACTATAGGATACCTCTCCACACACATACAGATACATTTAACTCTAAGAGTTTAAGAAGAAATCTCAACAATGCCTCCCAAAGCCTGATATTAAAAGTCAAAGATCTCATTATGAACTGAAACATTTCTCATCAAATTCCCAAATTAATGGTCCACATCAATTTTGTTGCTCCATACAAATATACTGTATATGTAAACAGTTGTGTCATTTTCAGATACATTTCTTCTAAGACATTTCAGGACAAAACATCTAAAACAAACAAATAAATTAAACATAACTGAGATCTCTATTAAAGGGATAGTTCACCCAAAAAGTACAATTCTGTTATCATTTACTCACCCCCAAGTTGTTCCAAACCTGTATGAATTTCTTTCTTCTGCTGAACACAAAAGACAATATTTTAAAGAATATGGGTAACTAAAGAGTTGATGGGGCCCAATGACTTCCATAGTATGGAGGATAAAAAATGACTGCTTAAAGAGGCTACATGCGATTTTCTGAAATTTAAACTCGCGACTGACACCTGTGGCCAAAAAACGGAACTGCTCTTCCTTTCTGCTCGCTCTCGTACGTGCACACTTCACAAGTCATCCGCTGCAAAGAAGTCAACATTATGTTTACAGAGGTAAGAACAGTCAAATACATATATTGTTTGAGAAACTAAGTTTGTTTGCTGACTAGCGGTGGTGGCAGAGTGATCTGAAACGTTTAACATGAACGCGCTTGACGTCACATCCGCAGACAGCGCGCGAAAAATCCGACCCGACAGAAAATAGGAAAAATAGGATACAGGCTTATAGGTGCACCCACTGTGAGCTGACAAGGTGTCAGTATGCTCATCAGGAGATGTTTGAGTCATAAATGGTCAAATAAAAAGGCTATTGTTACGTTTATTTTGGGGAAAAAGTTGCATATAGCCTCTTTAAGTCAATGGGGCCAATCAACTGTTTGGTTACCGACTTTCTTCAAAATATCTTACTTTGAGTTTAGCAGGAGATAGAAATTGATACAGGTTTGGAACAACTTGGGGGTGAGTAAATGATGACAAAATACTTTTTGGGTGAACTATCCCTTTAAGTCTGAGAGGGACTCGCTATAAAAACAACAACTTCTGAGCCTGAGCAATATTTTCTGTATTAAAGGACAACTATGTGATCAGACACTGTCTAAACTGTAAACTTATTAGTCACCACTAATCTATTTTATTCTGATGGCCACTATAATATGAACTAACAAAGTAACATTTGTTCTCTAGATATTCTATCATCGAGTCCTGCTGTCGATGGAAACCAAAGAAGCGAGTCTTATTGGCTGATCTGATCAGAAAGCTCCAATCAGGAGAGAGAAGCGCCAATGATCAGGCAGTGCTGCGAGTGTCTGAGCCGCTGGACATGGAGAAATACATGCGTGAAGCGGGCTATGGAGACTCCTTCAACTATGCTGCCGTCTAACAGTGACAGATAGTGACACACCTCTGTCAAATTTAAAGAACACCATAATCTTATAAAGCATGTATTATCCAGGACGTTACATTGGATAAAGGCATAAAGCTTAATTGTAACGCAAATGAGAAGATATGTAATGTAGGCTATATGCACAAGTTGGAAGATTGTGTAAAATGTGTTAGCAGCATAACGAATACATCAAATTAAATTTACTTGGTCCAGAGTGTACAAAAAAACACACGCACCCACAAACAAATTGTGTCTAGTACTGGTGGTATTTATTTCGGATGGACTGTTGATCGGTATTCCTCTAATTCAAATAATAAGACTTTAAGTTATATTGTTGGTATATTTATTGGTAACTGGAGTGTTTATTGCATTGTAATGATGTATATATTTAAAATACACTATTTATTAATGTTATTTTTATTAAGTTTTGTCATCATTAGTGCACATTCGTAATGGTCACCGGCTTAAAAATACTGTCTGCAATTTGGTTTTCAACTTACTTGAACATCTTGAAGCCTGGGAGACTGCAGAGAGGTTATATAATAACCCTTCAATAATTTGGATTTTATCTGTATTTTGTGTAAATATGAAAGTTTCTCTTACCTGTAGTTAACCAGGGCTGCGTTCAGCCCCGACAAAACGTTGCACAACGTTTTTTAAACAGAAACGGTGATGCGTTGAACACACTGTTCTGATGACGCAAGAGTTGCAACTATGGCAGCTGAGAAGGCCATTCTTTGTGTTCTTTGTGAACTACATCATTATGTTGATAACCTATATTTTTACAACAAAACAAACATGTCTTCTAATATCCTCAGTTGTTGTGTATACCGAGCTGCATCGAAGACATTCGTAAATTACTTTCCTTGAACCCATTGTGCGAGTTCACTTTAATACCGTGTGCTTTATATACATGTTGCTGCTGATTGGACTGCAGTTCTGACACACCCACCAAACAAGAGAAAACGTATCTCAAACCCCGTTGCACACCGGTGCACGCCGTTTCCAGGAAACATGACGTTCAACCCGGAAACCGTAGCAAAACGTTGCGCACCGTTTTGAACTTGAACGTGCCCCAGGAGCAAGCTTGATGACGCATTATTAGAGTGATCCGATTGGCTTCAAAGGTCACCTTTGATTATGATTGGTTAGTCTATTTACGCGGACTGATGCAAACGGATGCAAATGACCCTGCCTAATTTGGATATTATCCACTTTTTCCCTTGTAACCTGATTTGAAAGGGGTCCGTGAACCTTCGGACAATTTATCCGAAGATACAGTCCGAAAGAAATATAAATACTGATTATGTGCATCTGTTTTATGCACATAAGTCTGCACATTGGTAAATTTGATGTATCCTATTAACTGCATTTAGGAACATTTAGGCGAACAAAGTAATTTAGACTATTTATTCACAAAATAATACAACAACTGTACACAGTACCACTCATAATTTTGATACACATTCAGGAAAAGCCACCATAAAATATACAAATGTCAAAACATCAACCTTTCTGTTTAGCAGACACTCTTTGACTTGCAATTACATCAATTACCATTCAACACAGAAACATTAACTTAGGTATTTACAGGGTGATGCTCTTCTAACTCTGTACAGTAAGCAACTATGTGTTGTGTACATTATGCACAGTAAAGGTACAGTATGTGAAAGGCATTAACAGTTATTATGATGGTTGTATTAGTGTTAGAAGAGGGCTGGATCAATGTAAAGCTGCTCTGGACCACTAGAATAACAACCGCAGTGCACTACTGCCAGAGGAATGTTGTCTGTCTTACACTTTTTTTTTTTTTTCTCTCTGTGCAACACATACGTGATCACAAGACACGGAAACGGGAAAAAGCAGTTCTTCATATTACCCCTGGCCAATAAAGGTGCTTATTAATAAATACTTTCACATTGAATATCTAGACAAAAAAAGCAACACATAAGCGATGGCAGCATAAAGCATCTATCAGTTTGACTTACATGATAGAAATTATTGACAAAGTAAAAAATAAATGTATAAATAAATACTGTGTATGTTCTCTTCGAAAGGGAATCAAACAAAGTGTCGGAAAGTGCATGACTACAGTCAGACATTTATTTAAAACAAGTGAGACTTCTCTCACTACTCTGTCAAACCTCAAAGTGAGTCAGTGCAGCACATATGTAACGCTGGTACACTAAAACACAGGAAATTCAATAGCATTAATGGTCATAATCTAGTAAACTTCCTCCCTGATCGCATCATTTGCTAAAAATCTTTATCGTAGATATCTGAAATGTGGACATGTCTGGTTATTGATGCCGTATACAGTATAGACAGTACAATTTATTGAACACTGGTCAGTTCTTTTGCGTCCTCTACAATGCAACCATTACTGTGATTTTAGATGAATGAGTGACTTCTTTATCTGAAGAGTTTTTTTCTTTAAATGTATTATTTTTGGCAGTAAACTAGCGATTTTATTCTTGGCATAAGCTTTATTAGCTAAGCACTTCCTATAAATATAAATATTTTAATTAATCTTCTAATTAAATAGATGTTTTAAGTGTTTTGGATAAATGGTAGTAGTGATTGAATGAAAGTAATGAAAACGTATATATCTGTATATACATTATATATTATACAAAATTAACATCGTCAGTGCAAAAACCTTTAGATTATGATGATCACCAACTATCATTCTAAAAGCAAGAAATTGAGGTTTGACAGTTGAAAATGGTGAGTGAATTATGTAAAAATTCCCTTTTTCAGTTCGATTTGATATAGCAAACTGTCATATTTGATAATTCACATTAAAACTGCACTAAAAACTCACAAACAGGAATAAATAAGCAATAAAAGGATAAAACCCTTAAAACTAATCAATATTGCACCAAACCATCAATTGTCAAACTACACAATAATATAAGCTCATGTGCTATGAACTCTCATATCCTTTCAAAATCTAGCTAGGTGATCTGTGACATTCCACTGTGGTTCTGTTCTTAATCTGTTTACCCTAAATAATCTCTTTCCAGTAAATAACCTCTAATATTATATTTCTATCTTCAGTGATGCATGTCATGGCTTTAATCATATTTAGCTATATAGTTACACCATTTTTTAGATGGCGGAATTATTTTTCTCCTCTTTACTAGAATCTACCAGTGGTTGGGTAACTGAGCTACGTTTTTCTTCCACCTTTGCGGCATCATTTGAGCTGGACCCCTTTTCTGTGGAAGATTTGGAAGCTTTCACCAACGGGACTTTCTCTTTGACCGGAGAGGCGGGAAGTGCGACGACTCTGCCTTGCTCCTCCACAGAGGTGGCAGCCGGAGGCGGAGACCCACTAAAACCACAGGCGATCTCATCGAAAGTTCGCCCTTTGGTCTCTGGAACTTTGAAGTACGTGAAGATGAAGAAGAAGATGAGGAGGATCATGAATATAATGAAGACGTATGGCCCGCACAGCTCCTGTAATTCACAAGCAATGAGAAGAAAAGTTAATTCTGATATTGTGCACACATTTTAACACAAAATAAGATTACAATAACCCAGTAGTCATGTGATAAAAATGTATTATAATAGGAAAATTATTTCAAAACCTTATTATAATGGGTTAGATTCAAGTTATTTTAAATTCAAGTTCAAATAATTGAATGTTTAATTTGAAAGTTGGATTTCCATACAAAATTATTCATAGTTTTACTATAGTATTCATAGTATTGTAAAAAATTTAAGTAATAGCAATTGATTCTAATGGTGAAGTAAGCGATTTTTGAAAGACGCTGTTTAAAAAAAGTGGATCGTACCAAGCTCCAAAACACACTTGTAGCCAATCAGGAAAAATCCTAAAAATCCTTTTGAGTAGGGACGTGTTTGTTTTGGTGATTTCATATTAACAGTGTTTACCAGAAATCGCTTACTGCACCTTTAAATGTCTAAATTAAGCTCACCTCCAATTTAGGGAAGCTGACTCCCACAAGGAAGTTGGCTGTCCAGTTGGAGCATCCTGCAACGGCCATAGCAGCAGGACGTGGCCCCTGGGAGAACAGTTCAGCCACTATGAACCAGGGAATGGGTCCAGGGCCCATCTCGAACATGGCCACAAAGCAAAAGACTGCAGCAATGCTGAGGTAGCTTAGAGACTCAATGTCCTTCTGCTCAGGGACAAAGGTAAGAAAACATAGGTATGACATTAACATTCCCATGATGGCCAGATATTAACAGGGCCTGTTTTGAATCTGTAGCAAAATGAAAACAGACAAAAGGACCCACCAATAAGAGAGCGATTGTCATGGCCAAGGCGCTGATGGCCATCCCACCCAAACCAATAAGGTGCAAAGTTCTCCGTCCCGCTCTCTCAACCAAGAATAGCTATTAATAGAATAAAATGGAAGTATTATCTCAAACACATCACAGTTACAGTACACATAGATTTCTCCTAAAGTTAAATTATTAAATACTTACAGATACTACAGTAAAGATGGTGTTAACTACTCCGGCTCCTATGGTGGCGTAAATGGGCTGAGTCACTCCGGCTGATTCAAAAATACCAGTTGAGTAATAAAAAACCTTGGAGAAACAGGAAGAAAAGGCAAAATGGTTAACTAAAGAATGAAAAGTGACAGTAAAATGAGAACGCAATTGCATATTAAACACATTCAAAACATATCTTTCATTTGAAAGCCACATTTTTCTATCTTAAAAATATGTATTATATGCATTAATATTACGACACATGCTCTCAATGCCAAATGCAGAAAAGTTAGTTTATGCGTTCATGACCTCAAGGCTAGATTATTGTAATGCTCTACTGGGTGGTTGCCCTGCACGCTTAATAAACAAACTCCAGCTGGTCCAAAACGCAGCAGCTTGAGTTCTCACTAGAACCAGGAAGTATGACCATATTAGCCCGGATCTGTCAACATTGCATTGGCTCCCTATTAAACATTGCATGCATTTTAAAATCTTGCTAATTACTTACAAAGAACTAAATGGTTTAGCTCCTCAGTACTTGAGTGAGCTCTTAACACATTATAGTCCTTCATGTCTATTGCGATCTCAAAATTCTGGCCAGTTGATAATATACAAAGAATAACAAAATCAACTGCAGGTGGTAGATCTTTTTCCTATTTAGCAGAATTAGCACCCATATGCTGGAATAGTCTTCCTGGCCTTGTTCGGGAAGCAGACACACTGTGTCAGTTTAAATATAGACTAAAAACACATCTCTTTAACCTGGCATACACATAACATATTATCAATTTCTAATATTCAATCCCTAGTGAAGGCCTCATCGACATGACAGCCATCAGCACAGATCCTCAGCAAAGACCACAAGAACCAGACAGGTCCCCCTCACAGACCCTATGGCCAGCTTTGGCCCCATACCAGCGTGATGAATCAGTCTTCAAGTGATAGGAACTGGATAAATATTTGAATGCTACTGATCCCAATCTGAATTCTGACTTGTTGAGATGCAGCCTGAATCATAATCACACCATGTTCGTTCGTTGGCCAGAGGAGAACTGACCCCCCCCACCCTCCTGACTGAGCCTGGTGTTAGGAGTTTGTGTGTTATTCTGCCCTCTGGTGTTCCTTCTGGGTATTTGCTTGCTTTTCAGATGGGTGTTCCTCCAGATAATTCACCGGACGCGGCGATTGGTTCGTCTCCACAACCAACCAGGATAAAAGGACCACCCCAGACACCTTCCAGATGCCCTTTGTGCCACCGCGTGCTTGCGTCGCTGCCTTTTAATTCGCTCTTCGTAGGATTGAGTATCTTGCCAGAGAGAAAGAGTTCGTCTAATGCTATGTCTTGCTATTGATATGAATTTGTATTGTTTAAATTACCTTATGTAAATATTGGGTGATTTGTACTGCAAACGTATTAAGGGCTGTAGGAGGTTTGACGCCATTTCTTTTGATGTACATATTTTGCACTCTGTTTTTTATTTAGGGAGTTAGGGAAGGATTGTGTATTTCATTTTCTTTTCTTTTGGTTTAGGAATTTAGTTAATCTAACACGAAGGGGATTTTGTTTGTTATTTTGGCCTTGTCATCCTCTGAAGTTGGAATTTGTTTCCTTTTGCCCGTAAATAAAAGTAAATACGTTTTCCTAATCTCTCTGGTAGTGAGACTCCTTTCAATCTTTTTTAGTTACGACACAGACCCCTAGACGGTCGTAACACTGGTTTCTCCCAAGTTTTTTTTTTCCTCCATTCTGTCATTCATTCTGGCTTGATTAGTTGGGGAAGCTTAATATTCAAAAAATACTATTGATCTGACTGTACTGACGCTGTTGTATGAGAACTGAACTGAGCTTTATAGATGAAATGAACTTATTTAATAATGATGATGTTTACAACAGAACTGAATCTACACTGAACTGACTTCAGCTGAACAACAGCCGAAATGCATAATTTTTCTGTTATCACTGTAAAGCTGCTTTGATCTGTATTTTAAAAAGCGCTATAAAGGTTGCTTGACTTGACATTTGGCAGTCCAATCAAATAATGATTTTTAAAGTGGATGTTAAAAATCATGGTTGATATCCCAGATCACTTGTCACACTCGAAATATAATGTAAATTCCAGCACATTCCATTTTGGGAAATTCTGTACATTGTTTTACATTCAAAATAGTAGGTAGTATGCAAATGCAATTAAGTAAATGATGTCACTCACAGCATTGATGCCAGAGAGCTGCTGGGACAGATGCAGCATGACAGCGATGAGCAGAGGCTGGCGGTAAGCAGCAGTGCGGAAGAGCTCTGGGATGGTCACCTTCTTCTCCATGGCCATCTTCGCACTCTCTTCCTTCATCTCCTGCATGTCCTTCCCAACATCCTCATAACCACGGAGACGCACCAGTGCTGGGGGACAATATAATGGAGGTTTGGTGACTTACCATAGAAATCTAATCTTTCTATTTATTCCTGTGATGGTAAAGCTGAATTTTCAGCAGCCATTATTCCAGTGTTCAGTGTTACATGATCCTACAGAAATCATTCTAATATGATCATTTGATGCTCAGGAAACATTTCATATTTTCAGTTTTGAAAACAGCTGCTTCATATTTTTTGTGGAAACAATGAAACCATCTTTTCAAGATTATTTGATGAATATTTCAAAAGAACAGCATTTATTTGAAATAGAAGTCTTAATATTAATTCTAAACATTCTAAATGTTTCCATGCTGGATAAATTATACATTATGATGCATAGTATGGTATACACAAGGAAAAAAACAAATATATTATCCTAACCTGTTATTGACATTTTAAAAGTGAATCATATGTGTGTATTTTTTGATGATTTATAGGGGAAAAGGCAACCATTACATCATCAATGTCAAAGAAGATGCCAAAAACTGCTGTTGGACTCTTGTCAAAATCAGGGACTCTTAAGGGCTCAAGCTTTTGATTCCTCTATGAGGAACAGTAAATCACAATACCAAAGTAGGGATTGTTTCTGTATCTTATTTTTTTACTGTCAGAAAACACTTGTTACCAGGCTAGTTTAGTGAGTCCGCTAAAATAGGTGTTGTGTCTTTTCGTCTTAGCAAGCAATAATGACCACTGATGACTTTCATTAAAATAAAACAAACTGTTTACTGAAGTTGTGTGCAGTATTTTGCAGGGATGCAGTGCACACACATTGAAAACACTCTCCCACTAAGTATTATGGGTAATTCTAATTTATTCGTATACCTGAACAACATCATAAATGGCAATGGCACTGGTTCTATTATTACTCATTAATTAATTCATAACAATATGAGGTGAGAACATTAGATTCACAACAAATTATATCAATAAAGTTTATGAAAAAGTAAGGTCAGTATCTACTGCCAAAACAAAACAAAACAAAACAAAACATTGCAATGCCAGTTCTTCTAACATGAATTTTGAATTCAGAAAAGTGAATGAGTTATTCTCTAATAGTCTGCATCTTAAATGTTTTTTGGTAAACACATTACTGAATGTCCTAGAAAATGGTAGGTGGGACGTGGTAATGTTTTTACAATGTTGGGGAAATGATAAGTCATAATGGGAAGTCATAACAACGTTTGTGCAACATAATGAAAATTTTTATTTTTTTTTATATTAGTAAAACATGTTGTATTAATAATGTAGGTAAAAACAAAAATGGCTTAAATATATAGTGTGTCATTTCTGTGCCACCTAGCATAACAAAACATATTTGCAAAGACAGTGATTGTTTTCATACAGGGTTCCTGAAGACTCTCCATTTGCCATTGGTTGCCAAACAGAATTTCCAAAAGCTGTGAAACAGTAGCTGGCATCTATTAGTCATTCATCTGGTGTAAAATGAATCATGTAGTAAATGTGACTATAACTTAGTTTTTTTCCCATCCTGCTCCAGTCAATGATGAGCTGTATATGTTATTTAATAAAGGGCTTCTGTTTAAGCAGATGTTTTAGTTCATTTTGTCACCAGCACATAATTAGCATTGAGTGGGAACATAAGGTTAAGTGCATTTGGCACAATACTACTCCCAAAGAAATGAATGCAGTTTAAAAAATATTTTAAGCTCTATCGATTACTTCCACTGAGTAATATCTCGTTTGCTGAGATATTTAGTGCTGATAAAATTGTGCACATGTGGGGTGTTTTTCAAATAATTATGGCTGCAGCTCAGTGGAGATCATTTGTGATCTCTCTCGTACCTTTGCGGGCCTTTTCTTCCTCGTTGAGGTTAATGAGCAGGTAGCGAGGGCTCTCTGGACAGAACGGCAGCAGTATACACTGCAGAATGGCTGGTAGCACGGTTAGAGACAGAAGTAAAGGCCAAAGCTTTTGTGAACCCAGCAGACTCTCCAGACCAAAGACCTAGATGAAAAGGACACAATACAAAAAGTTGAAACATTTACAAGCATTACATTAAAACTGATTAAGTTATGATAGCATAAATTAGGCTCGCAAACTGAAATATGAATTGGCAGATTCAACTAGAAGGTTACTATAATGTAAAAGCATTGCTAATTAGACAGAATATTTCCTCAAGGCTTTGGTGTGGCACAAACATAATGTATAATGAGGCCACAAGGCTCTTGAAATAATTTATACTTTTTTTTTCTTTCTTATAAACCATCTGGTCATGACGCACAAAATCAAAAAACTTTTTTCCAGTCTCTTACTAATATGTAATTTAGCAACAAATTAAATTGCTGACATAGAATGCTTTACCTGTGCAATTAAGATGCCCACCACAACACCAAGCTGGTGCAGGGTCCCGAAGGCCCCACGGAGGGGAGTGGGCGACACTTCCCCAACATACATTGGAGTGAGACCAGTAAAGAGGCCACAGAACAGCCCAATAACCAGCCGACCGGCAATGACCATCTCATAGGAGTAGCAGAGAGTACACAGTCCCATGAGACTCCCACCAATCAGAGCCAAGATATTCACGAGGAACATCGACTTGCGTCTGTAGAGAGAAACAGGCAGACAGGGAGGGAGTTCAATTGAATTAGAAACACTAATTCAACAGCAAATAGAGGAAATGAGAAAAATGACAGCAAGAAAGAGAGGACATGCACCCTTTTTTTGGTCATAATCTTTGTCTTTGGAGGAATATGCCCTTTAGATTTTGTCAATATTCATTGTGTCATATTCATTCATTATATTACATTTTGCTCTGACTAAAATTAAATACTTTTAGTTGACAAAAATGTGCAAAATGACAGAATAAAACATGTCAAACTGTAGCAGACCAAACTCTAATGAAATATATATATATATATTTTCATGATGTCAGTTTGTTTTGATTTCTGTTCTTGTCTGTGTTTGGTTAATCGGTTTTTCCCCGCCCCCTGCCTGTTTGTTTCCATGGTTACTGTTTTGATTTGAGTTTCAGTTCAGGTGTGTCCCGTTTATTAGTCTCATTAGTTCCTCTGTTTTCTGTCTATTTAAGCCTTGTGTTTCTTTCAGTTCTTTGTCAGTTCTACGTTGCGTTGAGTTAGTTGTTCTGGGAATTATTTTGTGAAGTTTGAGTTTGTTTTTGAATAAAGCTGCTGCACTTAGATCCTGTTTCATCTCTGCTGCAACCACCATGTAACATATATATAATAATATAGTAATAATATTCTAACATAATTTACTAACATAATACTTATACTAATTCTTCTCCATGGCCATCTTCGCACTCTCTTCCTTCATCTTCTGCATGTCCTTCCCAACATCCTCATAACCACGGAGACGCACCAGTGCTGGGGGACAATATAATGGAGGTTTGGTGACTTACCATAGAAATCTAATCTTTCTATTTATTCCTGTGATGGTAAAGCTGAATTTTCAGCAGCCATTATTCCAGTGTTCAGTGTTACATGATCCTACAGAAATCATTCTAATATGATCATTTGATGCTCAGGAAACATTTCATATTTTCAGTTTTGAAAACAGCTGCTTCATATTTTTTGTGGAAACAATGAAACCATTTTTTCAAGATTATTTGATGAATATTTCAAAAGAACAGCATTTATTTGAAATAGAAGTCTTAATATTAATTGTAACATGTAACATATATATAATAATATAGTAATAATATTCTAACATAATTTACTAACATAATACTTATACTAACATACAGTATAAGTAATAGTAATTCTTATATTGATATAATAATATATGTTATTTTAATTAATATATAGTTTATATATAATAGAATTTTATTATTTTCAATGTTTAATATTTTTTTAGAAAGTGACAACTTTTGACATGACTTTTTGATTAATAGAAAGTTCAAAAGAACAGCATTTATTTGAAATATTACTTAGAACCCCCAACTTTTGGACGTATGAACGTCAAACTTAAAAAACCAGGGAGGGTGACAGAGGAGGCCACAGAAAGAAAGCAGAAAAAGAACAATGGCCACTGAGCACACATGAATGCTTGCCTTGAATGTGAATGTTCTGACAATGTGGACAGCGTATAAGCAGACAGGAAGACAGAGGTCAATTCTTCTACTCTGAGTGACCTCATTTCATTAAACTGCTTTATTATTTATAAAGCATTTACTCTCCAGTTTGAGTACCATTGAGTACCAGCACCATTGTGAGTAACTCTGACATACTCTGATGTAGGGCTGTCACGATGTTAGATTTTTCACACCACGGTTATTGTGGCCAAAAGAATTCACGATATCGATATATCGCAATATCTATAGAATTTCTTTTTTTTTTTTTCAAAAATACATTTTTACTTTGTTTATATAGTTTTTCTTTTTTATCTAACAAACATAGGGATACTGATAAACACAAGGCACATGCATTTTTACTTCTTGCGTACTCAATCTATGGCAAATTTTTGTGAAGGAAGACAAGCATGTGAAGTTTATCTGGTTTCAAACTGAAGCAAAACACTGTCTGAAGGTTTCCTGAAGAACTGAAAAGCTCTTAAACCTATTGTTGCACCAGCGCCAATAAAGTCATGCAGATAGCAGATTTGAATTTAAAAAAATCAAGTGCAAATACAAATACAAAAATAAGATGAGTAAAGAAAACAGGGTTCTTAATTTTAATAATCACCCTTTATTAAATATATGAACACAGAAACCCCCTGTTAATGTCACGTTTCCCATTCCATGACTAGTAAAATAATAGGCGCGTCGCGTCCATGACAACTCGAGGTATCGCACACTCGACGCGCACTTTCTCAGTTTATGGCCTGCAATATCATTATGTTTAAGGACATTATGGAATTGAGATAATGTCTGTACTATGTTATGATTATACTGTACAATTAAATACAATAGTTGCTGAGTCTGTGATCTGAACACTTTACCTCAGAGCATCCGTTAACTGAATGCATTGAGAAAAATCACCTGTAAATCCGATAAACATCAGCAATTTTCATTCAAGCAGCTGATTTCTGTAAATTAATGTAAAATTAAATGTATATTGCAGCACAGGGTGAAATCGATGATTTGAGACAAATATAATGTAAATTTAATATAAAACGATGTAAATGACGCTCTGTGTGTGTGTAGGCTACACTCATACAGAATGTGTTTTAATTTTAAAGACGTGGCGCTGCGCTTCTCGTCCGGTGTGCGACCACCTTTAAGGTGCTGTTTTCTTTGAAGTCGAAGAACTCTGTTCTTAATACTAGCGAGCTTACTTTGTTCGGGTGTGGACAGAGTGTTTCACTATAGCTGCGCGCGCGGACGAGCGCTGCGTCGTCTTCTTATTTGATAGGTGTCCACGGGTGCAATACTGACATCTGAGAGGTCAACCAGGTACTGGCGCTGTAGTATTTACGTGTCATGTTATCATAAGAGTCCTATTCATTTTAAACATTGTGGTTATCGCCAATACCGGTATATTGTCACACTCTAAATTAACACGATGTCGATATTTCACGCTTTGAATATCACGATTATCGTCAACACCGGTATATTGCGACACCCCTACTCTGATGTATTATCTGGCTCAGGATTCCCAGCATAACAACACAAATGGTTACACTTAACTTCTCTGTATATATTTGCTACATTTTTGCTACATGTATTGATTCAAATAAAACAGAGAAGACAAATGATGGAGATAATGTTGACTGGGAAATGTCAAAAGCCAGGTTCAAATCCACAATGCCAGCATTAGCGTCATGGTGCAGTGTACTAGAAAAAATGTGTTAAGCACTAAGCCATGGCTCTGACCTCAATGTGTCTTTACCAGAGATTGTAAATCTATATGAGTATTGACACGGAAGAAGTCACAAGGTTTAAATTTCTTTCTTTAGATTTAAAACCGAGCACAGGACTTCAGAGCACAGGACTTCCACAAAAGATACAGGTTTCCGCCAAATTTAAATTGGTCAACATTTGCCATATCAAGCATTATAGATGAATTTCCACTTACCTTCCAAATTTGTTGGCTATGACACCGACACTGAATGATCCCATCATTCCACCCACGCTAAAGATGGCCACAGCAAAACTCCACACAATGGTGCACATGCCCGGTTTGATGGGCTCCCCGTAACGCTCCATCCATGTGGCGTTGAAGAACTCCCGCAATTTCTAAGAGGTTAAAAGGTTCCAATTTAAAATGGTCAATGCATAATTCTCATTTTATACGTTTCATATTTATTAATACTCCAAAGAAAATAATATGAATGATGAATAAGTACACTACTGTTTAAAAGGGGGGTTCATACTACACATTTTGTTCCTTTGACTTCCATTAAAACGTTTGCATCAGACTGGAAACGCAAGTTAATGCGAAAAGTTTCACTGCAATCCAAAGTTCAAGTTCGGTGAACTCTAACCTGTCGAATTAGCAGAATTCGTGTGACCAGTAAAAGATCTATACGTCACGGCGTGACATCTTGGTTGAATTAAAAGAACGCATATGTTTTCAGTAAAATCGAGTAGATTGTATATTATTACATTTTGAATGTCTTACTATTTATGTTGAATTCATGTTCATAAAAAGACGCAGCAGAGTGTGATGTCATATCATGACCGTTACAGTGTCCGTAGAATTTTGTGTGCTCAAAGTCTAGTGTGACCGCGGCTTTAAGGGTTGGTAAGAATTTTTATGTGTTTAAAAGAAACACTTTTATCTCTTTTGCTCACCCAAGCTGCATTTATTTGATCAAAAATACAGTACAAATGCTAATGCTGTGAAATATTACAATTTAAAAACCGATTTCTAATTGAATATACTTTAAAATGTAATTTTTTCCTGTGATGGTAAAGCTGAATTTTCAGCTTCATTACTCCAGTCTTCAGTGTCACATGATCCTCCAGAAATCATTCTAATATCGAATGTCGATTTGGTGATCAAGAAACATTTATATTTTATTATCAATGTTAAAAACAGTTGTGCTGCTTAATATGTTTGTGGAAGCTGGGATACATTTTTCCAGGATTCTTTGGTAAATAGAAACAGCATATATTTGAACTCTTTTGTAACATTGTAAATGTATTTACTGTCACTTTTGATCAATTGAAAGCACCCTTGCTGAATATTAGTATTCATTTATTTAAAAAAAGAAATCTTACTGACCCCAAACTTTAAAACGATTGTGTAGGTGTGTTTGAACATTTGATAGGTACTATACACACACATACACACACTCACTAACCTGTTCTGGTGCATTGATGACTCCTGTGTTGTAGCCAAACTGCAGGGAGCCAATTACAGCCGTTGACAAAGAAAACAGGAGGTAGCATGTTACCTGCTTCTGTAAAACAAGAGAGGACAGTCAGGCTAGTTGATCACCATTTTAGTTTGACTATTTTTTTATTTTTCCTTTTTTTATTTTGACCACCAACTGATTGACACCAATCACACAAATATCTTACAAAAACACACAAAATGATGTATATAAAAACACAAAATTATGCATACATTTATAAAACGTTTTAACAACATTATAAGACGTCATTTTAATCTTGCTTTTTCTTGCATTATGTGTTGCTTTAAAGTCCTAGTTTACTGGCTATTAACCAAATTCTTTCATTAACATTTGCTTGACTGATTTCTTCTAAGAGAAACCGCTTCAACTGATGTAGTAAATAATGGGACGTAGACAAGGCAGCAGCAAACAACATAATAAAGAGCTCATCTTAATCATCACAAATCAGCCATGTCCTAAAACGCCCTGCCTTCAGCTGTAAGACAACACTGCGAATACACAATCCAGGTTTCTAGGGCAGCAGTGCTGACACTGTGAATTTTGAAGGGCTGTGTGATGCTGAGATGTCAGACATTCGACACAGATGACCTTAATCCAACAGAAATTGGACTACATCAAAAGGGGTTCATAGTATTTACCATAAACTGTATAAATACAATGGTGGACCAAGGATATAAGGCTGCAGGTCGATGCTTTGTTGCAGGGCTTTTCTTGCACAGTATTTGACCTTATCTAAGCAATACCAGCTAGATGCAATTGTCTGAAAGAAATTAGATTGAAATTGTAGATCAATAGCATCATTTCCCTTTAATCGGATCCTATTATTCCTATAACTCGCTCTCCCTCTCTTCCGCACTCATAAAAATACTCTCAAGTCACGATGACTCAGTGAAATACGTTTCAAAACAAATGTCATCTGACAAATGCATTCTGAGTCAAATGCTCAATTTGGAAATGTATTAAAAGGTTAGTTCACCCAAATTTTTTATTTCTGTCATTAATTACTCACCCTCACGTCGTTCCAAACCCGTAAGACTTTTGGTCATCTTCAGAACACAGATGAAGATCTTTGTGATGAAATCTGAGAACTTTCTGTCCCTCCATTGACAGCTACGCAACTACCACTTTGACGCTTCAAAAAATTCATAGAGATCGTAAATCTAATCCATATGAATTGAGCGGTTTAGTCCAAATTTTCTAAAGAGACACAATTGCTTTATATGAGGAACAGGTTGAATTTGGGCTTTTATTCACATATAAACATTCATCAACTAACACATCAGTTGTGGTAAACGGAAGCTCAAGCATGTTCATTTGATGTGCGAGAACCAGTGAGGTTCATTCTCGTGTGTTACGCAGCACGTTCGAGCTTCCGCAAGAAACCAATGGCTACATTTATATGCACAACTTTTGTTTCAATCGGACTGAATTTCCAATTGATGAATCTGAACGTAGTGTTTACATGTACACTAAACATGTGATCAATTTGATGTGCGTGTTTATATGTCACAAGCTTCAAGTCGGAATATAGCCTATTTTTTGACATGCGCACACTGCGCGAATACAGAGTTTCCCGCTGTTTGCACATACTAACTATTTTCCTACATTGATTCTTTATTTGTTTTAAACAGCAGACTTAATATTTATCCATTTCTGGTCATAATTTGGAATAAATTAACATATGAACCATTGTGCTGTGCTCAGCGTGCTGCTTATATTTATCACGCAGTAAAAAGGCCCCTCCCCGCGCCCTAAACCAGTCGTCTGTGGATGAGAATCCGAAAGGAGTGAAAGGAGAATTTTAGATTGACTCATTAATATGCCACTTTATTCAACAGGAACAACAGCTTGTTCCGCGCGTCATACATCATTAAAGCTATTTCAACGTCACTGCATATGTGCAGGTTTTCAATCCGATCAAGTGTTTACATGTTTTCTCGATCGGATTAGAAAAAAGAATAAACCACCTCTTTCAATCAAATCGAAATTTCATTCAGAGCGAGCTCAATCGGATCGGTTAAGGTGTTTACATGAAGGCTTTTCAGTCCGATTGAGCCGTCAATCCGATTACTTACTGATTATTTGGTTGTATGTAAACGTAGCCAATGAGGTTCATTCTCGTATGTTACGGAGCACGTTTGAGCTTCCGCAAGAACCAATGAGGTTTGATCTTGTGTGTTACGCAGGTTCGGTTGAGCTTCTCTTTATGTTCGCTGATCAACGTCTATATGAATAAAAGCCTAAATTCAATCTGTTCATCATATCAAATGATCGAGTCTCTTCAGAAAATGTGGAAACCGCTCAATTCATATGGATTAGTTTTACGATCTCTTTGTGAATTTTTTGGAGCGTCAAAGTGGTAGTTGCATAGACTGTTAATGGAGGGACAGAAAGGTGTCAGATTTCATCAAAAAGATCTTCATTTGTTTTCCAAAGATGAATGAAAGTCTTACGGATTTGGAACGGCATGAGGGTAATTAAATGATGACTTATTTTAATTCTTTTAATTAATTTTTATTTATTTAATTTTTTTGGTGAACAGTCCCTTTAAAGAGAGAAAGGTAATGTTACAAGACAACCTTGACAGGAAAGTCGTAACATCTGTAGACAGCTGCGTATAAAAAACATCTAATCTGCTCACAACCTCTTATACTCCAAAATGATTTAATCTGCTGATGTTGTGAGCATTGAGAGGATTTAAATAAACATCCAATTTAAACAACTTCATCACCCACTCTGCCTCTCTCTCTTGGTCTCTCCCAAACATTTCTATCTCAATCAATAGGTCTTAGCATCTCTGCCGCTCCCTCATTGTCATAGCAACATCCTGAGGGTGACAGCTGCATTAACATACTTTTCAATGAGACCACACAGCAAACAGCACAACACTGGCAACATACTGGGATTAAGCATGACACTGTTGATTGATCATATTGATTAACTTTTGACATACATTCAATGCTGAAACAAAGATCACATGAGCTATTCGCATTTAGCTAAAATAGTTCATCAAAGTCATGCAAAAGCATATGGTTGGCACATTCATCACAGTCATTGCATTGATTCCTCGGATGCTACAGTATATGACTCGCATTATGTTGTGTTTGTATACCATTATATACAAGTAAAATGCATTAATGTCATGTTTGAATACACGCAGAGTTGTAGGAACAGATCATTGTACTATCGCAGGACTAACCTTCTCCCCCTCCATCGTGCCAGAGTGGAAACGTCCAAGATTGATGAATTCCGCGTGGACGTGAGGTTTGGCACACAATCTCCTTATACCCGAAATGCGATGCTGTTCGTTACTATTTTGCCTTTAAAAAAACGCAAAAATAGTACAACTTTTGTAAATTTGCGTCCTTCAAGCAGTGTGAGAATTATACAACGACTTTTTAGACAATGTTGCGCATCATCTCGCGCAACATCTTTTAGCGCTCCTAGCACAGTTAAGTAAGTATCCTACATGTTTTAAACAAAACACAAACGTTGTAGAGACATATGGCCTATTAGATATTAAAATATAGGCTATACATAATGACAGTTATGTTTTTGCCAATATTATATCCTGAATAAAACTACAACAAGCGCTCACCTACTGTTGTGTTACATCTTTAAGCAAACTTATAAACATTTGTGATAAAATGAATTTCTGAAACCCGTTTTGGAAGGAATGTTTGTGTAAAAATATGTAGCCTACTTGCATGTAAAAGAAGAAAAGAATATATCCTTTCTTGACCCTTCCCCCCAAACCTTTTGTGATGACTCCGCAAGCCCCTTCCTTTATCCTTTTGCAAAAACGCAAAATAAATAAATAAATGAAAAGGTATCAAAAAAAATTCTATCTAGTTACACTGTTGTTCAACAGGTGCTCCTGCACATTGCTGACTCCACTTTTGGATAAGTGGGTTTGGTCATGTTCTTAACCTCAGCCCTGTTTTTTAACATTAAACATTTTACAAGTGTAACATAATTATTTTCGTAATATTCACAGCAAATCTATTTTGTTTGACATAATATATATTTTTAAAAAACGACAAATTGTATCAATCATTTCAGCCCCACGTACATGTATCATACATAATTTTGATCCCGCTGTACATTGTATTATTTTACAATTAAATACATGTTTTCATAGGCTACTATTTTCCTTTTAAGGAATACGCTGTATTTACAATTAACCAAATAGGACCATAGAAGACAATAACCAGCATCATGCTACTATGGTAATTCACATGCTATTTAAATATACTATTTAAATGTATATTATCAATTGAGGATGCCTTACCGTGTTTCTCGTGCGTCGTGACCACCCGTTTGCGTGTACGTATCCCGGTGACCCACTGGCACTGACGGAAGTCAAGTGAAATTGCGCACTGTCAATGATGCATTCTTTTATTCGTCACACGTAGCAAATAGGTTACACGACCAACCGCACGTTTCTCTTTGACGAAACACCGGCGGTTGAGCACGTAAAACCTCGTCCACGCCCCTTTATTTATCCACGACGCGTATTCCGCATCACGTCTTGTGACAGCTGTTCCGTCATAGCGCCTCGTGATGCGGGAATACCTTATTCGGCAAGGTTTAGGCTAGGATGCGAATTGTGATCGTGGGGTGGGACTAAGCGCACCCGATACCCACCGCCCATGATGCTCTGCGCGGGTGACCTTGATAGAGCATCAGCTGATGGGTGCTACCAAATGGATGCAGCGCCGGGTACCACAAACTCCAAAGGATGCAGGGACGAGGCTTCGACTGACTGACATTCATTTGTAGAGTAAAAAAAAAAGGATATAATGATTAGGCATACATTTTCTTCAACGTTCTTCTTTTTTAATCTACGAATATCCGTAGAAAACAGCAGTGGGCACATCCCACTGTTTATTCAGGCCTCAAAAAGGCACGTGAGTCATAGCAGTATCAAATTCTGCAGTACAACAGCCCAAATTCTACTGCAGGAGTCACAAGGCTTCTCTGGATGATTTTTAAAACTGCAAGATTGCATCACTTTATAAATGTCATTTATGTGCACTGTCCAAACTATTTACTGACTTAAATCCACTTGACATTAAAAAAAGCGATATATAAGGAGAGACTGTGCTAGTTGTCATCCTTTTTTAAAGGGAGGATACTTTTTTTCTTTTTTTTTTTTAAGTTAATTAATGTGTAGGCACATACACAAACTGTATAAGTATTGGATAGTTTTTGGACATTTCCACTGTTTACCCAGGAGATAAAAAAACAGCTAACTATTCAAAGTAAACTTCTGTATTTGAAACATCTGTGTTTAAAACAGCTTTTAAGCCTGTGTTGTAAAAGGGAACAAAAAGGGGGAAAAAAAATGTGTGACAACTTGCCCCAAAAATGAATGTAACAACCTGCCACGACCTAACAATTATAACATATATCCTTGTCCTACAAACATAATTAAACTTTTATAATTGTTTTTTAGACATGCAGTCAAGTATAGCTATTTTATGTTCATTAAGTTTGTTGCTATTAAGTATTGGGGTAAGGAACATTGTCCCATATTTTTAGATTTGCATTTAATGAAACCAGATTATTATAATTTTTTTAAATACATAATTATATTGATGACTTAAATTTATGATATATTTTAATAAATAAGCAAAATGGGCATATAAAGTGAAAAAGAAGAAAAAAAATCTTCAATATGGGTTTGTGTTACAAGAAGTGTTCAGCCACATCATAGGATGGGATTTCAAGAAAGATACTTTTCCGCCATCCTCAGTACACAATGTGGAACTGCACCATTAGAGCTTGTATAAAGGTGACTTGACTTTTAATTCAATAACACTTTCATAATAGTGCATATGTTCTTACAGAAGTGTGCACATTTGTGAAGTAATTTCCATTGGCTTATTTACTGGCAATAAGAATTAAAAATGCATTAGCGTCTTTGCGGCGTCTGCGGTCTAATGCTATAACCACTTAAGGGCTTACCTCTGGGAATAACACGGTTAGTCAAAAAATATACTGACAGCTAAGATTTTTCTACCAAACTATTATTTTACCTTTATTAAATGTGTTTTCCTTTTGATAGAAGTCATGAAATTACACTTTAGGCTATGCATTATCTATAGTCACTATACTATATCCCAAAACATGACTAATTTGATAAAAAATTGATTTGATATATTATACACACAGTCGAAACCAGCTGTCTCCTTTTACAACACACATTAGAATGTGGAAGCCAAATCGATATTTATTCACAATCATCAATATATTTGCAATCATTTTGACTTGGCTTTCTCGTGTCCAGTTAGTTAGTCGTATGCTTTTTCTAAACCCTGAGACTGAGAGCTTTGAACCAAAATGCAAAGTAGAAGAGGAAAGGTCAGGCAAACAAAAGGCCATTTCTTATGCAAAGCCCTTTTTTTTTTCTCATTTGCCCATTATTTTTAAACATGAGGAAACCTCTGCTGTGGCTCCACGTATGCAGTTGAGTAATTGCTTTTTTTTTCCTTTATGAATTTATTGATTCTGTGGAGAAATCGTGATATTCATTCCCTAAAAGTGACGAATGCAGTGATAAACGCATGCTTTGCTGTTGAGGTTGTGAGAATACCGTCACAAAAGTGATGTGAAAGAATATTATAAAATATGATAATATAGATTATTTTACTTAATCCTTTATACAGACAGGAGGGGAAAGGGCTTTTGTTGCATTTCATTCTCTATAACACACAGACCCTCTTTGGGCCGTTTTTGCTGGCACCAGCTGGTGAGGTGATGTCCCCTGGGTGCCAGACCAGACACAATGCAACTGGTTATCTGCAATTTTGGGTGTCTGGTCCCAAAATTTGCAGACGCTATGGATTATAGCTTCAATTTTTGGCTGTGAAGAACATTCTTTGTCATAAAGACCAAACGAATTTCTCATGGTTGAATCAAAAGCACAAGATGTGAGGAGATTTGTGATGTCTGTAATAAAGTACTAGTAAATTCTGATAAAAATGTATTTATATAATAATAATAATAAATAATTGTATACTCAGCAAGGTTTGCCTTTAATAAATAATTTTTAACAATTTGTAACATTTTATTAAAACACAATGCTGAAACAACACTATAACCATACATTTAATGAAAGATTTTCATGAAACTGAACATTTTGATGAGTGGCTCTTTTTTGTAACTTTTGGCCCTCTAGCGGTTAGAAAACAAAACTGCATGCATTTTGCGGAAGAACATTGTTTTAGTGGTGTGCTTCGGCTCTACATGACTGCGGATTAATATGACCCTTCACAATAGATAATGCTTTACAATCAACTCTGTTAGAGAGCTACATATGGCAATTTATATACTTAATAAAATACCTTACCTGTTGAGTAATAAAAACACCATCTTTGCGTCGCTTTTACAACATTTCAAATCCCTCTGTTCTTGCCATCCTTGAAAAAAAAAGCCAAGCCACTGTTGATTCTCGTTTGTCTGTGCATTCCCTTTTTGCAAGCAGTCTCTCCTCTGTTCAGCGTTTTTAAAAACGTGTGATTCCCCAGAAATTCTAAATTTAGCATCATGTCAACCTTTCTCACAAGTTGTGACAACTAACCTGTGCCACTCCCACACCATACACGCGTCAACACTGTAAAAAAATATTGTTGGTTTAACTTAAAAAAGTAAGTTACCTGGTTGCTTTCAAATTTTGAGTTCATTAAAATAAAAAAATTGAGTTAATACAATGAAGGAGATTGGTTTAATAAATAGCAACTCAAAATATTATGTTATCTTAACCACATTAATTATCTAAGTTGATTTGACAAAAGATAAAAAGTTTTGATAACAAATCATGAAAATATTATAGCCTATTTATGGATATGACGAGACCCGCACTAGCGAGTGATGCATGTACGCAAGTTACCTGCGGAAACCATCCTGTCCGGTCTAAAATAGAAACATTTATAATAGGCTTAGTGAATAAGGGTATTAGACAAGAAGGATTGATTTATTGACTCTTTGTTAAAATCTCATTAACCAAAGTTTACTGCACTTTTTCTGAAAAAACAAAACAAAAAAACGATTTAAAACCAATTGCCATTTAAGATACCAAAAAATTTGATTATTAGATCAACTATTAACTAGTATTATTATAATTATGTATTAATTATTAAAAATGTTAGATTGTTTTATATTTCTCATACTTGCGTAAACAGATGAAATCTTGAAATTTGAAATAGAATCAGTGGAATCATGTTTTTCAAAGACATCTTTTAAAAATAATAATAATAAACACTTTGATTAGTTCAAAACCATTACTTTATTTACAAATAATTGAATACATGCTTGTCTCAAGTTAAGCTTGTACATTTTGGCTTACAGGCATTAAAGACATGCCCAAACATATTGTTAATAATGAGTAAAAATATGATATATACATATAACTGCTATATACACCAATTATATTAGAAAGATGAAAGGAAAAAACTAAGAAAAAAAACTAATTAGTGTATTTGGATACAGATATACACCAAAGGCGAAGTTAAGCAAATGCATACATAAAACTGACCAGTCAGGTTAGACGATTATCTAACTGGTAAATCTGTAAAGTCTCCTTTGGTAGGAAGGGTGGGGGGTAGGTTACATAAAAAGTCAGGCTAACTCTGGGATGTACATTTGGCCATCTAGTTAAAAAAGTTTGAAACAATAAATGGGTTTTTAAATAGTGAAAATGCATAATCTATAAATGCCTCCAGATTGTAGGTTAAATTCACAATAAGAAGAAGCATTTTAATAAACAGCTGGAGGTATGAATTCTGAGAAGGGTTTATACATCCAGACTAACACATTTCCTAATGAGACACCATTCAGTTTTTGGACCAATTAAATTTCACAGTAGGCAGGAAACACTGCATATTAAAAAAAAAATTTCACTGCCCCATATGACACAAAACAATGTATATATATTGTATTAGTCAAGTGTTGCTGTAACCTAATGCTTAAAACCATATTGTACTTAAGTTCATTAATCAATAATGAAACACAGATCTGTTCAATGTCACTTTTCACAAATGGCTACAGCACATGCCTTTATCCAATAAAAAACAAACAAATCACAGAATAACAACTGCAACGTGCAACGTGCAACCAACTTTACATTCACTGTGACGTACTCTTTATATAGATTTCTTCAGATAGGCTACAGATGTGCATGTGTTTAAACACAAAAAGTGCATTAAATATTATGAAATCGAATAGCAAGAGAGAGATAGAGAGAAAAGAGAGATAGAGTCTAAATGAGACTGCTCTTCAGCTCTTTAATCCCCTTTAAGCTATGTTGCCATGGACACCTCACTGTTTTCTTTCAGCTCCTAGTTTTCTGGCATGTGCGTACTGTATGTAAACCCATACCAGCAGCCCACCTGCCCACAGACATCACTTGTCATTATACGTATGAAAAAAATACCATCTTTTCCAACTCTTCAAACATCTAATCTAACCTGCACATTTTTCGTCTTTCAATAATACAAATTTACATTACATGCATTAAAAAAATATTACATGAGCAGAATTTATTCTTGATTTTCAAGACTAAAAGAGCACCTCAGGTTATAAGCTATACTGAAGTCCTGGCTTATAAAAATGTAGCATAAATGAAATGTAGGCCTTTAAAACTCACTGCTGCCCCCATGCTGCTAGAGCGAATACAAATGGGTCTAACCAACCAAAGAAAAGGAAAAAAGTTTGCAAATGTGTAATTTACTTGACATTGTACAGATATAAAAATAGTCCACATGGTCTCGCCTTTTAATAGTACATGTCAACTGTAATTGATTGCTGTTGTGAAGTGTTTTTGCATGTTTACACTGAAGTAGTGATACTGAAGTGCTTTCATTAGTGTCTGGAAGTGAACCAAAAAGTTCAACCAGTCTGTTGACATCCTGAGTGTTTATCGATATGCAGTATGTAATTTTTAGACACTTAAACTAATAAAGTGCTTAGTTAATTGAGCAGCTGCAGTACGAGTCCAGATTCATAACTGTCCACCTTTCCAGCTGCAAGTTAAGCAGAAGTGGTCTTTTTAGTTAGGTCCTTAATGACACGGGTCGAACGGATACTTTGTGACACCTCCGTGGAGTTCCACCATGGACTCGCTCCAGGTGATGACGTCGCCGGTGAGGTGGCTGGAGCAGGATGCTTGGTCGTAGATCTCGGTAGAGGTGAGCATACGCGACCACAGCTGCAGATCCGACATCTCACCGACAAAAGACTGTGTGGCGTCGAAACGGCCGCCCAGAGTGTCCTGGGTACAAAAGAGTCGGGTGTTAGTTAGTGCGAGTGTGTTTTGATTCACTTATGTTTGATTCTTTGAGATGTACCTGTTCCTGTCCCAGGATAAAGACTCCTCCTGGTTTAATCGGATGCCAGGGGGACAGATTCTCTCCAGAGCCCCTTTTCACACCATCCTGATAAGCCTCCCACATGCCATCACGTGTGGACCATGTTACACAGAGGTGGTGCCACTTACTGTCCGTCAGAGAAATAGGAAGAGTGACTGCCTGCAAGAGGGCAAAAACAGAGTACATCTTTAAACAATACAGCAACTGTTTTGTTAGTATAGTAGATGGAATTCTCTTACACACTCTCGCATATTCAGTTTTTTTTTTATTAAGTTCAGTTTTAATGATGTATCCTTGTCTGATGATGGAGATTAACAGATACTGACCTGATAAACATTTTCTCTTGCAATATTTCAGCATACTCATTATTACCGTTTAAAGGCACAATATGTAACTTTTTTGCTTTAAAAATAGCAAAAATCACTATATCTATGTTATATATTTTTTTTAGTTGTGTACTTACATTATCTCCACTGTTTCTAACAACTTTCAAACCAGGAGAAATTTGTAATTTAATTCGAAGACACGTCCTGTTTCTTTATTTCCGTTTTGTCGCCGTCAATGGCGTCATATCCGCGTTCTCCCTGGTTTCTGCTCGTACTGCCATAGTAACCAGAGCCCTCTGATAGTAACCAAAGCAACTGACGCGGACAACTTTGTAGTTCGCAATGTCTATCTGCACGCTGTTCTTGTTTCGTTCAAACATTATGGATCATGGCAAGCAGACTTTGGATAAAAAAGGAGAACTAAAACGAGAATCAATATCAGCGCGGTGTTTTCGAGATGCCTAGAGCTCCCATAGACAGTATATAAACGAGAGCTCCACGTCCGAGACTTCGACCACTCCTACATGTACTTTATTAAACAGGTGAGCACATTTACATAAAACTAATCAATGTTATATAGTTCAACAATGATAAAATGTTAGAATATGATCTGTATGTTATTCTAATGTTGATCTAGCTTACTGCTAGTCTCATACAGACAAACTAACACATAACGTCATTACATTTCAACACATTCAAATGCAGTTTAGTGTGCTAGTGTAATGTTAGACTAAGTGAAACAGCGCTGCGTTACCTCACAAGTTTAATTTGTCTAATAAACTGACCTGTGAGTTGTAATTCTGCACTTGCGTGTAGTTCGGTAGAATGAAATGTCCATAGCAGCTATTCCTTTTATATCCGCGGGACTCGCGTCGCGTGTGGAGCTGATAGCTGTCTCTTAGCAATCCCGAACTGCTTCATATCACAGTCATGATAAAAACATCGATGTATTCAGTCATCCATAAACATTATTAGATCAGTCAGCTTGACGTTGACGACAAGATCCATAATTCTTAGCAAATGTTGCGTCATCAAACTACGCCTTTGTTATTGTAAAGAGTTAGCGACCCCTAGTGGCGAAAAATTCCATACTGTACGTTTAAAAGTTTGGGGTCGGAAGATGTTTTTAAAATAAGTTTTTTATGCTTACCAAGGGTGCATTTATTTGGTCAATACAGTAAAGCCAGTAATATTATTACAATTTAAAATACAATTTGTCTATTTTAATATATTTTTTAAATGCCATTTTATTCTTGTGATGGTAAAGCTGAATTTTCAGCAGCCATTACTCCAGAATTCAATGTCACATGATCCTTCACAAATCATTTTAATATATTGATTTAGTGCTTAAGAAACATTATTAATGTTGAAAACAGTTGTGCTGATAAATACATATATTTTTGTGGAAAAAGTAATACATTTTCAGGATTCTTCAATGAATAAAAAGTTAAAAAAGAAATGTTTATTTTAAATAGAAATCTTTTGTAACAGTATAAATGGTTTTACTGTCATTTTGGTTAATTTAATGCATTCTTGCTGAATAAAAGTATTCATTTCTTTAAAAAAAATAAAAAACATACTGACCCCAAATGTTTGCAGGGTACTGTATGTCCCATGTTGTCTATCAGTTGTTTAGAATCAGAACTAGCAATGCTTGTCAGAGTTCTATAAATGAATTTTAAAAAAAAACCCTAAAAAATATATATATATATGGGCAACTCGCATATAAATAACAAGCATAATGGTCGGAATTAGTTTGTGATCCAATCTGGATCATCCAGACAGCTCACTCACTGACTGTGATTTATTTCAAATGTTTCTCCATAAAACAGTAACTGGATATTTTAGAACAAAAAAGAAAGAAAGAGAGAAATAGACCCATCAAATGTCTGTAGAGGAGCGCTTCCAGCACTCAAAATGGTAGCTTGAGGTGCTCTTTGGATGGGATAATCATATGTGGAAAAGATTCAGGAAACTCCAAGGCACTCTCTTTAGAATAGTTAAAAAGCCTTTATTGTTATGGCTTAGTCATTTTAAACCTTTAAAACACTCCGACGCGTTTCGGCATACAAGCCTTCGTCAGGGTCAACAATTTCCAAACAGGAAGAGACTTTCTTATAAGCTTTCAAACCACCAATCAGAAACCTCCATTTGGCAGAAGTAGGTTGTATTAGTTTGTGATCCAATAGTCGGAATTAGTTTGTGATCCAATCTGGACCATCCAGACAGCTCACTCACTGACTGTGATTTATTTCAAATGTTTCTCCATAAAACAGTAACTGGATATTTTAGAACAAAAAAGAAAGAAAGAGAGAAATAGACCCATCAAATGTCTGTAGAGGAGTGCTTCCAGGACTCAAAATGGTAGCTTGAGGTGCTTGAGGTGCTTGAGGTGCAAAATACATTTTGTTAGTTCTATTTTTACTTTTGTAGTGATGCATGCATTGTATGTAACCTTGGTGTGTAGCCACGAAAATTCTGTTCTATTAAGTACCAAGGAGGACGTCTAGTGGTCTTTCTATAATCCTACAACTCTGAACCTACTTCTGCCAAATGGAGGTTTCTGATTGGTGGAGTTTCCTGAATCTTTTCCACAGAGAAATAGACCCAATTGGATATTTGCAACCATCTGCAATCATCAGTTGCAATCTGTTTGCAACAGAACATTAATTTGCAATCTTTAACTTCTCATTAAATGTTTATATTTTGCTTGTATACCTTAAAGTTCCCTTGTGGAATACCGGTAGACTGCACTCTGACAAACCTCATCATTATTGCTTATTAGCTGCTAGCATTAGTTGTAAACAGTTTAGTTGACAACATGTAAACAGTCATTGACAGAAGAGGCCTGTCTTGTTTCGTTTTTTAAAAAAAGCAGTAGAACAGTAAAATTCACATGTCAACCAAGGATAAGCCATTAATTAATTAGGCAGGATGATGCAATGGCTGGGCAGCCAAGAGGAAGAGAGAGCTTTGCAGACTGTTGAAATGGCAGGACAAGGTCATCAGCAGTGTAAGTCTGGTGATCCCTTTTCCAAACTGTGTTGTCTAGCATTTTAATACAATGCATTTTATTAGCTATTTTGTCCAATGTTATGACATATTTGATTTTACTGTATCTATTTAAATACACTTCTAAATTATAATGGTTTTTGTTTGTTTGGGTTTAGTCTCTTTTTTTTTCCGGATTGCCTGTGTTTTGCAAAACCAGGACATTAATCTTTCATTACACAATCCCAGTTTTATAATTAGGTGATTTTTTCTTTACCTTGTCATTCACCAGCAGCTCCATGGGATTGTTGCCCCACTCAATCAGGACAAGCTCATTGGCCTGGCCAGGGACAGAGTAGGAGAACGGGGTTCCGATCCCAGGACCTGAGCCCCCTTTCAACCAGAGGCAGACTGTGAGGGCGAAGATCTCACTCAGAAGGGTGCGTTTGATTCGCCCATACATGTAGTTGGTGCGCATCGGGAAGCCAATCTGAAAAGCGTCAGGATTTTTGGGTTTCTTATTTGGACCTGTTGGTGAAAATAAAGAAATTATAAAACAGGATCTCATTTCTCTGCAGCATAACATATAAAAGCTCAACTGAAATCTTCAAAAGACAGTTGAAGACAGATCTCCTAGAAGACTATTTAACCTGTTCAGAACATGAAAAATAAGACCATATAAAAAATTAGACCTACTTAAGTTACCTATGGAGGGTTCTCAATGCTGCATCAGTTGCTGACACTATGAGAACGCCTTCAGTGTGTGCCGGTGTCTAAAGCACGTGTAAAAAATTGTGTGACAATTCTATTGGCCAAGGACGTCATGTGACATCACTCAGCGTGCTGACATGACTATAAAAGGGCGACTGCGTTAGACTTCATCGGCTTCTTTGTCTTCAAGAAAAGCTCTGTGTGTAGTAAGTCTTATTTATTATCTGTCTCAACGATTATTAGGATGACAAGCAAACAAGCATTTAGAAAGTGTGCATCGCTGTGTCCCCATTTCATTATGGGTGACAATCACACAATATATGTTTAATTTGTTTAGGAGTGGAGCACACACTGCCTGCTCTTGAAGGAGCTGGCTGTGTTCACTGTGATTGCTTCACAGTGAAGAAGCTCCACTCCCATCTGGCTCTCTTTACGAGGGAAGGGAGTCAGTCAACTGTGCCTCACGGTTTGGTGACTCAGATCGTGGAGGTCACAGGTGGAGCTATCGTAGGCATCTGAGATGTGTGCATCCCTTTCTTGGATTTCAAACGCTATCTCCAAGGCTCTCAGTTTGGATCAGGAAGCCCGCTCTGCGGCCTCTTCTGATTAATTTGAAAGCATGTTATTGACTAGATCTGAGGAGTTAGATGTGGAGGGAGTTAAAGCTGGACATTATATCTACCGCCTCCTCTCGTGGCCCCTCGTATGAGGAGTTGCTGGAAGTGATGACCTGTACCACGGCTAGACTCAGTCTAGACTGGATGTTGGAAAAGCAGGAGGTCGTTCAGGGCAGACTAACTATTACTCATGGGCCATCGATGCTCTCATAAGCCTTCCATTTCTTTCCGATCTCCATGAGGAGTTGTCGAGATTGTGGGATAAACCATCAAATTATTTGAATGTGCAGGGGCTATGTGACCAAGGATATGTGAAGATGCCCCAGGTAGAAGAGGTGCTTGCTAGCTACCTCTCTTCTGGTGCGGCATCTTCACTGAAGGCTTCGGTCTTGTCATCCAAGCCGTGTCAGACCACCTTGCGGCTGGTGGGCAAGGCCTATGCGGCGGAGGGTCAGGCCAGTGCAGCCTTGCACACAGCGGCAGTGCTGCAGGTGTACCAGGCTGACCTTCTCAAGGACCTGGATCATGTTGAGGGATTGGCACCTGAGGCAGTCCTGGAACTCCACAGGGCCACAAATCTTGACCTCCATGCCACGAAGCAGACGGAACATGTCTGTAGCGACAAATTACCATCTTGTCACTTAGAGGTGTTTGTAGGGCTATCTGATGCGTGGTTCCAAACAAATACACTTCCAGTCCAATACTGCATTTATCTTCTTTATTTGTCTCAGTTCTGATGCTCAAACACATTGCAATCATCAGTTAGCATGTCCTTACATAATCCTGACACGGTCAAAAATTGTTTGCTTCCACATTACACCTGACGTCTCTTGCTCTCTGATTACCTATATACCCTAAACCCATACTCCACCCAGTGTTCTCCAGTGGAACTACAACAGACATTTAAATAGAGCATAATGGCTCTTACAATGTCATTAGCCAATCTCCAACTGCTAATGTTGCCACAGAGCAGCATCTGTGTCTGAACTAAACAGGGATGGAGGAGAAGAAAACATTTCTCCTTGATGACCCAATGTCACCCTCTGGCCTCTTTTGTACTGCTGTTGATTGGGTAGTCGAGAGGTTTAGAGAGGCAAAAAGTTCTTTCTGCGGCGGAGATTCATTCCTCACTGTGACCAGGGTCCATCACCCCCCGTAGCCTTTCTCTGACCCACTGCCTGGGACTAGTTTCTTGTAGGAATGAAGGTGGTGTACCTGAAGAAGGTCTGTGGACTCAAAGCCTTGAGGTCCTGCACTAGGTCTCCTCATATGAGGAGGCACATGAGTGGCTAAGTTGAGCAATCATAATTTATCATTTCCTTATGCGACACCCAGTCCATCCCACCATCCAGCACGAGAGCTGGAGTTTGTGTTTTGAGCAGGCACTTTCCCATGAAAGAGTCAAGTGGCAGATTTACAGACAGGTCAGTGCCATATTAAAAACTGAGACCTGTATTTTATCACCCTCTCCAACTGGGGACAAGAAACAGATATAGACAATGTCTGTTCAGTCCTCTAGGTAAATGCTGTTCATTATAGACATCCTGCTGACAATTCATTTGGAGGCGGTGTAAACACTCTTCCCAGATGGAGGGAAGCGATGTGGGCAGTGTTGACAGAGCAGAAAATGAACTTCATCACCATTGGCGTCCTACCCTTTCATCTGTTGCCCCCTGCAGTACATTATCATTTGGAGATTTAAGTATATCAACCGCTTCCCTAAAGGTCTGCAAGGAAGGAGACTTATGTGGAGAGTATGTGGACTGTATCACTAATGAGTGTCCTACTTTTTCATCTGTTGCCCCTCCAGTAATCATGTCAACTTTATTTATATAGTGCTTTATACAATTAAGAATGTTTTATTGCAGCTTTACAGTGATAAACAGGAAAATAGTGTTTCAATGACGCAAACAGAATGCAATTATGCTGTAAAGCAGCTCTAAAATCACAACAGTAAACAGTCATTAATCAGTTCTCATCCAACAGTGTCAGTGCATTTAAGTCAATAATATTGCAGAATATTAAGAGTCCCCAAGTAACCAAGCCAAAAAGCCATAATCTCAAGCCTATAGTAGGGGATCGAGCAAGCTCTCCCGAGAAGTAATAGAGCTCTGGGAGTTTTCACAGACAAGAGTGTTCGCTGTGATGTCAAGATGAAACATTAGCATATTGCCTGCCCATTTATAGCGCGCAGAGACCAGGGAAAACTTGAACCCCTCAAACCGGCAGCTGATTCCTGTGGATACTGGATAGCATCGTGTCGAGAAGACGCTGTGCTCTACAATGTGAAGGTAAAGCCAGTTTTTTTTCACTGCCCAAGGACGAGCATGTGTAGAAACAGTGGTTAAAATTCATCTTTACCATGATACCACAGCAGTATAATCCTAAACTTTTGCTGTGTTCCTTTTATTTTACTGACGACTGCTTCTCAAATCTCGGAGTTCAATGCAGGATTTGCAAACCGCTTGCTCTTGAAAGATGGTGTTAAAAATACTTTTTTACTTTTATATTGTGTAGGTCTCCTGCTAACTGGTTAACTCACATTATTACTGTCTTACTGAAATTCTTCTGCTAAACAGTTGTGGGCCACTGTCTAAAATTGTGTCTATTAATGCAGATTGTCTGTCTTTCTTACTACTTTGAGGAAAGATTAAGCATGCAGCAAGATCTGTTTTACCAACGTTTATGTTACATCAGTCATTCACACTAGAGCTCGGTTAATGTATAGATTGCATACATGCACTGTTATTGATACAGTTTCCACGTGTTCACTGCAATATATTAGAAAAATACTAGTAACTAATACAAGTAAAATAATCGGTTTGTTGATGGACATGCACTTGTTCATGCTGATGGTGAGGAATTACAGTTGCAACATCTCATAATGTACCTCAAACTGAGTAGTGTATCACTGAGAAACGTCCTGCTCGAGCCGCCCTTGCAATGGAGGTTCGGGTTCAATAACTAGTTCTTCCAATGTTTCATCATCGGACTCGCGCTTGGATTGATTCATTACTGTGTTTAGCTTACGGTGTAAGCCTCAGGGCAAGCAGAGATGACGTTGTTATGGCAATGGGCGTTTTTGTTTTCGACTTGTGCGCTGTACGCAGTAAACCAATCACAACAGACTGAGCTGTCTGGCCAATCAGAGCAGAGTAGCTTGCGGAAAGGAGGGATTTAGAGAGATTGATTCATCTGACGAGTCGTTTGAGAATTATTGAAAATGTGGTGATGTGCAAATGTATATTATGAGGAAATTAAACAGTTTTTTGACCTTTGATGCATGTAAACGTGTTGTAGGAGACTCCAGAACAACTTTAGGAAACTTTAAAATAGCATAATAGGGGCACTTTAACCAACGTTTAAGTCATTATCTTTACTGCTTTGAAATACATGCTGTTAATGAAAACACTGCTGAATCATTTACAGTTACTGTAAGGATAAAAACAATATTATAGCTATAACAAAATCATTTCATAACCACAGTGAATAACTGTAGCCTACATGACAAATTAAGTTGTAGGCTATGTGCATGCCTTACAAAGCATAAATCTGAATCCAGATTTCAGAAGAATTTTTTTTGACATTTCAAATACAAATGTTGAGTTGTCTCATCCATCAGATGATCTGATATTCACTACTATAATAAAGATGAACATAACTTTTAATAAGCAGGGTAAATTCCCAACTTTACACAAAGGCACGGTGACTTCACTTCATGACGTCATGAGCAAACCAGTTACAAATTCCACAAAAATTATAATATAAAGAATCATTATTGATAATTGAGCACCAAATCAAAATATGATAATAATTTCTGAAGGATCATGTGACACTGAAGCCAGTAATGATGCTGAAAATTCTGCTTTGCCATTAAAGGAATAAATTAAATTTCAAATATCTTAAGTACAGTTATTTTATACAGTTCTTTTAAATTGTAATAATATTTCACAATAATACTGTTTTAACTGTGTTTTTGAAAAAATATTGGAATAATTAATATTAAAAAATATTAATTATTCCAAACTTTTGACCGGTAGTGTGTATACAGACATATATACATATGCATATTTTCCCCTCAAAAAAATTTCAATATATATTTGGTTAGGACAAAATTACAAAAACCATTACAAAACATCAAAGAATGGACCTTAAGTTTGAATGGTTAAATAAAAATCTAAGATTCTGCACGAACACTTTTCTAGATTTGTCCTATATGCTACTTATTAGGGCATATCACCTGGTTCTGGAGTCTTGTGGTGAAGGTTACTCAGCACTGCATCTAGCTTACTGATGGCTCCACGGACGGGCGCTCTTGGCCCAGTTGGCTTGAAAGAGGTTTGTGGATGGTGGACATGATCATCATTTCCATGGCGTCCATCATCATGGTGACCATTGCCATGATGGCCATCATCATGACGATCATCATGGTGGTTGTTGTTGTGGTGGTTGTCATGATGATCATCATGGCCATTTTGATGATTTTCATGGTGATCATCATGGTGGTCGCTGTGACGTTCATAGTGATAATTATAATGGTTGTTACGATGGTTGCTGGAGTGAAGGTCATCGTGATGGTTTGCCTGGTGGTTATCGTGGTTATCGTGATGGTTATCGTGATGGTCATCATGGTTATCGTGATGGTCATCGTGATGGTCATCATGGTGGTTATTGTGGGTATTATGGTGGTCATCATGGTCGTGATGATCCTCATGATGACCATATCCATGATGGTTTTCATGGTGGCCGTAGTGACTGTCATAGTGATGATGGAGCTGTTCTTCCAGTGTGTTGATTTTGCGCTGTAGGAGGTCTCTCAATGAACTTGAATAGGAACTGGAAGAATTTCTTGCCTATAAGAACAAAAATGATGACAATAAACAACAGTATACAGTTTTGGAAAGATTGTAAATACAATGTTTACAATTCAGTGATAACAATATATAATGCGGTAATGTACAGTTTCTTGAAAATAGGGTAACCGCACAACACTGACTCACAATCTCATGCAAATATAATAAATATAATATAATATAATATAATATAATATAATATAATATAATAATTGTTTCACATAAATCTACAAATATTTTAAAATGTTTCATTTCATAAATCAAAAGCTAAAATTATAGATGACAATTCAACCAAATACATAGCACACCATGTTTTTAACAACAGACCAAGTATATTGTAGAGAAAATAAACTTTTTAATCATTAACATTCAATATACAAAACCACTGACAAATTTGGGGTCAGTAAGATTTTTTTTTTTTAAATACATTAATGATTTTATTTAGCAATGACACATTAAATTGATTAAAAAAGGGACATTAAAGACATTTACAATGTTACAAAATATTTATATTTCAAATAAATGCTGTTCTTCTGAACTCAATTCATCAATTAATCATATAACAGTTTCTAAAAAAGTATTAAGCAGCACAAGAAATGTTTAATTAGCACCAAATCAGCATATTAAAATAATTTCTGAAGGATCATGTGACACTGAAGACTGGAGTATTTAAAAAATTCAGCTTTGCCATTACAGAAATAAATTACATTTGGAAATGCATTAAAATGGAAAACAGTTGTTTTAAATTTTAATAATACTTCACAATATTACTCTTTTTTTTACATCAAATAAATGCAGCCTTAGTGACATAAGCGACTTCTTAAAACATCTTACCGACCCCAAACTTTTGACCGGTAGTGTATTAATATACAGATGAGTGTTATGACATCACAAGCCAGCCCCTCCTTCACTGTCAACTTCTTTCCTTTGATAAGTCGTCGCAAATCCAGCTTTACTCAGTCCCACAGCATTCTGCGCTTAATGGCTCATCAAAGCAGATGGGGCTAATTGCTGATGGCAGTAACTAGCACATTGTAGAGTGCCGTCACCAGCGTGCTGTGTGTGCACTTCCTCTCCAATAAAGCTTGGAGTGATATCTAAGTCACTTTGGGAAATAGAAAGAACGTGTCTGAGTTCTAAAGAACAGAGTTAAGTTAAAACTTGGATGAAATTTCTACAACTTCAAACCCTATGTCAGCAATTGATTACTGTACTACAGAACAATTAAAAAGGGAGAGTTTAATTACATATCATTAGTTTAACTGAATACTATACTCAATAATAGTGTCACATGGTGGCTTGTTTCTAGTTCTAAGTGCATTGCAACCATGCTACTTTTGATGCGTTACTGTACTGTAGATAGTTTGTTTTTCATCTTATGTGTTCTCTCAAGGGTAGGGATCTGGCTAATTTAATAAGTAAATCCTGGTTGGGCTGCCTAAACGGAAGTCTCTTTTCAAGGATCTGTTGTTGGCACAGGAAGCCACCAAAGTATACTTTACAGAACTATAAATAACCTTATGTCATCCTGAGAAGTATTGACATGCAGGATAACCCCTGCAAACAAAAATCCAAGCAGTTGAAAAATATCAAGAAATTTTCGAAAGTAAGAATTATCATGACTTTCCTAGAAGAAGAAAAAGTACATATGCACTGCACACTAAAGTTAAAAAGTTTGGGGTCAGTGAAGTTATTATTATTTTTTTTAGGAAATTAAAACTTTTATTTGGAAATGATGCATTAAATTGCTCAAAAGTGACATTAAAGACATACAAAAGATTTCAAATATTGTAAATGCTGCGATGTGATGCTAAATCTATTTATTACACGGGTCTCTGGACTGCTTGATTCCGAGGTGTGTTAATCCCCAATAACAACCATTTTCAAGAGCAAAACAGAATAACATAGAGCTCATCCAGGTATCCGTATCTAAGGCCTGCGAGTATTTTGTGTCTCTCTTCTCACGCCACGGACTGTTTCATACAAAGGCAGCTGCTGCCATTTCCGTCTCGGTTGTATTTTTTGATAGCATTGAAAATTAAATCGGAGGACTTCACTATTAAAAGTACCGTAATATTGTTGCTGTGTTCATTGTTTTGCACACTGTAATGGATAATAAGATGATAAACAGGTAAGATTTCAAGACAGTTTCAAAAAAGTCCTGATCTCCCTGTCAGGGCTTACTCTTCGATAACAACCGGCTGGATGTACATTACCTTATTAATCAAAGAATCCTGAAAAAAAGAATCACAGTTTCGACAAAAATATTAAGAACAACAACTGTTTTCAACAATGATAATAATAAGAAATGTTTTTTTTTTTTTTTTTGAGCACCAAATCAGCATATTAGAATGATTTCTGAAGGATAATATGACAATGAAGACTGGAGTAATGATGCTGAAAATTCAGCTTAGATCACAGGAATAAATTACATTTTTAAATGTATTAAAACAAAAACAGTTGTAATTGTAATAATATTATTCAATAGTCTTTTTTGATCAAATAAGATCAAAAACATTTTAAAAATCTCACTGACCCAATCTAATGTGTTTAAATCAAATAACAGGCTTTACATTTCAGTTTAAGATTGTAAATCCACCCACCTGAAGATTTTCCAGCCTCTCCTTCAGGGCCTGCAGGGTCTTTCCAGTCTGTTCTGGGGAGAAGCCTCCATGTTTGCCCAGATATGGAGATTTCCCTCTGTGATGGTCACTGCGGTGCCCGTTTAAAGGGAAATGTGGGTCAGCATGGTGGCCGTCAAAGGGGTGTGAGGAATGCTGGGAGTTGTGATGTGAAGGCCCATGATGGCTGTCATCATGATGTCCTCTCCCAAAGCTCTCGCAGAGAGTCAGTTTTGCTGTCAGTTCCCGAATGGTCTCTCGCTGATCCAAGATGGTCTCCTTCTGTCGCACAAGGCTCTCCCTCAGATGAAGGATGGTAGATTTGGCCTCATCGGATATGCCATGTCGGCTACTACTACTGCTGTGACTACTTGGCGGGCTGCTGACTGGCCCATGATGTCCATTCCCGTGGCCATTCCCGTGTCCATTGCTGTTTGGCCCATGTGAAGCTCCATGTGAAGCCCCATGGGAAGCTCCACCTGGTGTGAAACAACCAGGATCTGCATCTGCAGGGATAGGGATGCAAACAAGTTTGGGTTGCGTGCCCCAGTCATATTCCAAACCTGGCACGCTACTAACTGCAACCGAGGGCAATAAAAATAGGAGAAGAAGAAGAAAGAGGGAGCGAGAGGGTGGATACAGTCCTTGAAAAATCCCTCCCCAGTATATGTGTTCTGAGAAAGGCAGCGACATGATGGCATAATTTGTGTTTTTCGTCATCATCATTTTCTTCTTCACAGCAGTGGGATGCGCACCATGAAATAAGGTCATGCAGGGAGACCAATCAGGGGATTTAGAAATCCACAAGAAATGTCCAGAAAATGCATTGTTTGTTCTGTGTGTTTGTTTCTTTTTGTGAGCTCAAGAGTTTATTTCCACTGTGAACGGTTATAAATCCACCAATCGCAGGCATTCCAGTTGATAAATGTACATGTCAACAAAGCAGAGCAGAAGTAAGCCTTGTTGATCGCTCTTTCACCCTAGGCAGTCTGACGAAATCTTTGGCACACCAGATCTCCAGTGTTTGGCAGTTATGAGTAATCCTTTAATTTCCGGATTCTGTTAGGCCATAGTGCATCCCTGTAGATTAGAAGACAAGATTTCACTCTGAATGAAGCTGTGACCTTTTTACAATGATTCTAATAAAACAAACTAGCATGTTTTTTGGGGGCAGTAGTGGGATCACATATATCTCAGTTCTAATTACTTAGTCGATCAGTCAACACCATGGCCTTGTTGAGCCAGACGCGGCCCTGAGGTGAATGACGCTAACAGCTGAAAATCCCCTCGGCTTTGTAATCATATTATTGTTACTTGAACTTGATGCAAATGATGAACGATGGCTTTCAAAATCATGTGAGCAGCCAAACAATTTAAAAGAAGCCCACAGCCAGAAGTAGCTAATGAAGGATGCATAGAGAGAATTGCAAGCTATTGCTAGAAGTGAAGTGCTAGCAGAGGCAATATGAAGTTCACACATTGTCAAACAAAATGAATATGGAGACACAGCTCACTGTTAACTTCTCAAACATTGTTTAAAGTACCCCTTTTATGGTTTTTCAAAATATACCCTTTCATGCAGTGTGTAAGCTGTCTGTGGATGCAAACGGTCTGCAAAGTTGTAAAGTCGAAAGTGCACGATAAATAAAGTTATTGTCTCCCAAAAGAAAGAATCGACTCGGATGGATGGATGGATGGATGGATGGATGGATGGATGGATGGATGGATGGATGGATGGATGGATGGATGGATGGATGGATGGATGGATGGATGGATGGATGGATGGATGGATGGATGGATGGATGGATGGATGGATGGATGGATGGATGGATGGAAAAAAAAGAAAAAAAGTAAAAATCAGCCATTTTTGACAGAAGAGGGTTAAAGATCCAAGAAGTTTAGATCTGGAAGAATCGGCCTAAGGATCTATTACGTCACAGGAAGGGGGGTCTCACTGGTGTGTCCCCAAGGTTAACTGTCTAATTGGATCTAAGGATTAAAGGCCATGGTGGATTGGTTTGGTTGTAGTCTAGCGCTTGTGAGCCATTTCAGAAGCACTCTACCTACATGTGGCCAGCAGTCTCCTAAGAGGCTTGCCCAAATGTGTTTCTCACGCTGCATGGCACGCCACCCCAGACATATCACTAGACACAGCTCATGGCATCCTCGTGTGACTGAGACAGAATGAGAGAGAATGTAAAAAATCAAGGAGACTGCAAAGGACACTTTGCCTGTCAGCTTAGTTGGACTTTACAGACTAGTCAGCTGTATAATTTGGGTCCACCAGACCTCCACCAGGCGTGTTTCTTAGGGGCCTTTCACACAGAATTTTTCACAGTTCCTTAACACAAAGTTTATGGGGCAAAATGCAGAAACACTGTTGCTACAGACAAAGATGTCCATCTGAACATGCACCAACTTTTAAAAAACAGTGCGGATTAAATGCAAGTGAACATGAACATGCGGCACGTTTGACAGACATATATTCAAAGAATAAAAAGGAAAAATACAAAATAAGATTTAATCAGTACATTTCAGTGAAATGTGTGCTGCTTTGATAGTGGTGGCATTGATGATTTAAAGGCAGTACATGTATTTTAAGAAGGAAACTACTGAAAGAATCTTAACATGGGCCATCACCAAGCGGATACATTTACTTTGTCTCATGAATCGCACGATCACCTGTCCTGGTGTATCTCAACCTAATTGTATGGATACTTAAATTAATTTGTTGAATCATTCATAGTCTGTTGGCTAATTAAGAGTGTAATTAAATGAAGGGATGTAGACTGCTGCTAAGCTCCTTAAATCTGTCTGTATCATGTCACAAACATGATATGATGTGATGGATGCACTTGTATACATGATCAGCTTCTTCTTCATTGAAATGCAATTCAACAAATCCCACCAAAGCGTCATTGCACTAGTCATTCCCGATTTCACCTTTTTAAATGAATTCACATATCTTCGAGGCATATTTTTTTTACTGAGTTTGTTATAGGTTTTTTTAATCTTCAAAGAAATGGACATGGGTTGAGTGCATGCAAGCATTCGGAGATAGGCTAAAGGTTAAGGTTCTGGACTGACAGTAGACTAATGGTTAAAATTTCACCAACACATAAGTTTAAATACCAAAGAATGGTGAATCAGGAAGAGTAACGATTTTACTGTAGCCTACTTCGCTCTGGAAACTGTTTCTAAGTTACTTTGGACCAAAAACAAATACAAAAATAGCAAGAAACAGAAATGGCATCCAGCCACAGCAAGCCATTGGTTTTAAAAAATAAAAATAAATGACAAAATGGATGTCATTCTTGTTTGAAAACAAGAATCATTAGAGAGACCAAAAAGAGTTGACATCTGCAAGACTGTGATGGTTAAAATATTTGGATTCAGATTAGCTTCGACAAAGAGGCAGTTCAGAAGGTGAATATGATCTTAAACACAGGTCAAATCAACCATACTATTCCAGTATGCAGTATCCAGTACTGGTCAGTATGCATTACTAGTCGCTTAAAAGACTGTTATTCTGGTTATATCAAATGCGAGGCAATTCCAAACTCCCTTAAGTCCAAGAAAACTTTCTTAACACTTTCCATAGAGCATCCACGCAACCATATTATGTTGTCCGTAAGCATTACTCTGTGCTCTCTTGTCTAATTTCACATTAACATGAACACTGTAGTGTAAAATGTAACCAAAACCTAAAATAATCATCCATGGAGGGCATTGCTCAGAGTCTGTGACATTAGCAGGAACAGGTGTCCTTAAGACAGTTGAGACTTGTTCACCTAATGTATCAGGTCAAAGTACTTAATGAGGAACAGTGTCCTTTGTTCATGACATTGATGTTCTAACACGTCCAGTAACCACAATCGTTTTATATTTACAAAAAACCTTCCAACCTTCCAGCACTGTAGTTGTGTGTATAGAGCGAAAAATAGAGCGATTAAAGACTAAACCTAACTATTATGTAATTGCAAGCAGCTTAATGAAGCGAAAACGCAAAATTATACCATCAGTACTGAAAAGTCCTGTTAAAGTCATCAGACAATTCATTCAGTTATTTGCATATTCATTTGACAATAATACAAATATAAAAACACTGTGTTTTTGATAGGCATGACATATCAAGTATACATGCATTCTTCTACTATAAGACATTTGCAAACTTTTTTTGCTTTTTAGCCAATATAATCAACATCTAAATATTTCACAACATCTAAAACCTTCTCTAAGAAAAACAAACATAAAGGAAGAAATATATGTTTGCAAGAGCGAAAACAAAAGATTTTCTCTATCAGATTTTCTTTCTTTCTAAAACCATATGGCTATTCTTGCTGAACAAAAGTTTTACTCATTACATCTGCTAAGTAAAATTTCTGCAGTGCAAAGCTAAATGAACATTAATCCTTCAATTAAATGCCACAATTATATCACAGTCCCTAAACGACACTGATTGATGAAGAATCGGGACCATACCTGCTGATGTAAATTTGAATCACCTCCATCAGATATTTGCCTATGAGTTTTGTATTTTTATTTATTTATTTTGGAGAGAAAAAAAGGTCCCTCACCTGCAGTCAGTCACAGAGTTGAGGCAAGTTAGACTATTCCAAACACACTGATCAGCTTGAGAGGGATTTGCTTTAGGGAAGATAATTTTAACTCTCGCCACTCCCCCCATCCCTCCCTTCCATTTTCTATCACTCCTCTTTTAATTTTGCAGCTTTGATGTGTGTTGTTAAACAAAGATTTCTGGTGTATTTTTCAAGGATTTATCAAGGATTTTTCTTTTTTTTTTTTAGATTAATACCCTAAATTGCCGTATCACTGTGATGTTTATCTTAACATTGTGGTTGGGTAAAATCTTTGCAGTAAATTTAATTTTAGGGTCACAGATACAGATACAGATACAAATCTGAATAATGACTGGTTACCCATGTGATGGATTATATGCTTAAACTAGAGAAGCTTTTAAAAGCAGCACACTAATTCTGCTTGTGGTTGAGAGAGCAAGAGCAAAGTATGGTTATAGAAAGCGAAAAGATCCTTAGTGTAGAGATACTTCTGAGAGGATAGTGAGTTGAGATGGTCACCAGTTATCCAACAGTCATAAACTCAAATTATAGGTTACAGGGTAAAGGGGCCAAAGGTCCCCCAAGTTTATTGGTTCTTTTGATTGTATTTCGTAAAACACTAAATAGCAACAAACACCACCACAGTACTTGCCTAATTACCTATTCCTAAACTCTGATCCGTTGTGTGACACAAGACTGGGAATAAAGGCAATTTAAAGTTAAACAGAAATTAAACGATTTAATACCATATCAAAAATGCATTTTAGTTTTAGTATTTTTATTTTTTTCTATTTAGATATTTTTCTCTGTTTTATTTCAGAGATTTTATTTCAGTTTTATTTCATTTTTAGTTTTAGTAATTTTAGTTCTTCAACTTCATATTATTTTTATTTCAGTTAGTTGCAAAGGCAACATTTCTACTTTTTGTTTAGGTTTCCTTCCAAATATGTTTATTTTATTTTAGATTTATTTATTAACAAACATATTTTTTATATACTTTCAGGTGGTTTTTTTACACTGCTACAGTGCTTTAAACTATTAATTTCTTTTTTTTTGTAATATCTAATCTTTATTATATCTCATCTGTAAATTAATTTTATTGATTTTTTTGTTTGTTTGTAATTTTAGTAGGCTACTTCAACTTCAACTTATTTTATTTCAGTAAATTGCCAGGGAAATATTTGTCATTTTTGTTTAAGTTTAGGGTTTCTATTTGATTTTAGCTTTATTTCAATTAACAAACGTGACTTTCAATAGTTTTAGTTTTAAAAAATAAAATAACAACACTTCTACAGTGCTTTATAATTTTTTTTATTGCACAGCTCTGTGGATTACTTGATTCTGATTGGTCAATCACGCCATCCAGCAGTATGTTATTCCCCAATAACAACTACTGAAAACAGATAACACAGGCTCACTGAAGGTTACTGAAGTCAGCAGCGCTATATGCTTGCTTTTATTCATGGAAGTTTTGCATTTGGTGAGCTAATAAAATATTAAAATCAATATTTTGTGTACAGTTATTTAACCAATTATGTCATCCAATACTCGCTCTCTCGTTTCATTCAAATGCAGTTATCAGTTTCATCTCAAATCAATATCTCTTACCCGCATAATTATTTATGTGGCGAAATGCTGTGTAAAAAGTGGTATGACTGTACTGTAACCCTTAAATGTCCGTCCAATTTGGAACTTGCCGCTTGCTAGCAACTGCTCCCTCCACGGAAGCTTTGTATTTTAAAGAAATATTTTGACTCAGATCAATATTTTGTGTCTAATTATTTACTTTTGTGGCAAGTAGCCATGTAATAAGCGGGATGATAATGTACATCCAGCCGGTTGTTTTCTCAGAATAAACCCCTTCAGGCTGATGCAAGACCTGATCACCCTGTCTTGGTTTATTCTGAGATAACAACCGACAGGATGAATGAACATTATCCCTTACTTGTAATATCTATGAAATATCTCATCTGTGGCATTAAGTTTAAACCTTAGCTGTGGTTACAAAATGCAGTAATAAATATGTAGTGAAAATCCAGATCACTGACTGATCTCATTCTGTCCCATAATTGTACCTAAGTATGTTTCACAATCCAAATCTCCACCTTGCTTCAAACTAATTATGTTGGCCATGGTGCTAAACTTAGCCTTAGCCACAGCTGACCTGACCAGCCTGGTTATAACATCCTGGTAACAGATTCTTCTCAGGTGACCTGTGAACACCCATAGAGTTGCCAACTTCAGCAGAGGTAAATATGGACCAATCTTGGTTTCTTTTAAGAAATGGAAAAAAACCTCATCGTTTCTTTATTTCACATTTGGTTTTTCACTGTAATCTGTCATTTGTAACAATGAAATTTCAATGTGAAAATGGACGCTGGCAACTAACCATCCATATAATGAGCATCAGTCCTAAAGCTAGTCACACATACACACATCCGATGCCAGATGGCCTAAAAAGCGAAAGAAAGAGAGGTATTCAGTATTGAACAGCAAGACAGAGATGAATATATATCGAAACGTATACTGTAGCAAAATGAATCATTCCAAATTTTAATCATCAAAGTTAATTTAAGAAATATATTAATATATATACAAACGTATTGCAAATTTAATTTAAGCAAAATATACAATGCAAACATGCCACAACTCCGATGGGCAACACCTAAACAACACCACCAGAGGATCTGCTGGTTCTAATCTGTCTCAAAGACTGTTGAGACTGTCTCAAATAGCGTACAGATCGCCAATAATGCTCCAGATTGGGGCCTGTCCAAGTGAGGCATCTGCCCATTTACACCTAGTGCATGGAGGCCGAGTTCCTGAGTAATTTCTATCTTAACTTTGGACATATGGGCTTGCTGCACTACTTTAAACTGGATGAGCGAGTACCTTGCACACACTGATGAAGAGTGAACTTGCTAGAGACCAGAATCCCATGTGTCTAGTGAGAGTGGTCTGCCAACATCGTCCTCACAGGCACTCTGGAGTTTAAAATATGAAAAACTCTACTAGATTTGCAATGCTGATAACTGTGGAAACGTGTCATCACAGTCAGTGAAAAGGGTCTATAGCAAACCACAACAATTCAACAATCAAAATAATTTGGATGACAAAATCAAGTCCCAGCCTACATTTTTCTTGTTCACTTGGATAAACGTCACAGCAGGGAAGAAAAGACTTAACGCAACTTCCGTTTCATGCCGACTTTAAAGGCCCACTGAGGTGCCTTGAAACACGCAGCATTCAATGTGTTGATGTCGTTTCCACTGAAACAGGAAGACACAGGACAGGACATATCGAGCAGCTCAATGCTCAAATGTCATCAAAATCATTGATCCATATTGTGGAAGTGAGAGTAAGTTTTGAATGCTATATCTTATAAATGCAAATTTTGTCATTGTTTTGAATTGGAGCACACTAACTTATAGATAACATTAAGGCTAACATACTGAGCCAAAAAAATGTAACTACGGTAAGGGTTAGGGGTGGGGGAACGGTAGAATAATATGATATTTCACCAATTACAACAAAGAATTGAAGTGGCTTGTTTCCCCATTCAAATAGATAGGATGCACTTGCATGTCCAAGAGGTGTTTCAAATATGGCCGCTGAGTGAAATTACTTGTCTTAAAAGGACTTTGTGAATACATAGTATTCGAAAAACAGAAGGCGAAAAGTCTCTAGCTGACCTTCTACTCCCAAGATTCTGAAGTGTGCATTTTACTATTCCATGAGGCCACGGAAGTGTCGGTGAAGTGACACAACTGACGCAGGTAGGTCAAATGACAGTAACAAAATGCCAGATGTAGTACGTCCAAATTTTATTCATACTACCCACATTCATACTATATAGAACATACTTTTTTAATGGTCGCGAAGTTAGTTGAAATTCAAAAACCTACTGTAGTATGTGCTTTCGGACGCAGTGAAAATGTGCTACAGTTAAAAGGGGAGCTAACAGCCCTGGAGAAAAAATAAGAATACAGTGTATAGCGGCATACTGTATGACCTTGACAACACCACTGTGTAACGGTCACCAGCTGGAGTGCCCTTGAGAGCCACCAGAGGGCACTCCACACCAGACTATCATGTTTCACTCACAAACTACATCTCCCATAATTCTCTGCCTGGACTCATCAGCACTCATCACATTCACCTGTGTCTCATTATCTTGTTTAGTTCACCCCATATAAGCCTGGTTCACCCCATCACTCACTGCGAAGTCTTGTTTTAGTGTCGCACTGCAATTCCGAGCATTCTCCCTGGTTTCATGTCTCTTGGTTTTTGGATTTCTTGCCCTGTTCCCTGGATTACTCTTTTGCCTCTGACCCCTGCCTGTTTTGTTTGTTTGTTTGTTTGTTTGTACGGACTGCCTGCTTGTGTTTGACTTTGCCTGTACTTTGGATTACGCCTTTGGATTGCCCATAATAAAGCTGCATTTGGATCTAACCTTCGTGTCTCGGAGCAGTTTGTAACACACTGATTGGCAGCATTAATTAATCAGATTATGATCGAATGATGGAGAAGAATATTTTAACCAGGCTTATACAGACAGTAATGTATGGTGAAATGTTGCTATTAGCAAGAGCGATTCATTAGTGTTTCTCCGTACAATTTTTGGTATTGTTTCTTCAGCAAATTATCCGATTACGTTTGAGATTCCTGATCGAACTGCCGCCTATTGTAGGTTCAGGATCAGGTGAATGGCTTCGGTTGCTGGTGTTGTGTAATCATCCACTTACAGATGTAATTGATCCTTAATTAACAGCTCCTGCACTCATCAGTCTGTAGGTCACTCTCCTTTGTTTAGTAAGAGTTATGGTGACTCCCCGATTGACTCTTAAAGTACCTTTAATCACTCGCTCTATGCGCTATCTGTACTGTAGTGTTGTTCAAGAGATGAGTATGAAGAGTATGACATGAATGAGAATGACTAGGCAGCAAATCAGACAACAGAATTTTTCATTGTATGAAGCTAGGCAGTAATCTCTTTATCTCTTTCTCTCCTATGCGTCAGGACAAAGCCTAATACTCAAACGGACACTCTTGGATGGCACACGCGGAGGCAGTGAGGCATTATGGGCAGGGTGGGCTATTAACCTTTTTGCCCACTATCCACAATGGCTGATCAACGCTGCATTTATGAATTGAGTGAAAAAGAATCCAGTTCTTTTTTGCTTTCACAATGGAATTGAAAGTGGAATTGCATTAAATGTGCGCAATTACAAAACATTGAAACTGCACTAATGGCAAAACAAAGCAAACCTAGGGCGCTCACTATGACAAAAAATGTTAAACTAATGGACCCTTTTCACAGACTGATATTAAAGATGGGGTAAGCTATATTTAAATAACGCTGTTTGAAAGTTGGTCGGACCGACAAAACAACAAACGTGTAGCCAATCAGTATTAGGGGGTGTATGATGGTGGAGGAGAGAGAACAAACAAAAGGGAGATTTGAAGAAAGACTGTAGAAAGAGAGATGGCTGAAAGACTTTAAAAAAGAGAAAAGGTCATAAGAATATCACTGGAAAATTAGGGGTTATGATTAAGAAAGAGCTTAAGGACCCGCATTAATATTAGAAAAGCTTTCCAGTGCTGGAGAGAGCTAAGCGGGAAGGCCTGAAAACAGACGCGGAGGTTGCTTTGATTTCACTCCACATGTGAGTAACTGGTGTAACTAACAACGATCTCTTGTTTGTATTTACTCTTTGTTGTACGTCCCATAAATTACACAGCGACTGCCATATGTGAACGAGCTGCTATTTTTTATTAACAGAGCTCTTGTCGCCAACACATCAAGTATGAAACAGCTCACGTTCAAAGAGCGGAAGCTGTAGTTTTAAACCGACGCCAATTAAATGGGTGGAGCCATCCCACAGCTGATCAGAAGATCCTGCTTAGAAGAACAAACAGCAATAACAAATAACAATAAAAAAAAAACAACAAATACACAGAAATAACAATAACTGAGAATACATAATTCCGTAACAGCTCTTAGTACATGCGCACCAAGGGGGAAGGACGTTCTTAAAGAGCCCAACCCTTTTACAGTAACATGTTAGAATACACAAATCATATTGTACTTCTGTAGAGATCATTTATCACAATGATCTACACTTGTGTTCATTTTTTGTCCTTCCTTGTCGTTCGCTCATCATCTTCATGAAGCATTATTTTGTTGCACTTCTGCTATGATAAACAGACATCCACTCTTGCATTGCGTGTGGAGAATACCATGTTTACTGTTTAGCATCCTTGTTAGTGCACCAGCCTCGCATGCCAGCGATCAGGGTTCGAGACCTGCCATTCAATATGTCTAGTTTTTTTTAAATGTTTTAAAAACTAATTTTTTTGGTCATGCGAACGCTAAGGGAACATTCCATTTTCAAGTCATAAATTCTCAAGCATCTTTAAACATGTAGAGCAGCATGCTAGATTTGAGGGAAAGAGGAGTCACTTAACTCACTTTACACTTAACTAAATAACTGTATTACTGGGGCTACACTACCATTTAAAAGTTTGGGGTTGGGAAGATTCAACCCCCATTGCAAATTATTTTTACTGGCAAAATTTACAGAAATTCAGCTGTTTGCAATGAACAAATAAAAAAAAAGTAACTGAAATAGTTCAACACAACAAATGTTTCAAGTGATTTGCCCAAATTCAACTGAAAATGCAACTGTTAATGACTTCTGCAGTCTCAAAATTATACAACCCCTTTATGGCAAACATCTACTTAGAGCACCCTTTTGCTGTCATGACCTGGCTGCTGCAAACGAGATGTATAACCAGAGACCAGCTTCTGGCAGCTTTTCTGAGGAATCTTAACCCATTCCTCATGAGCAATGGCCTCCAGTTCAGTAATATTCTTGGGTTTGCGTGCTGCAACCACCTTCTTCAAATCCCACCAGAGATTTTTATGGGGTTCAAGTCAAGTGACTGTGATGGCCACTGTAGAATCTTTCAGGACTTCTTCTGCAACCAAGCCTTGGTGGAATTTGAGGTATGCTTGGGATCGTTGTCTTGTTGGAAGGTCCAATGACACCCATGCTTCAGTTTCCTCACTGACAGCATGACGTTTTCTCCAAGGATTTCCTGATACGTGTGATGGAACGGCTGCCTCTCCCTTATAATCAGCGCCACCCCGTCCCTTAACCCGCCGCCCCTCGCGCCTCAGACCGAAGAGAGAGGGAAGCGCGTGCGACTGCCTGACACTGCCCCCTTACCTGGACCCATCCCATCTCTTCACTACCCATCCTTCACGTTTCCCTGGTACGACGAGGACATCAGACCCCCTTTTGTTTTAACACGATTTTTGGACATTTTATGTTTATTTACTTGAATAAATGGTGAATTTACCTGACACCACTCCCACTGTGTCTGTCGTTTGCTCCTCCCACCACATACGTCAATGAATCCATCTTGCCTTCCACCTGCTGCAGGTTTCCAGTGCCAGAGGATGCAAAGCAGCCCCAGAGCATCACCGAGACACCACCATGCTTAACTGTAGACTGTAGACCTTACTGTGCAAGCTGAAACCTCTGTGCCACCAAGTCTTGCTGCGGGTCTTTTGCAGTGACTCGAGGGTTTTTCTGAACCTGCCGTTGATAGCTTCCTTTTTCTGCCCCATCCAGGTAGTGTAACCACTGTACCTTTAACTTTGAACTTGCGAACTATGCTTCCAACTGTATCTCTAAGAACATTTATTGCCTTCAGTATCTTTTTGTATCATGTTCCTTAACTTTTGGACCATTCTTTTGACTTAGCCATATTTCTAACATGCAGTCAAACGTGACACTCAACAAACCTAGCCAGTTCAGGTATTTCATGTGTTCTAGCTCAAGCACACCTGGTGCAACTAATGAAGCCCTTGATTAGTTGCATCAGGTGTGCTTGAGAAAACACCTGTTATGCAGATGTGTGCTGTTGTGAGGAATTCTATTCAGGGGGTTGAATAAAAGTCATTAAAAGTTGCATTTTCAAGTGAATTTGGGGAAACCACTTTAAACATTTGTTGTGTTGAGCTATTTCAATTACTTTCGTTTGATTTGTTCATTGCAAACAGCTGAAAGACTGTTCATTTTGCCAATAAAAGTGATTTACAATGGGGGTTGAATAATTTTAATAACAACTGTATTTGAAAGAAGCCTCTTGTGCTCACCAAGGCGACATTTATTTGATCACAAATGCAGTAAAAACAGTAATATCGTGAAATATTACAATTTAAAATAAATTCTCTATTTTAATATATTTAACAATGTAATATAGTCCTGTTGTTACAGATCAGCCAGGCTCTCACAATCACAGCGCACTCCCTCACCTGAATACTAATCAGACACACCTGCACCTCATCATCACCATCATCACTACCACTATAAAGACACACTCCTCACCATTGTTCATTGTCCGGTCTTGTTCACACGAAGAGGACTACTTACCTTGCTATCTCCAAACCCGTATCTCCTAAATGCTCCAACGACCATTCTCCAATCTCCATTCTCTCCAGTGTTCCATCTCCAGCATCTCGTCTCTCCTCTGTGTCTCCAGTGTTCCTTGTTCCTCTCATCCATCTCACCCACGATCAGTCATCATATCTGTAAGAAGAACCATTCCACTCATCGCCTGCACACCGCTCTCCAAATTATCATTGTTCGTATCACTTACCTGCATTCTGTTCCCACTCTGTGTTGTCAATAAACTCCTGTTAACTTCCATTTCCTTCTCTTCCAGTCTGCTTCCATAACACCTGTAATGTCAAAGCTGAATTTTCAGCATCATTACTCCAGTCTTCAATGTCACATGATCCTCCAGAAATCATTTTAATATGCCGATTTGGAACAAGTATTTTTTTTTTGTTAATAACCAATGTCGAAAACAGTTGTGCTGCTTAACCTTTTTGTGTGTGTGTGTGTGGAAATTTCGGGATTCTTTGATGAATAGAAATATCAAAAGAACATTGTTTAGCCTACTTCAAAATAGATTTTTTTACTGTCATTTTAAGGCATCCTTGCTGAATAAAAGTATTAATAAAAAAAGTTTTACTGACTTGAACAGTACTTCAAATGTAAGCTTTTAAAAGCACTTGTATTTGTCCCCTGTGGAAACTGTCTAGCTAGCGGCACATACATCATTTGAGTTGAGTCAAACGGTTGAAGGCGCTTCTTTTTCGACAGCACTTGATCCAGAAATACTAACACTTTCTCTTCTATTCTATTAAAAAAAAAAAAAAAAAACTAACATGTACTGCGTTAGATTAAACTGAGAGGGGTCATAGCACTTGCATATTGTTGTCCTACTGTTACTTTAGCTGCTTCTGTTGTTCTCATTTGTAAGTCGCTAAATAAATAAATGTAAATGAGTTTGAGACCCCTGTTATTAAAGGATTTATTCCCTGTCACTGACAGCTAATATAAAAATAGGCATTTGTTATATTATACCTTGTTTAATAGGCTGATTGGATTTCTGGAGACGTGTTGAGACACCTCTGCCTGTTGGCGCCACCTACAGGTCAGTGTTGGTGAAGTAGAGGTTCTGTAGAGGTTAGTGAGTGCACAAACCAGAGCCATTGCCATTCTGAGCACATAAGACTGCAGCACACTGTCTGTCTCTTTCTCGCTGCCTCTCCGTTCTTGTCGGACTGATAAGGCTACATAATACAAATGAGCATCACCCATGTCAGTACATCATAGATCCAAGCACTCAATAAAGATTGGACTGCAAGCATGTTGAAGTCACAATCATCTCAACAGCACATATTTAAAAGAACAGTTCACCTGTCATCATTTACTCACCTTCACATCAACACAAACCTATTTGTTATTTTTCTCAAAAAGATGATGTTAGCATTAGTCACCTGTACTGTAAAAGCATGTGATGATGCATGTGAATGGTGACTGAGGCTGTCGTTTTGCTAACTGTCACCCCCCCTTTTTGATCTTAGATCCGAACTAAATGGTCGTAATTTTAAGAATGCTTTGGAATACAAGTTGGTCTCTTTCTAAAAAAGACACTCAGCAGGAAATGACAGCACTTCAAAAAAGGAAAGTGTAAAAAAAAAGTTATAGAAGTTTAAAGTTGACAGTAAAGCAAACATACTAAAATAAAATATATTTTTTTAATACAAAATAGGTATTTTGGAAAATCATTTGGACTTTAAAATGCTAAGAAAAATCAAAGCCATATGTCGAACCAAGTTGTTCTAAAAAATTAGAAGATATCACAAATTTAACGTTTTAAAGGTTTTCACAGGATGAATTTTCAGTGTTTATGCTTTCAAAAGATATCTAATTTATGCCAAGTGACACTGACAGGCTAACCAGGATAGCGAGCAGGTTAATAGGCAAACCAGCCAAATCTTGACCTTTTTAATAATTGGCATTCATTTAAGGAATGAGCATGTGTGTCTTCTACTTACATCTGTTTCCCATAAAAAAATTATAAATTAAGAAATATTTTATCTCATTCAGATTCAAATTGGGCAAAAACTTTTCAAAACAGAGAAAATCATGACTTTTTATACTGATATAGTGATAAATAATAGCTTATCTCTTCTTGTCTTCTCTGCATAAAGAGTGTCATGTCTAGAGTTTAACATGTTTGGTATGAGCTATTTGTGAGCCAAAGCAAATTGTGGGAAATTTTATTGTCTTTTTATTTAAACTTAAATTTCATGAGTAAATGGTTGAACTCTTATTGTGTACAGCATAGCACATAATACGCGTGACGACTGAATTACCCACAGTGTGTGTTGTTGCCTATGATTAAAATTACATCACTGTCTCATAACCATGAATTAACTGCCTGAGAATTCATGAAATTAACCAGAATAGTTCTAGACACAGTAAACAAGACAAATACACATCTTACTTTCACTTGAAGAACACTACATAAATTCTCATAAGAATAAATGCAAATGTAAATGTATTTATTTCACCTGTAGGACACTGTAGGCGCCCCTCATGCACATCCACGGTCATAATTCACTTGACATGCCCCCATGACATCAAAAGGGGACTTTAAATTTGGCTAATACACATAACTCACATTTAAATAGCATCTGTAAATAGCAACCTTAACCACTCTACTTAACTATTTGTCAGTGAAATCTTACATTGTGGCATCAAGGACGTTTCTGTTTGCGTTCTTGGTAAGCAAATCTGTTGCCCGGTTCTCCATTACCATTTTGGTGAAATTGACACTTTACTTTTTTAATATATGTTCATGGTCTTATTGTAAAGAGTTGATTAGTTTCTTCATAATCTTTCATCAAATAAAATTACTTATGGGCTATTGAATATTAGCCAGATAGTTACTGTATGTAGTCATTGTTTTAGCAAACTTGAAGGTCTGACTCCAATTTTATAACACCCAAATGTAATGATATTACATCCAATATAACACCCAATTTTAAATGATATACATTAAATGAAATTTAATGATGGCTTTAGCAAAATAATTTAATTTAATTTAATAAGATTAAATAAAATTAAATAAAATTAAATATATTAATATAAATAGTCATTGTTTTAGCAAACTTGAAGGTCTGACAATTTTATTACACCCAAATTTAATTATACAATTAATTCCTCACAAAATCCTAAAATAAAGTCTAAATAATAAAAAATGGCTTTAGTGAATTTTTTTTTTTTTTAAAAGATAGAACAAAAACATTCAAATTAAATTAGCAATGAAAATATTAACAATACAAATAATTCCGTAACAAATAAAATAAAGTCTAAATAATAAAATAATAATAATAAAATACCTGGATTGTTTTAGCAGATCTACAGGTCTAATTGACCAAAACCAGTTTTAAATAAAGTCTAAATAATTGAAATATTAAATGTAATAATAATTAAAAACGACTTTAAATATTTTGTTGTATAGACACTGTAGTAAAAGTAGTAAATCTTCCACAGTCTTAACCAATACTTATAGTAAACTTCAAAACTTGAAATACTGACACTGCTTCAGGATTCCAGGCCTCATTTTCCAAGAATTACCCTCACAAACTCCCATTGACATACATGCTGTAACCTCAACTCTTCAGTGGGCTCAGTGCCATGCTTTTTAATATCATTAACAGGTGGCTTTCTAAAATAGAATCAAGAAATGCTCACACTCGTACTCACGCAAGGAGATACAACCATCACACTGGCATGGAGACGCACACTGAAATCTATCAGACACAGTCAGCAGGGCAGCCATGAATTAACAATTGACAGACAGACACGGAACTCTGTGCCAACAAACCTAAAAAAAATCATTGATATCATTATACCCGGACATGGGCGTGATCTTTTTCAGACGCAAACAACCCCCACCCCCCAACTAGTGGTGTGCCATATTGAAGTCCTCCCTCTTTAAACCCCTCTTACGTACTTTCTTTCCGTCTCAGAGAAAACCCCTCTGAAAACCGGCCTTCACGTATTCGACACTCGACAGGTCAGCTGCTTGTTTGTGCTGTTGTGATTCACTGTAGAAGTACTTGCTTGCTTTGTCAACACTGTAAAGTTACATTTAATTCTTGTCAGTCTTGAGCTTATGTGCTTTCTTTATTACTAATATACAGTACCCTGGAATGTTTGACCATCAAATCATGTTTAATGTTTTTTTTTTTCTCTATATACTATATTTTGGAAGTATTATGTCCTGTTTTTCTTTCAAATATGCTGTTGTTCACATCTGAAATATTTTGGTTAGTACTGTCTGCAAGCTAATTTAACCAAGTCAATAAATAACTACATTAAATATTTTTAGATAGATGATATCGCATTCTATATCCAGAGAAATTAGCTTTATTGCAGCATACATGGTACGAAAAGCATTCAGGTAAATTGTAAGATTAACTTTGTTACATTGTTACTACTACTACAAAAAAAAAAAAAAAAAAATTAAGCCTTTTTTTTTTTAAAGTGCCCCTATTATGCTATTTTAAAGGTTCCTAATTTTGTTTTGGAGATCCTACAACAGCTTTACATGCATCAAAGGTCAAAAAACACTTTCATTTTCTCATAATATACATTGCACATTGAGACATTTTTCAATGATTCTCAAATGACTTGTCAGATGATTCAGTCTCTCTAAATCCCTCCTTTCCACAAGCTACTCTGCTCTGATTGGCCAGATGGCCCAGTCTGTTGTGATTGGTCTACCACTTACAGCGCCTGTCGCCATTAGCACATCTGAACTTCAGCTCAGACAGCAACGATGGCGTTGATTTTACTATATCAATCCGAGCGTGAGTCCTAAGATGAAACATTGGAAGAACTAGTTATTCAACCCGAACCTCCATCACAAGGACTACTTAAATGGACGTTTCTCAGTGATACACTACTCAGTTTGACGTAGGCTACATTATGAGATGTTGCAGCTGTAATTCCTCAATCAGCATTAACAAGTGTATATCCATCAACAAACCGATGTTTATATTTCTAATTTATTGCGGTGAACATGTGGGAACTGCGTCAATAACAGCGCATACGTTAGTTGGCACTAATTTGAATGACTGATCTATCAAACGTTTGTAAAACAAATCTTGCTCAATCCTTCATCATTACTCAAAGTAGTAAGAACGACAGACAATCTGCATTAATAGATTTAGGTAATAGTGTCCGAGAGCTGATTTGCAGAACTATTTCAGTAAGACAGTAATAACATGAGTTAGCCGGTTAGCAGAAAACCAACACAAAATAAAACACAAAACTACGCATTTTGAACACCCGGTAGATATACATCAATAATTAATCATACTTACAGGTTGTGATTCTGAGGAGCAAGCTGGTCCAAATAAACTGGGTACTGTTAGGTTAGTTACATAGGCGCGCATTATGCAAATGCATTAGCTAATGACGTAGCTGTAACAGATTGGGATTCGAATTCACTCCTTTCTTTTGGTAGACAATAACTTTATTTATCGTGCACTTTCGACTTTACAACTTTGCAGACCGTTTACATTCACTAACATCTATATTACACACTGCATGAAAGGGAATATTAGAAAGAAAAAAAACATAATGGGGCACTTTAAGATTTATGCATTTCAATTAATAGTAAAATTCCATTAAATTTAATTGAATAATACTTATGTAAAAAATATGTAAGGATTATTTAATATGATGGAATTTTACTATTAATTGAAATGCTTAAATCTAAAAAAAAAGGCTTATTTTTTGAGTGTATTAAAAGTCAAACAAGTAAATGTTTTTGCTGATATCTTTTTTTTTTTTTATAATGGTCAACAATTTATTTTTTTATTTTTTTGTGGGTGTTGCTGAAGGGCTCTATAGTAAGACCAAATCAAAAACATGGGGGTTTGTTGTGACGTGATGATCAGCCAAAAAAAAACCCAAAAAACAAAAACAAAAAAAACATTCATCTTGATATTGGCTTAGGGAAGCCATGCAAGTATGTACACGTTTCCGTTCAATGGTTTGGAGTTGGTAATTTATTTTTTCAAGTTTTTAAAAAGTTTTAAAAAGTCTTACGCTCATCAAGGCTGCATTTATTTGATCAAAAATCAAATAAACATGTTGAACAGTTGTGCTGCTTAGCATTTTTGTGAAAACCGTGATACAATTTTGTTTTCTTCAAAATTCTTTATAAATTTGGTGATTATCTCTAAGAAGGACACCCAACTTAATATATGATATTTACCATCTGATTCTAATAATGCCATGTCAATAAATGGAAAGGTCAGCCAGCTATTTATTATCATGTTAATTATGCCTTTAGCCCCAACAACAGATGCACTTTTTACCCCAAATACCCATACTTTTACATATTCTAATTTATTGCTGTGAACGTGCAAACTGTATCAATAACAGTGCATACATTAGCTGAGCTCTAGCTTGAATGACTGATGTAAAATAAACGCTAGTAAAACAAATCTTGCTCCATGCTTAATCTTTCCTCAAAGTAGTGAGAACGAAAGACAATCTACATTAATAGACACAGTTTTGGGTAACAGTGGCCCACAACTGATTAGCAGAAGTATTTCAGTAAGACAGTAATAACGTGAGTTAACCAGTTAGCAGGAGACCTACACAATATAAAACTCAAAACTAAGTATTTTGAAAACCATCTTTCAAGAGCAAGCGGTTTGCGAATCCTGCATTGAACTCCGAGATTTGAGAACTGGTCGTCAGTAAAATAAAGGGAACACCGCAAAAGTTTAGGATTATACTGCTGTGGTATCGTGTTAAAGATGAATTTTAACCACTGATTCTTCACATGCTCGTCCTTGGGCAAAAAAAAAAAAAAAACTGGCTTTACCTCACATTGTAGAGCACAGCGTCTTCTCGACATGATGCTATCCAGTATCCACAGGAATCAGCTGCAGTGTTTGAGGTTCAAGTTTTTCCCAAGCGTGCCGCACAAGACCTGAAAAGTGAAGCCAAAACGTCTCGATCGCCCCCCGGTGACTGGTCCTAGTATAGGTCATAAGCCCCGCCTCCCCATGTTATTCAACGGGACGTGAGACCAACTAAACAATTAAATTACACTTCAAATATCTTTTTTCCAAAGGTGGTTTCTTTCATTTGCTGTCGTTTTTATCACGCTGATGTTAGTTCAAGTGTCTGTTTCAAAAATAAGTTGTTTTTTAGTTAGTTACGTGATGCGGTGGTGTAACGTCATGACTGGCAGCTGTGATTGACAGGTTCTCTGAGCGAAGTAGTCACTGAAGCACCAACGGACATTTTTTTCGGGATCTTCGGAGGACTGAGGAGATTGTATTTACTTTATTTTAACAAGCCTCTTGACGTACTGCAATCAATTTTTTAAAAAGTGTGCAGAATCCACTCTCCCTGAGTGCATTCTGCGAGAGTGAGGGCGGAGCGTTGATTTCGCGGCTTTACTTCCTGCTCACTACTGCGCAGGTCTGGTCCCGAGATCGCTACTGCGCAGACTCAAGTTCCAATATCTCAGCGCCATATCGGGACTCTGGCGGCTTCAGTTCTCATCAATGGAAGAGAGCGAAGGGGCGTCGTCCATCTTTTTTTACAGTCTATGGTTTTTCCTGGTGTCTGCGCGCGCAATAAGTGGGCGGGCAATATAATAATGTTTCGTCTTGACGTCACAACGAAACGGCTTATGACTCGTTTGAAAAACGATTCATTTAATAGGGGTTCTCTTACGAGAGGTTCTCTCGTACTGCGTAATATCTTACGCTATGGGGAAATCTCTTTTCCGCGAGATATTGAAGCCAAAAATTATCTTTCATTTTGGAATAATGTAAAACGCGTTGCGGCAGCATGCAGACATAGGCGAGACAGCTCGCGCGCCTATTGGCTGCCCTGCGGCAACTGCAGCAGCCTATCAAAAGGCCCCATCGTGCCCACTGCGTCACGTCCCGCCGAAACGGGCGTGGCCTTGGGCTATAAACATAGCTTCATCAGGCTGGTTTAGCTGATTTTTCATCTCTTCAGCATTGCTGGATCCTGAGAGAAGAAGCCGCGCTGTCAGAAAAAGCCTTTCAGCGGGACGAGCCTTGCATCTGAAGCCGCTGGCCGCCCCGCCTTCAGCCGCCGTTCCTGCTGCGCTATCCAGCGTTATATCCTTTTCTCTGCTACTGTGTTTTGTGTGTGTTCGCCGCCGCGACACACACTCTCATTGCACTAAAAGAGCCGGGCGTCTTTTTCAAGATGCCCTTTCCTGCCTGGGTGAGGATCGCGCAGCTCTCGCGCTTGCTGACGGCGGCTGCCCTCACTGCGAGCTACTGCCTATGGTGACTCTGAGGACTCGCCTGGCATCCTTCTCTGAGACTGCACCTCCACCCGCCGCGGTACAGCGCCGTAAAAGCGCCGTGCTAACCCGCAAAAGCTCGCCGGTTCGCCCGCCTGCTTCACCCGCTTCGCTAGAGTCTCTTCCTGATGGACAGCGGCCGCCGTCTGCCGCCGCTTCCGTCGTGGATATCGACCAAGAAGCCGCGTCTGTGGGGGATGATACCTGCTCTCCCTCTGTTCGAGCCGCGCAAACTGCGTCGTTCACAGAGAGGTCAAGAGTGGACGGTCTCGGGGCTAGTTTTCTTTACATTACAAGAAAGCTACTCCGCCCTTGCACCCATTCACGCGTCACTCACCGGCGAAAGAAGAAAAGAGTGTTTTAATCCCGTCGAGGCTGGACTAACCTCCATTTCTCACACATTTCTCAGTCCCCTCTTAAGTTCAGGTGACTGGAAATATCAATATTGCAGCAAACGAGCCTGTTATAATACACGCACGCCTGCAAACAAACGCCGAAGCAAAACATGATGACGCTCTCTCTCTTCCCGCTCTCTCTCCCTTTGCTCGTGCCGCGCAAACTGCGCCGTTCGCAAGGGATGTCAGAAACGGACGGTCACTGGGCTAGTTCTCTTTACGTTACAAGAAAGCTACCCCGCCCTCGCGCGTGCATCACCGGCGAAAGAAGAAAAGAGAGTGCTTTAGTCCCGCCGAGGCCGGACTAACCTCCATTTCTCACACATTTCTCAGTCCCCTCTGAAGTTCAGACGACTGGAAATGTCAATATTGCAGTAAACGAGCCTGTTATAATACACGCACGCCTGCAAACAAACGCCGTCACAAGACGTGTTGACGCTCTCTTATATGCTCGCGCTAACTGATAGCTTATGTGTTCCCCCCTGTGGCTCAGTGGCGGAATCTTAGGCTTTAGCGCCAGAGACCCGTGTTCAAATCCCGGGTCTGCCAGCAGATAAAATTATGCCGTCAAGGCTTTCGCTCTGTCAAGTTCCCTTAAAAGGCGACTGCAGATGTGTATTTTGCAGCCAACGAACGCGTTGTACAACCCGCTCGCCTGCACCCAAACACCGTTTCTAAAAACGAGGCCTCAAAGTCTTCCTAGCCCGCCTAGGAAAGCGACAGTGTTCAAGTCCCGCTGCGGCCAGACTTTCACCAAAACTTCCCGCTCGTTCAGTTCCAGAAAATGTGACTTTTCCAGTGTATTTAGCAGAAAACAAGCCGGTACTACAGCCCGTTTGCCTGCACACAAACGCCGTCTTTACGGCGACCCAGATAAATCTCATAAAGAGTGTATTTTCTGGTATTCCGGCCACGGCCGATGGTGTTATGAGTGTAGTAAAATGCCCACTGCCCAGTGCTCATTCCTACACACAAGCACAGCCCGCCACACAGGGCTCGCACACATAAAATCGACTCATGTTGATTGTGCATTAAATGTAGTGAATGTGCCCACGACCCAGTGCCCACAAACACTACACACTGCATGTCTCTCGGTTTCTGTAAAAACGAAACCAACACACATACAGTCAGCTCAGGCCAACGGTGTTTTTACTGTAGTAAATGTGCCCGCTGTTCTGCGCCCACATTCACTCACAGACATGACAAGCCCCACGGGGCTCCCCCCCGCTTGCTCTCTCTCAGCTATCCGCCGTAAGAGAGTCGAGTGCGGGCAGGCTACACACTGTGATCAGCGCGCCCCCCGCCTCGAACGCTGAAAGCACGGCGTCTATGTTACAGCATACCAAAGCTCCCTGGCCGCCACTAGGTCACGGCCAGAGCCCAGATCTCATTCAACCCCTAGCTATTCATGCAAATGCATGGGCAAAGCTTCCTGGGGTATCAGAATGGGTGCTGAACATTATAGAAAGAGGCTATTCACTACAGTTCGCTCGACGCCCCCGCCGTTGCGCGGCGCGAATCGAAACCACGGTGGAAAAGGAAGTAGCACATCTACTTCGAGCCGAAATTGCGAAACTGTTGAGCAAAGGGGCCATAGAGCCTTTATCTCAAGCTCAGAGCGAAGGGGGTCTGTACAGCATATATTTTCTGGTACCGAAAAAAGACGGGGGTCTCAGACCCATTCTAGATCTAAGACGGCTGAACAAAGTGCTTTCAAAAAGCCGGTTCAGAATGCTCACGACCAGGAAAATCCTTGCGCAAATTCACCAAGGGGACTGGTTTGTCAATAGATCTGAAGGACGCGTATTTTCAGATACAAATAGCATCACGTCACAGGCGATTTTTGAGATTTGCCTTCGTGGGCCAGGCATATCAATATACAGTCCTACTGTTTGGCCTGTCCCTAGCACCCCGTACATTCACGATGTGCATGGACGCGGCCCTCGCTCCCCTGAAACTTCGGGGAATGCGAGTTTTGAACTACTTGGACGATTGGCTGGTTCTAGCTCAGTCTCATTCAGAGCTCATAGAACACAGGACCATATTACTCGAGCATCTCGAGGATCTGGGTCTCAAAGTCAATTGGGCAAAAAGTTCACTGTCTCCCAGTCAGAGAATATCTTTTCTGGGCACAGAACTGGACTCGCTGTCTATGACAGCTCAACTATCGCCACAGCGCAGACTGGATATTTAGCGCATGACGGAAAACTTCCGCTGCGGCGCTATAGTCCCGCTCAGAAAGTTTCAAAAGATGCTAGGTCTCATGGCCTCAGCATCGTCAGTACTTCAGTTGGGTCTGCTTCGCATGCGCCCACTGCAGTGTCTATGGACGCCTCCACCTCGGGGTGGGGAGCGCTGCTCGAGGGCAGTCCCTTCTTTGGCCAGTGGTCAGAACGGGAAAAGCTTCTACACATAAACTGCTTGGAAATGATGGCAGTCGACAACGCGCTGAAGCGCTTTTGTCCCCAGATAGCAGGACACCACGTCTTGGTCCGTTCGGACAACATGTCAGTGGTGGCCTATATAAATCGCCAGGGAGGTATCAGGTCCTGAAACCTTTACAGGCTGACGGAACGCCTCCTGGTCTGGGCTCAGCACAATCTGCGCTCGCTGAGAGCAGCACACGTGCCTGGCCACCTGAATGTGGGACCAGACAGACTGTCCAGGAACAATGTTCCAGCAGGAGAATGGTCTCTACACCCGCAGACAGCCCAGCTGCTGTGGGAAACATTCGGCAGAGCGGAAGTAGACCTGTTTGCATCTCAAGAAAACGCTCACTGTCCAAGATTTTTCTCCAAGAGCAAGGATGCGCTGGCCCACGTCTGGCCTCGCTGCCCGCTCTATGCTTTTCCCCCCGTCGTGCTCCTACCTCAGGTATTAGAGCGCATCAGGGAAAACGGATGCTCATTGCTACTAGTGGCTCCGTTCTGGAAGAACCAGGCTTGGTTCCCAGTTCTGATGCAGCTGACAAGCACTGCCCCATGGCCGATACCAGTGAGAAGGGACCTCCTCTCTCAAGCCAAGGGCTCGATCTGGCATCCTCGCCCGGAGCTTTGGTCCCTGCATGCGTGGGCCATCAAAGGGTACCTGCTGACCTCCCGGAGGGAGTGTTAAACACGATCACGCAGGCTAGGGCCCCCCTCTACGAGACGGCTCTATTCCTCAAAGTGGTCTGTGTTCTCTAGCTGGTGCACAGCCCGTGGCGTATCACCCCCAAATTGTGGGGTGACGGAGGTTCTCTCCTTCCTGCAAGAGCTACTGGATAAGGGCAGAACCCCATCCACGCTCAAAGTTTACGTGGCGGCTATAGCAGAGTTCACTGAACCAACGCTTGGCCAGTCACTTGGAAGGAACGATCTGGTCATTCGCTTCCTTAGAGGAGCTAAGAGGTTAAAACCTCCCAGACCTCCCTCAGTTCCCATATGGGACCTTTCTACGGTCTTGGAGGCCATGAAAGGTGCCCCATTCGAGCCGGTCCAATCAATAGATATCAAACACCTGTCTTTCAAGACAGTGTTTCTTCTGGCTCTCGCTTCAGTAAAGCGTATAGGGGACTTACAAGCGCTCTTAGTGAGCGCGACATGTATGGAGTTTGGGCCAAATGACTCGAAGGTCATACTCAAACCGAGGCACGGGTACATTTCTAAATCCCTCAACACACCGTTCAGGTCTCAGGTGATTTCCCTGTCAGCCCTGCCGGTCTCTAACGAGGAGAAGGACGCCAGCTTCCTTTGCCCGGTCAGGGCATTAAGGGCTTATGTGTCTCGCTCGTCTGTCTTCAGACAGACAGAGCAGCTCTTTGTCTCGTTCAACGGACGTTCTAAGGGACTAGCCGTGTCGAAACAGAGCCTATCCAGATGGATAGTTGATGCTATAGCGCTGGCTTACGCCTCAAAGGGCTTGCAGTGCCCGTTAGGTGTCAGAGCGCACTCCACAAGAGGCATGGCCTCGTCGTGGGCTTGGTCTAGTGGGATTGCCTTGCAAGATATCTGTATGGCGGCAGGCTGGGCCTCCCCGTCTACATTTATAAGGTTTTATAACCTAGAGGTTCCCGCTTTGCAGGCTAAGCTGCTTTCGGTCTAATAAATTGGTATTGTCTGCCCCGATGCTTTCGGCCCAGAATACTGAAACTGCTTGAGCAAACGCTCGCTGATCGATCACGCAGCTCTATGGGCAGTGTGTAAGACCCACAATATTCATCAGACCAGGCCGAGTTTGCTCGCCCTGGCTGTGTGGAGCACTATCAGCATAATTGCTCCTTATGGGATGCTGTTTATTACAGGAACGATGCTATTCTAGCCCCTCTTCCTGGACTCTCTGTGAGTTCCTAATGATCATGTACTATATGAGCCCCGGGCACTTGCCCTTGGGACTTTGGTATTGGATCTCAGCATGCACGGCGTTTTACACTGTGTTCCCCATAGCGTAAGATATTACGCAGTACGAGAGAACCTCTCGTAAGAGAACGTACTCGGTTACTAACGTAACCTCGGTTCTCTCTAGAAGACGTTAGTAACCGAGTATGTTATGCGCAACATACTTCCGGTTTCTACAAAACAGATATAACTACTTCCGGTCGTCAGCTACTGAGGTAAACACAGCGTAGGAATGGCGACCTTTTATAGCCGGTGTTTAAAGGAGCTACCCATTCTATCCATTTCAGATGTACATCGTATTGCCAAACGGACTTCCAGAGCCCCAAGTACTCCGTTAGATAAAGGATTTAAGTTTTTACGCCTCCTCATTTATTCATGATTATGAAGGTATGTAAGTTAGTATATGTAGCTTTTGCTAATGGCACCCGATGTAGAGTTAGCTAACTATTAGTAAGTTAGTTTAGACTTGTATGCTATCATAGTAGTTTAACCTTTTATATTTGCTTGCAGATGATTAAAACAATCAAATGAAGACTGCATTTTATTTTTTTATAAAAAAAAAAAATTCTGATACTTAAGCATTCGTGACATTTTAATTAAAACAGAAATAAGAATTGTATTCTAAAAAAGTGAAAAATAAGTTACCTCAGAGATCACCTACCCCTGCAGATGCGTACGGTAGTGCAAACCGGAAATGCTTATACCTGTTTTCCGGTTCGAACGTTGGGCGTTCCGCATAACCCCTATTGACTCAGAGTTGACTCTTACTTTTGAAAGATAATAACTTTAAATATACGGTGCACTTTCAGTACGGTGCAGGATGTTTGCATTCACTTAGAGCTATATACACACTACATGAAAGGGTATTTTCAAAAATCCATAATAGGGGCACTTTAAGAAAAGTGCTAAGCTGAATTTTTGTTCTATCTAGTGGTTTAAAAGAGAACAAAGTCAAATGCGCCTTTTACCCAGGTGTGCCTTTTGCCCCGTTCATATATATGATGTTTTATTAACAAAGGAGGAGCACATTCAGATAATTAACCTGATTAACATGAGAGGAGCGCATTCAGGTAATCAACTCATTAACGATAAGAGGTATATATATATATATGCACAGCAGACTTGCCTCTGTTTGTCGACAGTTTTTCAGTATCCCTCCACCGCCCCATCTCCTCACTTGTAGTCCTAACTATTCTTATCACAACGGGGTAATAATAATACAAACTCCCACTGGGTTCGGGCCAAATCGGAGCCCTCCCCCCAGACAGCACGTCAAATATGCATAACACTTACTCTACTTAATTATATGCAAGCGTGAACTTGTGAAATATAATTTGCCAAACAAAACACAGGAATTCACAGAAGAAAGCACTACACAACAACTTAATGGATTAGTTCACATAAAAAATGAGTAACCAGACAGTTGATGTACCCCACTGACTTCCATAGTAGGAAAAAAAATACTATGGTCAATGGGGTCCATCAACTGTTTGGTTACCGACATTCTTCTAAATATCTTCTTTTGTGTTCAGCAGAAGAAAGAAATTCATACAGGTTTGAAACAACTTGAGGGTGAGTAAATTATGACAGAATTTTCATTTTGAAGTGAACTATTCCTTCAAAATAGTTCCTTCATTCCAGACACCTGAACTGAGGAACCCAATCAATTCGAAACCATGAAGACAAACAGGGAGAGAACGGAGGAGAACTGAACTAATTAACAGACTAGAAGATTAACAAAGAAACTCAAACATGAATATATAAATATATAAATATATATGCAAAACAAAAATTAAGACATTTTGAAGAATGCTGGTTACCAAATAGTTTTGGTTACCATGAGCTTCCATTGTATGAACAAAAATAATGTCTTACATATCGTGGGGTAGCTGGTGGTTCTCAAGTCTAGTCATCATGATGAACATGTTCTTCCATTTCATAAAACTGTGCTTAAGTTTAATTTACTGTTTTAATCATATTCTTAATTTTTAGAGTAACCAGTCTGACCAAACCCTGACTTCATCACCTCCTCATCATCATTCACATCTTCAAGCTGTATTAGCACTCAGTTGTGTGAATGGGCAATGCCTGCAGTTCCCAGCATCCTTCAGCTGTCCATCTGGCCTTAACGCCTCCATAATTAACATCCTCAGCTGCATCTTCTTCTGACAAAGCCTTCCACACCTCTACATGTGAAACACATTAGACTGACCTAGATTTATCTTGCTGGATCAATCTAACTCAGACTTCTCCAGCACTAACTGTCTTTGTTTGTCCTCTCATCTGATTATTTTGTCCTCAATCATCTAAGAAGACTTAAATGTCCTTTCAAAATAAGCTGCTGCCTCTCATTCACTTATTCGGATCTCTGAAGCTGCAAATCAATCATGTGGTCCACGTTCATCGTGCAGGATGAAGAGGTAAGGACAGGGAATGCATCTGTTGGGGTACACCAACCTTCCTGTGCGCTGGAAGGGTTTGTGGGATCACGGGGCGGCGGACGCAAGCGGCGACATAGAACACACCCCAGTTCTGGAGATGGAATCAGCGAAAGCCAAGAGGGCAAAATCAAGATGACGTTATTCTTGGCTGTAACCGGCATTATGCTCACTGTGCTCGGGGTGGGCACAGAGTTCTGGGTGGAACTTACACCACCCAAGAGCTTCTACAACAATCAGACTTGTCTGGTAGCACATTATGGCTTATGGAAATGCTGTACCAAGACGTTCTGGGTGTCAGATATGGACCCAAAGCAGGAGATCTGTGGGCCTTCGCACTTACAGGGAGGTAAGAGAAAATGTCCCATAATGTCTCAACTGGAGTGAAAGCATTATGAATAATCCGTTAGAATAACATCACCTTCCTGGATCCCATTATAGAATCCAATTGCACCTTCTTTAAGTTCTACACCACTGGAGAAAACATTGTCCTATTTCAGAAAACGCCAGAAAAGGGTGAGTCATCGCACATCCCCCTCTTTGTCTTTAGATCCCATAGCACTAATGTGTCTTTCTTTGTGTCGTCACTGAGTGCTGACTCCATTTATACATTTTTAACCAAAAAATGATCCTTAAATGTTGTATAAGCAACGAAAAATAGCATGAATAATAATAAGAATAAAATGAAGGAAATGAATGAAACATTACATTTCCAACAGTAGCCTACCACTTTTCAATAAGGTTTCATTTGTTAACAATAGTTAACTACATTAATTAACATGAATGAAATGATTATTCTTAGTGTTAATTTCAACATTTACTAATCCATTCTTAAATTCAAAAGCTGTATCTGTTAATATTATAAAGTGGACATGAGCTGACATGAACAGTTGTATTTTCATTAACATTAACAAAGATAAATAAATACTGTAAAAAATTTATTGCTCATTGTTAATGTTAGTTAATGCATTAACTAACAGAACCTTATTGTAAACGTTACCCAATTTTATAAGAACATCTGCATCATATTTAAAGGCAATATTGTGCTAATTAAAAAGGTTAATGATTGTTACTTTTAAGAGATTTCATTAAAATTCCCTACTCTTTCAGTACACAAGTGTCTTGAAATTGACAGCCACAGAAAAACCTTTAGACAAACCACCTAAAAACCATATAGATTGCACTTTTAAATCAAAACATTCTCTGTCTGTTAATTCAGCTCAGCAGATGTGTGCATTATGCCATCATATCATTGCTATTTGCTGATTAAAACATTCTTCCCTCTTCAGATCTGACAGTAGCATCGGCTATGTTAGCTATCATTAGTCTTTTCCTGATGGTGATGGGAGCTATGTGCATTATCATGGCAGTAAGCAAAGGTGTTCAGTTCTTCTTGAAGCCAGCCGCAGCTTGCTTCATACTGTCAGGTAACATTATTATGCTATTGGCTAACATCTTTCAACTACATAGTACACATGCTTTTTACCTGATGCTTTTATCCAAAATAACTTTCAGTGCATTTAAGGTATACATTTTGCCAATGTGTATTTCCTTGGAATCAAACTAGTGACCTTGGCTTTGCTGATACCATACTTCACCAATTGAGCTAAAGAAATATACTGTATGAGCAGAGGATACGTTTACATGACAATGATGCACTAAAAACGTAAAGTTTTTCTTTTGCGTACACAACAACATTATTCTCAAAACGATCCCCTTTCACACAGATCTGCAAAAACGACTAAAACGCTGTATTATGCAAGCTGGCAGTATGTTGGCAAGTAGTTAGTCTCAGCCTCAGACATCACACCTACAGACCGTTTGCTAAACGTCTGATACATATGGCACACTTAACTGGAAAAACTTCAGGAGTTTCGAAGTCGTCATCTGATTGGTTGAGTTCTACAGGATTTCCGGGAGACGTGTGTGTCGCGTTCTTTAACGGTCTGCCTGGAAACAAAGCTGTCATGACGGCAAACCCCCTTACGGAATAAGAAAGCTGTCGTGTTTAAAACTGTGACAATGAGAGCCTACAAGGATCAACTAAACTTGCACAACATTCTTGAATGAAAAATGTATTAGATGCATGCCGGTCTGTTATTGTAGGGACACACAATAATAGGGTCATACTTTACATTTTCACGCCCCTAAACATGACGCTGAACAAAACGAACTGTGATTGGTTGCTTTGAATGTCAGTCAGACGGAAGCTGCCAATGAAAGCTGTGATGGAGTCAGACTGATGGCAGAAGGTCTGGCTACTCGAGACTAGCAAATAGACGGCGAGGTCACATTGTGAAAGAAAAACTACATGCCTATAGACTGAACACGTAATACGCATGACGTCACCGTTTTCACAAATTCGCGTTTTTGGAGTTTACATGGAGACGATAATGGTATCTTTAAAACTTGTACTTTGAAACCCATTTTCAAAAGTTGTCTTGTAAATGAATGGCCAAATCACATACAAATGTTTTGTTTTAGATGAAAACGGTGTCAATTCTTCATGATACATATTTCACCATTGATTCTGTAACAAAAGGTTCAGTTGGTTCCCTTCACTGTGTTTTCATATCAGATATTTATGGTAAATGGCATTTACACTGTAGTCATTTCTATATACAGCATGTCAACATCCAAACAAATTTAAAGAGCATTGTGGTCTTGGAAGAAAACTTTTTTTTTTTTTTTTTAAAGAAACTGTTTGGCCAAAAAAGTGCAAGATTACAACAAATATAACAGAGATAGCTTTGGATAAAGTAACATTGATAGCAATAGCAGAACTAGCCAACAATGTATGCTAACGCACATGCTGTACGGTCGTTCAGAAAAAAAGCCAAGGCAATTCCAAATTCCTGATAAAAGCCAAGAAACATAAGCTCTCACACATCTGATTTTTTCCCGTCTGTCTCTCAACAGGTGTCTTAATCTTCCTCTGCCTCATCATTTTCCACCAATCAGTGCTTTTATTCTTAGCAAGTGACCAATCCATACCTCTACGCCATGAAATGTCATGGTCAGTGACGTGTGTGGGCTGTGCAGGGGCTCTGGCTGTTGTTGCTGGGGTCTTGTTCTTGGTCCTTGCTCTTCCATACAGTCCATGGAAAAAGTGCCTACCTAAGAAGAACAGTGACATCTAGTGGTGTGGAGGCTGAAGTGTACTTATACAGATTGCACTGAATCCTACTGATAATGTGGAACAGATAACAACAGTAGTCCCATGCATCCTGGTGAATCTGGGAAAAAAGGATTCATGAACTGTACACACACACACACACACACACACACACACACACACACACACACACACACACACAGTGGTTGGCAATGTGATTATAGATGAGTTGGCACTGGAGAGTATGCTTCTGGAAATGTAACAGGAGGTGACCCAGACATTTTCACAGATTATATGTACCATTAGGATGGAATGGTTCAGTGATTATTGGGCCTAAAAAACTAATACATATTAGTTCATATAACAAAACAGCTCAATAATCTTTTGTGTAAAACTCATGTGCAATATTACATTTTTGTTGTTGTTGTTGTTGTTTAAATATTCCTTTTATTAGTTTGTCTGTAAATTATATAATATATATGTTCTATATGACAAATATAATATAGCATAACAATTGATGCTGTATATTTTGATTAGCTTTATATCCTGGAGGGGTCGTTTATAAAAGGAGGCCTTGGATACTTTCCTTAGATACTGTTTAATTTAACCTTTTCTGAAGATCATATTATAATATATAAAATCTAGGACTATAATGTTGGAATTTTGCTCAAATATAATTGTGGTGTAAATGCCTTAATTGGCATGATTGGGTTTCCAGAGGCAAAGTGAAATGGATTGTAACTTTACAATTGTAGGCAACAGAAATGAAGCTAATTTATGCTTTTATATTTAAATTTCTACAGACATTTGCAAGCTTAGACCTAGTCTTGGCAAAGTACATACCCAAAACACCTACCTTTTCTCCTTCATAATGTGGAAATCAGCTTTCATGCCTCACTGTTATTTTTTGTACCCATGGTGAAGGAAATAAGAGAACCACTTGAAATCCACAACAAAGCTGCTTGAGATACATCAGTGAATTTATTCTGCTGCCGGTTGACACTGATTATTTATTAACAGCAGTGCCTTTGACGTGAAGCAACCACATGGAATCTCACATTGCATATTTGAAAAACAGCATGATCGCTCACTTTTTCTTTTCTTTCTTTTTTTTTTTTTGAGTTGTGGACAAAACTTCAACATTGTCAATAAATCATAAATAAAGTGATGATTATTTACAGGAACTTTATTTGTTCTGGCTGATTTGCAGAAGCATATACTGAGAAATTTAAATTTGAAAAAGATACATACCAGCATAAACTGTAGAAATATGTTCACAGACAGAGGGCAGTTTAGTGTTTCAAGAGGTACTTCAGTTACATGATAGTGCTTCCAGCCATATTGAAAATCTCATTTTCTGTTATTCTGTGGTAGTCTTGCAGCTGACAGTGCCAATGACAAGCCCAGTTGATTCATCTCCGGTTTTGACCAGCCCTTTTCATCTGGATGTGGTCGCTTGATGACAGCAAGAGATGAACTCAAATCAAAAGCATTAATTAAAAGCCCCAACATCTACTGCTGCTGCTCCTGCTGCTTCCGATTGTGAACGCTGACATTGATGCTGATCTAGAATCAGTTATTGAAAGTGTTAGAGGAAAGCAGATCATAATAATGAGAAACTTTCATTGTTGGCCGCCTCTGGTGCATGACAGAAATAGCTTTCCTACTGAGTTGGGCTGGATTATGCAACACTCCGAACTAGGAATTCATTGGTTTAAAAATCAAACTTTTTATAAAACTTTTTATAAAACAAAAGAATACATATTTATTTTAATTATTTGTAGGCTACAGACTGGATTAAAGTTTTTGAAGCTCTGCAGTGGCATCTGACATCAATGAAGATATGGGCATTTTCAACAGATAGTTTGCCTCTCTGTGTTTTACTTGCAAAACTAGGCAAATTATTCCAAATTAATAAATGTTTTCTGTCTTTTTGGTATAAGTTCTGTTATTAACATTATTATCGGTTCTTGTTTTTGGTTCACTGATTCATTTGATGAATATTATATATATAGACTATGCTAGAACTTCGATGCTGCAACAAGTCATGACAATATGGGAACGTCAATGAGCCAGTGTCTGAAGCACGTGTCTACACACAACAATCTGATTGGCCGAAAGTGAGGACGTAGCGACGCAGTGTAGTATGTCACTGAAACCATAAATAGATGTCAAAGAGCTCCCTTGGGTCACAGATCTTGCCCTCTGTGCAACCAAGCAGGCGGTCCATGCCATTGGTCGTTCAATGGCTCCTATGATTGTAACGGAGCAGCACCTGTGGCTTAACCTCACATGGATCAAGGATAGGGATAAAGCTTTTCTCCGAGATGCACAGATTTTACCTTCTGGCTTGTTTGGTGATGCAATTAATGCCATTGTGGACAGATAATAGGCCAAGTGACAAACGTAGCATTCAAGGAACCAATCCCTCGGGCCCACTCCACTAGGAGTGTTGCGCCTTCCAAAGCTATTACTAGGGCTGCATCCTTACAAGATTTCTGTGCTGCAGCAAGTTGGTCCTCTCCGCACACATTCATCAGGTTCTACAGTCTGGATGCGGATTCAACCCTAGGGTCCTTCAGGGTTGACTGGGGTCTGCGCTCAAAAACTGTCCGCGCAGAGACACAGCCTTGTTAGGCAGGCACTATCCCATGGCGTGGCGGCGATGGTATTTAAGCTGCAATGCCATGAGGAAATTCCACTCCGAAGGGAAACGTCTCAGGTTACGTATATGTAACATAGTTTCCTTGAGAAGGGAACGAGACACTGTGTCACATTTTCACGCCCTGGTCATGCCAGTGCACCTTCTTCAGACAATAAGAATCTGATGACACTGATTTCAGGTGTCTATTTATAGTTTCAGTGACGCACTACGCTGCATCACTGCATCCTCACGTTCGGCCAATCAGATTGGCATGTGTACACATGTGCATCAGACATTAGCTCAAACGGAAACGTTCCTATAGCATGAACGACATGACACAGTTATTCGCTTCTCGGGGAACCGGGCTACATGTATATTTTATTATTTATATATATATATAAACTTGTTAGTCAGTCATTATCAGTGATTATCTTTATATGCTCTCAGGTGTACACTTCTATAATTTTTTACTTGAAAGGTCTTAACGTACACACATGCATTTTAATAAATTATATTAATGCATAACCATAAATAAAGAGTGGTGCAGATCTTTGTATGCACTGCTTCTTATCCTAAACCTTTTTTTGTGCATTTGCATCTATCCATGCACTTCAGTATTTGTCATATACAGTATGTGAAGTGACATCCATGCTGAAGCCGAGATTCTATTGCCTATTTCCATCCATCCGTTTCGGATGTTTGGCATGCTCTCTTGATGAATTACTGAGCATGCCAATCATTGAGTGAACACAACCTTTCTTCTGACTTGGATGAATGCACATTTGATATAAATAATAAAACATTAACCACCTTGCCTTCATACCTTGTTTCTTTCTTTCACTGTCACATAGAAAGACATGTCATTTTCTTTTTGACCTCCTTCCAGATTTCCATCTCCCTGTTCATCCCACTCATCTCATTTCCTCCCTCCTGCTTCCTCTAAATTTAGAGCGTGGCCAATCGCGCTCTAGAGGACGCAAGCAACACAAACATGGATTAGAAGTGCAGTTCCCCTGTCTTACAGAGCACCCAAACCTCTCGTAGAAATATTGACCATCAGCATAGTTGATTTTATTTACATCTAAACTATGACAGACACCAGTATGGTGTGGGTGTTCTATATAAGTTTAGCTTTGGTTACATATCAGGTATCTTTACCTTCAGTGTGACCTATATAAATCTTCAGGGCACAGCAACTGAATCTTCTGATGAGTTACAACTTGTTTATGTTCGCCTATCTTTAAACTCTGCCCTTGCTAGTTTGACCTCTAAAAACTCTGCAGTTACATTTGACACATACGCTTTCAGCCAGCTAATGATCACTAACGGTATTCCAATGCATTGGACAGGACACCTGAAACTAAAGAGTTTTCTTGTGATGACGTATTTCTTTAAATAGCTAGTAGCCTCTATAGTTTACGTCACAGTTGTGAATCATTAATCGCTACTTGCTAAAGCTAGTCGGAAGCAGGTAGTATAAGGAGAAAGGACATTTTTATTCAGATAATTTTTATTGCATATTTCTAACAAACATATGATGCAGAATGTATTACAGTATTTTTGACCTGGTTTTCTAGAAGAGAAAGACTATAAGCTTTATGTGTGTAAATCTGCCACAAGTTCATTTTGTCAACTTTTAGGAGTACACATATAGATGACGACCTCAAACCTAATACACAAGCTACTACCAACTACTTCTTCCCAGATTCTGAAGTGCACATATAATCCCATTACTATCTAATGTGTTGTAAGAGTTGTAAATAAGAGTTCTGCAGGTATGGTGTATTTTTGTAAGCCAAACCTCAGAGTCAGCATTTTACCACTTCTGTTTTCCTATTTCTAAAGTCTTTGTTTTTTTAAATGGCTTTTTGGTTAAATATCTAAAATAAGGTCTGTGGTGAACACAATGTCTGCATCCGAAATTGCATACTTCCCTACTGTATATTAGGCCAAGAAGAGTATGTGACAAAATAAGTATGTCTGAATTAACATAAAATGTTATAAAAATAAAAGAGTAGGCAAAAAGTACCCGGGTGACCTACTACATCGGGCGAGATTCTGAAATGCGCATACAATGAATACTTTACTATCCCATGAGGCAACGGGAGAGGATTTTGTGAATGGTGGTGAAGCGACGCAACTTATGCTGTTAGGTCACGTGATAATGACCGCAAGGCGAATGTATAGGCTATCCAGATTACATTCATACTACACACACTCATACTATATAGAACATACTTTTTTAGCGGTCGTGAAGTAATTACTTGATATAAAATACAAAATAATTACTTACTTATACCATATACGTTCCTACTCAAGAGAGTATACGATTTTGGACGCAACCTTCGACAGTTAAGCAATATAACTGAGGCTGTAGGTCACATGACAAAAGAACATACCCTTTTAATGGTAGCGAAGTTCATTCCTCATTAAATGTAGTACATTCTCAGACAATATGCAATTTTGGAAACACCAATGAACTAAAAGCCACAAAAAACAAACTTACATTTTATTGGCTCTTCTTCCTCCTTTTGGTCTTGATGAATCTTTATACTGACACTTGTTGGTGTGGATGCATGAAATTTGTTTAACTTCACACCTAAGCTGTTTGTGTTTTTCTGTGTAAAATGACGGTTACAGAAACGCGCTGTAAAAGTTCACAACACAACCAAGTACAGAAACGCACTGCAAATAGTCCAGACCACAACGGAAATGTTTCCAGAGGACCCCAATAAGTGATAAACCCGGCTGGGACGTGCTTATAGCTCAAAGTCTACTTGATTTTATTGCTTCTTTTTTTTTTTTTTTTTTTTTTTTGCAAAATATACAGAGAGTTTATGACATACAACTTTGTATACAATATACAAAATTTATTAATATGTTCAATGCCATCAGAATGCTAATGAGAAAAGAATAATAAAATAATAAAAAAGAACATGAGGGAAAGATGTTAATCTATACATCAGTTACATTGTACAAATCTTTTCATGTTATGTTTAAATAAGTTTCATAAGAAATGTTAGGTAATGCAGGGTCCAAAGATGAGAATGGCAAGTTTTAAAGTTGAGACACACACACAGATATATAATGCATATTTTAAAAACTTTTTTTTGGTATAAAATGTAGGCCTATATTTGCAACAGTTATGTTAATAATCTTAATAATAAGATATTTCTGGTAATAACAGCTATTCAGCTGATGGACACCAAGTTGTGTTGTCATGGAAACATCCCAGGTGAAAATAATGAGGAAATTACATTGTCTTTCGTTGCTTCATCAAGTGCGTTCCAAACGGCTACATAATGGCATTAGCCCTGCTCATTCCAAAGTCCCAACTTCAAGGGGTCTGCCGTCTGCCCTTCGAAGGGAGTAGGACATAGGGATTCTCACGAGCAATAAGCACGTCCCAGCCGGGTTCGTCACTTATTGGTGAAACATTTCTGTTGTGGTCTGTTCTATTTGCAGCGCGTTTCTGTATTTGGTTGTGTTGTGAACTTTTGCAGCGCGTTTCTGTACTTGGTTGTGTTGTGAACTTCTGCAGCGCGTTTCTGTATTTGGTTGTGTTGTGAATATTTGGAGCACACGTATGTTGTGAAACTGATGATGATGTTTTCTTAATTTGCGGGTGTTTTTCTATTTGCATGTGTTTTCTTCAGTTGCAGAGCGTTGAGCTCTCTCAGCCACCGTAGTAAAATACTAGTTTTATAATTATTATTATTATTATAATAATTTATTATTATTATTATTATTATTATTATTATTATTGTGTTAATTGTGTGATATGTGATTTAGAGTTTGATCGTGACAACATCGTGTTTCATTGAAGATGAGTATTTTATTGCTGCTGTTTGTGGGTTGGACAGGAGCTCTGTTGGTGCTGATTCAAACTATAACTCGGATTGATGACAGGCACACAGGTGACATTTTATTGCCTGACACTTCTCTGAAAGGTATGTATAGGAAGCCTAAGACTAAATATCTGTGTGGGAGTGAATGGGCAAACACAGTGCACACATAAATGAGGCCCCTCAGTCAGCAATTTTTTTTTTTTTATATATATAAAACTGAATGTGACACACTAGAGAATTGTTTCTTTCAGTCATGTCCTTCCCTGGAGCAAGGCGCAGGCATTAATGTGTTACTTTCTTTCAAATTACTCTATTTGTGTGTGTGCGTGTGAAAAATGCATGTCTCCTGAAGGCTTGTGAGGGCACTGGGCCGACTACCTATAGCCTACAGCATTTTAAGGCATTTTGAGATACTTCATTTTGGCTAAATTCAAAGGGAGGCTCTCCAGAGAAAGTGATCCCAGAATGCTGAAAATCCAGGGAAATACTGATTAAAAATATATTTCATCAAATAATGTTAAAAATGAATTCATCTCACTTATTTGTGTATTTTTATGCTTGCATGCTATTAGTATTGCTTCGTTAGCTTAGCCAAATGCTATTGTCAACATCAAGGAATATGTGCTTTACATTGAGTTGCTGTCTATAAAAACATTTCAAATGGTCTTACGAATTTTCTTAAAAGACAGCTGCCTATGTAGGTTCTCTTTAAGGGACGTCATCAGTGATGATTGATCATAAAGGCACTCCATGTATCCTTGGATACATGTTTTTGTACTGTCCCATAGTTGTAAACTGGAAAATAATGAATTAATTAGAGGAAGGATGTTTCTTTGTCATGTCAAAATATGTGTGTAAAAACTGTGGAGTATCAAATCCTCCTTTAGTCCCCTGGGTCTTCCCTTTGACCCTTCTCTGTCATCCTAAATCCATCCGCATGAGCACATACAGGCAATGCACACAAAGCCAAAAGGCAGAGCATTATGAATATATCATATATTAGATATGAATCATGCATACAAAGTTACAAATAAACATGAAAATAATGCTGCAGTCAAAACTGCTAACAGTATGCACACAGATCTCAGATTTAGACATTCATAGAATATATCATATTTTATTTTACCAAAAAAGTTTTTTTTTCTTTTTTTTTCACTCACGCACACACAATTTTATATATATATATTTATATTCATAATATACTATATATTTAATAGATTTTTTTGTCTTTTCTGGTGAGGTTTTTAGGTATACGTATTGCTCCCCTGGAATGAATGCCTTTCACTTCTGTATTCTGTCTCTTTCTTTTTCTCTTTTTGACTTCTAGTCTCAAAAGCAGCTATATTTGTTATCCCATCGTAACAATATTAAGACTGTTAATATGATAAATAAATCAAATATATTTATATGAAGACTTAACTACTTGTACACTTACGGTTACAATGAAAAATTCCACACATCTAAATATTATTCATCTTTGTAAAAACGAAAAAAAAAAATTCATAATAGTAATAGTCGTCACACTCTCGCAGAATTAACACATGCTTGACACTGAATGACATTGTGAAATATTGTCAACATGTGCAAGAAAAAAATCACAGTTTAGTTCATCATTCGAAAGGAAATAAATTAAAATGGATACTTGCGCAAAAAAAAAAACTTGATGAAAATGTATAATGCTTAAGTTAACTCAGCAATAACAATTACCATAATAATAATAAAAACAACAACAACAACAACTATATTGGAATGCTAAATAAGTTACAGGAATAACCTGATGATAAAGCACTGGAATTGAAAGAGCTTAAAGAACCGAAAGATCACCATCACACACATCGAGTATTTCAACATGAATCAATAAGAAGTGCGGATGGAATTCTGTTACTCAAGTCACCATGTTCAAAAACAGAAATGGAGAGAAAAAAAGAGGATGTATTGCCTTCTTGTTCACTTCTATTTCGTCTTGTGAGCGGACCTTATTTCGTTTCTCAGCCCTTTCTTGCTCTTTTTGTCTCTCCCATTCTGCCACTTCTCGCTTTACTTGCAGTTCATTAAATCGCTTGTTTTCCCCGTCGCTCTCTTCCCTCCTTCCTCAAGCCTTTTGTTACACAGGTGTTGTTCTCCTGTTGAGAGTGTTAGTGTTTGAACTGTCTCCTTTTCCAAGTCGATCCAAGGTTCCCAGCCCTCGATCCCTCTCCATGGTGGCAGAGGAGCCGGCGGATAGTGGCGGCTGCTGGGGGCCGGAGGAAGACGAGGTATTGAGGGTGGCGTTGGCCGACGCAGCCAGGTTCGACTTGGAACGAGAAGGCAGTGTTCCCGTCATGAGCGCTCCTCCGTCTCCCTCCTTTGTCGGAAAGTAATTGTGCAGCTGGTAGAGTGTGGCACGGTCGACTGTGCCATACATGGGTGGCTCCCCTTTCCTCCCCAGTGTGTACATCGATATATCTCCCATTCCTCCTCCGGAGTGTGTATGCGGATTGGGAAGCGTGGCTACTGAAAACGGCGGTGGGCCAGCGGCCAGGGGTGGGCCGAAGTTCTTGGGAGCGATAGCGGAGGTCGGGGACTGTTCGCGGGAGCGGGTCGGCTCCGCCGTCGAGCGTGAGCTGGAGCGGGAGGAGCGTCGGCGGAAGCGGTATCCCGGCAAGCGTAACACAGCGGAGGTCGTGCTGCGGAAGAGGTCAGTGCGCGAGCGGCAGCGCAGTTCTTTGTTGCGCTCAATGTAAATGTTGACAGCCAGCACGCCTACAACTTCCGCCAGGATGAACGACAGGCCGCCAAAGTAGAAGGACCAGCCGTAGGAGTAGTGCCACTTCTTGTCCTCGTCCTTTTTGGGGGAGATGTCGCTGAGCGCCGCAGAGATGTATACAATGACACCTATTATGTTGCTCAGGCCTGGATCAATTCAAGACAAAATAGTTTTTTTATTCTGTTAGTTTAGGTCAACAGATTAATTTTTAAAACAAAGCAAAGACTCAAAGAATCTGGAGGGAATTCACTTTTTAAATATTTTATATTTGTTAAAAAATATTTTAACATATTAAAAGTAAAATAACTGGTTAGTAAGACAAGGTAGTCTACGGAGTCCCTAAAGGGACACGGTGAAGAAAGAAAATATTAGATGGGAGAAAAAATATGTTTTGTAATGCTTTTGTGTTCTCAGGCAATTCTTTTGAGTTCCCCTGAGCAAGTTTACGTTTGCAAAACATTTGCAAGAGAACGCATAAGCATTGACTTGTTATTATTTTTCCTCCCATCTCATATTATTTTTCACCACCATGTCTCCTTAGGGGCTCCGTAGAAATCCGACACACAAAAGTGTCTCAAAAGTTTTGTGAATTCACCTCATCACAAATTTCTAAATTAGGATGCTATATGTGTCATAATGAGAAATGTTACCTGCCACTACAAACAAAATGCCTGCTCCCAAAATGATGTGTCTTTTGGTCTTGTAGAACCGACTAGATGCCACACAAACTCCACCTAGCAGCAATAATATGGCACTGAGGATAGGAAATATACTGGAGGCCCTGACTACACCTGAGAAGAGAAAAAAAAATGGCACAAATGAATGTTCAAATTGATTGTTTTCCCCATATACTGTAAACCCTAGCGCTCAAAATAATTAATTGGTTTGAGTAGAGCCAACTCAAATAAAAAAAAATTAGTTCAATAAAATTAACTTTTATGAGGACTTAGAACTTTCTATTTCTTTTGAGTGCACAAAACTGACACATTTTAAGTAATCTGAATTGTTTCATTGTTTTGAGTTTTATTAACTTGTTTCTTTTAATTCAGACAAACTTAAATTGAACTGAAACTGGGCTGGGATTTCTATTTCCAAGCATGCTTTGCCATGACACTCGAAAGGGAGAGTAAATGCTAAAATTAAGTCTTATATAATGTTCCTCTTCAGTCGGTCAGTCGACACCACGTCGAGACCGATGAATAGGAATCTCGCTAGAGAGGCCAATCTACTTCGAGTGAAACTAAAACAAGCCAATACACATTGGCATGCAATCATTTGCATCAGCCGTTCAGCCTTGCAGCGCGGGTATATAATGAGCAGAAGGTGCGATTGCACTTCAGCTTTTTGCTTCGGAGCCAAGCACTTCGATGCTCTCTTCAAACCTGACAAATCAGCTTTGTGAAACTTCAAGCCTCTTCAGGACCTCTCCACTTTGGTGCGGGCGTTACAGCACAGGAGCATGAGCGGTCTTTTTTCTCTCTCTTTGTTTTCTGTTTTTTGTTTTGTCTAAAGAGCAAACAAAAGTTGTTTTCACAGCTGGTAGGTGCGCAGGTGTGAGCACTCAAAGGCTGTTTTCACAGCTGGTACCAGCGAGAGAGAGACAGCGTGCAGACAGGTGCACATTCCTGTCTGTGTTCACGGTGACAGTTCCCCTGTGTGCTTCATCATCAGCGAGAGCAGTCCCTAAAAGAGCTTACACAGATAGAATGCGTCTTTTTAAAGATGAATTTCTATCTGTGTGTTTCTGGATGTGGTCGTTACCTGGGGTCACGGGATGGTTACGATCGCTGCCTTGTGTGTCTGGGCCTCGAACACGCTGAGGCAGCTTTTGTGGATGAGTCATGTACCCATTGTGGGAAGATGACCAACACGGAGCTGCGGTTGAGACTCTCGTTCCTGCAAAGGGGCGGAGTCCCTGTGCCTCGGGTGGTAGCGCGGGAGACCTGAGGATTACGGTGAGCGCGCTTCCTTCGGGGAACCAACCCCGTAGGAGCTCTCACCCCTCTCACGCTCCACAGCCAGTTGAGCCGCCAACGGAGCGCGATGGACCATCCTCGAGGTGTGTACCAGTCGTCTCCTTTGGTGCTTCCCGCGACGATCAGATGTCGATCGCTGCATCGGAGGGTGGGTCAGACCTCTCCGCAGATGACGACTCTTTCGGGTGTGTCAGCGGTGCCCGAGACGGACCCAGAGATGATGGCCATGCTTTCCCGGGCCACCAACAGGGTCGGGCTCATGTGGAACCCTCCACCGTGTCCTGAGCCCTCGAGGCTGTACGATTGGTATCTTGGGGTGCCGTGCGCTGGTTCTCAGCAACCCACCCCAGTGCCTTTCTTCCCGGAAGTGCACGAGGAGCTTACAGGGACATGGACGGCACCTTTTACTGCCAGAAACCGTTCCGGTGCCTCCTCCTCCCTCACCACCCTTGATGGCGGGGCAGCTAAGGGATACACGCGTTTCCCGCCAGTGGAGCGGACTGTTGCTAAGCAGCTGTGCCCTAACTCCACTTGGCGCGGAGAAACGTGTCTTCCTTCCTGGTCCTGTAAGTACTCGTCGGACCTATCCGGCAAGGCTTACAAGGCCTGTGGGGAAGCTGCCTCTGCCATGCACGCCATGGCGTTGCTGCAGGTCCATCAGGCCAAGGCACTGAAGGTCCTGCACAAGGGTGGTCATGATCCCCAAGTTCTCCAGGAACTTCGTACCGCGACGGACCTCGCGCTTCGTGTGACGAAGGTGACCGCGTGGTCATTGGGTCGTGCGATGTCCACCTTGCTGGTCCAGGAACGCCATCTCTGGCTGTGTCTGGCCGACATGAGGGAGAGCGACAAGCTCCGGTTCCTTAACTCCCCCGTGTCCCAGACCGGCCTCTTCGGCGACGCGGTCGAGAACTTTGCCCGGCAGTTCTCGGCTGTACAAAAGCAGACTGAGGCCATCAAGCACATCCTGCCGTGGTGGCCAGCTGCTGCCTCCACCACACCGACCACGGCCCTTCAGTCTGCTCGTTGCCAGGGGCGTCCTCCTGCGTCTGCCCCTGCTCCCGCGCCGCAGCAGCAGCCTCCATCTAAACGGCGCCGTGGAGCCAGTCGCAGGCAGGCCGCCCCGACCGCCCAGGCCCCCGCCAAGAAGGGTGGCAAAGCCAGGGGTAAGCGGCCCTAGGATGGGCAATCCAGAGATGGATGGGACTGCTCTCCAGGAGACGGTGATCGCACCGCTCCCTCCCTCGGAAAAGGGCTGGGTGGAAAATCTTCTGTTTCCTTTTATTTGTGTTCCGCCGCTGGCCTCAAAACCAACGGTACCCAAATTTTCAATAATAGAGCAGTTTCCTTCATCTCTGGGTCCGAAGAGGGCCCAGAGAGCAGTGGGGGGAGAGAATCCTCACCACTCTCATCTGTCTCTTCTATTGCCAGGGGGCAGCAGTGTGCGGTTCGAGAACACAACCAAGCCGCCTCCTGCACCTCCTGCCCCGTGGAACCAGGTAAGTGTTGCACAGCACACTCAGACTCCGCTACGGGCCGCCTCCCAGAGAGAGCCTCTCGAGCCGAGTCCCTGTGTTCCACCTCGCTGCCCCACTCCGGGTACGCCTACGGTCCCTTTGGTCCCGCTTGTACGGTCTCTGTGAGCCTGGTTAGTGCTCCCCAGTCCGTCTAGCAGGCTCATTCGGACCATCAGGCTTGGCTATGCGATTCAGTTCGCCCGGTGTCCCCCCAAGTTTCGGGCCATCCACTCCACTACAGTGAGAGCAGCCGATGTCCATGTCTTGCAGGCGGAGATCGCAGTACTACTAGCGAAGGACGCGATAGAGCCGGTCCCTCCAGCCGATATGAGGTCAGGGCACTACAGTCTCTACTTCAATGTACCCAAGAAAGGTGGTGGGTTACGACCGATCATGGACCTGCGACTTTTGATTCGGAGCCTCCACAAGCTACCGTTCAAAATGCTCACGCATCTCAACGACTGGCTCATACTAGCACACTCTCGAGGTCAGTTATGCGAACACAGGGACCTCGTGCTCAGGCACCTCAGCCTGCTGGGCCTTCAGGTCAACTGGGAAAAGAGCAAACTCGCCCCCGTGCAGAGGATCTCTTTTCTCGGTATAGAGTTGGATTCGGTCGCACAGACAGTGTGCCTCACAGAGGAACGCGCTCAGTCGGTGCTGAACTGCTTGAACACATTCAAAGGCAGGACGGCGGTCCCACTGAAATTCTTTCAGAGGCTCCTGGGGCATATGGCAGCGGCAGCAGTGGTAACCCCGCTTGGACTGCTCCATATGAGACCACTTCAGCACTGGCTTCAAGGCTCAGTCCCGAGATGGGCGTGGCATCACGGCACTCACCGGGTGGCAATCACACCGGCGTGCCGCCAGACCTTCAGCCCGTGGTCAGATCCCTCATTCCTGCGGGCAGGAGTCCCCTTGGAGCAGGTGTCCAGGCATGTTGTGGTATTCACAGATGCCTCTGCCACCGACTGAGGTGCCACGTACAATGGGCATGCAGTGTCAGGGGTGTGGACGGGCCCCCAACTGCATTGGCACTTCAACTGCCTCGAGTTGCTAGCAGTACGTCTCGCTCTGAGCCACTGGAGAGGGCCACTTCAGGGCAGGTACATGCTGGTCCATACGGACAACACTGCGACCGTTTCGTACATCAACTGACTAGGTGATCTACGCTCCCGTTGTATGTCGCAACTCGCCGGCCATCTCCTCCTCTGGAGTCAGAAGCATCTGAGGTTGCTTCGAGCCATGTATGTCCCCGGGGTGCTCAACCGTGTGGCCGACGAGCTGCCACGAGCTGTGCTCCCGGGAGAATGGTGACTCCACCCCCAGGCGGTTCAGCTGATCTGGAGAGAGTTCGGGGAGGCTCAGGTAGACCTGTTTGCCTCCTCAGAGACCTCCCACTGCCAGCTATTTTACTCCCTGACCGAGGGAACACTCGGCACGGACACAATGGCACACAGCTGGCCCCAGGGCCTCCGCAAATATGGGTTTCCCCCAGTGAGCCTACTTGCACTGACCCTGTGCAAAGTCAGGGAGGATGAGGAACAGGTCCTTCTGGTGGCTCCCTATTGGCCCACTCGGACTTGGTTCCCAGAACTCATGCTCCTCGTGACAGTCCCTCCCTGGCCCATTCCTCTGAGGAAGGATCTTCTGACTCAGAAATGGAGAACCCTATGGCACCTGCATCCGGACCTCTGGAAACTCCATGTCTGGTCCCTGGACGGGACGCGGAGGTCCTAGGTGACTTACCCCCAGAGGTACTTAACACCATCACTTCTGCACGGGCGCTGTCCACGAGACGTGTGTACGCCCTGAAGTGGAACTTGTTTGTCGAGTGGTGTTCTTCTCACCGAGAAGACCCCCGAAGATGTTCGATAGGGTCCGTGCTTTCCTTCTTGCAGCAAGGGTTGAAGCATAGACTGTCTCCCTCCACCCTGAGAGTACATGCTACCGCTATTTCAGCTTATCATGACCACATAGATGGCAAAACAGTAGGAAAGCATGCTCTGTTGGATTGCTGCACCCTACTGTGCACCCTTATTACTCCAGACTGAAAAACCTGTTGAGTCCTCCAACACCCTCGGCCCGGACATGGCGGAGCGTCCGGTGCCAGGCCTTTATCCGTTGAATCCTTGAGAACCGGATCTAGGCTGGGCTCCATATGTGTGACCCTACGGGGATCCCATATGTGTATATTCCTCCACGGCTGCTCCTAATGGAAGCCCGTGTCTTTCCCTTGGGCTAAGTCACCCATTATTTCATATGTAGTACGACCTTCGGGCTAGTCCATATGTATTCCCCACATAACTCTTTGAAGAAAGTGGCTTCCACAGCATTCTCCTTCCTAACAGAGAGGGCACGCTTTCCCAGTGTTATCCAATAGTCTCACTGTATGGGTTATCACGGAACAACAGTGACAGATGCACTCTGTGTAAGCCTCCTCCTATCGTCCTTCCAGGCAAGAAGGGGTAGAGGCTTGCACAGGGCGCTGGATGGGGTGCAGCAGCTGTGGCCCTTTGGTAGGGATTCCTATTCGTCGGTCTCGACGTGGCGTCGACTGACCGACTGAAGAGGAACGTCTCGGTTACATATGGTAACCCTCATTCCCTGAAGGAGGCGGCCGAGGCGGCCAGCTTTTCAGGCTTGGCTCCTCAGCAAAAAACTGAAGTGCAATCGCACCTTCTGCTCATTATATACCCACGCTGCGAGGCTGAACAGCTGATGCAAATGATTGCACGCCAATGTGTATTGGCTTGTTTTAGTTTCACTCGAAGTAGGTTGGCCTCTCTAGCGAGACTCCTCTTCGTCGGACTTGATGTGGCGTCTCCGTTCCCTCCTTCAGGGAACAAGGGTTACCATATGTAACCGAGACGTTTTTTTGTGCAAGATTAATGTTAAGTGGGAGATTTAGTTGTGTTTAATGTTTTGTTATGCTAGTTTAGAAGAGTTTCTGTTAAGTGGTGTTTTGTTTGGGGGAGAGGGGTAGTGCATCATGCGACAAGTGAAGCATGAGCTTAGTTTGAGAACAGATCTATGTTAAATGTTTTATATTGTTGTACTCATTTAGAAAGAGCTATACTATGCTAATGCTATCAACATATTGTGTTCCCAATTAGCACGGTAGCATTTATTGTATTAGCTAGATAAAGCTATAGCCAGGTTTCCACTACTAAAAATATTTAAGTTGTGAGTACATGATCATTTTAAGTTATGATTAGCTTACTCAAATATTTCAAGTTAAGAGCAATTAAAATATATCAAGTACAAAATAAAAATCTGCCAGTTCTGCTTACTTAAACTTTAAATTTCTTACCTTAAAAAAAAAAAGTGATGTAACTGATTACCAAAATTTTTTTTTTGCCAATTTATTCGGGTTTACAGTGTACCCCTATATTCAGAATGCACACATCATCGTATATGCCAAAAACATGCACAAATAAACACTCTTGACTCACGTAAAAGGTACTCTGCAGCATCCTGGTCATAATCAGCATCATCTGGGAAATGATTAATCTGGGAACACACTCCTCTCTTCAGTCCTAAAGAGAATGAGAGAGAGATCCTTCAAAAGTGTCACCATATTTTCTGGTTTCTGAACAAACTAAATAAAGTAGCACTTTAAATAAAAATTGACAAAAGGCCAAAAGAAAAAAAAGGGGTCTGAATGGAGTTCAGTCAAACAGTCGGTGAGGTGTTTTATTCTAAATAGATTCAGAGTAGATGTCAATGGCTGTGAGTCACCCCAGGTCAAAGGCGTCATGCTGTGCTCTCTCTCTCGTGTGATTTAAACCTTCCATTCATTCTAGATAACATGTTGGTGCACTGCATATTCCCAGTGTCTTCCAGTGCTTGCTGTCTTAATTTAATGCCAAGGTTATTATTTTCACACCTGGCTCGTTTGGTGCATTTGTCTCGGAACCTGGTGCGGTTTCTCCCTTAGTTCGGTTTATACAGCATAGATCACCTGAATGAGATGGTTTGGCCTGATTGATAACAAACTCTGGGGTGGTTCGGTTGAGGTGAGAAAGCAATCCGACCCAACGGACCCCATTTTTTCTCTGAATAACGCAGATTTACGTGTATGTACAGCTGGCTAATCGGAGGTCTGTAATCTGTATAAAATGACTGCAGAGAGCGACAAAAGGCTGTGAAGGAAAGGTTGTGCAGAAAGCCCTTAAATGGAAATTATTTTGACGTTAACCTTGTTCGCATGGCCGCTCATTTAGACTACTCCAAATTCACTAACATTAGAACAAGGTTAAGAACAAATTCATGTGCGTACGCATGTGTTGTGAATTAGGCAGAGATTTTTCGTGAGAAGTTCTCCTGTGCGTACACATACGGAATAAAAATATTAAAACATATATAGTGGAAATCGGAGCCATAGCCATGTGGGTAGCACTCTGACACATAGCGCAGTAACGCTTCGGCAACCTAAGTTTGAGTCCCAGTTTGTGGTCCTTACCACAGTCCCTGTCTCTCATTGACTGTCCTATCCAAAGGCAAAAATGTCCAAAAATATAACTTAATAATAATAATAACAAAAACATATAAAGTGGACTATGTAATTTTGTAATAAACCCTATTAATAAACATTTCCCTCAAAAATCAGACTAGTTTACATTATATAAAGCAGACAACAAAAGTGAGCAATATAATAAGTCAAAATGACTGTTTTTGTCTGGTTTGATTATTCTGCAAATGCAATGAGAGCACTGCAGGTACCTTTGACCTGCAATGACTCATCACATAATCATAGCCATTGACATGTACTCTTCAGGTTTCTAATGCAAATGTGGGAAAAAATACAGCCCATGTTTGTTTAAAACCTGTCTCTTGAGACCTGGCTAGAGCAAAGGAGGTACTGTGTACTGTTAAAACAACTAGCTTAACGTGAATACCCCGCATTGCAGAGCCCAGTGGCTAAATGGATTTGGAGGCCACGCTTACCACAATGCCTTCGGTAGCTTTACAATAACTCTAAAGCTAGACAGTGAAATCAGTTTGTGTTAGGTTTTTGACTGGTTTTGTTTCCTCTGTAGCACAGTACTATATATCACAAGCATGTAAAATGATCCTGATACTGAGATATATATATATATATATATAGTGAATATTTAGTGAATCAACCTGCATTAGGTTACACCAATAAAAGTAATTTCCAGTCAGGAAGAAATAGATCCTTTGGAGGCTAACAATGTCTCCATGTCTGTAGAAGCAGATGGACAAAATTGTATCGCAAGTTGACACATAAAATAAAATGTTGGCCATTTTGTAAAAGTAATAAGGCATTTGAGGCCAGGCTATTTAGTGAAATAGCCTTTATTATTAACACTCTTTTCAGAATTGATAATAATAATAATTGTTTCTTGAGCACCAAATCAGCCTATTAGACCGATTCTTCAAGGATCATGTGACACTGAAGACTGGTGTAATGATGCTGAAAATTAAGCTTTGTCATCACAGGAATAAATTACATTTTAATATGTACTAAAACAGTAATAGTTATTTTAAATTGTAATAACAGTTCACAATATTACTGTTTATTTTTTGTCAAATAAATTAGCCTTCATGAGCATAAGAGACTTCTTTCTAAAACATTAAACAATCTTAACTCTATCCCCTCCAGTGTTTTGTAAAAAAGTTGCCAGTTGCAGCGTTTTTGATAATTTTTACAAAAATTTCATGGCCCCCAGAATATTTTATTGTATGAATATCTGAACATGCAATATGTCAAAAGAAAGAAGAGATCCTCTGCTTTTAAACAACAACAACAAAACGTTTTATTCTAGCTTCATGCATTATTTTTCATCAACACTTGATTGTGGGTAAGTTTCATAAATAAATAAAAATCTTGAAAATTGCAATGCTTTTATCGCTTGTTTCTGCTCCTATTTTGCCTGTGCTTTGATCCAGAGATTCTTTACTCTTTCAGAAGATGCGTAATAGTGCCCCATACTGTATAGCAGTGAAAACATGGAGAGCCGGAAAATTCTGTCAATGACCCCAAACATGTGGTTCAGTTATGGTAATAAAAAAATAAAAAAAACATTGCGCTAGAGCACTTGAACTGCCCCTGCAAATAATGTATATTAAGTGGTAAAGTTCAAAACAGAGCTGCAAAAAATGAAATGTTAGGCCATCCAGACTGTACAACACAAGCTCAAATCCAACCATTTTCCCTTCATGAATCACTTATGCAAACTGCACAGGTGGGGACCTCCTTCATGCATCATTTCCCCCTCACATACATCCATACATGACCCAATCCTTCGCCCCCACACACAAACACAGCCGTTCACTTACCTTCCAGGCAGCAAATCCTCCAGAGGCCGGAGTGGGTGAGAGCTCCAGGATCCTTCTTGTCCTTGTTGTGTGGGTCATCCTGAGAGGAGTTGGCAGTGCTGTTGCAGATAAAGGCCCGAGCATACAGCCAGTAGTCCGTGCCAATGGCCACGGTCATCAAGGCAAAGGCTGCGAATGCTCCCACAGTGGCGAGAAGCACCTGAATTCCCCGCTCGCACCACACCATGGCTGGAGTCATAAACAAAAACACAGCTGTGGTCAAACGAGGGGATAAGAGAGCGTGAACAGGATATACGCATAAAGAAAGATTGAAATCGGAGCCCAAGGTTACAGGAAGAAGTAGATGAGATGAGTGTGTGATCCTGCTGAAGTGTTGGAAGATCCAGTTCTTGAGGACATTTTGAACCCAGATGCACAAATTGTCATCAGTGTGCCCAAATATAAGTTGCTAAGATCATGAACAAATGCCAATGCAACATTGGAGAAGAACGCACATTTCAGAATATAGTATAACATAAAAAACCTTAAAAGCCAAATATCACAATACAATGCAGAGGCCAGAAAGGTCATATCTTTTAGATCATAACCAAACTGCTCATAGTCCTATTGGGAATGTGTAGTTGCCAGGCAGCTATTGTGAACAGTCACGAGACAGTTGTAATTGAGATTTCTTTGCATGGATAGATCTTTTATATGGAGCAATTCAAGCATGTTGATATGGACAAAACATATTTAGGGCTACGGTCCATTGCTTTCTTGTAGAAGATTAGATTATTTGTTATTAATAAAGCTAAATATGTCAGCTGACTGCATGTCTACTGCAAAAAAAAACAAAACATAGCTGAACCAAAATCTGTCTGTTCAAAAAAATCACAAAAAGATCTCATACACTGCTATATTAAGTATGAGTACAATCATGTGACTGATATTTTATGTTTAATACAATGCTTATTTCAGTAACAATGATACAAATAAGAGTGAATATACATGGCCATCATTTCTTAACAACAAACTATCAAATTGTCTTCTTTTTTGTTCAAAATGAAAAAAGAAAATGGTTCATTGACATATTAAGGGAACGTTTACACGACAACAATATGCTTAAAACAGAGACGTTTTTCCTTTGAATTTTCCGCGCACAGACGACGGCATTGTCAAAACGATCCCCATTCACACGGACTAAAAAACCTGTATTCTGCTGCCAGGCCATTAGAGGGCGATGAAAAACTATAGACTGACCACGTAATCCACATGTGCATGACTTCATCGTCTTCAGAGATTTGCGTTCTTGTAGTTTACATGGAGAACGTTTTCAAAAACTTGCACTTTGAAACCCGTTTTCAAAAGTTTTGTGTTTTCAGACACCCAAAACGCTGTTGTAGTGTAAATGAATGGCCAAAAAGCATAAAAAGTTTTACGTTTTTAGTTGAAAATGGTGTCGTGTAAACAGCCCCTATGTCTATTACGTATTTGTTGGAGAGGTTTAAATACACATTACAAAATAACATAATGAACCCAAGCATGACAATCCAGCCCATCTTTTCAACATTTTTACAAATACAAATATATATTTTTTACTAGATTAGCTTGACGTTTGTTTTGTTACAGTGCAGAACAAAAATGGGTACTATATATCTATATACAGTCTATATATATCATGGTACAGACGTCACGATTCAGTACATACAGTCAGACGACGAATACAGTCAGTCACAGGCGATCCACACTCCAATCCAGAAGGGGGCGTGCGTGGTAATGCTGTTTGTTAACCGTCAAAACAGGAAAAAGAGAAGAAGAAGAAGAGACGATCTATGCACCAACCCAAAACAAGAGTTCAGATGCTTGAGCTTGCTAGTAGCCTCTACGCTGAGTTTCGGTTCATTTTTGTGACGCGCTTCACAAACTTAATGGAAAGGAAACTGAGACGGCAGAAAGCACATCCTGTTTTTCTTTATTTTACAAAAGCACAATGTTTTGTTTTTATTGTGAGTGTACACAGATAAAAATAGACCCTTTACAGTTTCTAATGATTTCTTACTCTTATCTATATGACCATAACTGACGGAGTATTTTAAAGTGTTTTCGCTGTTATAATGAGAGAGAATCATTTGGCATTGTGCCGATTTGTGTCGTGGAAGTCTCACTACTACATTGCAGTGATGAAATGCATGTCCTGGAAATGGGAAACCTCAGGTGCCGCTTCACTCGCTGCCTCCTCGTGGAAATGTGAAGTAAAGTAAAAAAAATTACAGTGTAGGCTACGGCACATCACGCCGCTAATGAATCAAAATCAAACCAAGTTCAAAATATTAAAAAGTTTGAATATATATATATATACAGGGGTTAAAGTGGGCCGGAACGGTCCGGAACTGCGTTCCGGCACCTCAGATAAATTAATAAATAAATAGATTCAAATCAAATCAAATCAAATCATTCTCATCAAATTCAATGATTCTCATCATTCATCAAATCAAAACTGAATATCACCGCCTGGCCGCGCCTTCACAAACACGCTTCCCGACGTTACGTTCTCACGGTTCTCCTGTCTGATTGAGCGCATCTGCACCGGTTCACGTCTCCCCTCCCCACTGAACGCCAGCGGTTACTAATGCGTGATTGCACTCACGGGGGTTGAGCGCGGTAAAGTAAGTTTTGGGTTCGATATTCGCCGGACATTTGTTTTCCCTTGTAATATATTTTATTATTTATTATTATATTATATATTATATTTATACCTGAGAATGCTTTGACGCGTTTCCACAGCGCATGATACTTAAGGGAACGTCTGCCAATTCCACCAACTGCGTTAAACGTAGACTATAATTTGTATTATTTAAAATTACTTTTAACATTTAAAAACAGACGTTTTCAAATTCCAAAGCTTGTAGAAGGTTCCTATTGGCAATACTGACTTACAGCTTTCCTGGTAGCCTTGAGTAAATTAACTTGTCTCAGAAAATGATTCATAAAACATATAAACATCAGTTGAGCCTGTTTACTTTCTTCACTGACACAGACGAAAATGAAAAGACTATCAGTCAAAGTTCAGCTTTAGGAGGGGAAAAATTAGGGAATAAGGAGACTGAGAGAAAAAGAAAGATGAAGATGAGGAGAGAGCAGGTATTGACAAATAATCTAATGACAAAGTTTTAAAGCTATTTCTTATCAAATTTGTTTTGGCCTTCAAAAGCCCTAAATTGCACATATGTTGGCCAGAGAAATCCAAATTTTCTCGGGGGAGCATGCCCCCGAACCCCCCTAACTACCACACATTTCTGTCAGTTTTGGACTTCCCATTTTTAGGTTTGTGAAAAACAAGGTTGTGTTGTGGTGTTCAGCAATTTTTACATAGTATCGTCATCATATCAGTGTAGATGTAGATGGACCAAAATAAAAACATTAAAATAAGTATTAAATAAGTATTGTGATACTTGGTGCCACAGTGACAATCTTGTCCCAAAAAGTATTGCTATACCACGATACACAATATGTTGTCCCACGGCGAGTCGTTTTTCCCTATTGCACCAAAATAAAATTTGAGGGTTCCCCCACCTGCCAAATCCCACTTTAACCACTGTATATATATATATATATATATATATATATATATATATATACACAAACACATATATATATACACACACACACACACACACACACACATATATATATAATGTTTCAGTACAATATAACATGTCTTCGTGACCTGAAAGTAGCACCGATATGTTACCATGGACAACGGTGAACTACACAATTTAGCGGCCATTATACAAAAATATTTTACTGCTCTACAATTGACCAATCGAGAATTCCAGATAGAGAGCTGAGTAATAAAAGACACAGTGAACTCAAACCAAGCATAATGCATGAACTATGAACTCTTCTGGAACATCTTAAGATGTCTGCAAAAAAGTTTCCTGATAAGACAACAGTAAGCTGAAAATTATGCTGTCATACAGTGGAACACATTGAGACTCACTCAAGAGCATTTCACTAAACATGATGACAAGCATTAGACACGGTGGTCTCAGCACAGCACTGGCGGCCATTAATGAGATCCGATTACCTGGAGGAATGTGTCTTCCCTTCCCATCCATCCCTGCAGCTCTCCAATCCTTGTCACTGAATATTGTGCCGACCAGAACGTCCAAGCAGCATCCATCGACTGTTATCCCTCGCTTTTTCTTTCCCCCCTCTTTCACACACCCCTCTGCTCACTCTCTCTCTCTCTCTCTCTCTCTCTCTTTCTTTCTTTCTTTCTTTCTCTCTCCCCCTGTCTCCTGCCCGTGGGTGGGTGTAGATTTTCTAGGTTTCGCTGCTTTTCTCCTCTTAGAGAGATTTCATGGCAGGAATCCTACTGCTTCTCCTCCTGAGGAGGAAAAAAAAGAGAGAATAGAGAGACAGAACATGTTTAAGGTACATGCTGGAGAAAAACAACAGCTCGAGAGTGTGTTAGTGCCATTAAATTATCATTATCATGACACCAGTACGGTTTACGTGTATTTCATCCAGACGAGCAGTGATTCTGGATGGTTACATCGCCCATACATCCGCGGGAAGAGTAAGGGATATATAAAGAAAAAGAGAATAGAGAGAAAGCAAAGACAGAGCGTGCGCCATTCCGTCACCATGGCAACAGCGCATTCTGAAGTCGAGAACAGAACAGGATGGTGTGTGTGATGTTGGTGAGTGAGGTGATGCTAGTGTGTGTGTGTGTGTGTGTGTGTGTGTGGGGTGTGTGTGTGGGGGGGTATTCATCATAACATACCTAGTGATTTGCCAAACCCTGGACTGTCATGGATGTTCAGAATGCACCTGGTGTGTGCTTTTGATCAACACTCTTTTCTGACCGTGTGGTGATGCGGTAATGACATGCACAGCGAGGACAGCTGATCTGTTTCCCCCCATGACGAGCTCACTCTAATAGGCAGTTACTTAGAGTTCTGTTCTGTTATGTTCAGAGTCTTGTGTCACTCTTGCTCATTCTCAGAAACAGGAACCCAAATGGTAACAAACACCACAGCCAGACACACAGAAAGGAAGTTACACAGTGTTTAGGAACAAAATAAGTTAACACAAAAATCAGAAATCCTCCAGGAATATACAAATGAAAGGTTCTTCATGCACACTTACATTAATTAAAAAATATTTTAAAAGTACAATATACCTTTAAAAAATAAAAACTATAAAAAAGGTTTAATATAGAATTATAGCAAGAAAAATAAAGCATTGATTAATTATTAATAATACTATTATTGTTATTATGCCAATGTAAATTTATTGATAAAATAATAGATGCATGAAACTTTCAGTCTCTTTTATTGAATATTTTCCCACACTATATTATGCATGTAATGAATTTAATAAATGATTATTATTACGGACAATTATTCTTGTAACTATATAAATATACTATTTTTAAAAATATATATTTAAATTTATTGTAATTATAATTAAAATGCATGCAGTTTTCGCTCACAAAACTTTTAGTCTCTGCAAAGATCCTAATAAAATTGTCACTCATCTTAAATATTATGCTTATTTTATATGATTTAATATTATCATTATTACTATTACAATGATAACTTTAAATGTAATATTTTATTTCTAATATAAAATACTGAAATTATATCAAATACTTTGAGGCACTAAACAGCAGGCCATCCTCGGGTCACATATTACACAAGTTGAGGATTTTAATGATACATTTGAATGAACTTCTCTTGGGCACTAATGTCCTCCCAGCACTGAAACATTCACATAATATGGCAAGCATGTGTCATGTCTGATAGGACTACAAAGGATTCAAGCCTTGCAGGAATGGATCGACCTTGCTTATCTCATACAACAGGAGGAATACATACAAACCTCTTCAGTAATTTCATTTAAACTTCACATGCAGCCAGTTACATTGCTTACATGATTGCTGTTGTCACATATAAAGCATTTAGAGCAGTTAAAAGTGACCAATTTGTTTTTTTATTAAAAACACAATATAAGCACCACTGGAGACATTTGCGTCTTTGGTGTGAATGAATGAATGAATGAAAGAAAGGAGAAGCATCAATGGTTCTGATGTGGACTTACATTTGTTGTTAGGCTATATAATATACGTGCATAAATCATGTAAATCACCAACATTTTTCAAGTAAAAGTGTCAATTAACATCACAACCCTTGGTTGTAAATCAGTGCCATGCACTAGTGCAATGATATTGCATTGCCAGCCAACCTTCATTCGATTAATGATTTGTTGTTTTGGTGCTAAAAGGAATGATACAACATAAAACCAATGAATGATTTCCCCCAGCCATGAAAATGACTGACAGATGTTTCTCCCGAGACCGTTACTAGAAGCGTTCAGTCCGCGCGCGTCTCCTTTGAGCGCGCTCATCTGCCATCTAGACGCTCGTGAAACGACTTACAAATTTCACAATATTCACAAACAATTGAATATAGAAACAACATAAAACACGTTCGTTAAACATAAATGATACAAAAACTGACTCGAATGAATCACTAAACAATCGACTGAAGCTTCCACACGTCAGTAAACCGACCAGACAGCGTCCGTTAAATTTCACGATTCATTTCTCATACTCTGTAGTCTGTACATATATCTCAACGAATCTATTTAAAATGTTACCAGTCGTATACAGTTGTAAATACTTGATGTTTTTTCGCCTTACCTTTGCAATTTAGACATGTATCCCTGTTGCTTTTTGGTCGTAATTCTTTGAGGCGGTTCTGGAGAGGCGGTGAATGAGGGGGCGTTAAGAGACAGTTGTGCTCATATGAATAAACGATGGTGAAGCAGGAATTGTTAGCCGACAGGACTTGGTTAATATTGATCAAGAGACAAATCACAGTTCTCTAGGAACATGTCTGCAGGATGACAGACCCGAACTAATGGAACAAATGAAATGGATTCTGTCAGAAGGTGAAGAATGGACTGATTGTGGCTGTTTGACCATATGCCTAATATTTAAAAATGGCACTAACATTTATTATTATTATTTAATTACTTGACACACTTTTTCATCAAGCATTTCATCTCTTGATCTAATCTAATTTGAACCTTGTTTAATACGGCTAATGAGGGCACTATATGATAGGCTATGTTTGGCCAGATTAGATTCCATGTTTATTAGCATTTTATGGCATCACACATGTGTCGTGGTGCTCACGCGTTCAGCGTGTTCACGAAAAAAAAAAAATTGTTGAATAAAGTAATTATTTTAGGGGGGTTCTGGAGAGGCGGTGAATGAGGGGGCGTTAAGAGACAGTTGTGCTCATATGAATAAACGATGGTGAAGCAGGAATTGTTAGCCGACAGGACTTGGTTAATATTGATCAAGAGACAAATCACAGTTCTCTAGGAACATGTCTGCAGGATGACAGACCCGAACTAATGGAACAAATGAAATGGATTCTGTCAGAAGGTGAAGAATGGACTGATTGTGGCTGTTTGACCATATGCCTAATATTTAAAAATGGCACTAACATTTATTATTATTATTTAATTACTTGACACACTTTTTCATCAAGCATTTCATCTCTTGATCTAATCTAATTTGAACCTTGTTTAATACGGCTAATGAGGGCACTATATGATAGGCTATGTTTGGCCAGATTAGATTCCATGTTTATTAGCATTTTATGGCATTACCCTAAGATCCATTAAAGATCCATGGCCATAAATTCATATCTAAAAACAATGATATCAGAAATTAAAGCATATAGCCGTATTCTAAATAATTTCACACAATATTAGCTTAAATGCACTTAAAATATTAAAAAGAGAACATTTACAATATCAACTGACATGGTGACTGGTTTTCTAACTCACATAAAGGAGAATTAACACTTCGGTTAATCTGTCAATATTGATTTCAGGACTCCTGAATAAGGAACTCTCCATATGAAAAGGAAAAAAAGGCATTATATTTTACAGAAAAATAATAATATCAAAAATCAGTTTGCTTTAAGCAGTCAGCAAGATGGTGCAAGATGTCTGATCTCATCTATCCCTCACTTTCAAGTTTGGGGACCCCTCATAAAACATAATTCATGTCATTTCGAGCATTGCAATAATTAATCAGACTTGACCAACCAAAAATTTGAGGATTCTTGTTGGAGAAATGGATCGGAAATGGAGCACATGCACGGTGGTGTGAGTATTAAATGTTGTACGTGTTATGTATTTATTTTTAATATGATGAAGATATGCAGCTTCATGTGTTCATTTGCTCAGATGTTCCTCAGTGTTCTTTCCTCTGAGAGAGAAAAAAGGGAGAGAGACACACACAGACATTGTTCGCCCACACATCTTCAGGTAGGGAAGAAGCGCTGATAATCAGCACTCAGTTATGTAGTGCTTCAAATGGTTTGAACACATTGAACACATGTATTAGAGACTGTGGTTCCTTATTCATGTGGGTGTTTATTCTGTCACCAGGGTATTTATGCCATCAAAGCAATTCCTCTAATTCAAGTGATGCTGTTGTTGCAGCAATAATGTGATCGTAGCTTTAAACAACAGGGAGCCTCTCCTTAGAAGCATGGTGCATTGAGCACTCTGGGTAAATTTCCCAAGGTCTTTCAAGGCCATTCTATCATAGTTTGACATGAGAAAGCAGGAATCAATGGAAATTTAATGCATGAAAGTCGATCCTGAATCTGAAGCACATGGGCCAAACATTAGCAAGTGCTCATTGCTGATGCACTGACCCATCCATTCACACACTCCTCCACCGTTTACTCATTTCTTCACAATCAAGTCATAGTCACTCATTTGCCCCAAAGTTCCTGCCCCACAGACATGCTTGCATTTATTTGATTATGCAGATTTATTAAAGGGTTAGTTTTTAGTTCAACCAAAAATTACATTTCTGTCATTAATTTCCGTGTCAGTCTCTGATGCTGTTCACATTGTAAACACAGCGCAGTGCTTCCGGGTTCTATCAGAACGCTGGCTCAGAATTAGTCGGCATCACACATGTGTCGTGGTGCTCACGCGTTCAGCGTGTTCACGAAAAAAAAAAAATTGTTGAATAAAGTAATTATTTTAGGGGGGGGGGGGGGGGGGGGGGGGGGGTTGCACATAAAAATGATTCTCGTCACTTCATAATATTAATAAGGTTGAACCACTGGAGTCACATGGACTATTTTAACGATGTCTTTACTAACTTTCTGGGCCTTGAAAGAGGTAATAACGTTACAGGGGTCAGACCCATACAGAAAAAAAAAAAATTGAAATATATTTTAAAGTGTCAAAAATATATGTGGCATATATTCCAAATACATTGAAATATATTTGCATTGTTGTTCACTTATATTTATCATTTTGAAATATATTCTGAAATATAACAAAAATATATGATGTTAAGTGTGAAATATATTTACATTTATAACATGTAATGTAAAATATATGACAAAATATATGGTCATAAAATGTTTAGCTTGCTAAAGAAGGGTCGAAAATGTATTTTGATCATAGTAATTCCTCTACCTTTTCCCCTATACACAACAGTAGGCTACCATATTTCACTACTGTATTATGACACACAGCTATAATAAATACTGTACTTACATTTAAATGACTGCAATGTAAAATGACAGATAGTTGCTTTCCTAGGACTATTAGGCCATATTAGGTGGCACGCCCAGGTGAAAAAGACGTACTATTAAATATATAAAAAATGTACTTGAGTATGTTTTTAGTACAATACAAATATACTTTAATGCATTTTTAATACATTTAACAGTACGTCTTTTTCACCTGGGCGTACCTAACACTAAGTGCAATTATTAGATTTATTGTTGTGTTTTATTGACATCTTTCCTGAAGTCATTTAAATATTGAAAATATGCACAATATTTATGATGCAAGTATAACAGTGACACTCCAACAGTGAAGTGAAAATGTTAACTTTTTAAATGTCAAAATATTTTAAATGAAACAATTTGCAAAAGTTAAAACATATATGAACATATGTTGTTAGTAAATATATTGACATACAAATATATTCACATATTTAACTAAAATATATTTTCAAGAAAAATAAATATATATTTACATATATTTAACTCAAATATATTTATTGGGCCAATTTCGAATATTTGCATATATTCCAAAAATACATTTCAAAATATATTCTGAAAATATATTTCAAATATATTTCTTTTGTGTATGGGGAAAGCTCTCGGATTTCATCAAAATGATCTTCCTTTGTGTTCCAAAGATGAATGAAGGTATTACGGGTTTGAAACGACATGAGGGTTAATTAATGACAGAAATGTAATTTTTTGGTGAACTAACCCTTTAACTGTGGTTTAATTCAAATGTTTAAAAGAGATACGGTAACACTTTAGAATACTGTTCCATCATTAATTAATAACTATACAGGAACAAATGAGTAACATACTATTAACATTCTTGTAATTACTATTAACCAACAAGAAACTCTGATTAACGAATTAGTAAGTTAAAGCGCAGAGTAGAAGTTCACTATTAGTGACTACTATTTTTGATACCTCACTGAAGACTACTAAGAACTACTATATACAGGTTCATAATTAATATTAATAATGCATAATAATATAAGGTAATGGTAACCCATTAGTAATGAATCAAGTGTTACTACATCTTTCTAAAGGAACTACTAATAATTTGGATCAAAATTTCTTTAATAAAACCTAGCATTGGTCTCGTTCTTGGGTGTTATTTAAACTGCTGAGAATATTAAAGAAAGGTCTCTCTGATCCAAAACTACATCGACCTGCATATATAGAGCAAGATGAAAATGATTTGAATGTAAACATGTATAGTTGTCAAACAATAATGAAAACCAGTAAACCACATTATGAAAACCACAAGGCTGAAATTCGTCATGTGATCAATAAGTGATCACAAACCCTTAAACAGACAACTTTAGACTCTTACCTGCATGTTTTTCAATACATTTTTAGTGAAACTGTTAAAAATGTTAAAATCTCAAAAACTAGCAGGGTGAATCTCATGAAACATGCCCTGGTTATATTTCACCCTACTATCAGAAGAAATATGTAAATAATGTATACAATTAAAAAAATTATATGTAAATTGTTTTCATCCTATAATTAAGCAGCCGCTCATTCTTATTACTCTAATAGAAAAAAAAAATTCTTGTAATGTAATTATCCTTTTTTTTTTTTATGTCCAAAATAATTAGAAAATTGTCACAATGGAAAGATTTGTAATGATCTTGTAAAAAGCTTCAATGCCTTTAGGCAAAATCTAGTCTTTTTTCACTTTATTTTTAAATGTATTTATTTTGGGGAGAAATGTAACTGGACATGTTTTTACATATTTCCTTCTTCTGTTTTTTTAATACACAAAATACTTGTTTTACAAGAACATAATGAAATTGTAATTATAATGGAAACAGTAATGGGTATATGGGGTCACAACAGTAATCATGTCCAATTTTGCCCTGCATTTTTTAAGCAACAAATTAAAGTACACGCATACAGTATGTACAGTAAAATGCATTGTGCACAAAATACAAGTCATTTAATGTGTACATTTTTTCAGTTTCTTAAGTTTTATTTAGCAAATTCCAGATTACAAAGAAGAAATGCCACAGTTTTAATAATAATAATAGTAATAATAATAATAACTGTCATCATCATCTTAAGTATCAGGCACAATTGCTTTGGCATTATGGAATGAAAGGCATGCAAAACTGATAACTAAAAAACAGAAAACTAAAGCCTGGAAGGTTGAGAGAGAGAAGAGAGAAATGAGGGGTAAAAGAGGGAAAGACATGTCAAATGAGAGAAGCAGCTTTAGCTTAATGGGACTTTGAGAGAGACAAATCAAGACAAAGGACAGCCCACAGGGATGAAAAATAAATGAGGAAAAGGGTGTGAAGATGAAAAAAATGTCATGCAAAATGGTACATACATATTTATAAGCCAGACCCTCAGCGTAGACCGCAACAACAACAAATGTCAAAATGTCAACTGAAACAGTGAGAACACAAAGATCATTATAACGCAATTATTAGCAAAAGACGAGAAACAAAAACAGATATTTACACGCTTGAGACTTAAAAGCAGACTAAATTTGTACCATCAGCATTGCTTGGATAAATATTAGGATCAAAAATCATTCCTCTCGCTCTTTAAATTTTCCATATATCATACTTTCACTCCTGCATATTTCACGTGTAATATGGCTATAATATAAATGGCTATTCTATGTATTTCTTTACTATCCAGCAGGAGCCAGTCCTGTTCTTTATAACTATTTATATTTCATAGCTATATATGTTTATATTTACACACAATAATGAACTCTATCAGATATAACTCTCTGGAAAATATTTCAAGCTTTTGTGCATGAAAATAGGGCATAACAGATCATTATGATAATATTTCTTAGTTATTTAGGGATATTTGTCTACAAAGGTAAATGTTTATGGATTAGGGAAAGGGATTTGGTGGTATAATAATCATACTGTACAAACTGTCTTTACTGCATTGCTCAGTCGATGCAGCATCCGCAGGCACCAGGTATGGAAATGCTGACTCATCTGCCTCATTTTAGTCAATGAATCGAATACAGATTTCATATACTGTAGCTAATACTTCAGTGCTTGTTTTGATGCACTATTAATGCTTGACCAGAAGATGGCGCAATATACCAGGGGCAGAACAACCATTCACTCAAGGTGGAAAACTAAACCATAGCATTGTGCTATTGAAGGCTTCCTCATGATGATTTCTGTTCTTATTTTTCATTAACCCATATTACTCTAAAACATGATCTCTGAAACACTGATGCAACACGCACAGGACTGATTTACAATAGCTTCTGTTGTAATATAACACGTTTACAATTCATTTTGTATAATAAACATTTCAATTAATAGTTGTAGTGATAATATTAATAATAAAAGAGAAGTAACCGCTGCATTTTTAAGATGATGACTGAACAGTGAAGGAGAGTAAATCTCTGGCATTCATATAGGAGTCAGCCTCCTTTCTAGGTGAAGGTAAATATGTTTAATACTGTATGTTCAAACGTTTCCTTTTTGTATCGTGCTATATCACTGCTAAACTTTTTTTTGTTTTTTGTTTTTTTGGAACATGAGAGCACAAGAAAACAAGGCATATTGAGGGCCGAGGGGCCAAGCGTACAACATCCCAGTAAGGAAACATCAGCCAGCTTTGTAGAACATCTACCCTGATGTACAAATCTAAAAACATTACAAATTGATAGTAAAGGACCAATCGGGCCCCCTGCACCTTTGCCCACGTGATAAAACACAGGTAAATATGTTGGACTACACTAGATGACTACTGCTCTTGATACATTATGTACAGAAATGATGCATCTTGTGCGCTGAAATAAATCTGCCACACCATTTAAAGAAATCCGCCACCTTTGGGGCACATTCGTGTCTTTTTGCTTTTGTATAAACAAGAAATGGAGAAATAGCCTCATGATGCTGATGATATATGAGGAATGAGGGGATGAAAAATGCTTTTTGATGTGCAATAAGATTTAAACATTTTACATACAAATTTAAATATGTATACAACTGTTCTCAACTATTTTCAGCAAGTCAGTATGTTGTACTTTTTCCCTATTTTCTTCCTCCTCCATACATTATTTCTATATGTATAAATGCTATTCCCTCACTTATTATTCTCGCTCTAAAAATCTGTTAAAACATCATTCAGGCACAGAATTGTAAGTGAAGTGCTTCCTCGTCTACCTCTTTTCAACTTAGCACCCTTTTCTCCATTTTTCTCCCGTAGTCTCTGGAGAACTAAAAGCCCCGGTGATCCTCTTACCTAATGTTATGCACATATTTCTGTTTAGGTATCGCATACGGAGGAATCTCTAACACGGAGAGGCGCTCATACGCATATGTGCGTGGTAGCGAGGGGGCGGGACAGCGGATGGGGGTGTGGCCATTGGGAGGGACTGAGGGGCGTGGCCACCAGAATGGGAGGAGTGGATGGTGTGAGGATAGGAAGAGGAAGAGGAGGAAGAAGCAGGTGGGAGGTGATAGCTGGCCCCGGAGGAGGGGCCCGAGGAAGAGGGCGGATTGGAGGGCCCGCTGCTTTTGGGCGGAGGCAGTGGGGCCTGGTTGAGCTGAATGGAGATGTCGCTGGACACCTCGGAGCCGCTGCGTCCGCGCTGAGGAGGAGGCCACGAGTCGGGGTGCAGGTACTGGCCGCTGTAGTCACTGCATTCAGACAGACGGGGGCGATACAGCGCAGGGTGGGGCCGGTACATCTCCTCCTCGGCGTAACGTTTCATGAAGAGATATACAGACATAACCCCAGCACCCTAGAAAGACAAAATCACTTGTTATTCAGTTCTTTTTAAATTCATGGATTATCATGGATAAAATGTTCCTACAACCTAACAGCTATCGCTGCAAATAGATATTCTGAGATATGGCACCTTTCTCTGTGAAAATCCTGTGCAAAATAAAACAAATTCTACAAAGTGTAAGGGATTCAGCTTGTGCTTTTCTTTTCTTGTCTTTTAAATCAGAAAACTTGCCAATTAAAAGTGCTCTCCACCCAAGGGGTCAAGGTTTGGCTGCTTGACATGACCCAGTTAGCTGTGACTACACCATCTGGGGGCAAAATCATCTTTTTGCATTAAAAGCCATTTAAAACTAAGGTATTCATGTAGTTTTATGCAATAAACATTTTTGTATTTTGCAAGAACAGATATCAATCACAAATAGTTGTTTTACCAGTGCTCGATTATTACAGAGTGTCTATACGACTAGATGGCAAAGCATATCAACTGCAATTAAGCTGAATGCCAATGCTAATTTCATATAACATATGATAGCATGAAGTAAACATTTTACGTTTGTACACTGCCATTCAAAAGCTTGGGGTAAGTATGATTTTTTTAAACAAAATAATACTTTTTATTCAGCAAGGTTGCATAGTGACAGTAAAGACGTTTCTAATGTTACAAGATATTTCTATTTCACATACATACTGTTCTTTTGAACTTTCTATTCATCAAATAATCCTGAAAAAATCATGTATCAAGGTTTTCAAAAAATATTAAGCAGCTGTTTTAAAATCTGTGTTTGTTTCTGTTTTGGGTGGGTTTTAGTTCAATTTCATTGCTTTGCTTTTTTATGTTTCCATGGTTGTTCATTGATTTACACCTAATGTAATTTCGTTAATTAGTTTCTGTGTATTTAAACTCTACGTTTGTTCTGTTCATTGTCAGATCTGGCATGTGTTACCGGTTGTTCCGTTTTGTTACCTGTGATTTCTGAGGTATATACCCGGAGTACTTTTGTTATCTTTGATTTTTTTTATTAAACACTAACTTCTGCATTTAGATCCAGCTCTTTTTCATTCATTGCTGCAACCGTGTGTGACAGAAGGACAGACCAACTCATGGATCTAGCGGCAGTTCGTATCCTCCTCTGCTCCCTCAAGAGACACACAGAGGAATTTTTAGACTTTGTCCATCTAGTACACTACGATGATGACGAGCGACGGACCTCGAGGGAGATTTCAGGCGTTTGTGGACTGGGTCCTGTTTCACTGTGGGTCCCCCTTTACCGTCGGCAAGATTTAGGATCAAAACACAACAGTCCATTCTGTGCACTTTGTGTCACCCGCCGCGACCAACCCAGCAGACAGAAAGGCAGAGCCCACCGCAGACAAAGAGCCTGAGCCTGCTACGATGTCAGAGACGGAGCCGACACATGAGCCTTATATCTCCACGGAGAAGAAAAGAGCACCAAGCCTGTTTTGTTGCCCAGCACTGTTAATGATGTCTTTGATGTTCCCGCCCTGCCTTCTACTCCCTCCTCCTCTGCCTTTTCCGAGTCGGCCTAGAGAGTCGTTCCTAAAAAATTCTGTCTGTTCCGTGTCGGCCAAGGAGGCCGTTCCTGAGATGTCTGCCTGTTCCATGTCAGCCGTTTATTAACCCCCTGTCTGCACTGCCCAGCCCTTCAGCCCTTTCCTCACTGCCTCTCATCAGCCCTTCATCTCCTCCTATGTTGTCCGCTTGGTGCATTGTGTATCCGCCTCTGGCTGATTGTTTGTCACCTCGACTCTTGACCTATTTCTCTACCTAGAATCTCAGAGCCCGCAACTCCACCTCTGCCCATCAACCTGTTGGTTCAACCGTGGCTCCTCTTTCCCTCAGCTCCAACTGGGACCGTCATCCCTACGGCTCCACCAGGCTTCCCCGTCCCTCCTGCTTTGCCTTCGTCATTCGTCGCTCTGCCTTCTCCATGGACTTCTGGGCCTTCGTCTGCGACTCATCCCTCCACCCCTTTGGCTTCGCCTTCCCTCCCGCTGGACCTCAGTCTTCCGGAACCCTGGCTTCGCCTCGGCCGAAGTTATGGGTAAAAAAAACCTTACTGAACCAAAACTTTTTAACAGTATTAGAGTTTGAGCTATAGAAGTATAGCTATCAGTACGATAGTAGGCTGTACTATAGTTTGTGATGGTTTAACCCTAAAACTTTATTACCATGTTTAAATTTGAATTAGTGTTTTTTTTTGGGTGATCTCATACTTTTGGACCCCACTGTCTATGCATATTCATCATATGAATATAAGTTGAGGTTACTGCAGACACTAGATGCTGACATTTACAAATTGCTGCACTGAACTTACTGAATTAGCATTTATGCAGCATAACGGAAATGTGTAGCCTTCACCCCTGCAAAAGCTAGGCTAAAATTAATGCATACTGATGAGGGCAGAGCTGTTGGTTTAGCAGAGAAAGCTGTTAACACAGCTGCATATTAATGAACTGAGCTCTGTGATAAGAGTACACACGCAGTCAGCTCAAGTGTTAACAGTAGCTGGTCTCTGTGACTGACCTCTTTGAGCAGGAAGGAGCTGGCAGCAAAGGCAAACGACCAGCCGTAGTGGTAGTGAAAGAACTGCTCTGGCTCTCGAGGCCTGTTCATCACTTCATCGTTGATACTGGAGATATACAGCACCAAACCGACCACTAAGCTCAAACCTGAGAAAGAGAGTGAAAGAGGATAAAGGCAGTAAATCATGGCTGAAAAAAGGAAAGGGTAAATCGTGCATAAAAAAACAGTAAAGTAGAAAGATTGGAAAACAACTCTCCTGAAAAAAACTTGTTTAAGATGGTTTCCCAGCCTGGCCAAGCTTGAGTTTAGCTGGACTGCAGTCAAAAGACAAGCCTAACCAGGCTTTGGTATGCTGGTGTTAGATGGTTTAAGCTGGTTTAAGATGGTCTGCTAACCTGGAAAAGCTTGTGTTTAGCTGGACTCCTAGCCTGACCAGATGAAAAGTGTCCAAAACCCCTCTAAGACCAGCCAATAGACCAGCCTGACCAGTCTATGGTTTACTGGTCTTAGATGGTTTAAGCGGGTCTTAGCTAGTTTATGTTGGTCTCTGAGCCTCGCCAAGCCCTCTAAGACCAGCAAACCACCTTTTTTCTTTTCTTTTTTAGCAGGAAACATTTTCTAAAGAAAATGTCAGTTGTGCTTGCAGAACATGAGAAACTCACTGCTGTGTTTTAAATGTTTTTTTGTGTACTGCTATGTGGTTGATAGGGTGTTATGGGTGATAACTATGTGGTTGCTAAGTGTGCTCTGTGTGGTTGCAAGGTGGTTACTTACTGGGACTAAAGTCTTTGGGAAAGAATTGGGGTACTAGCAATTCATACATTGTTCCTTAGCAATGCAATAATGTTGTTGCCATGATAAGGTGTTGTATATATGGTGTGAAGCGTTTTTTGTATGCGTGTATGTGTGAAAGGGTTTTGGAAAATAAGTATGCTACACCTTCACATTAGTAAAGGGAGAAACTATTTTATACACAAAAAGGAGACTAAAAGCTTGTAATGGCAAATGAAAGAAGCAAATATGCCTTGTAAACACAAATAAAACTGTTGTTATTACTGCAGTGTTTTCCTATTACGGTACTATACAGTCAACACTGTTTTCTTCCCGTAAGCTATATGTAGAGAGTGAAAGATAAAGCAGCCCACCAACACGCAACCTGTCATAACAGGAGACATTAACATTTATAGTGTGCTCAAATTTTGCTGTGTTATGATGGAGAAAGCTCTGCTGCGGTAATTGTGGAGTGCAGGAGAAAAAGAGAGAGAGTGAGAGACAGCGGTAAGGAAAAGCCTTTGGCATAATCAAACAGATTATAGCAGTCTGTCACTGCCAGCTGTCTATGCTGCTAATATCGACAAGGAATGTGCATACATATTTCCTTTTCACATTAGAAATGCAAGAGATTAGAAGTTAAACTGCTATGTCACATCAGGGCATATATTTCAGGACAAAAAAAAGCAAGATGAGTAAAGACTATTCATACTGGATGTAGTACCTGCTTCTATACAATGGTAAACTACTCTATACTACAGTCTGGAACATCACAGTCTGTGTTTTGTTTTTTGCAGCGTTGTGCATATCTGTGTTCAGCACTTTGCAACAGCGCTGTTGTGGTGTCTTGTGCTTTATTAATAATTCTGTAGTACAAAATGCTGAGCTAAATGTAACATTAGCACCTGATGCAGTGCTACACGGCACAGAGCTGGGCGGAGCCACAGGAATCTGCAGTCGTACTTTCTCCTGCATTACAAAATCTAAATCGCAGTAGTGCATGCATTAGAGCCGCATCGGCTGCAACACATGGGACATGTTGACCGGGCTCTGCCCCACCCCCCATGCAAACGATTCGGGGGCGAGCTGATTCTCCCACTGCTGCTGACTCCTTGCTTTTGCCTCTTTGTTCATTTCCTGACATCTAATGAAGACGGTGAGGCAAATTAGATTTTAACAGCCACTCAATGATGTACTGTATTCTCATTAGCAAATGTTGATTGTTTTGATTGGAGTGTAAATGGTATTGCGTAGATGTGCAAATCGAGTGCTGCAATTAAGCAATAAGTGATAGACTAAGCTGTATTGTGAATACAGAAATTTCAGCTCAAGGTTATTGAGCTGAAATTACTGTATTATGTGAAAAGAAAGAGACGATGGAGTGATGGGGAAAAAAATCAAATTAGCAAAGCTACAGTATGTAGGAAATCAGTTACCTGGGTCAATGATCAATTAAACAATGTACACTATCGTTCAAAATTTGGGGTTGGTAAGATTTTTAACTGTTTCTGAAAAAAAAAAGCTCTTTTGCTTACCAAGGTTTCATTTATTTAAACAAAAATACAGTAAAAACAGAAAAATTGTGAAATATTATTGCAATTTCAAATAACTGTTTTCTATTTGAATATATTTAAATATTTAATTCATACCTGTGATGGCAAAGCTGAATTTTCAGCATCATTACTCACCTTATCCTTCAGAAATCATTCTAATATTCTGAGTTTCTGCTCAAGAACATTTATTATCAATGTTGATACAAACAGCTGTGCTGCTTAATTTTTTTGTGGAAACTGTGATACATTTTTGAGGACTCTTTGTAAAATAGAAAACTCAAAAGAACAGCAAAAAAAGAAAAGAAAAACCCCAAAACTCACCCCAAAACTTTTGAACAGTAATGTAACTGTTGTTATACTGTACAATATATGAATGCAGAATGCAGTGACTAACCAATCAGAATCAAGTTGTGTAATAAGATAATAGAGTCAGTCGTTCTTTACCCTTGACATTGTGATCAGGATGTTTTTGTGTCCTAGTAGTTCTCAACCAGTGATCCAGCCTTAGCAAACTTCCAAGCGGGATGCCTGATTATTACTAACAATTATTGAAAATAAATTAAATGAATACACAAATTTAATATTCTAATAATTTAAATAACTTATTTAAAATAAAAATAAAAAATTGGTTTGGGATTATATAGTTTCTGTTAATAAAAAAAAAAAAAAAAGTTTGGAAACTTTAAAACTTTAAAATCGTAGAGTCAAAAAAAAAAAAAAAAAAAAAAGTTGAGAACCACTGCTGCATTCTGTATGAAGTTAATTTAAGTTATTTGAAACTATTTTATTATCTGAGAAGAGACCATGGAGTGATATGAAGGACATGAAACAAGCAAAGCTAAGAGGAAAATCGATAGCCTGGGGCAACGATCAATTCCACAGTAGTGTTCATTTTGTCTGCTATTTTTTAATGTCCTGTGTCAAATAATATATACTTCTAAGTTTCTATCATATTTATTCATCCTTGTCCTGTTTTTAGGTCAAGTTTTAGTCAACTAATACTCAGTTTTACAGACAAGGTTAAAGCCTACAGTGTAGTCCCAGACTAAAATGAATGTGTGAGCTGTTTTAACTGAAAGCAACTTGCTCTGGCATATCTTAAAATATGTCATTGCCATTGTTTTGTCTTAAGATGCACACCAGTAATGTTTTTTTTCATCTAAGGAACGTTTATAAAACCTACTTAAATGCCCTAATTAAACTAAGGTCTAATCCTGGCTTAATCTAATCCCTGTCTGTGAAACAAGGCCTACTGTAAATGTCTGGGCATTTAGTCATTGAAATGAACGTGCGAGAACAAATGAGGTTCATTCTCGTGTGTTATGCAGCACATTTGAACTTCTTCAAGAACCAATGAGGTTTGTTCTTGTTCGTTGAGACTCTCTTATATGTTCGTTGATCAATGATTAAATGTGAAAAAATTTTTTTTATCTGTTCATCATATAAAGTGATCGAGTCTCTTCAAAAACAATTTGGACTAAACAATTTTCAATTCATATGGATTAGTTTTACGATCTCTTTATGAACTTTTTGAAGCGTCAAAGTGGTAGTTGCGTATGTCAACTGTGTATGCTCTCAGATTTCATCAAAAAGATCTTCATTTGTGTTCTGATGAGGGTGAGTGATTAATGACATAATTTTTGGGTGAACTATCCCTTTAAGTAAAAAAATGGGCAGAAAATGTATCTTTTTAAAAGAAAAGCTCTGATTGGTGGATTTACACTCTTGACATCTGGCAACCGCAAACATGAAAGCTTGTAGTAGAGGCTTGTACAGCATCAGTAATATTTAGGGTTTTTTTTCAACCAAAATAAAGAGATTTTGGTAAAGTTTTTTTTTTTTTCGTCAACGATATTGCATGTTGATATAATCACAGTTGTCATTTAATGACCTTATTGTTGCCTCGTCATCGTCTCGTCTTATTGGGGAAAAAAAGCTTGTCGATGAACATTTATCGTCATTATACAGATATTACACTATTACACAGATAATTATCCAAAAATATATGACTACATGCAGTATTCCACAATCAGAATCAAGTATTCCAGAGAGCTAATCAAAAACCTGTCCTGTTCCAGTGTTCTAGCACTGTTCAAACACAAGCTTTCTAAACCATTATGGGAAATCTGTTCCTGCAGGCTGATTTGTACAGCTGTCAGCAGGCAACTGATACAATCAACTGATATAGTTCTGCCATATAGCTGTCTTCAAGCCACACGGAGTATTGTGAAAGTCACAATTCCTCATACAGTCTGAATGTCCTGGTACAACTTGAAAAAATTGGCAATTACACTGAATTATTCTTCTGGTATCAATACAGCCCTGCAGTATCATTCTTTATATATTGTTGATGTTGTATTTAGAGTAATGCTTCAATAAATATTTCTTTCAGAACATTAATGCACACCAGATGTGTTTTAGGACATACTTTGCATGCAAATTAGTCAAATCTAAACACACTTTGACATTCTTGATAATCTGTTTCTATTAGCCGAGTGCAAATGACAGCTGTTAGGCAGAGCTCTGTCGACTGGATCAGAGAGACCTCTCTTATTAATTACTGTTTGTGAGAAAAAGGGCCATTTAATGGATATTGTGTATCGCACATTACCATAGATGGATATTGGGAACACCATTTATTAAATATGCAAAGCTCTCAGTGGGATTCTCAGCCTGATTTCGGACAGAGTTGTGGAGAATTACCAGGCTCACCACTGAAACTGAAAATCAATAAACAGAATCTAATATGTAAGAAGATGCACAACTATAGGCTGCAAAAGTGTGAACATCATGAGAAACATGATGAGAATCAAGAAGGGTTTTGAGCAGATTTTCATACATTGTATTTTCATATAATAAAGTCCATACAACTTACCTGATAAGATGAAGAAGATTCCAGAGATGAAGGCCAGGATGGTGCGCTGAGGACGGATGTGGCCGATGTTGCTAATGACAAAGGCCGTGAAGACAAAGAGGAGTGAGACCATCGGGAAGGGGGTGGCCGTCCTCACCATTTCTAACAGAGCAAAGAGAAAAGGACACAGCAAATTATTGAAATTATGAAATGTTAGTCCCTCAAAGTATATACAGTATGTATATATATATATATATATATATTTATATACAGTGCCCATTCAAAGTATATTACCATTCATATTTAAATATTTTTAGCAGACCAGGGGGACTTTTATTATTAGTATTGTTAGTATTAGTGGAGGGCACTGTGTGTATATATATATAAATATATATATATACACACTGTGCCTATGAGGCCATAAAATGCACACACATTTTACAAATACACACACACACACACACACACACAGATGTGTATATATATATATATATATATATATATATATATATATATATATATATCTGTGTGTGTGTATTTGTAAAATGTGTATGCATTTTATGGCCTCATAGTATATTGAAAAACTTTAAATTGTACATTTAAAAAGCATTTAGCATTAAAAAAAAATATTTCCACACAGACTGAAAAAAATAAACTAAATAACTAATAAACTAAACTAAAATGTGATTATAATGCTTATAATATAATATAATATAATATAATATAATATAATATAATATAATATAATATAATATATAATACTATTTTTGTATAATTATTAAGCATATTGTTTTAATTGGCTAATATTATACAGAAACGCTATAAACTGTACGTTTAAAAATGATTGTGACATCAAAAGATATTTGATAATAAACTAAAAGGTGATTAAAATGCTTAAACATTGAAGCAATTACTAATAATACAAATAAATTACCATTTACAGCACCTAAAATATACTAGAATAGTTATAATATAATATAATAGTATTTGACTTATAATATTTTGTATAATTATTATACATGCAGTTTTAATGGCCTCATATTATACTGTTAAAAATCATTGTCACACTAAAAGACGTTTGCAATGTAAAGAAAATCACTAGTTATAGCACTTACTGTAAATACATAATATAAAATAATGTAATATAATATAATATAATATAATATAATATAATATAATATAATATAATATAATATAATATAATATAATATAATATAATAATTGTAACGTGTATATGCTTTGTTCTGTTTTAGTTTAGTTTTCACTATGTCTGCTCTGTTCTCGTTTGCCTGTGTTCAAAACACTCTCTAGTTTGTTTGTCGTTAATCATTGATTAGATTCTGTTCATCTAGTTCCCTTTGTTTATTTCTTTGTTTGTTTTGTTTCCTTTGTTTTTATATCCCTCTGTTTCAGTTCATAGTTGTCGGCTCTCATTAACGTGTATGTGGAAGTCTAGTTTGTGTTTTCTCCTGCGTATTCCTGTGTCTGAGTATTTTGAAGAAAACCTATTTAAGCATCTCTCCTTCGTTGTGCTATTTGACCGTTGTAACGTGACAATAATATAATATAATATAATATAATATAATGTGACATTATATTATATTATATTATATTATATTATATTATATTATATTATATTATGCTCTCTATACATTTGAACCTAAAATCTAGATTTTGCAAAACAAAAAGGTCATGCCCATGATTTTTTGTATATATCCAATTACAGAATACAATTCATATTCTCTTTTATAGCACTTTAGAGGAACTATTTTGAATTTAACATCTTGCGCTCAACCCGTTGTTTTTCCAAGTGTATTTATACACAATAAGTGCATTCATTTTTCTTACTCAGTATATTGGCTGTGTTCTCAGTAGTGATCTCTATTTCTGGCTCGGTGAAGTATTCAGATGCCACACATCTCCCCTTCTCTGGCCCTGAGATAGAAAGAGAGACAGAGAGAAAGAGAGAGAGACAGAGGAACAAAGAGAGACAGGGACACAAAGAGAGACAGAGAGAGGGTGTACAGGCAGAGCGGGACAGAGATTGACAATGACAGTAGGGGAGACAGGGACAAACAGAAAGAAACACAGCAATGATTTTGGTTCAAACACTAAGAAGAGAGGCGAAAAAACTGACATGCATTACACGTATACACTGCACTTATAGTCAGAAGCATCATGCAGTTTTTTTAAAGGCTGCTAAATAATTTCATGTATGCATTTTGTAAGAAAAATGTTGATATGAAGACAACTAATTTAAATAACTGGCATAAATTATTTGTTAAATATTACCTGGAAAATAGGTTTACAGCATATCTTTACAGAGCCCTTAAATGGACATGGTGATAGTTTAAAAAAAAAAATTTGATGGGGCAAAAATTATATTTATAACTTTGCATTTGCTCGCAAAACACTTGTGAAGGAAATAAAATGAGGAGGTAGGGAAAACTATATCTGTACTTTTGCGAGCGAATGCGAACATTTTGGGGGAAATGCAATGTTTTTGTGAGAGAAGGCAAATATTTTGCCAGCTAAAGCATTGAAATAATAATTTCTCTTTATATGCAATTACTTTTTTCTTATTGTTAAAAAAGGTCAAAATGTTAAAATAAGCACAATTTATTTTATGACTTTTGGCCAGTCTTTGGTAAGCAGAATAAAATATAATAAAATATAGTAAAAGTAAATATAAATTAATAGTTACATTAAACATATTTCATTAAAAAATCTTAAAAGCACACATTAACATTGACATTGCTAAAATGTGTTTTTCTCTCAAATTTTTCGCAGACCACCTAACGCCCCTTTGTGGCCCCAAGTTTGAAAACATGTTTTAGCAAACTATTTTAACCTACAATCATTTAAATTATTTTAAATCATTTTATTATTTTAAATCAACTTAACATAAAAATCTGAAGAGGCACTAAATGGGCATGACGCTTCTGCATAATGTACATGAAAGAAGGGCACATTAGACCTCCCTCTGGGCACACACACATATAAAACATCATTTTTAAACATATAAATCATATGCTCTCTAGAGCGCATGAAAAGAGTGCAAATTATTCACACAACACACCTAATGGGCAAAAAGTCTTCCTGAAGTGATTTGTCAAACACCCCCATACAGGCAAACTAAATACCAGAACTGGTTAAGCTAGAAACAAGGTGACATCATCCTCACACTTCTCTCAGTCAGCCATTTGCCACCAGCTGGTGTGGCATCGTTTCAGTCCACCTCAGCACTTCCTGTCAGTGTCATGAAAACAAACCAGCATGCGATGCAAAGCAACATATACAATTGCAACACAAAAAAATATATATAGTCTTTTCCTTAAAGTGCACCTATTATGCTTATTCGGGTATTACCTTTCATGTAGTGTGTAATATAGCTGTTTTTTGAAGGTTAAAGATCTACAAAGATCAAAGTGCATGATAAATAAAGTTATTGTTTCCCAAAAGAAAGAACTGATTCTGAACTGTCTGAAACGAGTCGTCAGTAATTCCAGTCTTACTTCCTGTATGAACCTAAGTAGGTTTGCAACAAATTTGCATAATGCCAGGTCTTCATTGGCTGCCCATGAACAACATCTACTTTGACCCTTAAACACTGCAGTTGTAGCTGAGGCCTGGACGAGTTTGGTTTGTGTTGTCGACATGTCGAGAAGACGCTGTTTTCTGGACTGCAAAAGCAAATCCACTTTGTGTGTACTTCCAAGGATGAGGACTTAGGATTTAGGATTTAGATCGAATTGATACGGTAAAACTGACGGCATCGTTATTGTACATATAACTGTGTATAAAAGTGCTGAGGAAGCCTCCGGAGCTGAAATTCAGATGGTAATGGGAGTTTCGTTTCTGATACGTGCTGTAAGCGGTAGACCAATCACAACAGACTGGGCCATCTGACCAATCAGAGCAGAGTAGCTCTCGGAAAGGAGGGATTTAGAGAGACCGGATCTTTGATCGAACCGTTTCAGGCACTGTGAGTGTTTTTTGACCTTAAATGCATGTAAACCTATTGTAGGAGACCTCAAAAAAAAAAAGAGGAACCTTTAAAATAGCATAATAGGTGCACTTTCAGCAAAACTAAAAAAGGCGTGTTTCATTGCATCTTTTATTAGCCTAGGAATTTTATGTGGTTACTGATTTGGCATCTTGCAGTGGTTTGCCCACACAGCCTCACTAGTTCCTGTTTCAATGTGTGGCACGATTTGGGAGGGTGATGCAATAGGATGCCACACCAGTGCAGTGCAGGGACACTGAAGACCAGCTGCATAACACAGCAGGACGCCCCACAAATAAACGGCATCTTACCCATTTAGATGACACTACCATTTGATGATACACAGATGCAAAGGGATTCACCTTTGAATCTGTGAGCAACACCTAATGCAAGAGTCAACGTCAAGTGATGCTTGACACAACATGACACCACAATCATTTGCCATTTAATCAGGCATCTGTCTCAGCAACAAACTGGGGAGCGTTTCCCATACAAATATGTAACTCATTGATTATCTAGTTTGATGCATCACTGGAGAAATAACCAACTAGTCACAACTGTTTCCCAAAACCGTGGTAACATGATTGCACCTCTCTGATGTTTGAACCACATTGGTTCAACAACATAGGACTGTCACAGCTGGAGGAGTAATAACTTCTGCTAGTTTAATATATATATGTATATATATTTAACTAGAATTAAAGATATAGAGCCCTATTTTAACAATCTAAGCGCATGGTCTAAAGCACACAGTGCAAGTGCACTTAGGGCGTGTCTGAATCCACATTTGCTAGTTTAACGACAGGAAAAATGGTCGGTGCGCCCGGCGCATGGTCTAAAAGGGTTGTTGAGTAATGGGTGTATTTTGGGCGTAACGTGCAATAAACTAATCAGAGTCTCATCTTAAGCAGATCATCAACGGGACAAGCCGGATTCCACCATATCTTTATGTACACAATAATAATCTTTTACATTGTGATGCTTTTATTTTTAATATTTGGCTGGTTTGTGTCATTGTGTGTGTAATAAGCAGAATGTACGCTCGTTGTGGACCCGCCTATAGGCGCACATTACTAACACGCTCTTTAAATAACAAAAAAAAAATACTGTGCCATTGACTTTAGACCAGTTTTCAGTTGGTCAATGGCGCAGTCTATTTCAATTGCCTCAAAATAGCAACGCGTCAACAATGCGAAAACACATGCCCATGGGCGCACAAATGGGCGCAAATGCATTTGCTATTTAAACAACATAGCGCAGGACGTGAAAATGATAACTGCACTGTAAAAAAAAATTACATCCCCAAGTCAAAAATTTCAAGTGACCGATAACATCTAAATTTTTCAATTAGTCTGACGTATTATTTCTCATTGAGCCAATGTTAACAGACTATTGCAACAAGAATTTCACTTGGGCCAATTGAAAAATTTAGATGTTATCGGTCACTTGAAATTTTTGATTTGGGAGGGTTAGAATTTTTTTACAGTGTGCGTCAGGCTGAAACTAGCAAAAAACACTTGCGTCGTGCCTGGCTCCGCATTGCGCTGGGTATATATTATGGCCCAAAGAATGTACTGAATGTTAGGCTGCTTATTGTGCTCAATAGCATGATCTATTTAAGTCCATGTGTCATTTAACAAGAAAATATGCTTCTAACCACAGGTCGAGAGCTGTAGTTCCACCCACGTAAGTTTGCGATGCTGTATGCGAATGGTCATTGAAACTATGGTTTCAGGAAACGGCAAATCGTTGAACTAAGTTGGTAATGACGGAACATGCGACCATAGTTGGCTAACGATGCCTTGAGGAAACGCACCCCTGGTCAGGTGATAGAAGAGGATGCTGCTCTATCAGTAATGGTACCTACCAGCCACAAAACAGACCCTCCAGAGTCCAGAATGCAGAGCCATCTTCACCTCATTGGTCTGGTTCTGCTGCAGGACAATGCCCTCTTCCATTAACAGCCAGTAGTCCGTCGACACAGCCACACCAACCAGGAGCAGCCCGCACGCCCCAAACACCGACGACAGGAGCGTCAGTGCCCTGGTGCTAAATGAACTCATCTAAAAAGATGGGAGAGAAGAACATGAATAAATAAATAAACATACAAACATGCAATTAAATAAATGGCTTTGCTATGTGGTTGCAAGGGTGTTCTGGGTTGTTGGTTACTGGCCCTAGTCAAACAAGAACACCCTAATATTGTGATCTCTAGATACACTAACATTAAAAAAATAAAATAATAACTTTTACTCAGCAAGGATGCATTAAATTGATCAAAAGTGAAAACATTTATAATGTTACAACAGATCAATGCTATTCTTTTGAACTATATGATACGAAGCAGCATGACTGGTTTCAGTATTGATGATAACAAATGTTTCTTGAGCACCAAACCAACATATTGGAATGATTTCTGAAGGATCATGTGACACTGAAGATTGGAGTAATGGCTGCTGAAAATTCAGCTTTTCCATCACAGGAATAAAGTACGTTTTAAAATATATTAAAGTAGAAAATAGTTATTTTAAATTGTAATAATATTACAAAATATTACTGTATGTTTGATCAAATAAATGCAGCATTACAAATATTCTTACTGACCTTGAACTTTTGAACACTAGTGTATGTTCTGGGCAATAAACGATCGGTCTGATCACATAAATAAACAAACAAATTAATAAAAAAACTTAAAATAACACATAACCTTGTTAAATCCTGTCACTATGTGTGTGTGTGTAGTCGAACCCATGAGAAATTGAGCAGAAAAATTAACTGCCATTTGTAATAATGTTGCTGCTTTCAAACCAACTTATGTAGTCACTTGAGTAGTCACAATTATTAAATATAAATAAAATAATTCTACTCAATTTGAACCATTCAGAAATTGTTCAACAACTTATATCTCTGCAAAGAGGTGAAACAACCATTTGCCGATGAATTATTCTTTCTTAATTCGTGCAAAAGCGGTAATCATGTGGAAAAACTGATGAATTGTTTTACGGGTTTTGTTTTAATATCAACCACTTGCCAATTAAGGCAAATAGAGTGCACTATAATAACTATAGGTCAAGAATTATAATATTAGCTGTGCCTGAAGGGCTTGATGAAAAATTCCCCTCCATCGACTGAAGTGTGTGACTCATCAACAGAACAAACAGATGAAGGACAAACAGTGTCCTTTAAATAGTGTATGACTAAAATGATTAGGGGCACGCGTGCACTAAGACATATCTTCAGAATTATACGAGTGCTTAAAGACACTATAAATCATTAGTTATTTTATTTTTATGGCTTTTGCCTTAATGAACAAGACGGAATAGCAGGAAAGTGCAAGGGAGAGAGAGGGAGAATGAGATTGGGACACAAACTGGATTCTGCACCCCATGTGAGCCCGTGCACTACCCACTGTGCCGTGGCGCAATGCTAGCTATTAATCAACTAGCCTCTAAAAGGTCTGTATTCTGACAAATAGGCGATTACACAAACAGATCATTAGCTACATTCATTGTTTGGGGTTATAGAACTGACGGTTGTGGTAATACCCAGCAGTGAAACATCACAGCTGTGTACTGCTTTATATCTGATGAATAGATTGACACATCAAAGCTTGAAGGTAAACACGGAAAGAGAGAATCCGAAAGAATAAGCAAGAAATAGAGAACGTGAATAGTATCGGAAAGATTTTGCAATGTAATGCCTCCTGGATTGTTACATGGTTTGCACTCACGCTCTGGAACAAGAGTGAGGATTTGATTGGCATGCCTCCAGAAGAGCCACAATTCCCTTAATTCACGGAATGGTACCATATAGCCACTGGATTAGGAGCCCGGGAAAAAAAAATTTTTTTTTTTTTGTTTTTTAGGCTTGGTTTTTGGCAGGGGGAGAAGAACACAATAATGGGTTATTATTGGTGAAATCCTCTCCAGTTAGTGTCGGGAGCCCCAGGGTGTGCTTGATATGAATGAAGGATTCGTAGTGAATGGTGGTTTATGTGTGAGGGTTAAGATTATCCATAGAGCATTGACAGAGCAGAGGAGAAAAGAGGAGCTTTGAAGAAGTTAAAGGTGAGGAAAAATGGCTGCAGGAAAGATAATATGGTGAATAATGAAGTTCCTCTGAAGAATGCATTAGCACTCGGTGTACGTGCGTTGCAATAGTAGTGCATTTTATGAAGGTGTAGAGTTTGCATATGCAAAATCTCTTTCAAGGATATTGTGGGTGGTTGCCAGGGCATTGCTGCACAGCGTCTAAAGTGTTCTGAGCAGCTAGGGAACTCTGGATGGTTGGTTACTGGCCCAAGTCAAAAAAAAAAAAAAAAAAAAAATCACCCAGCAAGCTAAAAAAAATTGCTTGTGTTGCTCGAGCTATGGGATGGTATGGTATTCATTGTCCAGTAAAAAAATAAAAATATAATATATCTAAAAATATATATATTTTTATTTTGGATGCATATATATATATATTAATATATATATATATATATATATATATATATATATATATATATATATATATATATATATATATATATATATATTATACATAATTTATATTATATTTAAATCTAAATATTTTAAATATAAATAACATTTTTTTTCTTAAATATATACAGTATATACATGTGTGTGTATTTATATATACAAAATAAATATACACAGTACACACACATATATTATGTAAACAAACTTTTATTTTGAATGCGATTATATATATAATATAAGCCAAAATTGTAAATTATTAAAATAACAAAAATTACAATTATTTAATATTTTTTTTTTTGAATTATTTAATCATTTAGATATAAATATTTAAATTACTTAAAAATGAGTGTGTGAATAGTGTACAAGTAGCATATGGTCATACCATAGAGATGATTTTAAAAAATACATGAATAAATCATAGTGGTCAAAATGTGCATACTGCAGAAACAGCTGGTCATGTGATACAGCTATTGAAATGTAAATGTGCAGGTACCAATGTAACCCATTTTAATGACATGAGGGGCGAAGCGAGTAGAAAGACACTCAGTGAAAGAGAAAAAGATAAAAGAGAGCAAATCAAGGCACACAGGGTAGGAGAGGAAACAGACTATTGGGAGCTGTCCATCACAGTGGTGCTGAAATCAGGCGATGCACAGACCAAAACTTTGTAATCTTGACCAAGAAGGGTTTCTGGGGGGTTAGCGATTTCGGTCACATGTTTGTGAAAAAGTATTATATTTATGTACAACATATATGCATATATGTATAACAAAACTGCACTCTATAAAAACTGAAATAAAAATGTGTGGATCCCGGAAAAAATCTAAAACTTTTGTGCCCACCTAAAAAGACGGACATCCTACAGGAACGTAAAGTAACTGTACAGTGCTGCAATCTACATTGGGCTGAAAATCTGGCAGTCCGGTAAAGAACGTAATAAAACCCTCACTGCTGTGACCATTAAAAACACTAAACCATAACTCAACCAATCTAAAACATCGGCCCCTATTAGCCTTACAGCACAACAGAACAATATCCAGTCGTCCTTTATTTCTTCCAGGGGATTTGGGCAATATAGGTCTTACAGCAGGAGGGCGTTCAATATATGCCAGACATGACCACATTTAGAAAGACAGCCCTCGTGGTGTACTGGAAGTTCCACAGATGGTGTGTCCACTCGACTGGGGAGCAAGAGCCCAAGGGGAGTGTAGTTTTCTGTAGAGATGGCAATATGTTCCCCTGTCAGCAGGTTAGGCCAACTGGCAAGTGGGAAGAGTGTGGGAGGAAATGAGTAGAGAAAACAGAGAAATCCGTGCTTATGAAAAGATGGTATTCAAGTATTTAGAGCAAAAGGAATGAGAGAGAGAGAAAAAAAGGAAGGGGTCTGGGGAAAGACCTTGGCCCAAAATATATCAGAGGACAGTCACGAATGCAGGCCTGCACGCATGTGCGAGCTTTCAATAACACACGCACATGCATTCACATGTGCACATTCATGATTTCAGCTCACTTCATGGAGATACAGAGCACCATTCATAAAGCTCAAACTGATCTTCATTCCAGCACAGGCACAAGAGTCATACCTGACTCAAGGCAGAATCAAATATATAAATAATTTGGCCATTCTACACGTCACTTTGTCCTCATCTCTCTCTCTCTCTCTCTCTCTCTCTCTCTCTCTCTCTCTCTCTCTCTCTCTCTCACCATCATAAAGGAGACTTCCTTAGAGTTATATTGTTTTTATATTGAGATAATGATATTCCATATCCTCTTTAAACCTTACAGAAACATTTTTTTCATTAGAACATTAGCATTTTAAGCTGTTTTTCCTCATGGGGACAGTAAGTTGGACCCTACAAAGTCATTTCACAAAGTGATTTCAGATTTTACTATCTTTACTAGCTCACAAACACCTATATTTTTTCTCAATCATCATGGGGACTTCCTTATCTGTTTTATACTCGCTAATTATGTTTTATATCCCTTGCCTCTAAACACAACCCTCACAGAAACATTTCTACATATTTAGACTACATATCATTAGGACATTATTTAGCATTTCTACAGTATGTCAGCTGGTCCCCACTATGTAGTTGATTTCACGTTTTACTATCTCTTCCTTACAATGAAGGCAGATCCTGTCCCACACACAAACATCGTGTCTACTCCTTGTCAAATCCTCACAACCGCAGTAGCCTACTCTCTTTTCTCGTAGCGTTCCCAAAGTCAGCACTAGAGAAATGAGCAACATCCATGACACATACCAGTCCGTCCACGACACGAGCGCATAGTCTAACCTAACTACGAGTCTCGCGCCAAGTGCGACAAAAAAAAATTAACGATACAAAACTCACATCTTACAATTTCGACTTTGGTCGCAAAATAGAGAAAATAATGTTAAATTAATACATGTTAAAAATAAATAAATAAATAAAAATCAGCGTTTCACTGTAGTACGTGGTCCGCAGGACTATTGGACATGAATTGAATGGATCTTTCATACTTGGCTCGAAAGCACCGTAACGAATCGATCTCTCGACTTCAAACTATGCTGTCTAATCACGCGCCACTCATTCAGCGACTGTAATGTGCATGAAGAAAGAAGAGCACGAGCACTCACCCTCCAGCACGCGACCCGAGTCAGCGCTGCACAGGCGTCGAGAGGAATAACCAAACGCCTGAAAAACCTTGACAGATTTCGCAGTTTTCTTCTCTCTCTACCTCACTCGCTCTTTCACACACTAACACACACACACACACAAACACACACACAGCACACACACACGCGTGTTCTCTCCCTCTCTTTCTCGCGCTCTCTCACGTCGCTCGCTCGCTCTCACTCTTTCAGCACTGCGGTGATTTGGCTGAATGAGGATGGGATGACAGAAGAGAGACTTTCACTCAGTTTGACGTTGATGAGGCTCAATAAGGTCACAGTTAGTTTTAGGTCTGCATAAGTCGGTGAAGGCATGTGAGTCATACAGTACACGGTTAACGTTTAATTAGCAGATTGTTTCCTAAACAACAAAAATTGTGTCCTTTAAAAGTAAAACTATATGTATATAGTAAGTAGCCTATAGTATATATATATATATATATATATATATATATATATACATGTGTGTGTGTGTGTGTGTGTGTGTGTGTGTGTGTGAGAGAGAGAGAGAGAGAGAGAGAGAGAGATTCACACTTTTGTACTACAAAAACTTAATTTTAACAATATACTTTTACTTTAAGTATATGTATGGTATTAAATTAAAAATACATATATTGTCTTTTAAAATAGCTACATTTTAAGGTAACTAAGGTCATTTTTGCTAACATTTTATACAGCACATATTTACAATGTCATTTGGGTGAGTCTACATGTTTGTATGTCATTAAAGTATAAAGTAATGTTAATATAACGACCAGTTAGAGCTATTCGATTTTTTTTTCCCAGGAAAATGAATGGATATTCACAGACAGCACAAAAGTGCTAAATGATGTCTTAAAGTTCAAATTAATGTCCAAAATGTACTTCTAAAACATAATTTTAACAATATACTTTTACATTAAAATACAGTCTTAAAAATATATGAAGTACAAGATATATTAAATGAATAGGCCTAATTTGACATTTTAAAATGTAATAGTCTCCACTGTATGGTTAGGTACCTTTTTACTAACATTTTCTACTGTTAACGTTTTCTACCATTTAAATGGTTTTTACATGCATTTTTTTCTTCTTTTTCTTCTCCTTTTTTTTTCTTTTCTTTTTAAATAAAAGCTATGAGAAACATAAACAGGATTTAGATGCCCAATATCTATAACCTTAACTCTCAAGGAGAACAACTACAAATTTGTGTGTGAAATGCAATTTGAAAGGGTGATGAATAACAGATGTTTAGGTCCATAACGCTGTCTACTATACTGCAGTAAAAGAAAACTAATTCTGCTGTGGGAAACTTAAGAGATACCACTGCAGCACATGAGCAGATGTTTATAACACTGCAGTGAGGTGTGTGCAAGTGTGTGTGTATGTACATGTGTGTGTGTACGTGTGTGTGTGTATAGGTTTAAGTTACAGTGACTAAATGTCCCCACAAGGACAGGAAAACCTGAGATCACCTACATTGTGGGGACCCGCCAGTTAATTATTGATTAATAAGCATACTAAATTATGTTGTTGTTGTTGTTGTTGTTTTTTTAAATGCAGAAAGTTTTCTGTGATGGGTAGGTTTAGGGGAAGGGTTAGTGTAGGGGAAAATACAGTTTGAACAATATAAAAATCATTACGACTATGGAGAGGCCCAACAAAGATAGCGAAACCGAGTGTGTGTGTGTTGTATACACCTCTATGTGTGTCTGTTTGTGATAAACCTTTATGCTTTATGTGATAAAGAAAAACTGTGTGTGGTCCATGGTGCAGCACTGCACAGCCTTGAGCTTTTAACTCCATGCAGCAGAGAAGCACTGGCATTTGTGGAGCATGTGCATTTCTGCATGTGTGATTGAACAAGGAAGCATAAGGTGAAAAACAAAAGCCTGTCATTTGGAAACATTTAGATTATACCAAAACAGACTGCATATACACCAACAATCACACACCCACGTTTTTTCCTCGTTTTTTTTCTCAGTCTCAGTAAAACATTTAACATTCAGTCAATTCTATCAGGATCAATAATAGAGTTAAAAAATAGATTTTGAGGTTAATAATTCAACAGATATCTGAAGCATTCTCATGTTTTATGCTTTGCTATTTATTCTATCTGACAGAGATACAAAGAAAGAAAGAAAGAAAGAAAGAAAGAAAAAGGTAAAATAAATGCACCAAACAATGGAGAATAGCCTATGCAGGCTATTATTTATTCCTGATATAAGCCTGAAATTTAACTGGTGTTTTGTTTTGCTCTGTCCTCTGCACTCCCACGTTCGTCAATGCTTCAAGTCAAGGGTCACTCTTTCGCTGTAAATCGATGCGTACGGCCGTCTGCCGGAAGCTAGTTATTTTAGTCGAAAAAAAAGTTTTAAATATGGATATTTTTCTTACACAAACGCATCGCTTCGCTTCAGAAGGCCTTTATTAACCCCCCGGAGCAGTGTGGAGCACCTTTATCATGGATGGATGCACTTTGATGGACGTCAAAACAGAAACGGCTATTCACTGCCATTATAAAGCTTGGAAGAGCCTGGACATTTGTTAAAGCTACACTGTGTAGGATTTTCTCCCATCTAGCGGTGAAACTGTGTATGACTTTCTAGCCCCTCCCATTCCGAGGGCGTTTTAACTCCTACGGTGACCGTATTATTTCAAATCTGCCGGCAGTCGCGAGTAATCTCCCCCTCGCATTTGTCACGATGCCAGTGTAAAAACGCGAAAGGCGAAGCTTGAATTTCCAGGTATGTCCCTCTTTGGCTAATGTATTTTCAAGATGGAGGCTGCCTTGGCTGCCGCCATTCGAGCGGCTCACTCGTATGTATTCTAAATGGCAGATTCTACGCTTACGAGAATACATGATTAGTTGGTAGAAGTAATTACACATTAATGAGCACATATAATTTTGAAAGAACAAAGTGTTTTTTGCTAAGAATCAACTTTAAAAATTACACAGTGTAGCTTTAATATAACTCCGTTTGTATTCGTCTAAAAGAAGAATGTCATATACAACTAGGATGGCTTGAGGGTGAGTAAATCATTGGCTAATTTTCATTTTTGGGTGAACTATCCCTTTAAGGGGTAAGTTTAGGGTTGAATTTGTACAGTATAAAAATCATGATGTATATGGAAAGTGCAGTGTGTGTGTGTGCGTGCGTGTGTGTTTGTGTGTGTGTGTGCGTGTAAATTGAAGCAGACAAGGCTTTAAAATATATAGTGATAATATTTCATAAAACAGCTTTAGCTAAATGCATAAATCTGTCATATACTATTACAGGCCATTTTCCAGTGATTTGCTCTTTAATATGGCTTCATCCAATTTCTAGAGCTTTCACTGAACTCAGGCTTCAATTTGCACTCACACAACAAAAAAGGCTTGGCCACCACTGGCAGTGTGTAATGAAGGATTCACTTTATGGTGGTCTCGATATTGAGACCCTCTGAGAGTCTTCGTGATCGATCCACTCCAGAAGAGAGGACACAAGAGGAGGAGCGGGCTAGTCTTTCACTTGCTCATTCTTCTTTCCTCTCCTCTTCCTCCCTCTCACTCCCCACTAAACTGCCTCTCCCTTCCTTTTTTTTCTTTTTTTTGGTCTATTTTTAGACGCCTGGTGGGGAAACCCAATACATGTGTGACAAAAATAAAACACAGTGCTGTTGAGTGACCTGATATCTCCATTCAAGGATGGCCTAAAATCTGCATTCATATCTCCTACGAAATATTGCACTCTCAAATATCACAGACAGCGTGACATTTGAAATCAATCAAAGGGCTTTCGCAGCATTCAATGATGCTCACGTTGTTAAATAAGTAGTGCATTACACTACTGCTGGTGAACATTTACGATTGTGTTTGAATGATGGACATATTCACTCACCAAGAAAAATGCTAATTTTAGAGTTTGATTTATAGACTTGGGACGATCAGAGAATCCCCAGCGTTCCACAGAGAGATAGCCCGCAACCATCCCCTCACTATCATGTCGTTGCTGTGACAACCGTGACTTCAAAGAGGTCTCATCAGAGAGAGGCGGGAAGTAGGGGCGAGTTAAAACATGAAATCAACAGAAAGAGAGAGAGAAAGAGTAAGAGTTTGATGGAAGAGGACAGGGGAAGGCAGGGATGCAAGAGGGAGAAGCTCACAGTCCAGCCAGAGAGAACAGAGAGAGGGAAATGCACAAGTACCCAAGTGAAGATTATGCAAATGAGGACACAGATTATAGGGACATGTACAGATGATTGGAATTCATTTATGCATATATGTGGAGAACTCGTAGGGATATAGGCAGCTGGAGATGGAACGAGCTGAGCAACAGGGAGAAAACTATTTTTGCGGAGGCTGAAAAAAAGAAGTGTAAATCATTTTTCTACGTTTTTTAAAAGTGATGTGTGTCATTTTTGGCCTTAAAAAAAAAAAAAAAAATATATATATTTTTTTTTTTTTTTAAAGGTTTGCCTATAGCAAATTTAGATTAGTCAAGACTGTTTTCCAAGATGACGCCTGCCTGTAAACGCGTAATGTTCTGTCTTTATAAAGTATCTTCTTATTAAACTGTCTGTACACTTACAAAGTTCTCAATGCTTCAGTTTGCATGTAGGGACCCTCATTATGCTACCGTGTTAGTGTGAGGCTATTTTGAGCTTTGTTAGTGGCATTAACTAGCGATTTACTTTTACTTACTCTGTGCCCCATATACTAGCGTTATAAGCTAATCTGTTTTTAGAGATAAAACTCTTTACATTTGATTTTCATGAAAACGCATCCCAGGGAACGATCGACTCGGTAACCATGTGTTAATTACCCCTAGGTTCATTTTTCACCGGAATTGTCCTTTAACACTACCCCTACACACAACCCTCACAGAAAACTTTCTGCATTATCCATTTTTCAAAAAACATCATAATATGATTTATAAGGTGTTTTCCTCATGGGGACCCCACAAGGTCAAAGATTTCTGCTATTGCTATTTTTGTGGACACTTGTCTTGGTCCACACAATGTAGGGTTTACCAGGATATAAGTGAGTTCATGTAAATATAGTGCATGGAAATGATTAAAAATGTCTGTGTGATGCACTGGGTGTTTTTAGGACTGTTATGTTTTGTGGCTGTGACCCAGTTCAGGGCAGCGATGTGCTGTGCCTTGATGTTCTCTCTCTCCTGATGTGTGTGTGTGTGTGTGTGTGTGTGTGTTAGTGGCCTCGAGCTGTCCAGCTCTGCCACATCTGTGACAAAAATCACTGAGAACTCAAGTTTTTCAGGACTTAGTTCTGAGATGTTCCAAGATATCTTGAGTTGCCTTCAGTATTCAGGATATCCCTCTGATATCAAAAACGGATCACTTTTGATCTGACACATTTGTCAAAAACATAGAATAGGAACCTGTGAGAATTGCATTTACAATGCTGAAATATGTTTTCCCATTAAACATTGCACACAGAGAAATTAATGGTACTTTTTAAAAAATATGTTAAAACTCCAAAACTCCAACTATATCCAGAGGCTTAATAAAAAGTGGTTTTATTTTACATGGAGCAGAATTTATTTATTTATTTATTTATTTGTTTGTTTGTTTGTTTGTTTGTGGCATTCTCAGAGCTTTAAAAACAAATGACATGCACATTCATACACAGCCTCCAGGAAGATAATCATTCAAAAATGCCCCATTCTTTGTGTCACACGAGTATCTGAACAGACCATCCTTAATGACAAGAAAAGCAAATATGCAAACTATAAAATATTCGTTATGCAAATATGTTATAGTTTTTAAAAAATTGCTTACAGACAATTTCTGAAACTATGGCTCCATTTCTCGAAACTCTACACACAAAACATGCATCTCTTGCAAAAGTCAAACACTTCATTCAAAACTCTTCTAAAAATGTTTTTGTTTTTGCATAGTTGCCTAACTCTACACATAAAACCATCAAATGTTTGGCCATATACACGCCAAACTAAACATGGATGTGAAAAATGTAATACACTTCTATCTTGCATCTTTTGCTTGGTCAGTGTGCAGTGGAGTGTATCTGCACAAATACACTGTAGTCAAGTCACATTTATTTATATAGCCCTTTTTACAATACAGATGGTTTCAAAGCAGCTTTACAGAGATAACAGGAAAATAATGCCCTTTAAGCAAGTCATTGTGAAGAGGCAAAAACAATGCAAGAAGTGCTCAAAATACAAAGTTCAGGCATTGCTTAGAGTAGCATAAGCCAGACAAGGGAGGATTAAAGGAAAAGGAAAGATTTTCTTCTTTTTTTTTTAATGAGGTTAAGTGCTCACGGAAGAGATGAGTTTTCAGTTGTCTTTTGAATGTTGTCAGGGATTCTGCATTCCGGATGAAGGTGGGGAGATCATTCCAACAGCATGGAACCGTGTTTGAGAATGTTCTGGAGAGTGATTTTGTGGCTCTCTGTGTTGGTACCACCAGCCGTCGCTCATTGACCAATCGTAGGCTTCTGGTAGGGATGTAAGCTGTGTCCCAATGTGAAGGCTGCATATTTCAAAGGCCACATACTTCGAAGAATGCAGCCTATGTGTCCTTCGAAGGACGTATCATGTAGCCTTCGTAGGATTTCCTAATTGTGCAACCAGGTGTTCCCGATTACCACTCCTGGCGCCAAGCAACGGTGCAAGAGGACAGCTGCCAGCATCCTGATAATTCATTTGATATAATTGAGTAACAGCTATGGAGCCAGCTTGGCTATTGTCATTTTTATGTTTTATATTTTACTGGAGGACATGGTGAGGATGATTCAGCCCCGGCGCTGCCGGGTCATGTATTTTCGGCTTAGCCAAGACCATGGCCAGATAAATTAAGCTGGTTTGCTGCGTCCCAATTCAGAGGCTGCGTCCTGAATTGGCGGATTACACTTTAAACTGTTCAAGGGTGTTAACTTATGTAAATAATGTAATGATATATGCAAATGAAATAAAAAATACATAGGCCTATATATATATATATATACACACACTATCGTTCAAAAGTTTGGGGTCAGTAAGATTTTTAATGTTTTTAAAAGAAGTATCTTCTGCTCACCAAGGCTGCATTTATTTGATTAAAAATACAAACAAAAACAGTAATATTGTGAAATATTATTCCAATGTGAATATACAGTAAAGTGTAATTTATTCCTGTGATCAAAGCTGAATTTTCAGCATCATTACTCCAGTCTTCAGTGTCACATGATCCTTCAGAAATCATTCTAATATGATGATTTGATGCTCAAGAAACATTTATGATTATTATCAATGTTGAAAACAGTTATTTACATTTTTATTTCATGATGCTATGATGAATGGAAAGTTCAAAAGAACAGCATTTATCTGAAATCTAAAGCTTTTGTAACATTAAACACTACCGTTCCAAAGTTTGGGGTCAGTAAGAATTTTAATTTTATTTTTTGGGGAAATAAATAAAATAAATCAATACTTTTATTCATCAAGGATGAGTTAAACTGATCAAAAGTTACAGTAAATACATTTATAATGTTAGAAAATATTCTATTTTAAATAAATGCTGTTCTTTTGAACTTTCTATTCATCAAAGAATTTTGAAAAAAAATTGTACACAACTGTTTTCAACATTGATAATAATATTGAATGTTTTTTGAGCATTGTATTAGAATGATTTTTGAAGGATCATGTGACACTGAAGACTGGAGTAATGATGCTGAAAATTCAGCTTTGATCACAGGAATAAATTACAGTTTAAAATATATTAAAATAGAAAACAGTCATTTTAAATTGTCATAATATTTCACAATATTACTGTTTTTTTATTGTTTTTTATCAAATAAATGCAGCCTTGGTGAGCAGAAGATACAAACATTAAAAAATCTTACTGACCCCAAACTTTTGAATGGTAGTATATATATATATATATATATATATATAATTTATTTATATATAATTAATTAATTTATTTATTTATTCAAAGGTTCAAATGTTCACTTATATCTTACCTTGATGCGATTTTGTAGGCTAGAGTATTTTTTTTTTTAAATTATGTACACAAATAGACCATGGTGAACATACAGGTTTTCAACCCTGTTTGAATATAAAACCGAATATTGAATATTGAATATTACTCCCGCTCGTCATCGGCAGCTGTCACAGTTGCCAGGCGACAAGAATAATTCCTCCGTAGGCTAGACCGGTCCGAGCGCTTCAGATGCGCCCTTCATTTGGGACGCAGCTGTAGTTTTACCAATGCGGTATTAATAGATATTAAAATCACTTTTTTCAGAAATTTACTCTTTCTGAAAAAAATCTCAGTGATATGGCAGCCGTCGATTGAGTCAGCCCAGCAAACCTGTTGGTAGACAACTTAGTGAATAGTGGAAATATGCACTCAAACTCCCTGGAGACCATCCCAGATGATGTCCCACCAGCAGGAGGCCTTACAAGGGTCTTACCAGCCCATCCCGGTCCAGCACCACCAGGGTCTCCCTGCTCAGCTCAGTAAAAGTCTACATAATTTTTTCTTATTTTATGTACTGTAAATTTAAATGTTTATGTTGATTTTGATATGTTTAACGTATGTTGTAAATAGTTGGGAAAAGTACTTTTACATAGCCAATAGAACATGATTTTCATTTAACAATTTTATTTGAAAAAAAGAAGAAAAAAAAAGGTATAGAAGAATTTGTTTCATGTTGAAATTATGACCGTCATTACAAAAATAAACAATGTCCAGAACAATTCATTCTCTTTTATTTACACATTTAAAGTTGCATAAAAATAATGTACAGAATTTTTCTTTCCTTTTAAAAAAAATAAGAGAAAAAAAGTTAAACAAAAATATATAGAAAAAATATATTTTTTTCAATCATTCTCTCAAGAAGAGAAAACAGCCTGTCCATCCTCTCCCTACTCTCCTCGCCTTTGCATGTCTTCTCTGCTCGTGCTGATGCTCCTACTGCTGCTGCTGCTGGTAGTGGTGCTGCCCCTGGCTCCTCCTCACCGTGGGCACCCACTGCTGAACTCTGCCCTAGTGTGTCCTCAGAGATTGAGGCAATGAGGACAGGGGGGTTGGTGCAATGCCTCTGTCCCAACACCTCATCCATGAAGACAAACCAGGGCCAAGTTTCAGCAGTGGGTTCCCACTCACACCCTCACATGTCCCAGGACACTTGCAATCCTAGGCAGAGCAAATTAACCATGGCTTGTTAACAACAACAGCACAATACATTTCAGCAAAGATGTTTGTATAAACTTTATTACTATGTAATATTTTTTTATTTATTTTTTTGCCTGTATAGGAGTTACCCTCCTCAGCAGACCCATTTTCTCCAGAGTTGCTCTAAAAAAGCAGAAAAGGGTACTTATGAAAAATATTAACACAGGGGTGCAATCTTAACATTAGTGCATTGTTAACACTGCAAAATATGACACATCAGGACATGCATACAAAATACTTAAGAAATCATATTTCTGGATTCTTAAATTTGGTTAAAACCTTTGTAGACATAGCTTGCATGACAGCACTACAAAAACACATAAAAGTGAAACCCCATTGCCTTATCTACTGCTTTTCCTATTGTTGTGGGCTTTATAGAGTGAGTGATATTTCTTATAATACACAAGTGAGACAGACTAGTGCAAATATTACAAATAGGTTGTTGTCTTGCCTCCAGTTTTTCGCCCCCATAAAGAAATGGTCATTTTCAGACCGCAATTTAATAAATTGAGCTGTCTGCTCCTTGCTCCCTGAAACAATTATTAAACTAATATTAGCACAAGTTTTGCCTCAAACCACCTGATAAATGAAGCCACGTAATGGTGACGAAGGAGTTAAGATGAAGTTTATAAGAAAGAAAAACTTGTGGGTTTTAACTGTGGTTTCGCTATTTGAGTAAATGAAAACATAATGCTTACATTTAAATGTGAATTTGCCGTCCACCACCGAACTCTCGGCCGCATTTTTTTTTAAATAAAAATGCTGTCGTCACCGGCGCGCAATGACTTATGGGGTAGGATAGGCCGCTAAGGATCCATTTATGTATCCTTTTTCTTTCACGGGGAAACGAAGGTTGCATTTGGCGTCACTTTTGAATCAGGTGACCACCTTCGGCGCGCCGCGATCATTCGAACCGGCCTTCGAATACGGCCTTCGAAGGATGCAGAATTGAATTGGGACAGCCTTCATCGCACCGTGGTGACGCAATCGGCCTTCAAATGCGACCTTCCAAGGGTGCAGCCTTTGAATTGGGACGTCCTTCGTCGCGCCGCTGTGACGCAATCGGCCTTCAAATACGGCCAATCGGCCTTCAAATACGGCCTTCGGAGGATGCAGCCTTCGCATTGGGACACAGCTGTAGACTCGTAGGAGTGAGTGAAAGTAGGAGGGAGCTGAGCCTGTGGTAGATCTGTAAGCAAGCGTCAATGCCTTGAACTTGATGCGAGCAGCGAGTGGTAGCCAGTGCAGAGAGATGAACAGAGGAGTTATGTGGGCCCTTTTGGGCTCTATGAAGACAAGACGGGCTGCAGCATTCTGAATCATTTGTAGAGGTTTAGTTGCACATGATGGAAGTCCAGCCAGAAGAGCATTGCAGTAATCAAGCCTAGAAATGACCAGGGCCTGGACGAAAAGTTGTGTTGCTCAGTTAGGAAAGGCCTGATCTTCCTGATGTTGTGCAGTGCAAACCTGCATGATCGAGCTGTCTTTGTAATTTGGTCTGTGAAGGTCAGCTGGTCATCAAATATTACTCCAAGATTTCTGACCGACCTTGATGGGGTAATTGATGATGAATCTAGCTGGATAGTGAAGTCATGATGTAGAGACGGATTGGCAGGGAGGCAGAGAAGCTCAGTCTTTGCCAGGTTGAGCTGCAGGTGATGTTCCTTCATCCATGCCGAGATGTCCGCCAGACAGCTTGAGATCCGTGGAGCTATTGTGGGATCATCTGGTTGAAATGAGAGGAAGAGCTGTGTGTCATCAGCATAGCAATGGTAAGATAAACCATGTGCCTGTATGATGTGTCCCAGTGATGTGGTGTAAATGGAGAAGAGGAGGGGTCCAATAACTGAACCCTGAGGAACCCCTGTGGTCAGTTAATGTGCTTTGGATACCTTGCCTCTCCATGCAACCCTGAAGGATCTTCCTGTGAGATAGGACTCAGTGGAGGGAAGTTCCTGTGATGCCCAGTGATGAGAGGACAGAAGGATCTGATGATTCACAGTGTCGAAGGCAGCAGACGGATCCAGGAGAATAAGAACTGATGATTTGGAAGCAGCTTTTAGGGCTTCTGTGACCGACAGTAATGCAGTCTCGGTTGAATGCCCTTTCTTGAAGTCAGATTGGTTGACATCAAACTGGTTGTTCAGAGACAGGAAAGATGATACTTGGTTGAAAGTAACTTGTTCAATTGTTTTCGCAATAAATGGTAGGAGAGAGACAGGTCTGTAATTCTCTACAATTGATGTGTTTAATGTTGTTTTTTTAAGCAGTGGAGTTACCCGAACCTGCTTGAATGCTGCAGGGAAAATGCCAGTATGGAGGGATGAGTTGATGATGTGTGTGAGTGCTGGTAGAAGTGTGGGAGAGATGGCTTGTAGAAGGTGTGAGGGGATGGGGTCTAGAGGGCAGGTGGTAGGATGACTGGAGAGGAGAAGTTTAGAAGTTTAGTTTTCTTCCTCGGTAAGTGGAGAGAAGGAGGAGAGAAGGTTTTTGGCTGTGGGAGAGGTTGGTCTGGGTTCCTGTTTGTGTGGAGCTGAGAACTGACTGCTGATAGTTGTTGTTTTGTTGGTGAAGAAGTTAGCAAAATCATCAGCCATTAAAGAGGAGGTGGGTGGTGGTGGAGGTGGACAGAGGAGAGAGCTGAATGTCTTGAAAAGTGATTGTGTGTTAGAGGCACTGTTGATCTTGTTGTGGAAATATGAAGATTTCACGGCATTTACATCAACAGAAAAGGAAGAGAGCAGAGACTGATACATACTCAGGTTAGATGTGTCTTTTGATTTGCGCCAGTTCCTCTCCACTGCCCTGAGTTCGGTCCGGTGTTCACGAAGAACCTCCGATAACCAGGGGTTAGAGGGAGTAGCACGTGCTGGCCTGGAGGAGAGAGGGCAGATGCTGTCTAAAGAAGAAGTTAAAATGGAACATAAGTTATCTGTTGCGGTATTCACATCCAGAGATGAGAATTGTGAGGGTGAGGGAAGAGAAGATGACACAGCAGAGGAACGATGGGAGGGAGAAAGTGAGCGCAGGTTTCGTCTGAAAGTAACTGGTAGGGGGGTTAATGGTGCACGGGTAGTGAGTTGTAGATTGAAAGTAATGAGGAAATGATCTGAAACGTGGAGAGGTTTCACCAAAATGTTGTCTGTGATGCAGTTGCATGTGTGTAAACCAGGTCAAGTTGGTTGCCTGATTTGTGAGTACCTGTGGTGATGAGCCTTTTGAGATCTAATGAAGCTAGGAGAGAGATGAAGTCTGTTGCATACGGCTTCTCTAGATGAATGTTGAAATCACCAAAGACTACAAGTGGGGTGACATCCTCAGGGAAAAAGAACAGCAGCACATCCAGCTCCTCTACAAAGCTTCCCAGCTGACCTGGGGGGCGATATATGACTACAATATGGATCTTAATGTGAGTTATAAGTGTAATAGCATGATATTCAAACGAGTTGTTTTTGCATAGAGAAGAGAGAGTTGAGTATTTCCAATTGTTAGAAATGAGAAGACCTGTACCCCCACCCCTCCTAGACTGGCGAGGAGTGTGAGAGAAAGAGAAGTTGTTAGAGAGAGCAGCAGGGGTTGCTGAGTCTTCTGGATGAATCCAGGTCTCAGTCAAGCCCTAGATATTAAGAGTAGATTGAGATGCAAAGGCTTTATTGACTGCTGACTGACAATTCCATAGACCCACAGAAAGAGAGAGAGGTGTGTGTGAGGATGAGAGAATGGGACGCAGATTAGCAGTATTGCGCAGCCTTCTGTGCATGATGAGTGTTGTCGAGAGACAACAGGAATGTATTGAAAGCACATGTTGAGTAAAGGAAATGAAATAAAAGTGGGAAAGGAAAGGGTAGAAGAAGATAAATAAGTGCCTTACAGGTGTCCTTGCTCGGTGGAGTCGCACAGGTAGAGTCGCAGGTCTTTACCCGAGTCGGTCTTCACACGAGAGCTAAACGCTTCCGCTGACACTTCCACGACAGCGCGCACACTACATAAATATAATGCTTTCAAACGCTTGAGTGAGGACAACTGTCTCGGTCCAGCAATTAGCACAGCAAAAGCAAATATCCTGAAAATGGGAGAAATCGAAACTAGCTGTTGGACAGTGCTACACTTAAGTGCAATAAAATACAAACTGCAACCCTTATCACACGCAGCTGTTATTCAAAATAGGAACACGTCTAATTAAAATACAGATTTTTGTGAAGGTAAAAATTAAAAATAAGCATAGAATCTAAAATAGTCCTACCTAGTGGCAAATAGTAAACTGAGCAACAGGAGAACTGGATATTAAGAAAAAAACACTTACGTGCTCTCCCCGTATTCACAGACTGACCGCTTGTCCTGGCTTTCTCCTAAATCTCCTCTAGTTTATATCTGCTTCTACAGTTGCTGTCCCCGCCCTTGCAATTATTCTAAGAGAGTTGAAAAAATAAGCAGATCTAGCAGTTTTTAAGGCCTTACTGTATGCAATCGTGCTCTCTCTCCACAAAATAAAAAAAAGACGTCTAGTTTTGTTTTCTTCCAATTGTGCTCCATTTTTCTGGCTGCTCTCTTAAGGGCCAGAGTGTGCTCGTTGTACCACGGTGTTGGACTATTTTCTTTAATCTTCTTTAAGCGCAAAGGAGCAATTGTGTCTAAAGTGCTGGAAAAGAGAGAGTGAAAAGTTTATGTCGCAATATTGAGTTCTTCTAAGCTATCTGGGATGCTGAGGTGATGAAACTGCTCAGGAAGATTATTTATAAAGCAATCTTTAGTAGTAGAAGTGATAGTTCTAACATATTTGTAACACGGAGTCGGCTTTGCAACCTTGGCTAAATGGAGTATACACGAGACTAGATAATGATCTGAGATGGCATCGCTCTGCTGCAGAATTTCAACGATATCAACATTGATTCCATGTGACAATATTGATCTAAAGAATGATTATGACAATGAGTGGGTCCTGACACGTGTTGTCTAACTCCAATAGAGTTCAGAATGTCTCTAAATGCCAATCCCAATGTGTCTTTTTTGTTATCTGGCAACCAGTGCAATTTTGTGAAGAGAGGAGTGACATGTGCTCTCTTTGGCTCGTTAAAGACCACTCTGGCTGCAGCATACTGGATCAGTTGTAGAGGTTTGACCGTGCAAGCTGGAAGACCAGCCAGGAGAGCATTACAATAGTCCAGTCTGGATAGAACTAGTGCTTGGACAAGGAGTTGTGTAGCATGCTCTGATAGGAAGGGCCTGATCCTCCTAATGTTGTACAAGGCAAATCTACATGACCGGGCAGTTCTAGCAATGTGGTCTGTGAAGTTCAATTGATCATCAATTACCACACCAAGGTGACCTTGATGGAGTTATGGATGACGAGCCTAGCTGAATGGTGAAGTTGTGATGAAGTGTTGGGTTGGCCGGGACCACAAGTAGCTCTGTCTTCGCAAGGTTTAGTTGAAGGTGGTGGTCCTTCATCCAGCCAGAAATGTCTGTCCGGCAGGCTGAGATACGATCAGCTACTGTCGGATCATCAGGCTGGAATGAGAGGTAGAGTTGTGTGTCATCAGCATAGCAGTGATAGGAAAAGCCATGTTTCTGAATCACAGATCCTAGTGATGTCATGTAGATGGAGAAAAGAAGTGGTCCAAGCACTGAGCCCTGAGGCACTCCAGTAGCTAGATGTTGGGTCTTAGACATCACACCCCTCCACGATACCCTAAAGGACCTACCTGAGAGGTAAGAAAAGCATTGGTTCATGTTGCATCTGAGAGGTAAGAAATTTGTTCATCTGTATTATATACATTTTCTATTTGTTGAACATCAATTAAAATTTTGAATGGGTTTGGGAGTTTTTTGTATTTCCTAATTCGGGGAACAGACAAATTCTCTATATGATGATATCTAGGTGAAAGAGTCTCTATGTGATGGCATTTATCTGACCTTGGTGACGTGAGACAGCTAGCAGACGGCCGGTTTAGCCAGTCTGTCTGCTTCCTGACCTGAGCCCCAATTCATGTTTGAGCTCTAAGACTATGTGCCATATTACTAAAGAGAAGAGAGCCACCATCCCAGGAGGGATGAATACCATCTCTTTTCAACAGGTCAGGTCTGCCCCAAAAACTTTTCCAATTGTCTATGAACCCTATATTATTTTGCGGACACCACTTAGACAGCCAGCCATTGAGTGAGGACAGTATACTAAGTATCTCATCACTCCGGTGAACAGGAAGGGGGCCAGAGCAAATTACAGTGTCTGACATCGTAGTTGCGAGTTCACACACCTCTTTAACGTTAATTATAGTGATCTCCGACTGGCGAAGTCGAACATCATTAGTGCCGATGTGAATAATAATCTAAGAGAATTTACGATTAGTTTTAGCCAGCAGTTTTAAATTTGCTTTGATGTCAGGCGCTCGGGCTCCCGGCAAACATGTGACTATGGTGGCTGGTGTCTCTATTTTCACGTTCCGTGTAATAGAATCGCCAATAACTAGAGCACTTTCAACAGGATTCTCAGTGGGTGCGTCAGTGAGTGGGGAGAACCTGTTTAATGCTGTAATCTATGGCGTTCCGATCAGCTCTTTAATATGACTTTGCAACATGCACTCATCTCAATGAACAATGTCAATGTCTCAATGACACTCAATGTCTCAATAAGTAGTAAATGCTGTGAATATCATCAGCTTGTGTTAAAGAGATAGTTCATCCAAAAACGACATAGGGCTTAAAATTTTCTCCAGCCATTCACTCCCATTATAAAGCCAGGAAGAGCCAGGACATTTTTTTTATATAACTCCGATTGTATTTGTCTGAAAGAAGAATGTCATATACACCTAGGATGACTTGAGAGTGAGTAAATCATGGGTTAATTTTCATTTTTGGCACAAGCTGATTGGTTCATGTTGCATCTCCAACCAATGAGCTCAACAGTGAAATAGCTGGATAACATTCACTATAGCAGTTTGCAGCACGCTTTCAGAGTTCCTCTGGAACCTTCCACCTTCCCCAGCTCCACCTGTATAGATCTGCTGTGAGATAATTTATATATATGGTATTTGTGCAGCAGCAGCATGTCTTACATACTCACAGCAACGTATCAGCGTATTGGCAGTAGCAAGTTCCTGTACTTACTCTGTAGCAGCAATTGAGCAGCAGGGTAGCAGATCTATTCCACCAAGACCAAATACATTAACATTGTCATATCCATTACCATGCTACAAATCTTCAGAGAGTTGTCATGATATAAATGTTCTTGATCAGCAAATCATCATATTAGAAAGATTTCTATGTGACAAAGGCTGGAGTAATGAGGCTGAAAATTCAGCTTTGCCATTTCAGGAATAAATTACACTTTAAAAGATATTACATTTTTTAAGTAATATTTTTACTGTTTTTTGATTAAATACATGCAGCCTTGCATGGTGAGCATTTCACCATTTTCAAAAACATTTTAAAAATCTTACGGACCCCAGACTTTTGAATGGTAGTGTACATCCTAAAGACCAGACTAAATAGTAATTATACATTTTTCTAATTTGAAGTTATTTGTATTACGTTATCATTACCCCCACCTCTCTGCAAAATGCATGTAAACTTGTGAAGTTTAGAGAAATAGAGAGAAATAATGACATTAAGAAAGCAATGTAGTTAAATTCATTCAAGGATTATAGAAACGATTATGTGGAACAAGTCTTTGTTTATTTTCTCATATAGTTCCTCATTACTGTCAGAAGACTGCAAAAAGTGCAAAAAAAAAGACATGCACTAGTGCACACAAGCATGCTTAGAAACTCATAAATTACATAAGCTCCTTTAGGTCAAAATACAGGCGCAATCTGTTCTTATTAGCTACACTCATACGAGGCTGCTAATAGTCTTGTTAGGAGAAACTAGGCCCATTTATTAATTAATTTGACTAATTATGATACTAAGGTGAGTCAGGAATGAACTAGGAATGCTTCAGTGGCCAACAGTTTAAACAAGCCTTTTTTAATTATCACCTTGACTCAGAGCATATTATTACCTAGAAAATGTCATAACTAAAAGGACATTTGAAATTGCCATACACCCACTCACTCCGGCTCCCCTCGATTATCTAACATACACAATTGAGTGTGCAGCAGCTTAAGATGTCAGATCACAGTTTCTCATATCTCCGTATAACAAAATGTCTTAAGGCCAGCTTGCCATTTGTATCTAATGATGTTTGGACTGCATGTTTGAAACAGTTGTGTACTATAGCACGACTCGGCTTTTATCTCTCTCATGTCATTACAGCTTGTAACTGTTTATTTCCCTCATATGTTCCTCATATCCGACCTTTGACAACTCTTTCCTAAAAGTGAGAAAAAAACTGTTTTGTTCTTTCATCCTTTGGTTTCTGTTAGTTACTATGCTCATTTAGACTGAAGTTTTAAAGGGATGGTTCGGAGTAATTTCAACCTAGGGTCCTTTGCACCATGACCTCGAGCCAAACACCCCCCAGAAGCTTTTTTTCCCTTGGTCGAACATTATTAAAGTTAGAGCATATTTAGAGATATCAGCCGAATGGCTTAGTGCAGGCGCTAATGGATCCAAGGTAGTATCTCGTAAATTACCCCACTAATAATGCCCAGAATGGTATACTTCTACAGTAGTACAAATAGGTTCTATACTCATAAAACGAGGCATTGGAAAGTTTGTAAGTACATCAGGAGTTTATTTAAATAACACTTGCCTGATGGTCTATGCTACCGCTAACCTGGACGTCGAGGTAACTTCCGTGATTTGGGAATAGGCAAATATATATATAACTCACACTGCAAAAAAATATAAGTTACATTTATTTCATTTTTCTTTGGCAAGTGTTTTACACACATATGTTTTAAGTAAATTTCACATATGGAATTAAGTAAATTCTACTTGACTAAGTTAAGTACAATAAACAATGAAAATAAGTAACTTTGAGTGATTTTTACTAAGTTGAAGTTTACTTTGCAATAGTCTGTTTCAAACACATTTTACTCAAACAGTATAACACAGAATTAAGCTTTAAAAGTGCATGCTTTACACAGAACATTTAAGTAAGCAATACAGTAGATATTGTGAAGACACCACAATTACATAATATAAGTAACGCTGTACCCATCCGAACACAGATACCACAATACTTGGTCCACAATACACAGTAGCACACATTCGTTGGATCCTTTTTAGGTATTAATGTGATCATTTTGAGCAGAAAATAAACTCCAGATGTCACAAAACAGCAAGATTTAGTACCTAACAACAAAAGCAATAATAAAACAATGTAAATACACCTGGAAAACAGTGAAAAATGCAACCTTATTAATTATGCATGCCCCAGTGCATTATGGGAACACCAGTATCAGAAAGTTGAGTAGGTTTTACTTAATTTTATAACGTTTATATTTACGCTTTAATTTCTACAAGCTTAAATTAAGTAGGCCTACTGATTTTTGAGTGTAGTACTCAGAATTGAGTACTAGCCTATATAATTTAGTTAATTTTTTTAAATTTTTGCCTGAACTAACTTGTTCGGATAGAAAAAAAAAAAAAAAAAAAAAAAAAATCTGTAGTAGGCTGGTCTATTTACTGCACCACATAATCATATCATTAGCCCCCAATTGCAGTTTTCTCATTCCTGAGTATTTCTGGTCGATACCACTTTAAATTGACAGTGACTTGTTACGAGTTTTTTTTTTTTTGCGATGCAAATTAAATTTCACCGCGTCATTATTACATGTCCAACATATTATCCAGCACATGCATGTATATAAAGATATTCCCTCTGTCAAGCTGCCCCAGTTCAGCCTGAGAGCGCCCCACTGCTGTCAGTTGTGGCACATACGCAGGATAAATTTATCCACCGCTCTGGAGTTTATTGGTATATTTAATGCGTCAAGACAGGCGGGCCATATTTTCTTTGTATGTTTTCTGCCACGGAGATTCTTGGCCTAAATGTGGCTGTACTAGTGGATTTAATAGGCAGAAGGCTGTGTAATTGGTTGTCATTCAGATTTATGAGCTATGCTGTTGAACGTCTCTGTTTGGGATTTCCTGTATGGAAGTATGGAAATGCTGTCCCCTTGTGGCATGGTATGAGAATGCCATGATATATGGGCCTTTTATTCATAATTTCATTACATTGGAAATCTTCTGTCGCTGAACAGTGGAATACGAAAGTCTGAGAAAACATTGAACATCTGGGATTCACTCAAGTTGTTATGCCAATAAAACAAGCATGTTCATTTATGATCTCAGACATTTAAAGCATTTTCATCAGTGATCTGAATTTATACCAGGATAGTTTATAATTTTGCTTATAGACCTTATTCACATCGGCGCCATTTTTGATTTTTAACGGAAATGAACGTGAGGCTGTGTGAGGGATATAGGCCTACATCTCTTCAGTGGGTTGTAGCTACTGCTTTAGATCGTTCTGCTAACAAAACACTGCAAAAATATCTTTCCAAGAAATTTCAGTTGACAAAAAACTCCAGACAGCAGCAATAGGAGCTTTATCCAGGTTTTTTTTTTTTTTTTTTACAGCGGATGGCTGCCATTGATAACACGGTAAGCCTATCCCTCATAGCCTTGCGTTCATACCTGTCATCATGTAGCTGCTCTGAATAAGGTCTATATGGCAAAACATAGATAGAAGAGGCTTGTTGAATGAAAAAGCTTTTTAAGATTTGCTTTGAACAGAAACAACAGATTACAATAACAAAAAGATAGATGCACCATTTGGGGTTTCTCGGATTGCCACACTGCAGGCAGAAACCTCTGGAGAACCTCTAGGTACCCTTTAAAAATGGAAGTTCCTGCAAGATAAAAACACTAAAAACACTTCAGGCACTCGAAACACATATTTGAAGTTTTGTCAGTAAGGAATAGGTATTAGAGATACCTTCAAAAGGATGTGTAGATGTTCTCCTTAGGGTTCTATCAGCGTGACGATCCGAGGAACCCCAAATGGTGCCTCGAGTATCTTTTAATTGTCACAGTGATTAGCGAGCTCCTGCCCTCCACCTCTCAGGATTCAAGTCGGATAATCTCACTGTAGGCATCCATTTCCTGTGATGCTGTAATCCAACTTCCACACAATAGCAGGAGCTCTATCAAGATAGAAATTTTCCTGAGTGCATTTCACCAGAGGCAGCAGTTTATCAGTGCATTTTCGTAAATCACACCGTTAAATTAATTTCAAATTAATGTTTATCATTTTATCTGGCTCTCCCAGCCAGTCCCCTCCCCCAAATCCCAGATTTCTCTCTTTTGTCTGTATGTCTGTCCTTCTCCCAATCTTTCTCAAACTGTATGATTTTTTTTCCATCTCTTATCGTCTTTCTCCTTGGCCTGATTTCTGCTCTACATTCTACTACACAGAAAAGGAGGTGAGAGAGAAACATCTTTCGAAAGTCTGGAGAGATACTCGCCCCTGCACTGGCACATCATCAAATAGAATTGGTTCGGGGATAAGACATAATTGAAAGATTCGGAATCAGTGTTTGTTTGAATTACCATCTATCACAAGCATTGCCGTTCAGAGTAACGCAACAGATGCAAAGAAAGTTTGATATGAAATCAATACCGAACACTATCAGTATCAGTGAATAGACCTACTCATATATATAATCCTACAAGTAAGCGTATATTGAACAAGCCTTTCTCTGTTTCTCCTTCCTCTTCACACCCTCCAAATGCAGCTCTGAAACGTAAAGATTTTCTTACAGCTCGCCTTTTATTTCCTCCATTAATCTCCAGTAAATGGCCACCATCGGGTAATTATATTGGCATGGAAACAGTGTGGTTACATAAATCTTGCATTTGTAACTAATTAAAAAATGGGGAAGAGAGTTCAGACTTATGATACGAGAGAGAGAGAGAGAGAGAGAGAGAGAGAGAGAGAGAGAGAGAGAGAGAGAGAGAAGGAGATGAGGAGGGGGATTGCAGCAACAGTCTGTTCAAAATGTTTGATAAATGCTCAATCTATTACTTCGGTAACCCGCAGTAACCTCTCATTTTCGCTTTTCTCTCTGGAGTGAGTAATACTAGTTACTTTCACCTCAGTGTGAAAAGAGGAGGCAACGCTTTCTGCCAATTTGCTGTCACCTGCATTTTACATGCTTATGTTTCTCTTGAGTTATACAATCTCTAATGTTCCTGCATAACAACTGCTTGTGTCCGTTGTCCAATAGCTTTCTTATCTCATGTTTCCAATATTTCCCACAGAATTCACTCACTCTCGCAGAGCACACATGCTGAATTCACAGCAGATGCTAGCATATTTGGAATCGAATAATAAATGGTAGATTTATCTGGGAATCCTGCTTAGGATAGTGAATAGTAAGTAATGCCACTGCAAAGCCAACACCCGTGGACATCATGCAATTCAATATGGCCAAGGTGTTAAGATACAAGTTACAATTTTGTAGAATTTACATCCCTTAAAGTTTTTGTAAAAGTATCCAAAAGAATCCAATTTATCCAGAGGAACCTTTCTGGAGACTTAATAGAGTTCAGAGTTTCGTTTCAGATGTTTCTTATAAAATTTCTTAAAAGAAAAAAAAATTGTAATAAAAAATGCCTTTAGAAATGTTAGGAGATATACAGGATAAAAATATACAAAATTGTGTGTAGGCTATACTGCAGCGTTATTGTTAACTTAAAACGATTAAAAGTTTTTGTAAAATAAAGCTTAATAAAACTGAAAATACAAAAACGAATTCAAAATATTGTAAATATTAAACTATAGTATATCATTTTAAAATTACAGTGTGTATATACAGTACACCTGTCAAAAGTTTTTGAAAAAAGTCTCTTTTGCTTACCAAGACTGCATTTATTTAATAAAAAAATATTTTATAATAAAAAAAACAAAACAGTAATTTTGTGAAATATGATTACAATTTAAAATAATTAACAAATAATGAACAAAAAATAATTGTTTTCTATTTTAATCAATTTTAAAATGTAATTTATTACTGTGAGGCAAAGCTCACTACTCAAGTCTTCAGTGTCACATGATTCTTCAGAAATTATTCTTGCTGCTCAAGAATATTTCTCTTATTATTCTCAGTGTTAAAAATGGTTTTTGCTACTTTTGTGCTTTTTTATTTTTTATGAGTACTTTTACTTATTTGCTACAAAATATTTAACTTGTTCGAAAGTGACAGTGAATACATTTGTAATGTTACAAAATATTTCTATTTAATAAATGCTTTAAATTTATGTAATACATAAATTGAATAAATGCAAATAAATGCTGTTCATTGAACTTTCTATTCATCAAAGAATCCTGAAAAAAAGCATCACCATTTCCACAAAAATGTTAAGCAGCACAACTGTTTTCAACATTGATAATAACAATGTTCTTATTATTGTTTCTTGAGCAGCAAATTAGCATAATTTCTTATGGATCACGTGACACTGAAGTAATGATGCAGAAAATTCAGTTTTGCCAACCCAGGAATAAATAACATTTAAAACATATTCATATAGAAAACAGTTCTATTTCGCAATATTACTGTTTTTACTGTATTTTTAATCAAATAAATGCAGCCTTGGTGAGCATGCGAGACTAACGTTTCCAAACTTTTCTCCCAATCCAATTAAAACTTGCTAAAGATTCTCTGCTTTAATCAAGGCAAAACATAGGCGTCCTGCACCAGCGATTTCAAAAGGTTTTTCGCTCTTTCTTTTTAAGTCCTCTCTCCCCAGAAATCTAGAAAACAAAGACTTAAACAATTCTTGGCCGCTTTTTGCTGTCAATCACAAACATTCTCTGTTGAACACATGCTGAAAACAACAAAACAGACCAAACAGAGTCGTATTAAAAGTCTTTTATTCTGTTCTGCTCGTAGCACAGCATAGTATAGTCTTCCGTGGTCGAGCGGCCCAGCGAGTGGCCCCCCTGATGAGGCTCCCCTACTGAGAGGAGTATGGCACAAGAACCTAACACAGTGGTACCGGGGGGCACTACCGTCCTGGCACAGAGTGGCATAAAACATAACTGGCTCTGCTCAGCTACATTATCATAAAGTATTACAGAGCAGCGTCGCATGTGTTAGAATTAGTTTTCAGCATAACACACTGCAGCTTGGCAAAGACAGAGCGCACACACATACCGCTTTCAAAGCCAGAACTGTGTGACACGTGGAGACTGCAATGGTTTTGACGTAGCCAGGTCAAATCTATTACTACGTCAAGATGGACGCTCATAGTGATCCCAGTGTGGAGCCTACAGCTGTTCTCAAAAGTTTCATCACCTCGTCCCAAAACTTTCACCACAGTGACACATACACGCCATTGGTTATTTGCAACATAAATTCATTGTGGTCGGCCATGTTATTCATAAAAACACAGTTGAAAACTGGTCTCTGATGTCAGCTGTTATGAGATGAAAGAGGACAAAGAGACAAAAGAAGATAAATTCAAAGAGAATCAATTTAGTAGATAAACATTATATATATATATATATATATATGCATGTTATTTGTTGAAATATATAATTTATATCTATATGTATATATTTAATTGCTGCTGTTCGATAAGAGACTTCTCCTTAGAGTAATTAACAAACAAACAAACAAACAAACAAACAAACAAAACATTTACTTTCATAGACACCATCAACACAACAAGACGCATGTCTAGAAAAGGCCTTTTTAAGATTCTTTGTGGCGGTGGTTCCTAATAAAACATGTGCAATATGCCTGATATTTTATCATTTTAAATGAATAAAATGGGGGGATGGGGCATTATCTTAAGGTCCTTGCTGATTCAGCCCAAATATTTTATCAAAGATGAATTTAATGTGCGCAATGGAACGGAAAGAGAATTGAAAAATATTTTTCGCAGCTAATACATGAAACACATCTTAATTATAAAGTCTGCCAACAGAAGTTGTCTTCAGCTATACTGCTTAGCTGAACAGCTATTTCTCTATTGCTATCTAAACGTCACAAACACATATATGAGGTACATCTATATATAAAGTAATCCAGACACATATATTACACAACAAAGTTGGAGTCAAAAGGATATACATACATAAGCTGCCAAATATTCTAAATATTAATACTACTCTGAAATTCATGACAGTGAGGCAGAGTGTTATGATTCCGGTCAGATTTGACAAGATTTTTTTACTGCCCTCCTGGTTTCTCCAAACAAAAGTCATCTGTGTTTAAAAAATTAAAACAATCACCACCCATTGTTTCTGGTACTTCATTGTCTATTGACATTACGCTTTACCCCGTTGACGACAAAATATACCCCAATTAATTAGTACTACTTGTAAAAAGCTCAGCATACAACAAATAAGCTAAATATGGCTCAGATGCAGTTACAAGCACACACAAAAAACAATTAGCTTGTTGGACTGTGCGTGGTTCCGTGTCAAATATGCAATAACATAAATGTACATACAAGTATAAATAACAACATAGTACATACAATGTTTCAAATCAAACTTAAAATAGTCAAACTTTGCTGCTGGCTTGACAAAGCCATGTCTGAAAGTTAATGATTTAGGAATCCATATCATAATTCCATATTTTTCCAGACTCATTTTTTTTAGACCATATGTAACATAAATGATTCATACAGCATTATTTTCAGCATTTTGTTTGGTATATAGTAGTCACCTCTAAAGATTTTTCCATTGGGTTTTCTCGAAGTGGTAACATGTAATGTGCTTACATGATCAGAAGAAACCTAAAACATTTTATAACCTGCATATATTCATCTCTGAAACATCTGATACTGATCAGCAAACAGCAAAGTACAGTCTGATTTAGATGATGGTTTGCTCCTTTATATGTTGCTGGTTTGAGTGGCACACACTTATTGGATGGGGTTGATGTAGCTTGAACATCATCCGATTTGTTCAGAAAGGTGAGGGGAATTTGAAAAACATCACATAAAATTTGTTCAATACAGTACGCTGGCTTTGCCAAGGCAATATAATTACAAAATTGACCATTAATCTTAAAAGACAATGAAAACTTAAATACTGTATAAACAAAATAAATAGTTGACTCAGACCTGCTGCCAACACGCATTGCCCTTAGCATTATTCACAGTCAATTATAGCGATCACTTCAAAAATGCTAGCTTTTGGCTAATGGTAAACGCAAAATATAACGAAAGATCTACCTGACTGGTTTGCTAATCAGTCTTTTCCTCACAGTTAACAGAATACTTGATCTGGCTTTTTTTTAATTTTTTTATTAACATATGTCTAGTAAAAGCACAAAATTGCAGCTCTATTTTGCTCTCATTTGACATGTTTATCCTTGCTGCTAATTCTACAGCGTAAGCAAACTTGCTAAGCAAGTATGGATATTGTGTCCGAAGCTAATAAATGGCAGAGCAGAGCAGCTTGTAAAAAATGTGTAAAAACACAGTGTTAAACTGTAAACAGTGCTCTCCTTCGCTTATCGCTCTCTGAATGATGATGTGTCTTTCATCACTGACAGTTAGCGAGTACAGTGCTGGAGTATGGCTAGCCCTGTCGTCCTGGCACTCACAACATCAACGCTCAAAGCTACCTTAACTGACTCAGGCTAGAAGGTCTCCGCTGAGAAAGGTATGATCTTAAAAGTGTCTTGGTTGCAGCACACCGTGTTGTCATGGCAACATGTACATTCAGTCGAGATGGGAAGGGCTGTCACCGATTATAGGTAGTTGAAACATTGCATGTGCCCTAGTAGTATACAGCACAGTGCTAATATTCTTAGTTTTAATAACTTAACACAACTGTTTTGAACCAGATCACAAAACATATATATTATATATAATAAAATAACTTTTAAATATAAAATATATGTATTGAATGCTGTTTGTAGTTAATTATGTATTGCTCAAGGGATAAGAATGAAACGGGAGGACCTGTGAAATGGTTTCAACAGAACAGGATTCTACATCAGCTCCACTTAAGTTTGGCATTCAGCTTCAGTAAAACAATACTGTATGTTTTCAGTCATGGCTAACTTACCCTGTTTCTAAGAATGCAAACACTGACGACAACGCACAGAGTGCTATATGTCAATTTGCAGAAGGTGGAGGTCAAGGAAAATGCTCCGAGAGGAGAAAAATGGATTGCTACTTTTCTTTGTGTATGCTTCCCTTGAGATATTTTGAACAAATATACACAACAACTACATCATGATCCAGAGCTCAAAGTAAGAGAGCGAAAAAAAAGATGGGTGTGGGGCGTTAGGTAGGGGTGTAACGATACGCTCATGTCACGATTTTATACTAAACTCACGATACCATTGCAATATTTTAAGCCAAAATAAAGAAGAGAGTTTTTATGATTACAACTTTATTACAACTTATTATTTTATTATCAGGACCCACAAATATTCCCCCATTGTATTATTATACATTCAACATTATATAGAGTAGTTTAATGTAGTAATGTCTCTGAAACTTCATAAACGTTTATTTATTTATTTTTTAAATGATTTGAATAATCATACTACTAAAACTAAATGTGATGTATTGATTTAAATTATGTTTACGCTTTCACTTTGATAAGTGCGGTTCCCCTATGTATGCACTTCAGATGATCAATGCAATCACTGTTCTAATTGCAAGCATGTAAAAATTACAATTCCCAAACTGTAAATGGTTAGTTAATCAAAAAAATTTTTTATTCTGCATTTACTCTCACTCTAACATCCATTTTAACATCCGTGTTTACTACAGTATGCGCGTGGTTGTAAATCTGTTCATCATATAAATCCATCGTGTCTTTTCAGAAGACTTGAATTTGGATTAGAGTCCACTTGATTGATTATTTTTACGATGCCTTTATGACATTTTTTGGATCTTTTAAGTTTAAGAGGAATGGACTTTAAATGGAGAGACAGAAATCTCTCAGGTTTCATTAAAAATATCTTCATTTGTGTTTGGAAGTTCAACGAAAATCATAGGTTTGAAACGACATGAGGGTGAGTACATGATGACAGAATACATTTTTTGGGTGAATTATACCATATAAATACAGTAAGTTGAGCCTTGGATAAAACTAACTATGTGAATCATATCGTTTACATCAACTATACATTTCGTTGCATTTTTTTTATGTCGTGATATCTCGATATGACAATGCATCGTTACACCCCTAGCGTTAGGGTGTTGTATTATGACCTCAGAATCTCCCTTTGAAAAAATCATTCCTGAGCCATCGAGCAGCAAAAAAACAAAAATCACATTTACCCACATGATCGACGCGCCACCTTAAAGCCCCCAATAAGTTAAGAGAAGCAAAGCCAATTCCATATGAACAGCCTCGCTAACATCAACAAGATTTGTCAGCATGGCAGTATTCCATTCCTACACAAGAAAAGGGAAAGGGCTACAATTTATGTGACATCCCAATCCAGGTTTGTCTCTAAGGAGCATTAGAGCTTTGTGCAAGAGGAGGGTGCCAGCGAAAACAACCCAACTCGACTGCTGTGAACAGTTAACAGTTTGTGGCAGGAGCAGGTGACTTGATCACCCCTGGGGCTATTTGCTGATGTTCCTCATTTAATTATGTTCCTCAAACCTCACTCTCCACACTGGAGAATTGGGCAGAGCCTCGACGGGAGCATAGGCTCTTGGTTTTGAGGGGAAGATGTGGGGACTGATACCTTTGGGGTTGGGGAACTGACCGCAGTTTCTGGTATTGGAGCTTAGCACTAGAGGAGGACAAAGAGGAGGGCTGTGGGGCACCAGGTGTAGATGAGACAACTGAAGGGGAGGAAACTGAGGAGGAGGAGGTAGGTGGTGGTACATGTATATGGTGAGAGGAAGAGGGTGGTGCTGGGAGTGCAGGGACCATTGGAGAGGGTAAAGAAGGTGGTAGACTTTGAGGAGGGGATGGCGGTTGTCGGGATCGGTCTGAGCGCTGTGGTCTTTGTGCATTGATGTTGGATTGGCTTCCAGATTTAGCCTGGCTCTGAGCCCGATCCGGTTTGGATGATTGCCGTTTGGGCCTTACGCTGCTGCTGAAACTGTGGCAGTGGGGGAGTAGTTCCTCCTGACTCCTAGAAGTCACACGATTCCATTTGGAGTGAGTGCTGGCAGAGTGATGGGGCGACTGGCAGGAACAGGATGTATGGCCTCGACTCTTCTCTTGAGACCTGCTTTTAGATTTCTTTTCAGTCTTGACTGGTAATTTATCTACAGACCAGTATCTTCGAGGTGGTGGGGGAGTCAATGGAGTTGGAGGACACTGGTTTGATCCTAAGCCTCCTGATCCCCATCCTGTTCCTGCACCGAACCCCAAGCTACTTTCTCTGCCACCCAATCCCAAAAAGGAGTCATCTCTACTGTTTATACTGCTTCCTCTTTCTCTGGCAGGGTAGGTGCCAAAGAACCATCCTCCTCCTCCAATGCCTCCAACTGCCCTTCCTTCGTGACCCTCCCAGTATCTCTCAAACTTACCAAACTCTCCAGAGGAACCTTCATCATCTGTGTATATCTCAACAGTTTTTTCTCTGTCCCTTTCGGACTCGGAGTTCATTCCTCTGCTTTCTCGCCGTCTCACCTGTTCTTCTGGCCTACTTCTTTCCACTTCAGACTCTTCATCTTCTTCCTCGGATTCCCATTCGTGAAACGACAGGCCTTCTCTCGAGCAAGGCTTACCTCTACAGTGATTTTCCAAAAGGGGCCGACTCTCTACAGCTCTTCCATGCTCATCTCTCTCAGCTCCTACAGACTTTCGTCTTTTAGAGGTGATGGGAAGTAGGGGTACAAAAGGCGATGGAGACTCTGAAGTTGGGTTCCCACTACCCCAAAATTTGACGGTTGAAGAAGGTTTGTTAGAGGTGGAAAAATGCTTGTTGTTGGACCTTGGCCTGGAGTGGCGAAGGGATTTTGGGCTTCTGTGATGCCTTTCCTTTCCCCTACTGCCTTCTTCATTATCTCCTCCTTGATCATCCCTATCTCTTTTTACTCCATCTCTGATAATATCCCACTCATAACTCTTGGTAGAGCTTTCACTCTTTTTTCGGAAAGAGCTCCGCCTCAGTGCAGGATAGGAATAACATTCCTGTCCCATTCCTTTTTCAAAAACATCTTTCCTGTCCACATCTACTTCCTCTTGTTCAGGTCGCTTTTCCCTCTCTCTTCTTCTGGATTTCTCCTCTTTTTTCTTTTTCTTTTTCACTTTACGTCTTTTACGCTCCCTTTCTCTTTCACGCTCTTCTCTCTTCTTTTTCTTTCTACCCTTCTTCCTCCTCTTTCTCTCCCTTTCCCTTTCTTTGTGATGCCGTTTCTCCTCCTTAACGTTTCTATCTCCAGCTGCTCTTCTACCTTTTTCTTTTTCCCCCCAAGACGCCCACCACTCTTGAAGCTGTGCAAGCTGACTGCCTGCTCTATCTCTCACCTGCGCCCTTTGTGGGCAAGGTTTACGGGGTGGTATAGGTGGAGGTGGGGGACTGCTGGGCAGGGATCGAGAAGACATACGAGAACGACTTTTTCTCCTCCCCAAAAGCAAGCTTGATTCCTCTGTAAGCTCATCGGTGTCGTAGTCCTCATACATGTCTTGAACATCTGCCCGGTATCTGAAGCTCTGTGATGATGTGTACGATGATGAAGAGGAGGGAGAATTGGATCGGGAGACTGACTCTGTAGAAGAGGATGAACTGGAGGTGCTGGAGCTACTGGAGGAAGTGGATGTGTAACATATAGATGGAGAAGGCGAGGGCGGAGTTTGTGTTGGGGAAGAGAGGGGCACCGGTATAGGCAGGGGAAGGGGAGGAGGACGACGTCCTCTTCTTCCACCAGAATCCCTCATTCCATATCTGCCGCCAACTCTTCTTCCGAGTGGAAGGATGTTTTCGTACAGTGGCCCTGAGCCCTTCCTTTTTGAGAAGCTGCTTCTCCTCCAGATAGATTGATGGGGTGGAGAAGGATGTGGCAAAGCAGGGTTAATTGGCAAGTGTCCAGAAGCTTGACCTTTAGGAGGTAACCGTGGATTTCCAGAGGATTTTGTCCCTCGATGCTTAGTTTTTGGAGTTTGAGTGCCCATGTTTTGAGGCTCTGCAGATACCCCTAAGCCCTCTGGATCAATTGGCCCATAGTATCTCTTGTACTCATCCAGAGCCCCGTCCCCTCCAGTTATTCCTGCACCCCAGTGAGGGGGCATGCCTTGGAATTGTGTTAAGTCTGTAATCCCACTGCTCACACCACCGGGCTTCTCAGGGCCCACCTTTGGACGTGTCCACCGATCTACCACAGCTAATCGGCGATCATGGCGTGGTAGGAAAGTAGAGCAAGGCATAGGTGCTCCAAGAATGGGACTATTCGATGGCCCTAGAGCCATTCCAGAATGTCCACCTGACGGAGGAGAGCCGGGAAGAAGAGTATTGTATACTGGTGGTGGCTGCTGGTGGTGTTGCTTTTGTTGTTGCTGCTGTTGTTGTGCCTTAGTGATAGTGGGATTGGCCATGGCTGTAGAGATCACATGAGGTGGCGGAGGAGGAGGAACTGTGGAAACATGATGATATTGAGGAAGTGTGCTTTGGGAACATCCATGATCTCTTTCATCCTCAAAATTGCAGCAGCTGTACATTCCCTGTAAGAAATAACAAGCAAAATATTTATTTAGCAAACAGTTCAGGATATCATAATATTCCCCTCGGTGACATACAAACAGATTTAGATGCTTGGAAAATGTCTCTGTAAAGACGTGAAACATTACCATAATAATGAAATTGTAAAGCTCCCAGTGCTTTGATGATGCAAGAGTACACACTGTAAGCTCAGCTAACCTTTCTCTGAGGTAATGGCAGTGCTGACCTCACTGTTTGAGTGTCCCATCTAACCTAACTGCCTGACATTTCTCTCAAAGAAAGTCTGTTTGGGAATTTAAGGTTCTTCTCATTCTTTCCATAATGTAAACAAAGACACACATTGATAATACAGAATGAATATATAATCCATCTTCTGTCATCTTCCTCTGTTATTCATTACTATGAGAGAAGTTAGGAGCTTTCATAAAATCCCTCTCTGTGTGCAGTGGAAATGCTGGATATGCCATCACATTTCAGAAATGACAGGAATTAAAGGAGTGTGCTGCAAAGTTCCCTTCTAAGGATTTAACACCAGATTACTTCGTGTCAGTCTTTGTTCTTTTTGCAAGTAACAAGAATTGCAAAAAGGGTAATCTTGACTTTTACTTGCAAAGAAATTCTAATCATTTCCGTTTTGTTTAGGTTCATTTTTACATTTCCTGGGCTACTGATTTTAGTTTGCAGAGCTGGAATGAAGTCATTATTATGGCACAATTATTGTTTCTTAATGTATTTTATTACCTTTTCTCTAATATCAACAGTTTCATAAGAAATATTCATTAATACATTTATTAGTGCATCGATTAATTAATTAGTTTAACACCATTTTAAGCACCATTAACATATTTATTCAATTTGATATTAAAACTAAAATAATAGGAATAATTCAGAACTGATGAAACAGTTTGAAAAGTCTCTCTTACACAGAGACACACTCCTCTACATGAGCACCTGTTTATCAGCAGCCTAAATTACTAAGAAAACCATTCTCCTACAAATCATTTATTTATAAATCAAACCCAGATGGGATGTTTAATAAAAGTAATTTGCAGCCTTTATATAATGAAATTGAATAATCATTTAAGCTCAAAAAGTGAAACACCATCATTCATAAAAATGTTAATGCAATCACCAGAGGAGGACAGTGGTTGAAAAAAAAAAAGCATATATATTCTGAGTGCCATTAACATAAATTGAAGAACAATAAGTACCCTATATTATTTAGTTAACTTTCCTTAAAAATGACCTGAATGCATTAACATTTTAACAAAATTAATTCAAAGACATAATATTTCTATATTATTAGGGTCACTCACCCGACTGAAAGCCAGCAGGAAGTCAAGTCCTCCTGAGCGGCCCATACAGTGGCGAAGCTTCCAATAGACAAGATGCTCCCATGCAAACACCAGCAGACTTAGCCCCATGGCAACCAGAAGCATATAGAAGACTCCTGCCATGTTGTCTATGTCTAGTTTGGAACTCATCACCTCAATCTTATCATTATGGCAGATCCCAGACAACCAGAGTCGTTCAAGCATGTCAATCTCATCTGAAATTAATGAAAAGATGGGCACAATGACAGGAGATAAGCAGCACGAAAGATAAGCAGTCCTTGAAACAGACAGATGGACAGAAGGTAGAGAATGAAAAAAAAGAAGAAGTAAAAGAGTACTAGAAACTAACCGTATTGTTGGGAAAAGTGAGCCTTTAATACAAATCTCCTGACAGTGGAGATCTTGGTTTAGCTTCGATTATTATTACACTATGTTCACAAAAAGGTGAAAATGGAAAAGAAAAAAGAGAGCAAAAGAATCATGAAAGGCAAGGAGGAGGAAAGAGAGAGGCAGAGAAAGAGAGACTGGAGGATAATAACAGCTTTGATGGAGGTCTGAAATGGCCTGGTTTTGAGGCTCTTGTGATAAGACAGGCCCAGAGTAGTTTGGAGATGAAAGCTCTAGACTGATGGGCCTACCTCCCAACAATAGCCATTAGTGCATTTATCAGAGTGAAAATGTCACTGTGGAAAAAATAAAGGAATGACAAGATCATGTTTCTGGAAGAAAAAAGAAAGAAAACGACATATGCATTTAGATGTAGGATTTATATCGGGGATTATTCCTTAACTCCGAAGGAGGGAAAGAGATAAGACTAAATCCTCTTTTCATATGAAACAAAACAAAAACATAACTGCATTGACCCATGGGTTAATAATGTGTTTCAATTCATGATAATATGGCCTTGAACTATGGCTTAGGTAATGGGAAATTTAATCACAGGAACTGAAATCATCATATTTTTCATTATATTTATTTATTCAAACAAGCAAAAACCAGCCCTAATGAGAATTCCAATCCAAATTGGAACGCGTCAAAATTAAAAATCGAGGCGTTCGACTACCGCACCGTTTACTGAAGTGACCCTTTGGCTATTCATAATTGTGTTCATTTGCTGTGACACTTTTTCTAATTTCATTTATCATATTTCAATGAGACTTCCAGCTCCCTTTCACATTTAGTGTTTAATCAGTATGGGGCAACTCACTAGGTTCCTCATCAAAGCAAAAAACAAGTAATGCTGGAGAAAAGCATGTGAATGTATGCATATGAGAGATGGGGAGAGACCCCAGAAAATCAGAACAACAAGTGTAACGCCACTCAAAAAAAAATAAAAAATTTGTTTGTCAGGGGTGAAAATCAGGGGTTTGAAACTGAGTATTACAACTACAACTTAATTTAGAAATTCTCTTACCATCTCCAACTAGCTGCAGCAGGGCAAGATCTAGCGGCCGCTTCCAGCGGGAGTTCTTGTGTAAGGCAATGCCATATCCTGTTGTAGCGAACACTTTACCAGAGCCGATGGTCATTACTTTGCAGCCCTCGTCTTTACGAGCCATGTAATTTAGGACAGCCGCATCATATATGAATGCATCCAGTTTGCTGGAGAGAGAAAAAGGAAAATCAGAAACAAAACAACAAGACATAGGGAAATCACTTTAAGAGACTAATTATCACTTTATTGATTGTTACATGTAAACACAAAAACATTGATGATCTTAAGGGAAATCCCATTCCGAAACTAAATAGTTTGTAATGGGTAATTAGTGAAGCCAATCAAGCACCAGTCACCTACACCATGCATTTGTTGGCTTAACAGCACTGAAAATCCTATTTAGGACTTGGATTTTTTTATTATTATTCCTGTATTGCTACTGGCATCTGCCTTAAAAGACCCATGGATTTCAATTATTTTTCTATTACCTTTCTATGAGTTGGAATACTGTATAATGATTTTTTATTTTTTAAAATAATTTTATAGAGATTTTACTCAAAATATCTCAGAGCAGAGAATAACTATAAAGAAAACTTCCACTACCACTCAAAAGTTTTATTTTCTATTTATGCAATGAATACTTTTATTCAGCAAGGATGTATTAAATTGATTAATAGTGACAGTAAATAATTTTTTGTTGTTAAAAAAAAAACTATTTTAAATAAATGCCATTCTTTTAAACTTTAAATGTATTCAAAATCCTGAAACAAAAATGTTCCACAAAAAAATTGAGATTGTGTGACGCTGAAGACAAATACTGGAGTAATACAAATACTGCTAAAAATTCAGTATTAAACATATTTAAAAAATTAAAAGGTGAAGAAAAGGAAATTATAAGCTCCTAGGGAAGCATGAATAAGCCTAAAGTAAAGAGCTACTTCATCCATGAATACTCTGTTTTTATATACAGGCGGATAATCAAATACCTCAAGAGTTTTCTGAGACACGTTTTGTTTCTTTGCCATAAATGTGATAATTTATGCGCACAAGCACTTTGCAGAATAGCACCAAAGAACGTTGTTATTGTCTGGCTGTGCGCCTCGCTGAAATGAGCAGCGCATAATAGGACGACAAATTTGTGGAGACACTGGTCTTCAAATAAAAAAAATCCCACCTGAAATTGGGACCAGATTGGCAGGCTGCAAGTATCCCACGATATCTGAGCTGTGGCTGTGCTGTGTTACACAAATACATATTTCTTCCACAGTTTGTAATGTAATGCTCGGTATCATGTGTCATTTGTGCAATTATTTTTCTAAACAATCACACTAAAAATGTCCACCTTGCTGCATGATAAAACAGGCAAAAAAGGGGACATCTACATCTACAGGCACCACTTGCGTTCTTAAAATAATGCAACAATCCTCTTTAATCTTATTACTGCATATTCACAGTGCTAAATCATTTAGCAGGTGAGTCTATTACAGTCAAGACATAAAAGAAAGTTGCAAAAGTCAAGGAAGCATTGTGCCTTATCAGAGTCAGGTGCACTGGAATGCCTCTTTTCTTTGATCGTATTTCCCCACCTTGTAACATGCCAACGTCTTTGCAGCAAAAACCCAAATTGACAGCTTATTACTGGGTACTCTTCAAACTCCTGCTAAGAACACCTTGAGGTTATTAACAAGCTCAACTTGGCCCTCTAAGACCAACAAGCGCCGCATTAGCATTCAAGGTGGAAGCTTTTGTCAGAAGTGTTGAATCCAACAAAACAGAGCCCTTGGGGGAAAATGAGTCACACATTTCAGTAAGGGTGAAACCAAACGAACAGAACACACACAGACAGGTGTTTGATAGTGCAGAATACTACCCCACAGTGCAACACTGAAATAGGTAGGCTACTGAGGTAAACAAGTGCCTTTGAGAATCAGCTGGCACCTAGATGGTGGCCTGGCTGGCAGGCCTGCCTTGAATTGCGCGGCTTGAAAGTGAAAGACTCACTCTGCAGGCTGCAACTATTATACAAACCAAGTGCTGATGAACGACAGATGAAATCTTCACGAGAAATTGCAAAGGTGCATATTCTAGCCTGCAAGCATAACCTTTTTTTGAAATGGGATGCATATTCACACCCTTTGTATGCATAATGCAGGGACTTGAGGTTTGAGTGGAACTATCATGGCATCTTATGATGCGGAGCAGCAAATTAATAATGCACAAGTGCAGAATTGCTTCTTTAAATGAATAAACACTACCAGAAGAAAATCGAATGGCGTCAAATTTTCTTTGTTTAACAAAGTCTGACAAAGCTTTTTTAAAAAGTTTTGTTTCCTAAACTAGCATCATGCAGAGTGGTGTCAACTGACTCGACACATTAAAGCACCATTACAGGAAAACTATATACCACCAATGCCTCTACACTAAGGCAATATGACACTAATAAAACACATTCTGCTACTATAAAGGTAGTCTCGTGTAGCCAGAACTTCAGGCTGATGGCTTTCATTGGCCAAGGAAAGCTTAGAGACCGGCTGATTGGCATGTAAAGCAACCAATCACAGTTCGTTTTGTTCATGTTTAGGGGCGTGAAAATGTATGTTGTGGTCCCTACAATAACTGACCGGTGTGTAAAATTCTTGGACGTATTTTAAAGAGTCTATGCCGCGAATTTCACGTACTTTTGAAAATCCAGCATTTAGTTGACCCTGATAAGTGCTCATTGTCACAGTTGTAAACACAATGGCTTTCCTCCTGTTTGGCGACCCGGCGGGTTTGTTTAAAGAATGTGACACTCCCAGAAATCTTGTAGAATTCAACCAATCAGATGACAGCTTTGAAACTCCTGAAGTGTTTCCAATTTTGAATCTAAAGGTAATGACACTACCTGCTATATTTGCATTTCCTGAAGGAAGTATCGGTGTTTGCAAAGCAGAAAAAGACCATTGTTATACATCAATGCTCATTATTTAAAAAACGTAGTTATCTAACAAAAACACTAACAAAAAGTGGGCAACTATTGTACACTGAAGCAATTTAACAGGTAACTAAATATTCCAAAACAACCTAGATAAAATATCTTAAATAGCTACTGTAACAGCTGTAACATACTGTATGTCAGTGAAAGTAAACTTGAAGATTTTAAACTTTACATTTTGTATAAACTATTACATTTATAACCACCAAAAATACATTTAAATTTAAAAACTGTTTGGGGCTGGGTCAGTAAGATTTTTTTTTTTAAATTTGAAAGAAATTTCTTATGCTCACTAAGGCTACATTTATTTGACAAAACAAATTTAATAGATAATAAATAAAAAGTAGTTTTCCATTTCAATATATTTTAAAATGTAATTTATTCCTGTGATTGCAAAGCATTATTCTACTATGGTGATTTGGTGTTTAAGAAACAGTTCTTCTTATTATCAGTATAGACCCTTTTACTGTTTGTACACAACGATGATGTATGCGCGCGCATATTGGCAACGGAAGTATGGCGAGAATCAGCAGCGTGTCAAGCTACGCGAGCGGATTAAACAACAGACGCGAGCATTTTTTATTATGTCCTCGCTCCAATCAACACGTTTAATCGCCTGCAGCCACTATTCTGAAACGGCCGTGATCCTGTCGGAATCCTATAAAACTTGAAAAAAATAAAGCCCCTTGGTGGAATATCGATTAGTGCAACCGTAAACGCAACAACCAGACATTTTGATGCTGGGAAACCATTTTGATAAACTTTCGGAGGTGCCAACACGTTAGAGCCAGTGGGGAAAAACTCCACTTCCGTTGCCAAAATGCGCGCGCAACTATTTGATCACGTGGGCTGTAAAAGGGTCTGTAGAAAACAGTTGAAGAATAGAAAATTCAAAAGAGCAGCATTTATTTGAAAGAGAATTCTTTTAAAACAATGCAAAAGTCTTCACAGTTAATTTTGAATGATTTAATGCATTTTTGCTGAATAAAAGGATTACTTTCTTTAAAAAAAACTTTTGAATGGTAGTGTAACTAGTTACTGCACCATTATAACAAATTGCTTGTGATGTTCCTCACTTGTAAGTCACTTTGGATAAAAACATCTGCTACATGAATAAATATAAATAAATGAAATGAAAACGTAAATAAAATAAATGAAGTGTGACTGGAGTAAAGCGAGAGATATCAAAAACATGCTCGCCCTGCAAGAACTGTAACAAATCAAGTTAAATAAGTAGTATCCTGTGGTGATAGTAATGCCTGCTGAATGTTTGGTCCTTCCAGTGACATAGCACCAAGGATGAAAGTCAATCTTCACACCCTCCTTGGAAATGGAGACGAAAAGCCAGGATTGAAGCTAGAGTTTGGAAGATTTTTTTATTTGTCAAGCTGGCCATGTAAAACGCTCATTATAGATACAGTTTATGCACATGGATTAACCTATAGATTCATCTGAGAGTGCGTGTACACCTTTGAACCTGGATCACCCAATCAGATTTTAGAGTCATTCGTATCATTTTTCTATTGTCTTTAACACTGGTCGTCATTCACTCACCCGGTTTTAAGGTTGTCGATGGCTTCTTCCACTCCTCTCTGATTGTTCCGCACCATGTACTGATGCATGTTGGGGTAATTGCTCCGTATATTCTCTTCCGTACTCCCGTTTGGGACAGTGCCGAATCGTAAGGGAGGATACTGATCTGTGGGATGTTGAAACTGAAAACGACAGTGGGAGATACTTCATTAGGTTTCTGAAATATGAGATTACAGTTTAGGCCTCTGAGTTTTAGTTAATTAATCATTTGGCTAACAATGATGGGAAACCCAAGGGGTGTTGGGGGGGGGGGGGGGGGGGGATTGGGGGTCTAATGGGGGTTTAAAAGAATGAAAATCAAATCATAGCTTTATGTGATTATAGGCAGATGATTTATTTGCATAATTTGGCCCCAACTCCTCCACACACATTCAAATGAGACCAGTTTCAAAAGATGAACAGTGTGTAACCATATTACAGTGATGTCAGTTATTGTTATAAATCACAATTTCAGCTTATATAAAAAATTCACAGCTCAGTTTAGTACACTTTAGTTCCAGTAAATAGGGATGCTATTAAAATTATATTAAAATTGTGACCAATACCAAAGTCCCTTTAGGCAAGTTATTTCACTCGGCGGCCATCTTTGAAATGCCTCTCGGACAGCTATTTCAGTCATGCAAGTGCAGCTCCTATCTCTTTGAAATATCTTTATCTCATCAAATTCCCCAAAGCTGTTCAACCAAGCTTACGAATATATTTAAGAATTTGAAATCACCAATGAAATCTGAGAACAATGGTCTCATTTCTTACTCTCAAATAGCGTTAAAAAAAGCTTATTTTTCAGGCTGGACCAGCCAATGCACACGTGCAGTCCTAAGCATGCGTCTCAGAACACTGACTGTTTTATAGCAACCGGATCTTCTAACGGCAGCTGCAGTGACTTTATCAATCAGCGATTGGCTGTTTTATTTAGAAGGCGGGACTTATTCCACCATATTGTGCGTTGCACTTTCTATAATAATTTATAATTTAATGCTAATTAAACAAATCTCTTTGGTTGAAAGAGTATTTTTACTCTCAATCGACTATAGAAATGTGATTTGTGTAAATAATTTTTTTTAAGTTGAGCTAAAGTAAACCGATTACTTGTAACAAGTTGTAAGTAATTTTTTTACTTTGATCCAACGACTCATTTTTTTCAGGTGTACCATTCATAGCAATATGACGTATGAAGAAATATGAAGTCCATGCTTATAATGAATTATAGCTCCATTTATACTTATTTATAAGTATTACTATTTTTAAAGACTCATTAAGACCTATTCTGCATTATAAGAACAGTTAGTTACATTTATATAATTTTTATAACAACTTATAAGTCGCATAGATGCATTTGGCTGTTTCAATGCGCATGCTTATAATCCATTATACACTGATTTATAAGTATTAATTAGTCGTATGTCATATGGATCCATGAATGTATTTATAAAGATGCAACCTGCATTGCTTTAATGTTATTATATTATGGTTACAATGACTTTTTAATATTATTATTTATTTATTATTTCTGTCAAATAAGTGAGATATTGTTATTAATAGCAGTGATCTTATAAACACTTATTGTAAGTGATAATACAGTTACTAACCTCTACAAATGCATCATTGATGGCTTTAAATAAAGTGAAAACATAGGATGCAATTTTCCTAAAGCAAATGTTAAGAAATCATGAAGATGTGTAAATGTAACTAATGAACAATAATTCCTGTAATAAAATAATGAAAAAAACAACAACACAGAAATCATTAATACAAATAGTTGGGGAAAAAATCATCCTTTTTAATGTTACATACTAGCAAAACACTGCAACAATATTTTTGAAAGTATAATTCCAAACTGCTATAAGCAATACTATGCATATGGCTGAGATATAGATTTTAACAAATCAAAATTGCCATTCATGACCTCTAATGCAAACATTAGCCATTAAATACATAATTGATAACTAATTTGTACAGCAAACAAGTGTCTCTGGAACTATTTTATATTTGATCATTTATAAATCAGTGTATAATGGATTATGAGCATGCAAATGAAAAAAGCAAATGCATGACTTATAAGTAATTAAAAAAATATATAAATGAAACTATAACTGTTCTTATAAAGCAGTATAGGTCTTAATGAGTCTTTATAAATATATTTATAGAATAGTAATATAGTATAAATGGGGTATATAAATAATTATAAGCATTGGGCTTCATAGAAAGTGTTTACCAACTGTTTTAACTGAAATAAAGCTGAAATAAAATAAAATATAAATTATAAATGACAAAAAAAAAAAAGGGTTAACGAAAATTAGAAATGTTGAACTAACTGAAATAAGTTTGAATTTATTTATTTAAGTTTGAAACTAACTGAATTTAAGTACTAAAATTACTAAAACTGAAAATATACAAAAAAGTTAATTCAATAAGTTAATAAATACTGTAGTATATAAATAATACTAAAATTACACTGCTGATATGATAAATATTTGATTTATAACAATGTTTTTTGTTTGTTTTTAAATTAGGCATCACAATATTATGCATTACCATAATCTATCAATATAAGTTAGTGCTAAATGGTAATCTAAACCTTAAAAAAGGAAGAAACAATTAAATATTCAATAGTGGTAGATACATTATGATGATTATAAATGATAAATACTTATACAATTATACATTGAAAACACCTCAATATAACAACAATTATCTTATTTGCAAACAATATTTATTATTACACAAATATAAAACATATCTAATCATAATTATTCCCCCGGTTTCACAGACAAGGCTTAAGCCTAGTCTCAGACTAAAATGCATGTTTGAACTGTTTTAACTAAAAGCATATTTCCTGGCATATCTTAAAATATGTCAGTGCCATTGTTTTGTCTCAAGATACACACCAGTAAAGTTTTTTTTTCGAAGGAACGTTTATAAAAGCCACTTAATTGTTCTAATTGAACTATGGTCTAATCCTGGCTTAATCTAACTCGTCTGTGAAACCAGGCCATTATTTTTCAACGTAATAGCTAAAAAGAGGGACATTTTTTACTAATTAAATCACTCATATTACTGTCTACCTTCTTATCACTGAGGCCCGACACAGTGTCGATGTATTCTTCTTGGATCATGAAAGCAGCCAGGTTAGCGGTGTAGCTGGCTAGGAAGATGACAGCAAAGAAAGCCCAGACCAGCACCATTATCTTACTGGTGGTGCCTCTCGGGTTTTCCACCGGAACAGAGTTATTAAACACCAGAGCCCATAGCAGCCAAATAGATTTCCCTATGGTGAACTTTGAACCTCCTAACTCTGGGAGAAGAAAAACACAGGAAGGCCAAATGAGACATGTCTTATTATGACATGATGATAACAGGAAGTGTAAAGAGAGACAACATGAGAGAAGAGGGAAGATAGCTCGAGGTGAATTGTGGAACATGCTTACAATGATAATAACAATCTGAAGACAAATCTTTCATTGCTGATTGCATTCAAGAAATGCCTAGAGCGAAACCTTAAAATATAGAAATAACATACTCTTCCCGCTCTGTAAGCTTCGGTTATATCCAACAGGGCTGAGGAACTCGAATATAAATACGGTCACAGCCACCACAGACAGGCACATGACGAACATCATAACCCACACAGCTGGGCTGTACGGCTCTACAATAGTGGAAAAACAAAAACAAATGAATAGATGACATTCAAAACACTTTATATTTCCTCTGAGCTCCATTTATAATGTTTTTGTATTTTGTGCCAATAAGTCTAGCAGGGGTCGGAAACCCATGGCACACGTGGATAATCACTGACACGTGACAATAGCTAAAAAGGTATGCGTTTAATTAAAATAAAGTGCTTGTTGAACTTTATTAAAATAAATAAGTACATTTTGAGGTAATTATTCCTCATAGTCACACAGCCTGTTTTAAGTTAGGTGCTATAATACATGCTATTAAAGTGTGACATTTCAACCTGCGATAACGCGCATATTTGACAATCCATTTGCGTGATTGGAGGGGCGTGCTTCTGTGATTATCCCTCCGCGTGCCATAAGGTTCCCTTAATGTAATTGAAATTTAATTGACCAGTCTAAATGACTTTGAATAAAACGACCTATTTAACAGCCTCTTTGCAAACGTAAAAAAAAAATCTGCACAAACGCAGAGCAGTAGGTGCTACACACCTAGCCAGGAACAACACAAGACTTAAAGAACTTTCTCACAAATCACCATTCTTATTGTTTAGGACTAATAGCATATATCATATTTTCAAGCTTCTAATCACCCAATAGATGTCATTGATTTGTCATTTGTTAATGCATTTATCTGTATACAAAATTAGTTGTCAAGGGAAATTTGATTCCTTATGCCAGCTTAACATTTAAAAAACATTCATTGTTAGGAAGAAGCCAAGTTGGTTTGCAAAGTACAAGATTATTTAAAGATTTATATAAAAATCCTCATTTGGCAAGTGTGCAACATGATACAGCACTAAACCAGAAGTAATATGAAGCCTGTACTGTAGCTCAATTGGCAGAGCACAGTGCTGGCAAAACCAAGGTCAAGTCAAATGCCTAAATGTAAAAATGAAGTCTAATGCTCCTTCCTACTTTCTTACCGAGGAAAGCAGATGGTGACACAGTGCCGTTGCTACGAGATACCATGACACTGATGCCAGTCTCCACAAACGGAACAGAGAACTCCACAACCTCTGACCTCTCTTCATTAATAGTCAGGGAGCCGATCGCCATGTCGGCCCGCTTGGACACCACCTGGTGGGGAAAGAGGCTAATAACATTACGAACAGAGAAAGTGGATTAAAAGTGAACAGGTTTGTCAAGATTGTAACTAACTTTTATTATTTGAATGTTGCATAGTTTGGACATATAAAAAAGTGAAATGATACGTTTATAATTTATATTCAAGAACAATATATTTGCATATTATAATATACAACCAATATAACAACACTTGCATATTTAGCCTGGTGCTTCATCTGTGTCACAATTCAAGAAAAATTCAGTTGAATTCAGTGAACTTTGTGATAATAAAATCAGGGTCAATAAATAGTCAAGAGATAAGATGAGGGCCTGACCTCCCCGACCATTCCATTCCACTCTCCATCTATGTTCTTTCCATGCCTGCCATTGGTCACCAGATAGAGGTCATAGGTGAAGCCCACTATTTTAGCCAGACGCTTGAGAACATCAATACAGAAGCCTTTGCAGCAGTGCTTCATGGATTGAATGCCCTCAACAACCATGCTGTAATTGAAAAGAAGAAGAAGAGAAAGACATAGAAAGGGAAAAAAGAAACAGAAAGGGGACAATGACAAAAGAAAGAAATAATGTAGAGAAACCAAGCCAAAGAAACTAAATGCACATCCCTGCTTAGAATTCAGTGCTGTGTCACCTAAAGCAAACACACATGATCTGGGGTCTATCAGCATAAAGCATTACGATTCTTAAAGGAAATGGTTCTGCTGTTTTAAAAACCAGCACTACTCCACAGAAACTGGAGTTTTGATCAAATAGAAATAGGTTATTTATCGAAATATTGTATTCCATATTTCAACCAAAAATATAATCCAAAATATATTTTAAAAAATTATTTGAAGACAATTTTTACGTTTTTTTTTTTTAGATTGTGACTATTGCACATTAAAGGGGTTCTATTATGCTTTTTCGCTTTTTAAATTTTAGTTAGTGTGTAATGTTGCTGTTTGACAAAATAAAATTACAAAAAAAAGACATGCATACAAGTTATGATCTATAAAAAGCAAATTGACCCGGGATCACAACTTGTAAGTATGTGTATGTCTTTTATTTTTAGTTTGTTTTTTCTATTAACAGTTCCAATTATAGGTTGTATGTAGTTGCTATGATAGCTATGATGTAAACGAAGGCCAAAGCTTTGCCTCCGCTAGCCTGCTAATTAACATTACAGTATAGATGTTTTGTTTACTGTAGCTTTTGTACACTCTTGCTTTTGTAAGACCGCCCCTTATCCAGAAAATTATCCATGATTTTTTGATTAATTACTGTTTGTATTACCATAGTTTTCCGACAAACATGATTAAATGGTGGATAACATATTATCTATAAAAAAAATACCACTCTGAAACGTCCTGTGAAATCCGTGGTTGCAAAGTCCATGGTTGAAATCCGTTCTGCACGTTCCTCTTGTCCGTTAACATTGTCAGAGTCTGAATCAGGCTCGAATCGCCATTGTTAATATTTACATCTGAGTAGAGCTCTTGGTTATGGAGGGGCCGGACATTTCCCGAACACACGCTAAGCGGTGCCAATCACGACACACACTGGGCCAGCTAACCAATCACAGCACATTTCGTATTTCGTAAGGAGGGGCTTCATCAAAAATGACGCGTTCAACCAGACTAGGGAAAGAGGAGCTGTAATAATGTAAAATATGTGAAAAAATAAGGCGTTTTTTGAACAATCAAGCATTAAAACATATTCTAGTACACCCCCAAAAATCAAAATCAATACTTCGTAAAAGGGCATAATAGGACCCCTTTAAGTACATTTCCCCTTACTGTCATTACCGTAACTACTTTTGAGTATTTAGTAATTCTCATTAAGAATCAAATGAGATTCGCCACTGCAATAACTACCATATATAAACATATACATCTTTCCAAACATGAGAACGAAAATCTGTGGGATAAATTATTGAGAAAGATAATGGAAATTAGATTTTAATTAATTTGATTATGATTTTGTCTAACCAACTAAATTTTTCATGACATTTTCATTATAATTAAGCATATTTACAGTAAATATGCTTAATTATAATGAAAATGTCATGAAAAAACTTAAAATCATAATCTAATTAATTGAAATCTAATTTCCATCATCTTTCTTAATTTTGAGGTGAAATATCACCTGTTACAGTTATGTTACAGTTTTTCTGCTATTCACCTAGGCTCTGTATGCTAGACCAGGAAGAGTTTTGAGAAATTCTCCATTTAAATAAGGTAAATGAAGTAAAGTGCTCTAACACAGAACAATCATTGATCAACCTCTTCTATTTCTACGTGAATTTCTAATTTATTTAAATTCCATCAGTGCTAGCGACAGGACGGGGAATTAATGCCCCTGGGGTAATGTGAATGTAATTTGCAACATCTGCATATTCACTGCCACATTTGCTAAAGTGATAACCTCAAATGTTGAACATTTCTAGTCTAAAAATGCACAGACTGAACCTTGACCTGTTGTTGAGTGGCAGACGGCACGGAACAGAGTCTCTGATGCAGGAGCCTGTTCCGGGATCAGCAGGCTCTACGATGACGAAGGGCCTCTCCTCCAAAGTAACAACGCGCAAGTGCTGGGAATCATCCAGAGGTTTGAGGAAGGGGCCGTACCGGGACCAGGGCGGGTAACGCAGACGCAGCACTCCATTCTCCCACCAACCCACCTACAACAAAAGCAAGACACCATTAAAAAAGTTTTTGAGACCTAAGACAGATGCAAAATGTTTCATAATGGTGCTTTGATGAAATCAAATAATGATTGGTGTTGGCAGGTCTGTTTCCTTTCTGACATTCTTTACATCGTTAGTGGATGTAGTCCCGACTTTATTAAGTTAGACACTTGAAGCTACAGAACATATAAAATGCCTGTCTTCCAAGTGACAGCTATTTTAGCTTTCAACAAGACACGTAAAACCAAACCTTTCAAAGCTACTGCAGCATGACACCTTTGTAAGTTCACATGATTCCCAATCTCAAGTGTTAACTATCTGTCAGTGAACACGGCAATTAAATGTAAAAAAATAAAAGAAAGACTTTTGTACTAGCTCAACAATGAATGATTTGCGGTTTTCTGCAGCTCTTTTGGCAGTTCTGAAACCAGCCATTTCAAACTGTCAAAAAGTGAATGAATAACTAATAAACTGCAAAAATATTTTTTTTCCTTGGCTTATTGACATTTGCCAGAAAAAAGCTGTATGTGCAATTATTTGCAATTTGCTACTCAATTGCATTCAAGTGCACTGCCCTGTTAACAATTTCCCTTTTGAGAGTTATTTAAAATAACAGACAAGTTATTGAAAAACAGGAACATTACGAAAAATACAGTAACGTATTAACAGGTATGAACTGCAGTGCAGACTACTTATTTTTATAATTCTTTTTTTTTTTACCCTGAATTTAAAGTTTTTAATAAGGGAGAGAGAGATTACAAACTAAGTGTCCAGTAGGTTGACCATTTTTCTGCATGATATGTAGAAGTATATGTACTAAAAGTACTGAAAATGAAAATTACTGGTTAATACGGTCATGTACAAAGTACAAAAGAACACAATAAAATGCTAAAGATAGTTACAGCGGGGGAAATAAGTATTGAACACGTCATAATGTTTCTCAGTAAAGGTCTCATTGCCAAGGTGTCACACAAGACACATCTCATGATGGGTAAAAGCAAAGAACTGTCTCGAGACCTTCGCAACCTAATTGTTGCAAAACATAATGATGGCATTGGTTATAGGCGCCATTCTAAGCTTCTGAATGGTCCAGTGAGCACTGTTGGGGCCATAATACGGAAGTGGAAAGACAATCATTTCACCATAAATTTGCCTCGACCAGTGCTCCTCGCAAGATTTCTGATAGAGGAGTGAAAAGAATAATCAGAAGAGTTGTCCAAGACCCAACACCAAGTTGTATGGTGTTTTTAGGGTAATGTGCACTGCCATTTCTCCTCCATATGGTGTGTATTATGGCATCCAAACAGTTCAATTTTGCTCTCATGTGACCACACTATATTCTCCCAGTACTTCACTGGCTTTTCCAAATGTTGTGCAGCAAACTTTAAATGAGCTTCAACATGCTTTTTTTTCAGTAATGGAGTCTTGCGTGGTGAGCGTGCACAGGCCATGGCGGTGGAGTGCATTACTTACTGTTTTCTTTGAGACAACAGTACCTGCTATCTGCAGGTCTTTTTGAAGTGCTCCACAAGTGATCCTTGGCTCTTGGACAACTCTTCTGATTATTCTTTTCACTCATCTATCAGAAATCTTGCGAGGAGCACTGGTCGAGGCAAATTTATGGTGAAATTATTGTCTTTCCACTTCCGTATTATGGCCCTAAAGTGCTCACTGGACCATTCAGAAGCTTAGAATGGCGCCTATAACCAATGCCATCATTATGTTTTGCAACAATTAGGTTGCAAAAGTCTTGAGACAGTTCTTTGCTTTTACCCATCATGAGATGTGTCTTGTGTGACACCTTGGCAATGAGACCTTTTTGTAGGCCATCATTTGGGACTGAACCAGCTGTTATTAATTTCCACTGACGGGGCTGGATTGCTTTTTAATTACTGTAAGTTTTCAGCAGTTGTCTTGGCTTTCCATGCCTTTTTGCGCCCCCCTTTCTTCATGTGATCAATACTTTTTCCCTGTGTCATTTCACATTATTACACATAACTTAATTTCTGAACTTATTTTTGTTTGTTTCTTTGTATGTATGGCTTACTTGGGTTGTTACCAACATCTGGTGAAAATTGCATGTCAATAGCACCTTTGGAAATATATTTACTGAGAAAAATGATGACGTGTTCAATACTTATTTCCCCCGCTGTATGTTTATAAACACAAATTTCAATGCAGTAAAAATTACAATTCAAATGAAAAGGCATCATATGACCTCAACTTCCTTGATTTGATTTGCTTTGCACAAAATGTATTGTAATAAAATGTGAATGTGCATATATTTTTTATTTGATGCACTTCAGTTCCTTCTGTATGCGACACACGGTTCATTTCAAATGCATTCTTCACATTTCAATTATATTGTATTTAAATGGCAAGGCAAAATGTGAACTCACTTGGAAGCTGCATTTAAAACAGTTCAGTGATAACCATGAATATCTAAACACATTTAAGCATACTAATGGCTCCACCCCTACCTCCTCCCAGCTTCTTCCTGCAGTGTAGGAGATAACATCCAGAAGCGGATTTGCCAGATAACCGTCATTATTAAAGGAATAGTCCCGTCCAGATAGAGTTATGTTACTGAAGAACCTGCAGGAGAAAAAGGGGGAAAAAGAGAAGGGTGATAAAGGAGGAGTCTGAGTGAAAGTGATAAAGAGAAGGAGAGCGAGCAGCGAGAGATAAAGAGTGATAGATGGGAGTTCCATTAGTCACCTCTCCACTTGGGGTGGTGTGTGTGATTTGTGCTGAATGCTTAAGGGACTTAAGTAAACCTTCTCTGCTGAACATTAAACAGAAATGACAACACTAAATCTCAAAGAACATAATTATACAAGAAATTAATTTTACAGAATGACAGAAAACTGAAGGTATAACCAAATGAATGAATCAATACAGAGTAAAATAGACAGTATGGATGGATAAAAAAATAAAAAAAAAAGAGTAATATATAGTGCGTGTGTATACATATATATACACTCAATATTGCGTTACTTCCTTAAAAAAGTAACTAATTACGATTTTTAATAAAAAAAAACAAATTTCACACCAAATGGTTGGTTGAATTGGATCATCGAACGTCAGCAGCAAAGACATTGGTTAATAAAATGTGATTAAATACATAACGTATATTTGTATTAATTAACAAATCTAATTATTGCAGGTTTGCATAATATTCTCTGTTTGCATTTACAATTTTTATTCATTTTGAGGAATAATGAAGCTATTTTTATCCAAGTGAGATGAGTAAATGCGTGATCACATTAGACTACAACTAATAATAACCATCATGTTAACACAGCGCACACAACGCCTTTGCATGTGTCAGGGGAGGTGTCAGTCAATAAATGAAAAAAAAAAAAAACTTTAAACTAAAAAAACTTGCATTACTTATTTGAAAAAGTAAGTATTTTGTTGTAAATTTAAAAGTAATGTATCACTTTACTCTTTACTTGAAAAAGTGAACCCAACACTGTGCGCGCGCGCGTGTGTGTGTGTGTGTGTGTGTGTGTGTGTGCGCGTGTGTGTGTGATGAATAATAAAAAAAATAGGGATTTTTTTTCTTCAATATTTGAAGAAAGGGTAGATGGATTCATGGATGAAAAAAATACAAAATGATCAACTTCATGAATGTATAAATGAAAGAACGAATAAATAGAGGAAAAGGAAGAGGACTAGACGGATAAAATATGAAGGAAAGTAAAGACGAACAATTTCATGTTTAAAGGGTCAAAATAATGAATAAAACAGTGAATGAGTAGCTATATAGAGAGGAAAAATTGGATGAGTGACTAGGAATGGATTCATGGAATATAATTATAGAACAAAAAGATAAATGAAAACAAGAATAAATGCATGAAAATTGTATTTATGTAGACAAAATTGTAATGGATAGATGGACGAATGAAAAAAAACAAAACATGGGTAACAAAGGATAAACTTCACAGAGGGAATGAATCGATGAATCTTAAAAAGAGGAAGTCTTGGATGGAGGATGAATGACATGCCCTAAAGCACTGCAGCCACGGCTCCGGCTGCACTTTTATCACACTTCCAGATCGGCGGCAGGACACGGCAGTCATCTCGCCAGTGGCTTGTTTTCAATATTCAGTGTTTGGAGCTCTTAGGATGCTGCTGAGATGCTCTTGTTAGTCGCCATGACAACTAGGAGCATGAGAGTAGCATTGAAACTCTGGAACAGAGGGACGCGAAACGTGAACATCACAACAGAGTATCTTTCTCCCCTCCGCATGTGTAAGCTGCATCTCTCATCAGGCATTTGTCAGCAGTTTTCTTTTTACTGGTGATGCGGTAATGGCCAGAGAAAACGACTCTTTCAACCAGCTCGTTTTTCTTTTTTTCTTTTTTATTGTAGCCCGTCATTGCACGGGATGCTCGGCTCGTTTTTATGAGACGTGTCTCATAAGTCTTTCCACTTCTGTCTTTGGGAGAAATTGCATTTGATATCTAATCCATAATTTATGACAGGATCTATATACGAGAGATTATGTTCATTTCAAAGCGTTGGTCGGAATGACGGCAGCGGGCCCACTTCTGTTTAATGCCCCATTTGATAGAATGTGAGCGGCATTGCTTAGCCATACTTCATTCCTCCATCTTGAAATGCCACACTAAACACTTTTAGGAATACGGAATGAAGATTATGAATGACACTGCTCATTTTCCATGGCACATTTTTTTCATGCACACTTAGATATAGCACAAGTGAATCATAATCGAGTTTACAAATCACTCTCAAACTTCTTCGATCCGTCACACACGATATCTGCTCCGGATCGGCAATTAAAGAAAACGTCCGATCCGGTGTAATTCATTTATCTCTCACTCATTACGAGAGTGCAATGGAGAGCGTGACAATGTTAACAACCTCGAGTCTGCGATGCCAGCACTCACACTTTGCTCGTTCCCTCGCTCTAGACCCCTGCATGGTTGTCATAGCGACGCAGCCATTGACATTACATGTGTTCCGCTAATGCCTTACATTGTGGGGTGAACAAACAACCTAAAGCACAGCACGTAGCGGAATACAGATGTCACTTGTGTCATCACAATGAAGACGAGAAAGAGAGAGGAAGGAAAAAGAGAGCGTGAGCCTGACACAAAATGGAAACGTAGCAGTGATGTACTGTCGCACAGAATTTAAAATGAAAAGGCCTGGAGACACAAGGAAGAGGAAGCAGGGGGGGAAAGTGTGAGGCGCACACACACTAGGACAGGATAAGGAGAAATGTTGAATGTTTAAACATCAAAAGGGTGTTTAAACATCAGAAACATTCCAGGGGTTTTAATGTGTCCATTAAAGCGGCATTAGTATGGTGATGAGCAGAGGCACTGCCCTCTGCAGCTGGCTGTGTGTGTGTGTGTGTGCGTGTGTGTTTGAAAGACAGAGTTTCTCAAAGCAGTTTCAATATGACTTTATACACTGGCAATATGGTTACCCTATAAGTTAAAGTCATAAAAGAGAGAGGGTGTTCCAAACCCTGAGACATAAGCCGCATTTCCATTACAGATTTTTGCAAAACTTTTGCGATATTGTCGACAAAAAACTATTGCGAAATTACAGTGTTTCCATTAACCGGTGTTATGCGACTAAAACATAATTTTTTCCTCTCACGATAAGTTATTCCAAAAATCAGAGATGGTCCTCACTGCAGAACACGAAATCCAGGGGGAGGAGTTGGATCCAGATCCAACCCCTCCCACCTTACATATACCTAAACCTACCCATCTCCACCCCCTGATCTCTAAACCCACCCCTAGACCTACCAATCTCCACCCCTTATATCTGGATCCAACTCCGCCCCCTGGATCTCGTGTACTGCAGTGAGGTGCTACTGAAAAATCATGGCAACGGATGTTGGTTGGTTTACGCATATCTCAGCCACTGCACTAGCCATTATTTTTAATATACTTGGGAGCGGTATATTCAATGTTCAATGCTGTCTATGAAGGAATATTCAAGCTCACCTGTGATGCCTAAAAATTCTTATATGCACATTTAACATCCCTATGATCCCCAAAAAGAGCCTTTAGGGTTATATAGAGTTATCTACGCAGGAATGTTCTAAGCGGCCATTCACACAAAACATGTTTTACAAATCAGATGCAAGGCAGTGAAATAAAAAAGACAAGGTCTATAGAACATCTTTTAACTTCTTTCCTTAATAAAATATGCTGCAAAATATGCAAGACCTGAGTGCACGTCCAAAATCAACATCATTTCCAAAAAATGTCAGGAATTTCCAGAATTAAAGAGTGTTATTTTACAATAAATTACTGTAATCCGGAATTTACAGTGATATGAATGCATGCTGGCCCGGGTAATTTTCTTATGAATTATTGTTAATCAACAGCAAAATGATAATGACATCTCACTCACAGTAATTTACTGCTCTTGTTTTACTCTGAATACACATTATAAAGTTGTCTTTAACCATGCCACTGTACACTTTTTTACTGTATACTTTACACTATACTTTAATACTGTTTATTACTGTAATTGTTTTGAAGTCACTATAATGGTGATCAGTGTTCCATTTGCTTGGGATCTTGGACCTTGTATATTCACATTCAAATTTCTGATCTAGTCAAGTAAGAAGTGTGACAAATGAAGATATTTGTTAAATCAAGCTAGAATTTAAAATAAGTGAATTGGCTGATTTTAAGTTAGTCAAACGCTATTATTAGATTTTATTTCAAATTCATAATTATTTGTAGATGGATATTTCACAATAAAGCAGCTGCTGAGATTTATCTTTGAAAGGTGTGACATCATCTTGCAACACAAGATTTTTTTTTCTTCCATCACCTAATGATGCACAGAAATCAATACTCGACATACAAAACACCACATGGTGACAACAAATAATAATAATAATAAAAGATCAATTCAGAACATTAAAAAATAAACAACTAACACAAACTGCTAAAAGTGAACAAAAAATAAGTTCAGCAGCACGGATAAAACCAACAAGAATCAAGAAATTCCACAGCATAATTTATTAATGCCGCACTGCATGCTGGGTACATTCAAAGTACATATGCACTGTAGAAATGCAGTATGATATTGCAGTATGAGAAATTTCCAAGAGTGCAGTTAGATGCAAGGGAAGTCCTACTATGGAATTATTGTGAAATGAATGCAATTATTAACCTGGAATATACTGTAATTACACAATTTTTAACCGTGTAGATCTAAATGCCCAAAAAGGTCTATGTAAGAATGTTTGAAAGAACCCATGGAACACTTTTACGTGCCTAATTCTTAAAAACGCTGTTTAGGAACATTTAAACGTACCCATGATCCCATGATCTAAATAAAAAAGACTGTGTGACTGCTTTAGTTAGAAAAGTTACTGAACTAGGTGCTTACCAGTCGACATTCGCTGCATATATTTGAGCAGTTAATAACATTAGCTAACGGCTGCAAGTGGCAACACATGACTAAACATCATCATTCAAAATACTTCTCTTACATGTCAAAACTCAGCATCCCTGAACATAGCACTTTCTGCAACTAACGTTAATTGTTTTGGGCCAGAAATCTACTCTTTTGTTAAAAGAAATTCCATGGCAACAAGATTTTACAGAACATTTGACATTTTCTCTAATTTCCCATGTGTTTTCCAGGACTGGAAAATTTACTATCAATTTTAAAGGTTTTCAAGGTTTTCCAGGATGCAAGGGCATAATGTCCAAAACCCCCCCCAAAAAACAGTCGAGGTAGAGTTCAAATGTGCATGATGCCCAAAAAAGGCCTATAGGTTTATCTAGGGCTATCTAGGCAATGTTCTAATGATGCCCCAAAACTGCTGTCTATGAACGTTTGACACACACATGCTGCCCAAAAATGCTGCTTGTTGAAATGGCCATGATCGGACCCTTCAAACATATCTATGATGCTCAACAATTGTCAATGTAGAATGTTTGAAAACATTTGCATGTACCTAATGGCTAAAAATGCTGTTTAGGAATGTTTTAATGTGCCTATGATGCCCAAAAATGTGCTTTGCAGTAGCTGTAGAATCCTTCAAATGCATCTACAGTATGATCCTTCAAATTTATCTAATGATGCTCAAACATGTTCTACATATGACTGTTAAACCCACCCATAATGCAGTCAGGATGGCCAAAAAAATGTCTGTAAAAATGTTGAATGCACCTAGTACTGTATGATGCCCAAAAATTAAGCCTATGCAGGAAAATTCACACACATCAATAATGCACAAAAATGCAACAAAAGTAGAAATGTTCCTATATGCCCGTGATGTCTAAAAAAAAATGTCTAGATAAGCAGCTCACAAGGTTTTGAGACATAACCAGAGATAGATAGATAGAGAGATAGATAAAGAAATAGAGAGAGAGAGAGAGAGAGAGAGAGAGAGAGAGAGAGAGAGAGAGAGAGAGAGAGAGAGAGAGAGAGAGGAGGAAGTTGGCAAAGTTGGCTGAAGACGTCAATACTGCAGCGACATCCTGCACAGACAGCATGAGTTAATAAGAGGAAGTGGGTGTAAGAGTGAGCGAATGAGGGATGGAGCAGACCTTGAGTGAATGAATGAGTGAGAATAAGATTGAGTTTGAGTGTGTGTGGGTGAAGCCGTGTGGCTGTGAGATCAGTTCCATTGGTGACAGTCTGTGATATTTCCCCCACTCAGCGCACCATAACCAATTATCCTATTTACATGCAAAACGACACTGCATGTATGCCTCTTTATAGCCGCCCGCAGGGGCAAGACGAGAGCGGAGAGGAAAAATGAAGGGATAAGACAGTGGGGGCCAACAAAAGGGTGGGAGAAAAGGAGGGGGACAGGAAAGAATGAGTGCGAGAAAGAGCGAAGAGTATGAGATAAAGAGATGGAATTAGAGTGGGGGGAAGTAATGTCGACATGATGAGAGAGGAGAGTTATTATGAAAGAGTGCAGGGACTGAGAAACGCATGGGCATGAAAGAGTGGGAGGACGTGAAAAAGGGGAAAAGAATGACAGAGCAAGAATGAGAAGAGAAAAAAACAACCCAAAAAGAGGGTGAAAAAGTTGAAAGGAGATGAATAACAGTGGGCAGGAGTGCAGGTGAGCATTCATCACACTCTATTAGCTTAGGCAGTAACAAAAAGTTAGCAGTAGGGGGCAACAGGTCGGTTGCAATATGCTTACTCATAGTAATGCCAGCGCTCTTGTCTCCTGCACCAGCCTCTAATGACTGATTTAGGAACAGCTCGCGGCACATCTGCCACCATATTTAAACTTGAGTAACTGGAATATACTGTTCCCAGAGTGGATGACCGTACATGCGATGGTCAGAGACAAAATCTCAATATAAATTCAGTAACCGTGCCTGTAAATCTGTGAACTTGTGCCGTTGATTGGAAAGCAGATCATGCTGGAATATAGTGAGGTCAAAGAATCAAAGCGATTTCATTATTTCGTCAACTCAAAAGTGGACTTTAGATTAATCATATTAATACTAGATTCTATATTATCCAACCGACCACTATTATTGTAATCAATTTAACTTCACTAAAATGACCACAAGCTCAAATATCAAACATGGGTGCTTCATAGGTCAGAAAGCTTGGTCAATAACATGATCATAAACCACAAAGAGACTACATGAATTTCACCATACCTGTCATGAAACATTTTCAGGTCATATTTCATTTGAAAAATCAAAAGAAATAGAAATGATATTTTGCTTAAAGAAAATGCAGCCTATTTGTTCAAAAAGTCTGTCATCAATTACCCTATAATGTCATTCTAAACCAGTATTTCCTTACCACAAAAGGTGATATTTTTAATACCGTTTTTGTCCATACAGTTAAAGCTAATGGTGTCCAAGGGAACACTGTCTTTGCATTGTGACCAGGCCTTCGCTAGTGGGGTGGCCCCACTAAATCCAGTAGTTATGCTATATATTGCCCTACTCTTGTGAATCATTATAGTATATTGATGTGTATGCCTGAGAGTTCAATGAAAACTAAAATTTTCCAGATATCTCCTCTCACTCCCCTTCCTAAAAATGGTTTAGTCCGATGGTTATTTATTATTTCAGCTCAGTCAGCGACAAACAGCGGAGGGACCCAATAAAATTGCAACTCCCACTCCAGCAGTAAACAGAACCAATCACAGTTTAGGCAGCTCCGAGAACGGTTGAAGTTAGTAGTAAAATTTCATTGTAAGTGAGACTGACTGAAACTGTCAGCGGGGGGAAATCTGGGTACTAGTAACATCATGAAAAGGAGAGGAAGGCCAGGAGAACTGCTTAATCAGCCAATCAAAACGTTCTTTAACAAGACAGGTTAGTGCAGTCAGTGTAGGGATTTCAATGTGATGGGATGCCGATCATGCCGTGCCCTGATCATTTTGCGGGAATAGGTATAATAAGAGCTGCTGCCTGCGCCCTCCTGCCGGTACATTTCATTAAGCTACTGTATACCGGCGTGTGATTAGTTTTAGTCTATTGCGCTATTATGTAGTTTGTTGGTTTGTATAACACACAGAAAAATGGAAATGCGTTTCACATTGAACACAGACCTGCTGGCTGCTGATGAGAAATGTTTAAGATAATACTGTCAAGAAAACGCGAATACAACTCACTGCTCTTGATGGATACATTTATTTTTAGCTTTATTTAATCAAATAGCAGTACATTATCTTCATCAAAAATGAAGACAATGAGAAACTTAAGTGGTTTTATTACATTTGACTGCATTCTTTTTAATTTCTGAATATTTATCTCAGCTGTTAGACATGAGACTGCCTGGAAAGACTTCTACAGCATTTATTATTCTTAGTTAATATTAATTTCAACATTTACTAATACATTATTAAAATCAAAGGTTGTATTTGTTAACATTAATGCACTGTGAACTAACATGAACAAACAATGAACAGCTGTATATTTCTTAACTAACATTACCAAAGATTAATAAGCGCTATAATAAATGTATTTCTTGTTGTTAGTTAATACATTAACTAATGTTAACTAATGAACCTTGTTACCAACATTTTATAGGCCTATTATATTGCTGGTATGCCTACTTTAAAAAAAAGTTTATTTGATCATTTTATTAATTTCTTGTCTTTTGTTGTTATTTTATTATTTTGTCTTGCATAATTGCTTGATGACTTTAAACAATAAGTAGTTATTAATCGCTAAATGCCACTGTTTTGATATAATATTTATAATCAACTTTGTATATAAATTTATATAAAATAAGTAAAAGCAAAAACCTGTATTTGCATTTATTTATTTGTATGTTTTGTTATTTTGTAAGAAATCCTTATTATAATCCTTATATATATATGGCACCAGATGTGAGCCTCCATGCCCATATATTATAGGCCTACCGTTATGGTACATGACATGAGTGGAGGACATTGGGAGCCCACATCAATGTTTTTTTTTTATGGGGGCCCAGAATTCAATAGCTACGGCCCTGATTGTGACATTATTTTTATTCTCATTATTGCAATGTGCCACCAAAAAAAAAAAAAAAAAAAAGTCTCGCTCATTACCATATAATGAAACAAATAATGGTATATTATTTAAATTGTGAGTCATTTAATAAGAAACTAACGAGAATCACGTTTGAAAATAATGAGAGTAACAAATAAACTTGAAAGTAAAATATCCTGACATATTGCCTAGGAAAATATGCTTATTTGTCATGAAAATAATGTTGCAGTGTCACAATCTTAATGGTCCTAAAATAGGCAATATGCAAAGTAGAACTTCTATTTTTATTTGTTTTATTTTAGAACTGAAATATGACACGGTGTGCTTTGGAGACTCATCCATCCGTTTTAGAAAATTAAAAAAAATGTACTCAGTGACTCCACTGCTTAAACCCACCTGAAGATCGAATAAGAGTTCATTCAAATGCAGGTTGCAATGATTTCAAAATAAGAAAGAAAACAATTAAATGAAAGAGAAATTATGGGGGGGGGGATCTATAGATGTGATTCCGTGCTCAGCGCTAATGAAGAGCGATCAATGGGAAAACCTTGAGTAAAAAATAGCTGCGAATTCTAAAGTGATTGTCCACTGGCTCCCCTAAAGGAATAGATGTTGCAATACTTTGAGGTAGAGATGAGGTAGAAATCCCTTTTCAGGCAAAAATATTAACTTTAAAACATGGACAACTTGGTTACACCTAATATGCAGATGTCACATTAAAGAAAATCTGATGATTGATAATCGTGCTGGTAAAGTGGGCTTGAGAGAAGGCTCAAAATGGAAATGAGCTGGCCAGGTCAGCTAACCTAAATTGATGGCATGTTTAAGTGATTGACTTTTGAAGGTGCTTAAAAGATTTATGATTCCCGCAGTTCATGCCTGAGTGACACAAACACTTCCAATAGAGCTCCCTCCACCATAAAAGACAAGTCAACGGTGCTGTTTGAGGCCAGAATTTTCTTCTTTTTTTTTTTTTTGAGTGATTTGTGAGAAGCATGACTGACAGGCAGCAAATCCCTGCAGTATGGCCTGTCAAACACAAATCAAATTCAGGTTAAGGGCTTGTGTGTGTGACTGAACACATGTGGCCTCACTGGGGTTATGGGTGAAAAGAGACCCAGGTAACAGACAACACAGGGTTTTGATTCAGTCATCACAATCGCACTAGTCTTTGAATTTTGCACGGCAAGAGATGAAACAGGAACTCGTTAGATTCTTTTTTGTTTTGCTTTGCCGCTCATGATGTACCCGGTTTAGGGCCATTTCCTCTAACAGTGCAAAGTCAATGTAGTGTTCATACATAATTAACACCAGTTATGCACAGCTTGAAATAAAGAGTTTCAGTTTGTGTTAGGAGACTGTGGGGAGATATATTGCAACCAAAATGTAATACATATTTATCAAATGAAAGCTTTAACAATTTTAAATGGAATGGTCTGGAATGCATTATGGTCAGTATTCTTTTAAATGCAGCTGGATCATGTGCAGATCATGGTTAAAAAAATAAAAGACCTCACACGTTTTGTTAAGTTTTAGCTTGCATGCCATTGATATGCTAGTGTACTCTTAAAAGTGACATAATCTGCTTTTAGTGTATATTTGCATTTATTTACAGTCTTTCTCTACAAAACTCTCACCCTGCACTTCACAGATTTTCAACCAATGAAATTCATATCAGAATGAGAAAATGCCTCCAAATCTACACTCGTCAAGTTATTTTATGAGATCTTTAAAAGATTCTGTTAAAAAGTTTGGGAACAGTAATATTTATTTATTTATTTACTTTTCTTCAGCAAGAACATATTAAATTGATCAAAAGTGATAGTAAGACTTATCTATTTTCAAATTTCAGTTCATTAAAGAATCCGTGGTTTTCACAAATAAATTAAGCAGCATAACTGGTTTCAACATTCATAATAATAAGAAATGTTTCTTTAAAACCAAATCTGCATAATAGAATGATTTCTGAAGGATAATGTGACTGGCTGCTGAAAATTCAGCTTTGCCATCACAGGAATAAATTATATTTTAAACAATATTAAAATAGAAAACCATTCTTTTAAATTGCAATAATTTCATAATATTACTGTTTTACTGAATTTTGTCACAAATAAATACACCCTAGGTGAGCATAAGAGACTTTTTTCAAAAACATTAAAAAAAAACTATACTGACCCAAAACTTTTGAACGGTATACTGTTTTTCTTTCTTCTTGTTTTTTTGTACGAGACATGGATGTACATCAAACAAAGCCGTGAACCTATCAGCAATCAAGTAGATTTTCTTACCTGATCCTATCTGGCACCCTCTGGGTTTGATTTCCATCCATCATGCAGTTCCCAGCGAAGCTCGTCCCTCGAGCCCCAGGATACTCCCTACGCAAAGCCATAGCACCGTGCGTCAGCACTGACACACCCTTTGCGATTCGCCGTCGTGGCTCGTCCCTCCATCCCTGTGGCCTCACAGCAAACACAGCCTTGGGTAGACCCTCAAGACCAAGTCCTGCCAGACCCGGGCCCACCGCAAACCACATGTGTGAGGGAGTAGCCTGCCCTGATGCCCATGCAGCCTTAAAAATGTGCCCTGCCTCTTCCTGTGAGCAATACAGGAGTCGCACCTGTAAAGAGTGGTAGAGCGAGAATAGAATAAGTATTCAAATGGACCACTTTGTCCTTTTAAAGTCAGCATAAAATCAAAATGCATTTACTTAAAGAGAAAGTTCACTTACTCACCCTCATGTTGTTCCAAACCTGTAAGAGTTTCTTTCTTCTGCTGAACACAAAAGTAGATATTTTGTGTTCAGACAGTTGATGGTAGCCATTGACTATGGAAGTCAATGGCTTGCGTCAAATGTTGATTACCAACATTCTTTAAAATATCTTCTTTTGTGTTCAACAGGAGAAAGAAACTCATAAAGGTTTGGAAACAACTTGAGGGTGAGTAAGTGATGACAACATTTTCATTTTTGGGTCATCAGGCTCAATAAGCTCTTTCTGGCTGCTCATGATACTTCACTGATCTCAGAAAATGTCCTATCGGAACAGAGTGATCCGGTGAGCTTGTTATCCATGCGCTAGCACATGTTCGTCAATATCTTTAGCACGACCAAAGGTGTTTTTATAAAACTCAAACCCGGGAAGTGATGTACGAGGGCTTTTTACACACACATTTCAAAAAAAGGTCAGAGATGTCAGACATCTTAAAATTACTTTGATACGGGTCTTGTTTTTCTTGCTGGAGATGTATTGCTTATCCCACTTGTCGACATGTAGCCACAGGCTTCTCAGAGGGAGATAAAACTACTCTTGAGGGTTGTTGACTGGTGACCTGCAATCCTCCAAAAACTCAAGACTAGGCCCTGGCTATTGGACTACACCCCTAAATGTTTTGGTTGTTGGTCTTATTTTCTGCTTTTTGTGGTATTTTTCGCATATATAAAAAAATTGGGCAGTTAAAGTAAACGCAGTTGATGACAATTCTGTCACGTGGCACTGGTTCCATTCATTCTGCCCATTTTAACCTCAGACACCCAAGCATTGACATTCATGATGTGATGATGTTTTTTCACCTTTCAGTATTTCTGTAGACAGGGCTCGACATTAAGCCTTGTTATGTGCTTGTCCAAGTAAAAAAAAAAAATCCTGTCTGAAAAGAATGGTGTAAATGTAATTCTGAAACAATATTCTCATCAGTGTTCTATCAGTGCTTACTTGCTTAAATCAGCAGATTTGTTTTGTGATATTAGTCCCCTTGATTTCCAGGGAATTTTGTACCTTGTATTTTTTCTTAATATTTTAAATATCTTGTGTGTCAAATTCTTACATTTTATCAATATATTCAATTATAATAATAAGACACTGAAGGGCTGTTACCAATTAAATGAATAAGTAAGTTAAATTAAATCAGTACCAATTAAATCAGTAAGAACAAAATCCATATTTTCACTGCAGAGGAAAGCTGCAATTAAAGTGGTATTTAGATGTATGTACACAGACTGTTTAATGAAGCTTAGAGGTGGCATGGATGCATTTAAACTGCATAAATAATGTTATGAGATTAATGTTTTAAATAACATTTTCTAAATATCCAAATATAAAATATTGGGGAAAAAAAATTAAAAGGTACTTTTAAACATAACAATGAACTAAACCACCAGTAGGTGGTTCATTCAATGGATTCATTCAAACGGCTGATTCATTCAAGAATCAAACAAGTGACTGTCTGTCTTTATGAACAAGTGACTGTCTGTCATTGAATCACAGACTCACCCGATTCATTCAAAAACAAATCACTGCAGTGTGTTGTTTGGACACGCACAACAGTTCTGCTTTGGCTTTGTTTGGAACTACTTTGGTTGACGAAAACAAAAAATCAATATTGTGTCTAAATCGTAACTCATGTACTATTAACTATTAAATAAGGGTATACAAAATGTGCAGAGCAGTGGGTCAAGATGTTATAAATATAAAAACTCAAAACAATTTAAATGTTAAAATGGAGTCGGACAATGATGGAGAGACTCAAGAAGTGACAACATGTAGAATGCAACAGGACGTTTCTGAATGGTTAGTTGATGAGTTAGTCATGATAATCTAGAAATCACTTGTCTGGGAACTGTTGTAAGATGTCTACACAGTGAAATGCTATTGCATTTGTGTTACGTACTGTATTGCATGTGAAAAGATGGATGCGACATCTTGAGCAGACTATCAAATGTGCTCTACTACAACAACTCTTCCTCTTCTCAACATGGACTGCGTGTTCCCGGGGGCGGGGTTTATGTCAATTTTAGGGTTAGTGATGTCACTAACCCGGGAGGAATGTTGTGTAGTCCCTACCAGCCTTTTGTTGTAGTCCTTAAAAAACGATTTCTTTAACAGCAAATATCTTCCTTTGCTTTAAACTTTGAGCGTTGCAACTTTGCAGATGTTGTTTATGCTCAAACAGCAACATTACACACTAACTAAAGTTAGAAAAGTGAAATCATAATCAACCACCCCTTTAATGTCATTTCATTGTCCATTATCTGTCGCCATTTACACTGAATGAAATAAAATCTGAATCCTTTTTGCACCCACATTTTGGGTGGCTAGTGATGTTTTATTAATGACATTTTAATCAGGCTACTTTTACTTGCCCCTTCAAAAAAAGCATTAAATGTCGAGCACTGCTCTAGGAAGCCATTAGTTGTTTAAAAAGAAAACGTATAAATAAATTTGCATCAGGGTATAATTTGGAAAATTGAAAAAATGAAGTAATTTTAGTTGAAAGTGAAACTGTAATTTTTTTAAATTATTATTATTTATGTAAAGCAATCTATTGTATAAAATGCTTTAAATAAATGTGACATGACTTATCAGGAGAGCCAAATTGCAGAGCTTGTGTAATCATATCCATATTGCTATAGTATAATCAGATGCTTCTCACCAGCAAAATATGCAGTGTTGTTTAGAGTTGTTTTATGGTGTTAATTTACCAGAGTTAAAAAGTGTTGATTCTGGTGTTGATTTAAATGACATCAGTGTAAATCAGTGGTCAAAGTTAGTGTAATTACAGTGAGTTTACATAATTGACACTGGTGATGAGTGGATCTTATTTCTGGTCCTTGCAAATTATTTCCTCTTTGATTAATGGCGGACGACCATGAGAGTACAGATATAATTCCAACAGATATAATATATTTTTTCAAGTCATTTGTGCTGGCAAATTTTGGCAATAAAATGCATTTTATGTCTCATACTTTAGTATAGCCGTGCAATACAATACATTCCACAAATAATAGTGAGCACCATTCAGCAATTCAGTTTTTTACGTGCACCCCCACGTGCTCAGCCTTGGATAATCAGGAATTTACATGTGCGGTTACACCCTTCTCCAAAACTAAGGCAGTGCAGAAAAATTATCATCCAATCCAGCAAGAGGCGTTGAACTTTTTATTTTCTGGCTGCATATGAAAAGAACAGTTTATTTTCACTTATCATATGAGATATGTATGACATGCACGCTTCATCTGCAATCATTTGTTTACATTCAAGTAAATGCAAATTAGCTGCAATTTCACTTTAATGTAACATTTGTGAGATGACATACGGAGCTTCTGACTGCAACGGCTCGCTGGACTTCATTTATCATTAGCGACGTTATAATTTGCGTTTTTCTTGACCAACAGCTTTCATCGCGCAGGTGAAAGATCAATATCAAAGTGTGAAGACGTGTGAAAGTGAGAAAATCTTGGAATGTACAATCATTAAGCAATGTAGGTAAGTTAATGTGCTACTGCTTAGAAATGTGCTAATTAAAGCAACCATGCTTAAAGCATAAGCTGAAATTAGAAAGTCCACAGGGATTGTTTCCAGGTTTCAAAGCTTTGCTGTCTGCGGTCAATTAGGTCAATTAGGTTTTACTTAAATATGAAAAAACCCAAAATGTCTATATTCATGCTATTGTTAAAATTACTTTTCAGTGAAAAGCAAATTCGGGTAGCAAGAACTGCAGCCCTTCAAGTCTTTGACAGACAACAATGTGGAAGAGGACATCTTCCATGAATTGAAGGCAGTCTACTGATACTCTTCACTCTCTTCAACTGACCATAAAGAGACAGAGAGAGCAGTGCAAAATCAATCAATAAGGGTCAGCAACAGCTTTAGAATAGATGCTGATAAGGCAAAACAGCTATGTATTCATGTGTTTTTCTTCATGACTAATTTGTCCATGTAATTATTCCCTTCCATTATTTTATAGCCTTAAGTTGTCACCTGTATTACCCGCTTTTCCACTGTCGGGCCAGTGCAAACCAGGGCTAACAATGTGCCGGGGGGTGGGGGGCAATAGCCTCGGACCTCAAGCATGTTTAATCAGATTGTCCAAGACGCCCTGGAAAAACAATCTGGTGGTAAGGAAGTGCTTCAGGGAAGGAGACTAAGATCAGTCCAACAGAGGCTGTTGACAGACTTGTACAATTCCGTAAGGTATAAATCACAATTCTGTTTTAATTTTTAAATTAAGATCATGGTTGTAAAAACCATAATGCAGTGGTTTTCAATCCTGGTCCTATGACCCACCACTTTGTCTTTCTTGCCTGACACACTCAGTTCAGTTCATGAAGCTCTCTCCAAACAAGCTGATGATCTGTCAGGTGTGTTAAATAAGGACATTATAAATGTGCAGTGCGGTGGGTCCCCAGGACCAGAGTTGAAAACCACTGCCATAATGCGACACTGTCTTAGGCTACGTTCACATTGTCAGTCCAAATACGATTATTTGTGTATCCGATTGGAATCTGATCATCTACATTGTGCATCGCAACTGTTCAGATCCAATTTGTGTGTCCCTTGCTGCTCTTTTCTTTTCTGGAATGACTGCATTAGTTTCTATGGCAATCACGTTGCGATGGTAAGTATAAGCCAAAAAAAAACCACAATCGTAACATGGAGCGACTTGCAATACAGATGTTGTCTTATTTACAACATGAAAAAGTATATCCACCATGCTGAACTACTACATCTTCTGAGATGGCAAAAATGAGCAAAATTCAGCATGTATCCATTATATTGTACATTTCTGCCTGACTGGCACTTTGCATAAACACAACCTTGTTTCTGCAGTGACTTTCAGAATGTTTCCTATAACAACGTTGGACATGTTTACATGGTGTGAGAAAGTGGCATAAACCATGTGAAATCCGAATAGAGCGGTCAGACTGAAACAGACTTCCAGACATGCGATTTAAATAGGATTTCAAACCACGTTTCATTGCATTTCTTGCGATTCTTTGCCGTTCACACTTGCTAAATGTGATCGGATTCCAATCAAATCGATTTGGAGTGAGTCTGAACATAGCCTAAATGTACCTTTGGACTCTCAAAGCGTTTCACACGTTCACTTGCGTTCTATTGACCTACAGCGCTCAGATTTTTTTCTTAGTGCTCACATTGTGTTTTAATGAAGAAGGCAAGTCACTAATTTTTGGGTGAAATATTCCTTTAATGAAGTTGTCTTGTCACAGTAATAAGCAAAGCATACCAACTGATTTTATTTTGCACATATTGGGGTTTTATTTGTTGGTGTTTAATGAAAATTGTCCTTTACTTGCCCTCGTGTCGTTCTAAACCCGTAAGACTTTCGTTCACCTTCAAAACACAAATGAAGATATTTGAATTAAATCTGAGAGATTTCTTTCTGCTTTCAGTTTTTACTGTTATGTGTATGTATTTTATTTTTGATAGGAAAGTTCTGAATTCAGTTTCATTTGAGATTTTTTATTTCATTGCTTTATACAAACTTTGCAATTCTGCTACACTGGGTCTCTGAGGGTTAAACACACATGTGAAGAGGGAATGGATTATTTAGTTTTATAGCAGCTTTGACAATGGAGAAGTTTACAATTTATCATCATGCTGCTCTTTCTTGTCAAGCTTATTCAAATAAAATATAGCGAGTAAGCTTATGCTTTAAAGCGAATCACTGGAGGCAGAGTTTTTACATTTATAACAAAGCTTGCTGATAAAATCTGCACTTTGATGTCATGTGTGTCTGTTGAGCCCTTACAAAAACCGAACTGATGTTTAATAATTTTGAGGAGAAAAAATAAAATAGCATAGCATCAAGCTGACCCCAATTTTTTCCTCATTCTTTTCCATGCGGGAAATGTGACAGGCACTTTGAATGTGCTCCTGTATCAGTCACTGATTAGGGGCTGAAAGTCTGGGTACTTGGACACTGTGGAGAATTAATCAGTCAAGTTGTTGAACGTAGAGGATGTCTGCTGGCGTGACCAGTCCTGTGGGGAATTGAGTTGGCCACCTTTGGGTCAGATGGAAACTGTCATTTAATGTCACGCTGCTCTCTAACATTACTGATGCCATCTCCCCTTTCGTGGGTCACATGACCTCCTTCTCTTTTGGAGCCTTCACGTAAAGGCCAAAGTATGCAGTAAAGTCAGAGAAAGAGAGAAGAAAAAGAAAGAGTGGAACGAATACATGAGCGATGAGAGGGAAGGTTAATCGAGAAATCAAGTTGGGAATATGGAGGAAGCGACTTACAGAATGCATGAGGAGCTTTACCATATTTTTCTTATTTTGAATTTCTGTAGAATAATTGCTCTGGGGCATTAGAGCTGGCTTCTCTCTTTTCTTTGTCATATTCTTCTATAATTAACCAAGACTGATTTTGTAATACAATTGTTAATTGTGCTGCCAGTGAAGCCACTTTGAATTAAAATGGGAAAAAAAGAAACAGGGAGCGGTGGAGTGGGAACGCTAGTTCAATGAATGGAAAAGAAACCGTGGAAGAGTATGAACTGTACAGTCGCAATTGAGAAAAAGAGCTGCAGTGCAGTTCAAAAAAGGTTGACATGATTTACATGAAGATAAATGAACAGAAAAATGAACAGATTAAACAAAAACCCTGATTGTGAACCCTTTGAAAATACCAAGATTTGGGATATTTAATGTGAGCTGTCATAATCATTTATTTATTTATTCATTTTTTGATCTGTGCTTTAACCCTGGAATAAATCATTTTAGAATTTCTAAATATGTAACATTACTTAATAAATGATAATTAATAAATAAAAAAGTGGGACAAAAAGTCAGATCACATAAATAATCTGGACTATGAACCTTAAATTTTAGAATAAAAAAAAAAAAAGTAAATTGATATAACAAGAAAATGAAATTAAAATAAATAAATAAAATCTGGAAATTAACCATTTCAACTGTTTTTAATAAAATGTAAAAATACATAATGTATGGAAGCTTGTTTCTGCCAATGGATAAAAATGAAAAAGGTAATAGAGACTTTTTATCTTACAATTCTGATTTTTTTTTTTCTCTCAGAATTGCGAGATATAAACTTGCAATTGCTAATTATAAAGTCTGAATTGCGAGTTATAGTCAGAATTGCATGTTATAAAGTCGCGTTTATTATAAAAAGTTATAAAGAGCGAATTTCAAGATATAAACTCGCAATTAAGAAATAAAAGTCAGAATTGTGAAATAAAACGTTCCAATTATCTTTAAAATTGTTTTATTCTATGGCAGAAACAAGCTTCCATAATAATGATATAGGAAGAAAAAAAAACTAACTACCCTGCACTAATTCTATATCACTAATCACATGTAAATAAATCTGTAGCATTGATCATGAGACTTCTTTGTACAGGCAGTCAGATGTTCTTGCTTCCATTGAAGCTCAAGATGCTCTTTGATCACGCTGGAGAACATGATCATCAGGTTTTACACAAACTTGTTGAGTTCAAGCAGCTGCTTGAGTGCTGCTGTCATTAAAGCAGAAGAGAGACGAACCAAATACTAAGACATTCTGAAATTCAGGTTAGTTTAAATTGTACATTCACTACAAGTTTTATGCTGATAATATAATGTGTTAAATTACGAATGGATTCAAAGGGGAAGCATTTTTTCCATTCCCACTCCTGACCTGTGCTTCATTCTCCTTCAGCAGCCTGCGGGTACGAGCCCCTCCCGGGTCATCGGTCAGGTTGAGCATCACCACACTCTTTCTCTCCCAACCGATGAAGGAGCCATCTATCATGCCTTCTACCATGGCCAGAAAATCCTCATAGCCGTGGTGGCGTGTGGTAACCACAGAGAACGCCGTCCAATCAAACTCCTCCAGGACTTCAAAAATGACATCCAGCTGCAGGCTAGTGGAGCACAAGAACTGCAAGTAGACGGAGCCGCTCTCCTGTAAGAATAAGACGATTTGGGACATAGTAAAACTTTCCAACATAATATTTTGCATAAAGAGGGGTACAGGGGTGTCAAACTCAGTTCCTGGAGGGCCACAACCCTGCAGAGTAGCTCCAACCAGCTCCAAAAACACTTGCCTGGAAGTTTCTAGTAATCCTGAAGACCTTGATTAGCTGGATCAGGTGTGTTTAATTATGGCGCTTTTCCACTACACAGTACCAGCTCGCCTCGGCTCGCCTCGACTCGGCTCTGTTTGGTTTTCCACTGTGTAAAAGTTGTACCTGTACCTGCTTGCAGGTACTTTTTTTCGTACCACCTCCGGCGAGGTTCTAAGCGAGCTGAGGCAATACTAAAATGTGACGTGAAAGCGTAAAAGATTAAGTCACGGCAGTTTCCTGCGGCGTCGCTGTGACGACCAGGTACTATTGTGGAGGTACTATCTGCAATGGAAAACAGAGCGAAAAGCGAGCCGAGCTGAGCCGAGTCGAGTCGAGTTGGTACTGGTAATGGAAAAGCGCCATTAGGGTTGAAGCTAAACTCTGCAGGGTTGTGGCCCTCCAGGAACTGAGTTTGACACCCCTGGTCTAGGGCATCATAGCCAGATTCAACATCACTGTAAAAAACTGAATCATGGTTCTTGTAATTTTCATAAAAAAAAATTAAGGTGATAATTAAAAGTATTGTGTATATTTTATTAGGAAAATTGTGGTTCAGTGACATGTTGTATAGAAAAAAATTGAGAACATTTCACTAATAAAACCAAGAGATACATGTTCCTAATTGTTTTAAGGAAGAAGTTTTGAGGCTTGAATTGAGGAACCGATTACCGTAAGCTGATCAAATTAAGAGAAAACGCACATGGCTGGAAATGGAGAGTAAATATTGAAATTAAGTGTTATTTTAAGTGTTTTTGAGTAAAGGGAAACATCTGTTAATGTTTAATGTTCAGTTATGTCTGACATTTGAAAGTTTCTATTATGTTGAAGTTTTGATTGTTACCATTGTGCAGAAGAGTGGGGCTTATGGTTAGGTTGTGAATAACTGCATGTATTGATACTCTGAAGCATGTTGCTTTGTTCATTGAGTAATAACTTTGCTATAATGCTAGTGCAGTAATAAGTTTGTTTCTGTGCTGAGCAGCATACCGTCTTTTAATTATACAATAAAACTCAGTCAAATATAAACAGGTTATTTCCATTCACTCTAATTCACACACTTTTGAGCGTCAACTCAAACTCAAATAAAAAAGCATATTTCACAAAAAAATATTAAATTCATTGTGTCATAATTAAACTAAATGATTTAAGGGATTTTACATGATTTATTCAGGTAGATTCCATGAAACAAAATCAAGCCTTAACTACTCAAAAATATAATGTGTAATATTGTATTCCCTTCCCAGCTTAAATTTCTGTTTGTAGTTCTAGATTTCAGCATTTCTCATTCATCAGGTAATTTTCCCTTCCCTCCATTTACTCTCCGCTTCTTACTCATTCAGATCAATACAGTTATTCTTAATACCCACACAGCATGACGTAAAGGATTCATTGCTATTCATAAGCCTGTGTTTCAGCTGACATTAGTGTCCTTGGCTGCTTTAGGATTCGAAACAGTTTGTTCGGCTTCAGCTCACCTCACTGTCTTTTTTTATACACCCCGGAAGGTGACCATTCCACTGTACAGTCGAGGAGATTTATGACCCTGACATAAAGCCGTATTTCTGATAGTGAAAAATAGCAACGCTTAGTCTGACACTTGCTAATGCATCATAATCATGATCAAATATATCATGAATGTGGCATGACACCTGTTTTGTGCCCGCTGGTGACACTGGCCATTAAATGAGAAGTGTGCTGCCTTTATAATTGTCTATTTTTTGAGGCAGGCTGAGCATGACCTTTGTAAATCTTTGAAGAATTATTTGTGGGCAGATGTTTTGTGTATCCTGCATTTGCTAAAACAACACATTAGAGTCAATATTTTAATTGCACCGAAGCATATCAACAGCACGATCTGGGTGGAAAAAAAAGCTTATAGCATATTAAAAACATTTATGCCTTAAGAGAAGTTTACATACAGAAATGTAAGTGTGAAGTGCTCAGCGAGAACGAGGGGTTTGTGTCTGTATGCTCTAAAAACGGGTTAGTTTAAAACGCCTGCTTTATTTGCACCAAAATATAATTGTAAGTCTCAGAATATCTATTTGTTGCTTAACATCACTTTAGTTTGCACTAATTTCATTTGCTAGGGTTGCTAGTGTAATCGGTCCTACTTGACCCGCTCCAAGCGGGATTCGAACCCTCCGGCGTGGGAGGCGGACGCGCTAAAAAGGACGCTAAAGACCACAGCCTCTACTCTTACTGGCATACCTTATACTAGGTTTGCACAAACAAACATCCACCGTGTCAGAGCAATTGAAGAGATATGACTATACAAGATGGCACCCATTATAATCAACAAAGCTGTCACTGAGGAGGTATGACCCTGGTTCCCTCAACCAAAACCCAATAGGATTTTTGCATAGGCTTTTGGCTAATCGCAAAAACAAAACAAAAAAACAAGCTCTGTGATCAACAAAAGTATGATACTTGCACGTTTTGTCCATCAAGATAATCTGTCACAGATGAACACAACTTTTATGAATTTTGAAGCCTAAATGCAGTCACTAGAAATAAAAAAAAGTTAAGACAGACTATAAACGAACTGCACCACGGGCCCATGAATTCAACGACACCATCACTAAGCTTCCGACGATTTTTAATGTTCCCGACTGCCGCTGTAGTCCCATTTAGCCACTTGTTAGCAACAGTCTTTTTTAAGACACGTAACAGCTTAATAAAATCACAAGTGGGGTAATACCGATGTATTTTATGTTGTAGAATAAAACTGGAAAGTGTCTTGAGCTTGTGTTCACCACAGACCTTATTTCAGCCATTTAACCAAAATTCCCATTAAAAAAGCCCATTGACTTCAGGACGATGGAACCGGAAGTGTTAAAATATTGTTTCTGCGTTTTGGCCTACAAAGTGATGTCATACCTGCACAACTATATGGAGGTGATCTCCAATGTTTGACAGAGGACATTACACAAGGAAAACTTTGTTATTTTTAATTACATTTTTTTCATTGACATCCCTTTGTAAATATGAATATTAGCTTAGGATTTCATACACTGAATTGTATTTAATCTTTGCAGATGTATAATATATTGACTCCATAGTTATATTTCCACAGTTGTACTGGCTCAGCTCCTTAAAGTCCTACATTTAAAAAAGGGTATTATTATTTATGGATTTTAATAAATGACATGATGTTGAAATAGAAAACCGTCATCTATTCATGATTCCCTAATTTTATGTCAGCCAAAATTTCCAATTTGAGATTATTGGTAACCAATTTCTTTATAGATTTATATAAATATTAAAATAAACATGTAAACAATGTAAAATCAACCCAGAATTTGTCTCAAAATAAGCTACCATCTGTGCTAAATTTGTAACTTTGCTCAGCTGGGTTAGGCTTGTCAAATGAGATTAACACAGCATGTCTTCTGACTATTATTTACCTAACAGTGTGTTTAAAAACTACTAATTTTGGCTTGTTTTAACCCAGCATTTTTGTGTGTGTTGTTTTTAGAGTATAGACCCCTGAAATAATGATCAACTAAATGACTAACAACTTGTGGTTGAACTCACTGATAAGTTGTTCTTCATCCAGAACAGCTTTTCCATGTTACAAACACTTCTTATGCAAATAAAGTCTCAATTAACTCCACAGTACTTTCCCCGTATGAATAATTTCCCCCTAGGCATTACCTTGGCAATCTGGCAGTTTTTTTTTTTTTGTGTGTGTCATAATTACACTTTGACTGTTAGTATAGTCATAATGCATACCTGTAGCAGAGGAATTTTTAGCATCTCTGTCAAAATTCAAGGCAATCAGCACGTATTCCAACAGGCTCATTAGAATACAACCGCCTCAAACATGCAAAACAAGTGTTCATACTGTGTGACCAAAGGATAAAGCCAGGCTATTACACTGAGTCTTTCAAATAATAACCAGACAGAGGAGCCGCAAACCTGATGAGCACAAAAATGTCACGACTGCAGAGAAGCATTAACCGAGCATAAAGGCTCACCTCCGCTCTATATTTAAATGAAGACCAGCTTGTAAAAGCTGAAAGAGCTTACAGTTGTACAGTAACTTGCAAAAGTGAAGCACTTAAATGGGTCAGGTTACATTTTCCACAGGACTGCATTTCTACATTTTCTTCAACTCCGTATTGGAATCATCTTGATAAATTTGATGCACTAAAATTGGAGCATATATCTCTTATTATATTTTACTGAGAGCAAGACGAAGGGAGAGTCAGATCTTGACATGCATATGAAAAATGGAAAACATACATAAATTAAATTGTAATTATACATTATGATCATTTTATTTGTTTTAAATGATTTATAAGAATATGTAATATTAATACTAATAATAACCATATTTAATATCTTGATAAATACTACCCTTTATGGAAGGAGAATGAGTGCCCAAGGTGTTTGTGTTTTCAAAAGAATCCCAGTACAAACAGGCTTCAGTTTCTTCTGATGCTGCAGCTTTGATTCGGCAAAAAACAAAAAAAAAACAAAAAAAACAATCACATTGAACACTTGAAACTAGATTTGCTGCATGCATCAAATGCATTGCAAGTGGGAAGGTTTAGATTAAATTGCAACACAATATACAGTACATTAAACACCACTAAATCAATTCCTGCTCTAAATGACCTCAGATGTAAATCTGTATGTGCTAATGAAGTACCTTCTGTTAGTGATTACATTCTGTACATAGAGAAATGGAACAGCCTGCTTTGCATCATCTCAGCATCCTCTCAGCAACCAAACCAAACACATCACATTTTTGGAAACATATAGATCAAGTCTATTGGTAAAAAAATATCTAAATCAATTTTCATTTCCCCCCTTAAAAATGACCTATTTAAAAGAGACAGGAGACATTTTTTTATTTGAACTCTATTGTTTTAAGAGTAGAAGTTTAGATGCATGTGTCCCAATTTCTCACTCGTATCACAAATAGATAATTGAAGAGTCCAGCGATCTAAGTGGCCTGCCTTCCTTTAGGAACACTTCAACAGCTATTAATATAATGTTTTTAACATTTGCCCACTTATATTCAGAGGTCACAGCCTTTGAAATTACTGGAATCCACAATGACACATTTAGTGCTGTTGCTGGGGAGATTTGAAAGACTTCAGGATATACTGAAGTGTTGCATGAATGTCATAGCATTGCATAGCTCTGAATCATAATTGCATAGCGTCCATATTCTGCTGGTTTCATATGCGTCGCACTAGAGTTGAACCAGAAGTTGTGCATGTGCTAAGCTTGTGCCTCTGAGACACCAATAATCATATGTACTGCATTATGTGCCATATTGAGGTCCAGATGGACTAAGTGATGCATTTTATTTTATTTTACTCAAAAGCTTTCAGAGAATAAAATGGACCCTGGAAGGCTATGTTTACCAAAATCTGAAGAAATATGCAATTCCACGTATCTTTTTCATTGTTTTGGGGGGGGGAGCGAGTGCCTGAGGTGTTTGTGTTTTCAAAAGAATACCAGTATTACTTCAGTCTCTTTTGATTCCGCAGCTTTGATTCGGCTGAAATCAATCTACATTGAACACTTGAAAATGAATTTTCAGCATCAGATTTCAAAGCTCATGCAGAGGGTGCAAAAGTAGTGGCTGAAACATCTACGTTCTTCTCACACCAGAATATTTAACCACATAATGTAATTAATTACTGTCCTAATTAAACCAGTTGTGACTCCTTCGTGCCGTGCTCTGGTTGGCGGTTTGTGAAGAGGTAAAGGAAGTCTCTGGAGACGTGCTCTGCGAGACAGAGTTAACTCCATGACTCCAAACCCACGCTCACACCAATCCACAACACATGAGCCTTTCTAAATGTAGTTAATTAAAGCCCAAGCAAGCAAATGAAAAAGTAATGTAATATTTTTCCACAGGAGAGAAATATGCTGGCAGAGAGGATGTCTCCTGAGAGTGAGTAAAACAACACAGGTAGCCTGAAACTTATTCGAGTTTAATTGGTCACCTTAATTATGCCGAAATCTTATTAAGTGGTACGACACGGTGAATTTTTAGTCCACCGTCACATGCGAGAGGCAGATACTGGTTGCTGCAGAATGAATAATTTAAGTAGGGATTTTTCCAAACAAGCCTAGACGGTGTTTGTTCAAAGGATGGAAAAGAAGTACGAAACAGACAGAGATTTTAAATATTGTAAATCCAGGGCATGTGAAGACAGCATGAGGCTTACGTGACAAAAGAGACCTTCAAAAGGCCTCTGACTGATTCATTTCTGAACATAATAGTTGTACCGGATGTGTTTGTGCATCACAGAGTGGGTACAAAACACTACATACATCACATGATTTTCAGTTGCTGATGGCACCTTACTATAAAAACAGTGTCATTTTCCTAGTTTACATTTAGATTAAGGGGGCTTTAAGCTGTTTTCTTTGGAATCCATTGAATCAAATCCTGACAATCACTTAAATGTGTCCTGAAATATCCCACCTGTCTCTGTGACAGCCCTAGGCTCTATAAACATCTGGGAGTGGCCCACACACATTTTCAGTCAATCAGAAATGCTTTCATGCATCTGACATTCTGACATGTCTTTGGAGGGAAGACACTACTTTGGAGGGCAATTTTCTCAACTTATGGTCAAATGATGGAGCATTACTTTTGCAAACCCTTGTATTTTTTCCTCTATGCCAATACTTACATTCTATTGTGTATAGGCACCGTAACTCAAAAAGTAATAACCATAACTTTGGTCAAATATTTTTACTATTGTACACAGGCCTCTTACACAACATTTTACTCAGTTTACTGCCCATTCAAACTCCGGTGTAATGCGTAATACTTTGAATAATTATTTTATTCACTGTTTTGCTAAAATTAGAAGAGGCATATCTAGGAGACAGCACAGTGCTTTTCCAGGCCGCTGAGAGCAGTGTGCACAGAGAGGACAACTGAGGTCATGGCTGAAAAATGACCAAATACCATTATATCTCTGGGGAAAGTGTTATTGTGCATTCCAGAAAAAGAAAAAAAATGATAATGAGCTTTAGTTTATTTCAATTAGACTAGGTCAGGGTTTGTCTGGCTAGTCTAGTCCAGTTAGTACCTGCTGCTAGATACAAAGAGCATCTTTGTTCATTCATGCCAATTTTTTTGCAAGCGACATATAAACAAATAAATCATATTAGATAATAGAAATTTTACCCATGACCAATATGTTTTCAAAGGGCTCCTAAAAGCATCAAATTAACTTTTATTTTCCATGTCAGAGCTCAGAATAGTCGCTAACGAATAGCTTGTGACTGTGCATGCTCGTTTACTGTCATCAGCCAATCAGTTGTCATATATAGTGTCATATTTACGGCTCTAACATACTGGCAGTAGAACTGACGGCCACACCAATGGACTATTTTCACAGATTGTGATCACGCGTTTCCACAATGATTAACATTGTAAATCTATCAAGTTTTTTATATTTTCATCTTTAAAAAAAAAAAGTAACGCTAAAGGCTAATTTCTCAAGAATTGGAAATTACGTCACTGCGGTGTAAAATTAGTTCCACTACGGGTCTGCAACTATTACATTAGTACGCTCTTTTCTTAAATATCGCTTCTTAACTTTTCTGTTTTGCTTGTTTTCCAAGTTGCTGTTATAAAATGTACAAAGAAATTAATTTGTAATTGTTTGTAGCTAAACAGCCACTCTCTGTTTTTTAATTCACTGGCTGTCATGTCACCGAAATATGTACTCATTCAGTAATATCCCTGCTCGTATCACCATATGATGAGCATTTATTTATAATATAAATATCTTATGTCTTGGTTTCACCGTTCTGTCGGATATGTCACAACATAATATCCCGCATTCAAGCATATGTTATTACTAATCCTGACAGATTAAAATAATGAAACTAAAACATAATTTATTTTCATGACCACATTGTATACAACTTACCTTAATCACAGTCTTTTCATTAATCTATAAGCAGAGCAACTATACAATGTGCAAGAATACTGCTTCTAATGGGTTTGTTAAGTCTGTGCATTATTACAGATTTTAAGATGATGACGACTGGAGCATATGTGAGTGAAGGAGACGAAATATAATTTAAAGATGACAGAAGTGTTGCAGTTTATGATAGATATGTCCAGAAACTTATGCTTGTCCTGGGTGCAAGCGGTCCTGCTCTTATTATGAATCAGCAGATCAGGTCTGTGCGAGAACGGAGCTGCCAGCCGATGATTTCCCCAGCACATCGCGAAAAACACTGTGATCATGTACAGTCCAAAACAGACACAGAGAATGATATAACCAATTAGTGCCGACATTTCGAATTAGTTCTTAAATTTAGCTCTTAATTAGAGCTTTGTAGTCTCACCAAAAAAATCATCAAGACAGTTCAAACATTTTCATGGTATTTAATTCGTAAAATTCCCGATATAGTTCTATTTAGGCTCAGCCACTGCTGTTACCGCAAAAAAAAAAAAAACAAAAAAAAAAATCCACCAATCCGGAAGCCAAAAATCCAGAAGTATGAAATGGGCCTATTGTGGATTTTTTCATTTGCTATTGGTGCAAATGGGAACACAAAATTATATTTATTGTAGTTTCGGTTCACCACTATAGAAGTTTCTAGAGACCCTAGAAATGTTTTGCATAATTTCTTTTCCCTAAGCAGTTAAGTGCGAATACCACACCTGAATTCATCTCTCAAATTCATAAAGAACCATTATATCTAAGAATCTTATGAATGAATCTTAACTCTTACCTGTGGCTCCCTCCCCAAACCAGCCCCTCCTCCCACAGCAATGACAGGCACTCCTGTCTGGGCCGAGACAAATTCCAGCATAGGTGCTAACGGTGCCCGGTTGGGCGGTGGTGGCTTCTCTTCCTCAAACACAAGGCCTTGTAGTGGAGTGGTAGCCAGTAACTCGCATAACTGTAGCAAGAGGCTCCCAGGACTGCTCTCGTTCACGGCCAGCCAGATCACGTTCGCGGGACCCCACGGTGTCATCACACCTTCACCCACCTGTCCTGACCAGGCCCGACTTAGAAAACCCGTCCCCGAGTTGCTGCTGCTGCTGCTTGGCCCGGCACCGGAGCCGGAGCCCGCTGAAGAGGCCCCGCCCACGCCCCCCACCCCAGCGCTCGTTTCCGGGAGGTGGGAGGAGCCAGAGTGAACCACAGCGATGTTGACTCCGCCCGAAGCACCTCCTGAGTCCCTCTCTCTCTCCCGGGGGCGGAGCAGCAGTGGGGGGGAGGGCTGGGCCGGCCCAGTGCACGCCAGCACAGCCAATAGAAACGAAAGGGCGGGCCTCGCCGCCATAACAGAGAGTCACTTGGGTGGGTAGCGCTTTATGCTGGAACGAGACCTGGAGGGAGAAAAGAAAGAAGGACTGTTAGAAACAATGTTACTGAACCGAGGGAAAACATGAAAGGCAAGCCATCAGCGTACAGTCCATCAACATCAATTAGGACACCACCAGACACCAAGATACATTAACCTGGCAGAGGTAGTTAAGTCCCTGCATGGGAATTGGAGAAGAAAGCTGACACATCTCACCTCCCTGAACCTCACCATTCCCCGGGGAACGTGGGAAATCATTACCTCCTCTGCATTGATTCATGCATTAGATCCTTTAACGCAGGACAGTGTCTCGAATCTCCGCTATAAATCTGCCTGGTCGTAAAGCATCCATCTCTGCCTGGGTGGATCCAGAGCAGACAGAGTAAATAAAAGTGAAAATAAAGAAGAACAGAGGGGATAAGGGCCACCCTCTGTGCCTTTTGTTTGTGTTCCTCATACAATGAGAGAAAAAAGCGAGAGCGCACGAGAACGAGAGAGGGAGGGAGAGACGGCATGCTTGTGCTGATACAAATGGCAGGCCATGTAAGCGCCAGCAACACCATGAATCATTTTCAAGTCACTTTGTACGCCAGCCATCAAAACCTACCCACCCATCCCTCCGCCTTTGCAGTAGACGTGCACATACACACTCTCTTTAATTAACCTCCCACTAAACACACTTATTTATACACAAACAACGTGTACGCGAGTGCACAGACAAGCAATGGTGCGATATACTGTGTGATGTATAGCACAAACGTACCTATACTTGCACTAACGTGTATATTAAGTAATGCACTGACTCAGGGTCTGGCAGCACATTCACACACCCACATGCGCACAAACGCAAATGAACATCTATCTCTCCGTCATACTGGCTACGTTTCAGAGCTGGAGCTGCTAATGTCATAGCTTTGAACCAGAAGGCACGTTGACGTCATAATTTCTTCTCATTTTCCTCCTTCTCTCTCCCCCATTAATTCTCCTTGCAGTTCTTTTGACACTGGGAAAAAGACACAGAATGGGGGATTAAGACTTGGGAAAGCAAGATCCGTTTGGGAAAGACCAATAGGCAGAGGAGAGGGGGTGAAAAAAAATGAAAGAGAAGTGGACGTTTGAATGGAAGCAAAGAGTGGAAGTGGGAAGAAAGAGAGGGTGGGTGGAAATGATGGGAGCAAAGGAGGTAAAAAGAGAAATATTTAAGAGTGAGTTCAATAACGTAAAGGACAGATGCCTATAAGGGAGTTCTGAGTAAAGGCAAAAGGGACTATCAAGAGGGTCTGCTGCATAATTCAGGACATCATTACTATGGGCCTATGGGCAAAAACTGCAGTGGCGAGTAGGGCAAAAATACTGCGGACTAAAGAAGAACACAAACAAAATTTATTTGACTGTTATGTCTAGCGCGCAGTACTTCAAAGTGGACAGCAGGCTTTTAAAAAGGGCTATACGTTTCAGCTCTCATTCCGTGTGTTGAAATCCAAAGGGATTGAAGACAAGAGAAGGTGACTTCTTTGTGCATCAAGCATAAAAATCCATTAAAACTATAATTCCGCTTCAAAGAAATCCAAAGTAACGGATGAAGAAGAAAACAATAACCCGTACAGTAGACCGAATCTAGATAGGAACATCTGTTCTGGATAGTTAAGTGTGCTTATAAATGAAACTGTGGAGGTATAAAGCTCCTTATGTTTGATCCAAATGGGTTATTAGTAAGAAAGTGGAAAAAAGGTCCTTTAAAACACAGTAGAGTAGGAAGTCCAGCACACACCTCATTAGACTTCAAAATCATTAGACTTGCATCTAAACATGCAGTGAATTGCAAATAAAGTTAAATCTTTGAGAGGTGAAAACATCTAAATTCACTGAAATAATTATGGGCCCCACTAAAACCCAAAGGGGCAGGCATCACAATTTTTCAGACTTTGGTGGTTTGTGTTGAAAGGTGTTTTTATTTTAATGAAGAAATACAAGGAACTGCATGCTTTCTTGTGACAATGAGGTTGAGGGTTCTTGTCATCAAGGCCAGTGGTTAAGTTTTGCTGATAGGTGTATATACCACAATTTAAAGTGCAAAAACGGAGGTTATTGACAAAACGGCAAGACATTCTTTTTGCCCTTAAATTCTGTGAGCTTGACTTTCTGAAGGCGAGCTTAAACAGTGAGCTGCTTTTGACGCTGGAACACTGAATTCAGCAACAATATCGACAAGAAACCAGACAGAGAAGTTCAAGCACTTCTAAACAGAAAGGAGAAGCTTTAAGACACACCACATTGCTCCAAATTCATAAATATAAAAATTGATTGGATATGAATTATGATTTTATAAAATAATGTGCTTGAAATAAATTTGCAAAACCGAAAAGGTGAAAGCAAACATTAATGGGCATTTAAAAGCTTGTTGCCACATGTTGATGAAAGAAGCGGTTCGGCACATCGGGAGAAAAGTGTGAAAGCAGAACAGAGGGGAACAACTGAAATTGGGTATGGACTGAAGCAATCGTATAAAGTGTGAAAACACTCTAAGTCAGGCAATTTGGCCAGTCATTGCCTCTGTGAGTAGCCGTCTGGTGATTAAGACTGGGCTGATAACACAGACGTCACAAATGTGATCCTAGGCAGGGCTGACACATAAACTGGGGAGTTTCTAAGTGAAGCCTAACACAATCAAGTCTTTCATCAAGGCACTTAATACCGTGTTGCTCTAGGGGAAACAGATCCTGCCATTTGTGTACTAGTAGAAAGCTTCTGTTAAATGACAAGTAACCTTCAAGAAACCACACTTATGAATGAACTTAAAACGGCACCAAGCAATAACTTCACAATCATTTGGTAAACATTTTGATGTTTTTTTTGTTTTTTTTTTCAATTGTAAACATTTCATTATTACATGCTTGATTTTGTGACAAAGCAGCTGCTGAAAAACAAAAAAATAACTTAATGCTGCTATCACAGAATTAAATGAGTTATACCCCAGCCTCGGAATAACCCACAGGTCTAAAATAAATCGACTACGACCCCACAACTTAACTCGTCTTATTCAAATTCTGCTATTGTTGATTAGAGAATAAAATATGTAAATGGTATGTAGAACTCTAAATGGATAGTAAACATATTAGTAAATATTGTTGTGTGAGTTCATGCTGTTTCTCCAAGAGTCTGATGGCAATAAATATTTAAGTTTCCATTCAGGGCTGATAAGCAGAATCGACTCATTCTGGGATGAGTGACCCCATGATGAAATGAGTCAAAGAGAAAATGTCTTGAGATTTCTGTGGTGCACAGTAAAGGCAAAATACATTTTCTGCTTTGTGACCACATCTTAGCACATCACTGCTCTCCAATATGTACTGTACAGACAGTTTCTGATGCTCAAGAAGCTGAACCAATCTTAAGCAAAGTAATCTTAAGCAAAATGAGCCAAACTAGCATTTTAACAAATGTTGTTTAATGTTAGTAATAGAGACATTCATGAAAGAAGTAGCAATATGAATGGGCATTAATAGCCTACAGGTTTGCCAGCTGATTAGGCCTAGATTCCGGTTCACAAGCTCTTAATTTGGTTCGGATTCATTCGAGTAGACTATATTTCAGTAAATGTCAATTTTGTTCACATATGAAAAATCATTTAGCCACTGACAATTAGGGCTGGGTATTGACACAAATTTCACAATTCGATTCGATTTCGATTCACAAGCTTGCAATTCGATTCAATTTCGATTCGATTCGATTCAATAATCCGATTATTTTGGATATCAGGTACAATACATTGCAAATTTTCTCAAGGAAAACAAATCTCTTAACTATTATTGTAAACTATGGGAGTCAGTTGTAGCCTATAGGCTTCATTAGCCTACTATAATATTGAAGGTAAAAAATAACTGATTTGTATACAAACACTTAAAATACACTTATTTATTTTTATAATAATAAAGTTATATGAAATTATATACAAATTTAAATGGTGGCTGTCATAAAAAAACTTTCCAGATTTATTCAAACATGCATTAAATATTGAAGAACATTAAAAATTATAATGAATATGTAATATGGTGCATATATTTAACAAAATGCTCCTCTCTAATTTTTCTAGCTGACTAACGAGTTTATGGTCACTGGATATGGTTTTTCTGAGGTAAATGTGAGTTACATGACATTGTTTACTAACGTCTTTCCACGGTTGAAACACTGATTGAGCGATTCCATGTGACATGATACGGACTTCGATAAGTTGTAGCCTACTCTACCTTTTAACACACTTTCAGATGCTCATTCATGTTTATCTCGCGCTGTAACGGATATTATTAAGGCGGAAGAGAAGATCACGTGCGCTCCGCGCTGCTACTTCTCTTAAGCTGAGCTGCGCCAGAGCGATCTCACGCTACAGCGCCAAAACGGTAATTATGTTTTTGAATTTCATAAGAAAATGGACGTAATTTGAAATCTGAGAATTTGTTTCATATTAATAATAACAAAGCACAAAGATTATTGCGATTTATTGAATGGGAATGCGCGCAACAATGTTCCATTCATTCATCACTGAAAACAGGATGACTAATCGATTCTTGGGATTTAAGAATCGATATCGTTTCGTAAAAATGAGAATCGATTAAAATCGAGAAATCGATATTTTTTACCCAGCCCTACTGACAATATTGGGAATAAATTGAGATTGTTGAAATTAAGATTGCATTTAATCAAATATTTAAGAAAGATTTTTTTTTTTTTAAACACGTCTAAAAATGTCTTTAAAAGTTATCTTGTGACTTCAGAAGACCAGAACATACAAGTTGTTTGAACCTTCTTGATAATACCTTTATGGTGGTGCTTTTATCATTTTTGACAGCTCCAACCCAATTCACTTTCAATATATAGAAAAAAGTGGCAGGATATTCTTTAAAACTCACCTTTTGTGTTCCACTTGAAAAAGGAAAATCACACGGATTTGGAACGACATGAGGGTTGGTAAATAACAACAAAATTTGGGTGAACCGTCCTTTTAGTCTTTCAGAACTACAAAAAAGATAAACTGTGGAAATTGTCAAGGTAACTGAAGGGCGAAAATCAAATAAGTGCTGCTCGCTGCTCAACAAGCAAGTTCTTTTCAGCGTGGTTCAGCTTGAGGTACTAGCATACGCGGCAGTAAATTTGTGGAGCTCTGTATCCGACTGAGTGACTCTGAGAAATTGACTGGCTTGGAATCTGTTCTCCTAGTCCTCATGACTTTCCAGCATGCGTATGACTTGGCATATGCTGGCAAACAGGATCTATTCACAAAGCTAACAAGAATGTATTGCTCTTATAGTCACAGGTATTCTACATCTGAAATTGCCCTATTTTCAAAACTGAAATTTGTGCTTCTACGGATGTCTAAAGCTAAGTACAGTGCTTTGACAAGTACTGGTTGTGCTTTTGTAATCTGTAGAGCAATAGCCGTTTTCTCCCCCTCAAAAGACTCTTTACTCCAAACCTTTGGAAAATGCTGGCTCTTCAGAACATTTTCATGTTAATAATGCACATTTAAATAACATTCTGTCTCTAAATGACATCTCTAGGATCATTCACTTTTCAGCTGCTCCCCATCCCTCCACCTCACAAGAGTTTTGCTGCAGGTACATTTACAGCAGCGCTCTTTCATCAGACTTGAATGACTGCAAAAATCTTTCAGCGTTCCTCAATGAACCCCTTTAAATATTCCTGTGTGTAGCACTTTAAGATCTGTGTGGGGAGTTCTGAGTAGCTTGCAGATTTCTTCCAACAAGTTCAAGTTGCTTTTTGGGAGAACAATGGCGGGATGAACAGATGGTCACTTGTTCAGATCATAGGTCTGCAGTGCAGTGCAGTGCTTCCCAGAGAGAAGCACTTATCCAAAATGACTCTCTCGGGAAATAAAAGAGAAGGAAAAATAAATAAATAAATAAATATATAAGAGATGCTAATGTGGGTATGTCATGCATCAGCATCTGAAAAAGCCCACCATGGACCTCTTCCTTGTCATTTCCTATGTCTGGGCAGTTCTTCAACATCACTATCAAAGCCTCTTTTTTTGTGAAAGACCTGGATGCTGAGTAAGCCGCCAGCCCTGCAGGTCTTTTTTGTTGTTTGTGCTGCAAGGGATGTGGGTAGATCACCGTCTCTGCGTTGTGCAGTGCCTGTCTTGCATGCGGTCGTCTGTGATTCTTGCATGGAGATGAGCTATAGTGGAGTCTGCCGTGTCTCATATAACAGCATGAGCCCTTCATCATTCACAACTCATGGTGCAGGTTTTACAAAGACTTCTCTGGGTGGATTCAACATTCCTATTGCTTAAAAAAAGTCAAAATTTACAGTAAACTTCAAAACGATTGTCATAACCTATTTATTTTATGGTGAAATGGGATATTCAACAAGAGAAAAAGTACATTTTTAGAAACAAATGTTGTGCCAGGAAAAATCAAAAGGGGATTTTAGACAAGGTCATAGAGGAACCATTTTTGGTACCCCAAAGAAACTATTTTCTTCCACTTTGTCACTCTTAAAAATAATGTCTCTTTAATGGCATTATGGTTCCATGAAGAACCTTTAACATCAATGAAGTAGAAAAAAGTTCTTCACACTAAGAAAAAAAAGGTTCTTCTAAGAATATTTTACTGACAGGTTCATTGGGGAATCATAAATTGTTCTTTTATGGTATTGCTATGAAACCCCTTCATGAAGGAATACTTTCCAACAAAGAAAGTTAAGTGTTTTTCTTAGTCTAGGGCAGGACTTCATTTAATCCATTGGAATTGATTGGGTTGTGAAAGTGGTTGTTGCATATCAGAAAGGGTCCAGGTGGAAGCGATTGAAAAATAAGAGGAATTGTCGAATTGTTTCAGAAGAGAGCAAATTAATACATTTTGATGAAAGAACATAAAGACAAAAAAATATAGAAAATATGAATACAAAAAAAATAAATATTTTGAATAATGTGCATCAGTGTAAAATATGAGCAGGAGTGTGTATTTCAAGCAAGTAAATAAGGTCAATTTTGATTTCATGTTGACTTTAACAAAGATGGATCCCACTGCCCTTTGCAACCCATTTCACAGCATATAAGCCTATGTGTGGTTATAACACAGAGTTCAGAGTGATATTATTGTACAATGCAATGCATGAGAAAATATCCACCCACGCCCCACGGTCACTTCAGAGGTCATGCAGTCCACCACTGACTCCCACACTCCTCCACAAAGGACAGTTTTAATGACATAATGATATGCAATACCTTGAAAACCTGCTGTTAATTACTTTGGATACTTAGCAGAGCAGAGACCCCATTCAATGAATACATTACAGCGAGCAACCTTGACGTAAGCCACCGTCCCCTCGGTCTTGCAAGTGCAAAAGAACACACACACAAGTGCTCTCCGCGCAGTGCAATAACTTTGTCTGTGGAAAAGGATTCTATAGTGAGGTGTTATCTCTGGATTCACAATCAAACTGAAGCTCCCCTCCCAACAAAAAACATCCTCTTAGCAACATATTGCACAGCCTCAACCCAAAAGAAAGGCGGAGAAAAGTGAAGAAAAACAAATTAAATTCTGTCAAGATCGAACTGCTTTTCACGCCACTGCAGGGCCCCGGCTCTGACAGAGATGGAATTTCATGCAGCTAAAGATGGCTTCCTTTCCATCAGGCCCAGCCTTGTCCCTTGCAAACAGGGGTGATGCTCCGTGTGCTACAAGCACCTAAAAAAATATTTAATTCATATGCTGATGTGCCGGTCCGCTTCAGGGCACCTCCATCCCCTGTGCAACAGGCACTCAATTTCAGCGTGCCTCGACACACGAGCCCATCTTTACAGCATTAAATTAATATTTAATCGCATATTTGTTTTGCGTACGATAATGCCATCATTAGTCCCTGGGTGCAAATTGCCATTTCCATTTCACAGACCCACCTGGCAAAATCGGTTCTGTCATTTTATGAAACAACATCTTCATTCGGTCTTCCACACAGTTTGGCACGCGTCTACTAGCATGAGGAGCACGGAATTGCAATTTATTGCACCATAGATGCTTTACTTCATGCATACTCTTCAAGAGCGTGTCGCTGCGAGAGAGCAGATTACACCTGAGAACTAGCAAGCCCTGAAGCACAGCGAAGTTAAAGGAGGGTAAAAGAAGGTAGAAGAACTTCTCAGTTGATTGGGCACTGGTGCAGTATTTTGTGTCCACAAAAGAATGACATGATGAAAATATTGTTGTAAATGAGGTGTTAAAAAACTGGAAAAAAAAAAGAAAAAAGGGTGTTACGGTATCTGTGAGGCTCCAAGCATCCATGAATCAACACATGCCGTCCGGCTCTGCTGTATTCTGCAACAAGGGGAAAGTAATCAACAGGCATCGCTGTGACCTTGTTTCCAGTGTTCTTAACAATAATTTAATTAATCAGATTTGAAAGAGGCTTGGGAACATGAGGGCGAAATTCAGCATGGCTGAATATTCCAGGAAATTACAGACCACAAGAGGTGAAAGAGGTTGCGAGCAGATAGAAGAAGTGTGAGCAAAAGATATAGGCCACAGACAGGGAGGAACAGACATACCAAAAAAAGAAAAATCAGGGAGCGAGCGAGGGGGATAGAAACAGAGAGGGGAGGAACAAGAAATATGAGGACAGACCAAGGACAGTAGCAAGAAGGTCTGAAACAGGGGGGGAAAACAAGCAAAAAAAATATGGGAAGAATGCTAACAAAACTCATTTCTACCCTTTCCCTCTCATGTGTTTCCTGTGCTTCTCACCAGGGCTTAAATGGATTCAGTATTCTTTCTTTTCTCTTTCCGTTTTTTATTTATTTATATATTGCAGTCCCATTTGCCTGAGCTAATGAGTTGATATTTAGCTGGCTCAGACACAGGCTCTTAAAGAGAGCTGCTGGGAATTGCAGGCCGGCCGGGGGCCTCAGGGCCCTCTCCACCATGCAGATGGAACTCTCACACTTAAATAGGGTCAGTCATAGGTTTACAAACACAAGGCCATTTCAAATGTAACAAAAATATGTAATAAAGAAGAACCACAAACAGCAAGTGTTGAGTTTCCTTGCACAGCTGATGTTATATCTAAAAGACAAAAACAATGTGACAAAAACTCACTAATAACCATTAGGCCTACCTTTTTTTTTTTGTCAATTTGCAACCTTTAATTAAAACTGGGTGAATCTCACAAAATCTAAAACATGTTCTGTTATAAAAACAACCCTTTCCCTAATTCTTCATCTCTTGCAAAAAATAAAATAAAACATATATTTACACACACACAGAAGAATTAATTCATTATAAAAACAATTAAAGTGCCCCTATTATGCTATTTTAAAGTTTTCTAATGTTGTTCTGGAGTCTCCTACAACAGGTTTACATGCATCAAAGGTCAAAAAACTGTTTAATTTTCTCATAATATACATTTGCACATCACCACATTTTCAATGATTCTCAAACGACTCGTCAAATGAATCAGTCTCTCTAAAGCCCTCCTTTCTGCGAGCTACTCTGCTCTGATTGGCCAGACAGCTCAGTCTGCTGTGATTGGTTTAACGCGTACAGCGCGCGTTGAAAACAAAAACGCCCATTGCCATGACAACGTCGGCTGTCCTGAGGCTTCGTACACCGTAACCTAAAGACAGTAACGAACAATGACGTTGATTTTACCATATCAAACCCGAGAGTGAGTCCGATGATGAAACACTGGAAGAACTAGTTATTGAACCCGAACCTCCATTGCAAGGACAGCTCGAGCAGGACGTTTCTCAGTGATACACTACTCAGTTTGAGGTACATTATGAGATGTTGCAACCTTAATTCCTCACCATCAGAATGAACAAGTGCATGTCCATCAACAAACCGATTATTTTACTTGTACTAATTTAACGTTATTTACCGAGTATTTTTCAAATATATTGTGGTGAACTCGTGGAAACTGTATCAATAACAGTGCATGTATACATTAGCCGAGCTCTAGCGTGAATGACTGATGTAACATAAACGCTAGTAAAACAAATCTTGCTCCATGCTTAATCTTTCCTCAAAGTAGTGACAACGACATGCAATCTGCATTAATAGACACAGTTTTAGGTAACAGTGGCCCACAACTGATTAGCAGAAGTATTTCAGTAAGACAGTAATAACGTGAGTTAAACAGTTAGCAGACCTACACAATATAAAACTCAAACGTAAGTATTTTTAACACCATCTTTCAAGAGCAAGCGGTTTGCGAATCCTGCATTGAACTCCCGAGATTTGAGAAGCAGTCATCAGTAAAATAAAGGGAACACAGCAAAAGTTTAGGATTATACTGCTGTGATATCATGGTAAAGATTTATTTTAACCACTGATTATTCACATGCTCGTCCTTGGGCAAAAAAAAAACTGGCTTTACCTTCACATTGTAGAGCACAGCATCTTCTCGACATGATGCTATCCAGTATCCACAGGAATCAGCTGCAGTGTTTGAGGTTCAAGTTTTCCCTGGTGTCTGCGCGGGCAATAAGTGAGCGGGCAATATGCTAATGTTTCGTCTTGACATCACAACGAAACGGCTTATGACTCGTTTGAAAAACAATTCATTTAATTGACTCAGAGTCGACTCTTACTTTTGAAAGACAATAACTTTATATACGGTGCACTTTCAGATTTAAAATTTTGCAGGATGTTTGCATTCACTTAGAGCTATGTTACACACTACATGAAAGGGCATTTTCAAAAATCCATAATAGGCGGGCACTTTAATAGTTGTTACAAATATATTGTATATTTAATAATAAATTAATATACCTAATTATTAAATATACAATACATAATAATTATCCACAATAAAAAAAAAAAATTCAACACTGATGAAATGGAAATCGTTGAGTGAGTACTCACAATTTTGGCCATAAATTTTTCAGTTAATAGATAGTTAAATGACTTTCAGTTAATAGATGCGAGCATAGTAGCAACAAATGTGGCAATGCTCTGTTGTTAATGAAGGATTCAACAAAGAAAGCTATAAAATGACATGCACAAGGCATGCAGCCTCATGCTGATGTAATAGATTTTAGACTGCATTTACCACATCAGGACACATCACTGCAATCTCCAAGGCTGCAGTCGATCATGGAGCTGTCGAGTATTTCTAACAGAATTGTCCCTGATGACATAGTTATCTGTGCGTGGGTCATACTGTGCCATTCATTTTTCTAATGTAAAGAAAAAAATAAATACGTGTGAGTGTGAGTGTGAGAGAGAGAGAGACAGAGAGAGAGAGAGAGAGAGAGAGAGAGAGAGACAGACACACACTTTACTGCAGACCAAGGGACTCAAATACATACATGACTTTTGGGTCAATTATCTATATTATTTAAATCAATAATGATATATTTTAAAGGTTAGTTTTCTTGAGGTTAGCGAAGCTTCAATTTTCAGGTTAAACTGTACAATATACATGTTAGTCTCCTTGTTTTTGGATTGACACAATACCAAAATTTCAGTAGTTAAGTACCACACTGAAATTCTATAACCAGTTTTCACAGCAAAAACTAGTCATATTAAACACGATTTAATAAATGAATATTTGAATCTAGTTGAATTAAAAGAAAATTGGGCCTTTAATCATTTCTAATAATTGAACAAGAGAGAAATAAATTAATAACAGTAACTGGTTTTCTCATCAATATTGTTGTTTAACAACATTAATTAACGCTATAAGTTATGTTCAGAAAACCGGCTGTGTTCATATTAATATCTTGCCAAGACTGCATTTTCAAGTAGCGCATCGCTCACATTGCAGCAGTATTAACACGAGATGCAAGCACTCTTCACAGATCATTCACTTATATGCACATGACGAGGATGAACTTGGTCAAACTTTTGACATCCCTAATCCCTACTGTAATATGATCTATTAAATCTGTTGTCTTCATTTGGATGCCTAATGAGTCTTGCATTTAATAATATCACTATTTTAAAACTGTGCCTCATGAGCAATCTGCACTGTTGCTTTTAATCACCTTGCTCTTCATCCATCCACTAATAAATACTAAATGTATGCATGCTTTATAGATAACAATGACTGCATTATTAATAAATTAACCATACCCAGTTATGGGATTTGCAGCTAGATTAGAGATGCCACTGAATCTGGATCAGTGCCATCAATGAGTGTTATATCTGTTATGTTTGGCTGTAACATTAAATTTACTGAAGGCCTGCCAGTAGCCAACCATCGCGGTTCGGCGACCTGAAGCGATAACTTTCCCGGCATCAGCGGAGCGGGTCGTCTTGCTCACTGGTGTATGAAACTGGCAGCTGCTCAGCTAGAATTCCTACAAATTGAGATTTGCACAAATTCAACATTGTAGTGAGTGTTAGCTCTGTGAAAAAAAAGAAAAAAAAAAAAAGACAAAATGGTCAGATTCACCACAAATAGGCCTATTTGCTTGTACACTAAAGAGCTTTTTGACATAAGTAGACACACATTATTCAAATCTAAAAACCTAAATCACAAAAGCATTTGCTACATGGATCAAGACGACAAGATTTGGCACAATCAGTATGCACCCCAGTGTCTTTATACAAAAGAGAATCTGCTTCGGACTTTAGTGATTGATGTGCTCTCCACTTTAAGCCTTGATTGACTGATGGTATTAGAGCGAGTAATGCATATTAAGTTAAAGCCAACGTGCAGGTTCAATCAATAAAATTCCAGCTGGTGTCTCGGAGTTTCTTGCAACTTTACTTTTGCTGTTGATCTAATATACATAGCCCTAAATGTAATTTTCCTAGTTCATCCTAATCTCTATTTTCATCCCACAATCACATACTGCATATGCTCCAAAATGCAGCAGCTAGAGTTCTTACTAGAACCAGGAAGTACGACCATATTAGGTTCTGTCTAAATGGTTTAGCTCCTCACAGGGCTTGATGCTTCCTTTTTTCCCCAAGCAGCACATGTGTACTGAATGTACTGAATGTACTGAATTAAGATACAAAAAAAGTGTTGTCCTCCAAACAGGTTTAATAACTTTTTATTCTATATATATAAAAAAAAAAAAAATTATAATAATAACAACATTTAAATACAATAAAAAAAGTAAGAAAATTATAAAGTAAATAAATGTTTCAAATATATTAAAGTGCAAAAAAATTATAATGAATATTAGCACTTTACAATAAGGTCTCGTTAGTCAACATTAGTTAATGCATTAACTAACAATGAGAAATAGTATTTGTTACAGTAGTTATTTATTCTTTGTTAATGTTAGTTAATAGAAATACAACGGTTCATTGTTAGTTCATGTTAGCTCAAGTGCATTAAATAATATTAACAGATACAACTTTTGATTTAAATAATGTGGTTAATGTCTAAGATTAATAAAATTAAGTTGATTCATTGTTTAACATGAATTAACAAATGTCAACTAAAGTGTTACCGAGCAGTAATAAGAAATCAGAACATTTTCGATCAATATCTATAGGGCATGTTTTAGTCCAGATTAAAATGTAAACAACTATGTATTAAGTCTTTAAGTATTAAGTAATTGGTGCTGAGATGAACACCATAGCGAATAGATAAATCTGACTGGCTGTTTGAAACAGCTGTTCAGAAACAGAAAGAAGCAGCTGCTTTGTTTACAGGGTTACCCGGGTAACGGCTGAATTTCTGCTGTTCCATAAGTGCCATCTACTGTCGGAGAATGAATGTGCATTTTCATTCAGCGCATCTTCACTCATTCTGCCTTGTTTCTCATCCGTGTTATTTTTTAAGTTTAATAATTACATTAGGATGTATCGCTGTTTTCCATTCAAAAAATTTAAGACCTCTTAAAATGATAATGAAGACGTTTGTTATACCAATTAAGATATTTAAGACATTTTATTTGCACTCATGCTCCTATACATTTTACAGTTTGCACACATTTATTTTTAGTCGCAAATGCGAGTGAAACTCTTGCACAGTCAAGCCCTGCCTCGGTACTTGAGCGAGCTCTTGACGCATTATAGTCTATTGCGACTATATTGCGGTCTAAAAATTCTGGTCAGTTGATAATACATAGAATGACAAAATAGACCACAGGCGGTATATTCTTTTCCTATTTAGCACCTAAACTCTGGAATAGTCTTGTTCGGGAAACAGACACACTCTGTCAGTTTAAATCTAGTCTAAAAACATCTCTTTAACCTGGCATAGCCTACACCTAACACATAATCAATTTCTATTATTATAACGCTAACTTCCGCTGGAATTGTCGGATAGGAACCGTCCGTAGCCTTTCGCAAGAGTTAAATTTTTTGTACGCACCCGGATGACCAACGGACACGATTTTTTTCGCACCGCACTCGTTCGGACCCGCGTCGGACCCATCCGGTCGTTTCGTAGCCGTATCGGAGCTGATTTCAACTGCCAGTGTGAAGGCGGCGTTAGCCTACAGGCCGTAGTGTGACATGCGTAAACCAATGGTGTAAACATAATCATAGATGACGCGCCACGGGTTTTTATTTAAAAGAAAGAACTATACAATGTTATGTTTGTATGTAGGTCTAGGCAATTTATATTCACAATACTTAATAACTAATATTATTTTATTGCATTTGTATTAGTTGTTTGAAGAGTTAAAAAAAAATCGGTCGGCGGTCTTAACGCATTTTACAACCGGCAAGTCGGTCGGATTAAAAAGGGAAAATAAATAAATAACTGGGTCGGTACTAAATTGACAGGGTCGGTCGGGTTACGGCAAAAAATAATATTTTTAAGGATGGCCTAATATTGGTCTGTCTCTCTCATCCTTATCCAGAGGTTAACGTAGTCAGCCGGATCCGGTCAGTATCCATATCAGATTGTGGACCTGCACCTAGACACGACCACAATGTATCCCTGAATGTCAGCAGAGACCATGTCAACTTGATGAGCCCTAGAAACGGATCTCCATTCGACACGACAGCCATCAGCACAGATCCTCTGGAGTCCTCTGCACAGACCCCTTATGCCAGCTTCGTCACAATACTGGCGTGATGAATCCCGATCTTCAAGCAAAAAGAACTGGATGAAATATTATAAGTGATGTCCTTAAATCATAATTACACCATGTTCATTTGTTGGCCGGCCAGAGGAGAACTGGCCCCCGGACAGAGCCTGGATTCTCCCAAGGTTTATTCTCCATTTCTATCACCTGATGGAGTTTGGGTATCTTGCCACTGTTGCCTATGGCTTGCTTAGTTGGGGGACATGCAATATTCAACAATATTATTTATTTGATTTCATTGCACTGACTCTATCGAATGAGAACTGAACTGAGATAGATGATGACATCACTGTTTTCTGCACAGCTGCTTTATAGCTGAATAGAACTAATTTTATAATCGATGGTTTACAGTTCGATTACTTTACAGTTTTTGAACGGAACTGAATCAACACCGAACTGACTTCAGCTGAACAATGACACTATCTGAAGAGAATTGGACTGAGCTAGACGATGACATCACCGTTTTCTGCAGAGCTGCTTTATAGTCGAACTGAACTAATTTAAAAATTGACGATCCGTACAACGGAACTGAACTGACTTCAGCTAAACAATGACACTATTTTTCTCTTAACTGAACCCAGTTTGCATCATTGAATCATTATTTTCCTGTTGATCACTGTAAAGCTGCTTTGAAGCAATCTGTTTTGTATAAAGGCATATAGAAATAAAGGTCTCCCATGTTGTTTTCTCTTTCTGAAATATGCATGGACAATATTCTTGGAGATGCATCTACTAAAAACAGCGTAGTCCAGGCACATGCCATTTGGCATGGTATAGAGATAACATTGAGGCATTGAACTAAAAAAAATTGCACACAAAGGACAGATTCCGGCCATGTCCAGAACGACAGCGCCGTTGCCCTGCTTGCCAATGCACTTAAATAAAGATGATGAGTAATGGAGTGGGCAGAAACATCTGGCTGTGATGCTCTACTCCGAAAGCATTGTTACGACTAGGGGCATTGTTGTGTGAAGTGGACTAAAGTAATAAAAATGGGGGATGATAAATAATAAACAGAAAAGCATTGACAACACACCTGAAGGCTTATTTCATTACACAAGAACCCTGCACTTTATTAGAGATAATGAGAAACAATCCCAGGGTGAGTGTTACAGTTGAATGCTTCATAGTCACTCTTCTCATCTTTTGACACTGATGTCACTGGATTTATCCATCAAATGGGCTTCTTCATCTTCAATACAATCACTTTAAGTGTGGCTCTGATGAGTAAACCGTGTGGCTTCTGAATGCTAGCCTGACATGTTTCAAGCTATAACAGTTTTAGAGAAATAGCCAGTAAGAAATAAAAATAAAATGTTTCTCAGCAGTGTGATTAAATCCAAAAGCTATCCACGTGAATTTTATAGATGTATACGTTTTCTGTTTTCCAACAATTAGCTCATTTTATTTCATTTTTATACATCCTAAGGAATTGTAACTGAAACATCTGAGGGAAAAAATAGCACAAATCTGGGTTACAGTGAGGCAGACAATGGTGAACGGGGGCAATCAATAAATGTTAAAATTCTCTGTTAATTGTATAGCTACAAGATGTAAACTGTGTTTACAAAGTATTTTTTTCTTTTCTCAAACTAAAATCAGTTTAAGTTATATTCAACTTTCAAAACTTTGTCACCATGACAACAATCACCTGAATGACAGTAAAAAGTACTTAAAAAGCTTTACAACTTTAATAATACACAAACAGATAAAACGAATTAATGTAAGCTTCACATTTCTAAAAATTGGCCTCATTCACTTATTGTAAATGCCTCACTGCAACCTTGATTGTACCTTTTTGTTCTTTCTTTTTTAAATAGAAACGAGGGACAAGCCTAAATATTTTTATGGTAATCAACATTATACAACAAACACTTTTGTTTGAGCTTGACTTGTACTGAACACGGAATATTTATTTAAAAGAATACGAGACTTCCCTGAGTTCCCTGAGCTGTGACAGAGCAAACCTCCAAGTAGGCTTGCTGCAAGCCGCACACCGATTACATCACTTGCCCACAGCAACGATTTTTAGTAATAAAAAGCATTTAGTTCAGTTAGAGAACAGACACTGCAATTAAAAACTGAACGCGTCTGCTTAATTCAGTGTGAGCAAACCGAGAGTCGCAGCACAAGATCAGCAACAGGAGTCAATTTCATTTATGTGACGAGAGTGAGGCGAGCTGATGATGGCAGAAGATTTGGTTTCAAGATTTCAGAGGTAACACTCATTTACATACACACACAAGAATGAGGCTGCCGTTACTCGTTTTGTTACTAAAAGTTCTGTTTTAAGTGTGTCACTGTACTGTTTTGTTTGTGTTTTTCACTAAGAATAATAATGAACCCACCATTCAAGAAATTGCCGCCCCCGAATTGCCGCGAAAGTAAAATGTGCACGGCCGCACAGGCATTCATAAGAGATTTAAAAGCGAGGTGGAAAAGAGGGAAAAACTCCAACATCCACCCCCGGTGATACCGGTATTACCGGTGATACTTTCTTGACAGTACATGAGTACATTTTTAAAAAATGTATAAATTAAATTGTGTTTCTTTTACTTGAGTTGAAATCAAAATAAATTAGTCAACTTCGCTACATTTATTTTCCCGCCAAAAGTACAAAGTACTTTGACGAAGGTGCGACGGAGCAACCTTTGACTCGGGTGCAAAACCAATCAAAACTTCCAGTTCAACTCGGGGGCGGGGCGTTCAAACCGCGCTTTGACATTCAATCACTGGTGCACGTGTTTTGAATCTGTATTTTGGTTATTGTAAGTGAGCTATGCTCATATTCTGATTTTAAATTTTAATTATGGCAGCTCATGAAATGGGTCATACCATTGATATTACCAGAGCACTGAGCAGTTAAAGGAAATAGAAAACTCGGCTCAAAGGAGGACGCAGTTATTGCATGGATGGAGCTAGAACAATGCAAGTATCTAAAATGCATGCGCACAGTTGAGTTTAAAGGGATAGTTCACTTTGAAATTAAATTTTGGTATGTTTTAGCTTACCTCAAGGGCATCCAAGATGCTGGTGTCTTTTTTTCCGCAGTAGTTTCAATTTTTATATTTTTAGGTCAATTTTATATTTTTGATATTTTACAGTATTTATATCGTTTTTACCTCTTATAGGCTACACAGCCACGTCCAAGTGATCTGAGGGCGCGCGCGCATCCTGGTGTGTGACATGTACGCAGACTGGTGCATAGAAATATACACTAGATGTCGCCTTAAAGACATTCATTCCAATGAACTGCCGTAGACAAGGCGACATCTAGTGTATATATCTATGCACCAGTCTGCGTACACGTCAGATCAGATCACTTGGACGTGGCTGTGTATAAGAGGTAAAAACGATATAAATACTGTTTGTTTTCTCACACAAACCGCTCGTTTCGTGTCTTAGGCCATCAATGTGTACTTACGATGGGGAATTGTTTAATTTGGACGACGGGGAATTGTTTTAATTTGGACTCTGTGCATGCTCTTTGAGACAGTGACCATAGACCTGCATTAAATGACTGCCAGACAAGAACGGTTTGACCTAAAAATATCAAAATTGAAACTACTGCGGAAAAAAAGACACCTACATCTTGGATGCCCTTGAGGTAAGCTAAAACATACCAAAATTTAATTTCAAAGTGAACTATCCCTTTAAATGGTAAAGTTTGCCCTCTTTAACAATCCAGTTAAACTAAATGTATGAAGCAAACTTTGTACGAAGCTGAAATAACCTCAACATTAGCAACAACAGTGAAATAAGATCGCATGATTTATCTGTCAATCAGATGCACATAAAAGTGTAGTTTGTTACTATAGCAACAGTTGGCTCCCAGCACATTTTCAGTAGAACGAAAATAAGAGCATTTTATTAAACATGTTAACCCATACCCAACTTTATTTTTTTAGTGGCACTTTCCTACTGTTTTAATCCCTCATTTCTTTGATCAGACCTCTTTGCTTTTGCCCTAAGAAAACATTCAAATGATCTTACGTGGACTTACTTTCCAAAATTAGTAATAAAACAATTGCTCTTGGCAACAGGGATAGCTAGTATGTTTGCTTAGCATACCGTCAAACATGACAATTTATGAGTTTAATATATAAAAAATTTGCTCCAAAATCACAATACACATCAGTCTTGTCCAAAATAACTTCTGTAGTTCCGTGTTGCTTCTTAAAACAGAGTGAAACAGAATATTATTTTATAAAATTCTATGATACAGGCTATGTCGATTAGCGTTGCATTATAGATATACATCTTTCTTATGAAAATACCTGAGGTGGCTTGAAGAACACAGATATCATTGCAATTGTGTTTGTCTTAATGTTTCATCAGTCAAAATGTCTCTATTTGCATGTTATTATATCCATATAAGGGATTTCCTGAAACAACATAAGTTTAATACTTCTATGAATCTCACTTTTGGACTTTCTGCGTGAGAGAGCCCTCTGGCTTCCAGTATGAATGAAACAAAAATTACATGAGAGTGTTTAACGCTCCATATTGCTGTCATCAACTCATTTAGGGTAAAAACTAAAAATAGAAAAATAATACTTTGTACTTTGTAATAGGTACTTTGTAACGTAGTAACTCGAGTAGTTTTTAAGCAAAATACTTATTTACTCTTACTTAACGTCAAATTATTATTCAGTACTTCTACTTGCACTCAAGTAAATTATTACTTAAGTAGCAATACTTTTACTTAAAGGATTAGTTCACCCCAAAATGAAAATTTCCTAATAATTTACTCACCCCAATGCCAGCCCAAGATATCCATGTCTTTCTTTCCTCAGTGGGAGAGAAATTATGTTTTTTGAGGAAAACATTTCTGGATTTTTCTTCTAACAATGGACTTCATTGGTTACCATCGTTTTTAAGTCCAAATCAATGCAGTTTCAAAAGTCTTTGAAGTGTTTAAACGGGCTGTACGCGATCACAGCTGAAGAAGAGGTTATCTAGCGAAACGATAGGTCATTTTTAAAAAAAATATATAATTTATAGACTTTTTACCTTCAATAGTTCGGATTGAGCTGATCAACAAACGGACAGGGAACTACGTCATCACGCTGAAAGGTCACGCCGGCGCCGGCAGAAGTACCGCCCCACTGTTTACAATGCGACCGTACGTAGGAGGATAGTTCAAATAGTATTGTTTGCTATTATATATATAGTAATAGTATTCAGTGAATATGAATATGAATAGTATATGAATAACATTCTGATGAATATGAATAGTAGTTCAAATAGTATTGCCGGCGCCGGCATGACCTTTCAACGTGATGACGTAGTTCCCTGTCCGTTTGTTGATCAGCTCAATCCGAACTATTGAAGGTAAAAAGTCTATAAATTATATATTTTTTTTAAAAATGACCTATTGTTTCGCTAGATAACAACCTCTTCTTCAGCTGTGATCGCGTACAGCCCGTTTAAACACTTCAAAGACTTTTGAAACTGCATTGATTTGGACTTAAAAACTATGGTAACCAATGAAGTCCATTGTTAGAAGAAAAATCCAGAAATGTTTTCCTCAGAAAACATAATTTCTCTCCCACTGAGGAAAGAAAGACATGGATATTTTGGATGGCATTGGGGTGAGTAAATTATTAGGAAATTTTCATTTTGGGGTGAACTAAACCTTTAAGTACATTTTTTTAGTACTCTTTTCACTACTGGTTGTCACACGTCGATTAACCAGTGGGAAAATACCCTCACCGTCACATCCCTACCTCCATGCAAGAAAAATGTCCTATGGAAGTCTTTCTTTGGATGTATATCAAACAACATATTTTTTATCAATTGGTGAAACATCAGAAAACAGCACTGTCCAAAACAAAGAAGCCTCTTGCCATAAATCCATGATAAATGAATACCTCCTCCTTGAGGTACAAAATGAAGAAAAAGCTGAAAAACTCATTCACCTCATCAAACACAGAGCTGCATCCCACTCAGGACACAAAAAAAAAAAAAAACTTGCAAAGGTGAGGAGCTTAATTTGAATCATATCCCAAAGCCCAGTGGGAGGGAGGAGAGAGTGGAGCACCAAAGAGTAAAAGTGACAGCAGCAAGCCATATTGCCCTGCGTTGAAAATCACTTCTGTGGAGGCCCCTGAGATTTAATTTCGGATGCTCGCGGGGAGCCGGTTTCTGTCTGTCTCACTCAGGGGAAAGAGAAGGAGGGAATCCCTGCAAACTCCACCCTACCATCCGCCCGCCCCCACAAGACATCATGTCAGATTAAATCGAACCCAGGATGAGCTTGGCTTTAGTTTCAGAGGCTCTGGACTCCACAGCTCAGACTTCAAGTGCACAGATAAAATGTCGGTTTACATTGGAACAAAGAGGGATTTACAATCAATGGCCTGAGAGAGAGAGAGAGAGAAAAAGAAAGAAAGAAAAACATTCACGCCTGCCCGATAAGCAAGGGTAATTTACGGCTGATTTCAAGACCCGATGTTAACAGAGTGCGAAATAGCGGTTCACCCTTGTTCCCTTTTCACTAAGGTACTTATTTAGATGAGCAATCAAGCGGTCGAAAGACAAAGACATCATTCCAACACATCACTTGAGAAGGGGGGGGATACAACTTGACCAAAAGGCTACAAATTAAGGACAAAACTCAACGGGCATCAAGTTCATACTAAGCCAGCACATGAGGGTAGTGCGCTTGCTGCAATCGAACTGAAAATCAGATGAATAAATACATATGGGGAGCCTCTGCTGGTATCAAGAAGAAAGTGTGGAGTTATTAATTCACAGTGATCAGAGCGCATCTGGGTTTGGGTGAGATTCTTCAGGGGGTGGAGAAAACACCGGCGGGAGAGAGCATGTGGAACGATGCTGGCTGCCAGGCAGCCTAGTGCAGGACCATTAGACAGAAAATGTCTGTTGCGCATTGGGAGAGATTGTGTTTAAATATCATGTCACTCTGTCACGGTATAAGCAGGGGGTCTGAGTGTTTTCACAGCCAAATAAAGCAAAAAGAGGAGATCGAATAGCTAGAAGGAAAGCAGAAATAGTAGTCGTAATTGATGATAAATTGAACAAAGAGGTTAGATCATATGCTCACTTCCTCATAAAATGTTTAATTTCCTATTTTCAGTTCAATAATCATGGGTTTGATTATTCAATATGGTGATATATGCACTTTCTGTGGCAATCCGAAGATTGTCAGAGAGTGTAACGTAAAAATGATGGAAGGCTTAAGCTATTTGGAATTGTGGCTTCGTTGCATCATTGACTTCCTGTCACATGCCTTTGAGGTCGACCTTGCGGAGGAGCCGAAACCCTGTTTTGACATGAAGTTGGATCGAAAGTCGAATCTATTGTTTTCTGAGAATATCCTGGGAGTTTGAGCAGCACTACAATTGTCTGGGGACAGGAGTTTATAAACAAAGGTAAAAATAAAAGAGAAGGTGAAACCGTGTCTAGAATTGTCATTGAAACAGTGGCTTCCATTATTTAAACCCTACACAAGCAAAATGAGGGCTCCCAAAAGAGTTTGGTTCATCACACTGAACATAATATCACTGACTTAACTACATTTATTCTCATTAGCCGCAAATGGTAAATGTCTGCTCTCCCTGGTGCCTCATAATGCTGAAATCATATGAAAGAAAGACAAATCTCCTCAATTTCACAATGGGCTGGACCTAGGCATCAATATCTAGGTAAAAATATATCACAGACATAAATAAATGTCCCAAGCACAAAGCATATGCCTTTATGTGCTTCAAAGCTCGCAGTTTTGCTGCTTCAGCGTCTTCCCCGGTTTTTTAAAAAGTAAAATGCCTGCTATTTCTAGATGCAGCCAGCGTCTGAGTTGTTTCTCCCAGTGATCTCACTGTCGAGCAGTGAGAAGACAACATCAACAAATACGAACCATCAAGGAGAAGAACAGGAAAAGCAGGATGCGGAGCTGCTGAAAATCATTAGCACTCTAGTTCTCAGAGAAGCTACACTGTCAAGATTTTAAGTCTCACTTCGCATAGTGATGTTGACAAATCCTATGGTACCATGGGAAAGTAACGTCGGCTGCTACAATCCTCTTCGTTTAGATTCAGTTCCATCCCATGTATGAGCTTCAGACAGCAGGAACAGAAGGCATAGGGGTTATTTAAACTGTACCATGGTAAAAGGGTTTGATGAGCCTTTAACGACTCTGGTTATAACAGTCATTTGCCTGTCTCATCCCACTGGTTAAATAATAGATATAGAAATATTCAGTGTCTGGCGATTTTAGAAGCCCATTTTTGGACAACTGTTGAGATATGTTTTGGAATATAGAGAGGCTAATTGCTTCTATATCTCTTTTTTGACATTTAATTAAGTTTAAAGGGCAAGGAAACTCCTTCTGGAGGGTTTTCAGGTATTAACATCTACTGCGTGACCGATATTAACATACTGTCGACTAGACGCAAATACAGGTGCGTTCGGTCTAAAGGGCCTTGAAAAGAGTATCCACACCCTAGCCTAATCCAGCACAACACTTCATCACACAATCAAATCATCACACAAATGAATTCATTTGAATTAATTTTTTTTCTAATGTAAAAATACGTTATCCTCATTCAGTACAGACTGTACTTCAGATTTGGATATCGCCCAACCGCAAACAATAAAGCAATCATTATATGGCATTAGATAATGTAGTAAAATTTCTACTTCTCTGAAGTCTGGTGAAAAATATCAGTCAGTCTCAGTCTTATACATAGGGTGATGTAACACAGCTCTGATGCATAGACATGACAGGGTTGGACGTAGGAGGTGGCTCCTCAGAACAGCTGGGGTCTGGCAAGCACCGAATCCCGTAGGGAGGGGGCTTGAAAAGGCGAGGGGAAACAGGACGCAATTTGGCTTCTCTCTCGCTTTCTCCCTGGGATGTGCCTTTTCAAGACCTCTAGGCCGGCTTCCTGTTGGGCAGTCATCCCAAAATCCCCTCAAGCTGTGCTGCTTCAACTGAAGCAAGTGAGGTTTTTTTATTTTTTTTATTTGTGTATGTGTGTGTTTATATGGTGGGTGGTTCTTGGAGTCAACAACTGTAACCCGGGGAGGACTTTGAAGCAGCAGCAATCTCTGAGACAGCCCAAACTGTGCACCATCACCAGCTCCTTTCTGCCACCTTCAGACCTGTCAGATGAGCCTTTAGGTGGCTCCAGCAAAAACCTGGCTTTCCCATAGGAAATCATCTAAGACTGTCAAACTAACTCTAATGTTTCAGGCAGGTCACCAGCACAACTTCAACATTTAGGTAGGAGATGGCTGAAGGCTTAGCGAAGCGCTGTCAAATACACTGAGTAGCCTACCCTATATAAAATCTTGGCATTGAGAGCTGGCCGAACACGATAAGAGAAACAAGTAGAACGGCAGCCACACTAAAAGTAATTGAATCAACAACTCAAATATGTAATTCATAGCATTCTGACATTTGCAGCAATGTTAAAGCCCAAGGAACAATAAAAAAAAAAAATCAGCTTATTCCTCCTAATAGCCGGAGACGTGCAGATTCCGTGGATCTTGATTGCCCAGTAACAAGTGGCACACAAAAGGAGGCAATCTGAGCTAAGAAAGAAGGCACCTCAATTACTAAACTCAGCACACTGGCTCTGATATTTCAGACCTAATGAAATGCATTTGATTCTGGCATTTTAAAAGCATTATATTTATTAAACTCTGACCTTTTTTAATATGCTACACTTCTAAAAACAAACTATATTATTCCGAGTTACAGAAATTACATCATTTGTGTGTATTATATGAGGAAAACCACGTTAAATCCTTGAAATGTCGGCATATTTGTGCACTTGCGGCTACACACAACATGACGAAAACTGATTTATCGTTTGATCGCCACTAATTTTATTTTTATTTTTTAAACACAAGGAGAAACGAATGACTGCATTAAAACGGCCGTTCACATGTAAGGTAAAAAAAAAAAAAAAAAATACCAGGAAAAATATAGCACTATTTATATCAGTCTGTCAATTAAATTTCTTGCGACCACTTGTCAGACACACACACACACACACACACTGTAATACGGAGTGGCTTTACATACGTGCTCTCCTGCTGCTCTCCCTAAGGAATCATACTAGGCTCTACCCTTGTTAGTGAGGTAAAGTTGAGACCCTATTCTCGAACCCATAGGGTAAAAGGCACTACTATCCTACATGGGTTTAGGATGTCTAGTTGATAGTCGGCTTAGAAGAGAGAGAGAGACCTTGCGTTATGTGCACGCGCATCAATGACAGAGGGGTCAAACCCCTCGCGCACCGGCCGGTTGTCTACTATCCATCAAAGTGAATATGCGCGCGAGATGCAGGAGCGTTCAGGCGCTGCCGCATTAAGCGTGTCTCGTGCTTGTCATCTTTTGCCGATTTGAAGGGCAAAAATCCGTTAAGGACTTCACCAAACACCCCACAAGAAAGAAAAACAGCATACTCACTGTTTTTCAGGATCCAGACACTCTGTTCTCCCTGCGGCACTTCGTCACTTGTATATCCATTCCAGAGCTGCCCATTTTCACGACGTTTCAACCCGGTATGTTTCTCTGAGGTAAAACCAAAAAAGAAATTGTACGTACACACAGTCTCGACCTCTCTTTACTCAGCCTGTCTACATGTTGCTGACTAGCTCTCTCCCCCACCCTCCTTACCTCCCCCCTCCCGTATCTTTCTCACTCACTCAGTCTCTCTCTCCAGTTATTTTGTTAAAATTCAGTATACGCCCCGTCACCTAGCAACCTATCTCTCTCTCTTCATCACTCACGCGACACGTGTTGAATGCTAAACTTGCCGTTGTGGAAGGATGCAGGACTGTTTTAAAAGCGCCTGTACACGCACCGGTGGCGTATCACTATGCAATCAACATACTTATTATAGTAGGCTTTCTCACGCCTCTTCCTGTCCTTTAACCCCAACCTGGAACGTTCCGCTTTTCCCCCCTTAAAGACCCCAGAGACGCAACTTACCGCCTAGCCGCCTAAAAGGAGAGGCAACAGAGATATAAAAATGCTCGATAATTAAGACTAAATTATTCTCTAACCTGGTCATACCCGTTCTTTTCTGTCATCGTGTTACACAGAACACTAAGTCACAAAGTCATTTTTACAAATAGTTATTTTTATCAAGCCCAATGGGGTTTGACTGGCGCAAGGTGAAAAGGTGAGCTATGAGAGCGTTTCAAAATCTTGAGGATTTTTGTCTGTTTTATCGTAGGCTACTCCTCCCCCGAGCCGGTCATTTTGTTGTCCTCTGCTGGACGTCAGGGTGTTGAATGCTGCAGAAAACGTGAGTGCTCAGCATTCTGCTGTCCTATCCTATCCGAAGGTAACGTTAATCACTTCTGCAGTGTGTTTGGACGGACTGAGAGATACAGACCGTGTTTGCGTGGATGGAGGTGATGTGGGTGATTGAGACATTGAGTAGACAAGTGTGCGTTTGCAAAATTGAATTAAATTTGACCACGCCCCACAGGAAGTTGAATTGAATTGACAGGAAGAGAAATTTATTGAATTGGAATTAGTCAATAAAATGAAAAGTTAATTAATGTGATGAAAATATACTATAGAAAAGAAATACAAATTTCAGTTGTTTCAGATGTTTTAATTAAAAAGTATAGCCTAGCCTATATAAAAACATAAAGAAAAATGTTAAAGAAAACCCGGTTAATTGGTTAGCCTAACTGTCAACCATACCATATAAATACCATACCACATTAAAAATTATAAATGGTTTGACATTAGCCTATGTTTAAATGTAATTTAAAAATTACAGTTTGTCTGTATATATTGATCTATCCATCGGTCTATATATCAGTCTAGGTAAATTGTATTTTTTATATTTTAATATCTATCTATCTATCTATCTATCTATCTATCTATCTATCTATCTATCTATCTAATATCTATCTGTCTGTCTGTATGTCTGTATAGGTCTAGAAATATTTCAGTCTATATATGTGAGTCTGTTAGACATGCACATAAAACTGCCAGATTGTTTTTTTTTAAAAGAACCTTTAAACAATGCTTTATCAAGCCAAAGTTCATCATGAACTTTCACTTTCTAGTTAAATAATTATATGAATTTTATATTACTCCAATTGTATAAATTAATTTCATTTTAATTCTACTTCCTTAAATTCAGCTTGTGTTTTTGAGTCTTTTTTTGTGACTTAAAATTGAAAAGCCAATTCACTTCTGAATGGCAAACCAACCCTTCTGTGTGTGTATGTGAGCGTGTGAGTAAGAGAGAGACACAAGAGGTATGTGTCTTTGTGGAATATTCTTGTGACAGAATGACAGTGAGTATGTGTGCAAAAAGTGTGATTGAAAGGAGGATCTCAGGTGTTTGTTATGTGTACTCTGAAAAACTGCACACGATTATATATCCACCTGCCTGTATTTGTCCAGAAATACTCAGCAGCATTCAGTTCCCTTAATATATATATATATATATATATATATATATATATATATATATATATATATATATATATATATATACTGTATATAAAAATAGCACTAATTAATTTAAAAGCACAGGACTCGCATCCCATGTTGTATGGTCTAGCAAGTAATTGGAGGACAGGGCAGTGACCTCTGTTGGCAGTAGTGGTATGATGAACATTGAAAATATTTTCATACGGAGAGACTGAGACCCGTCACCACCCGGATACATAAATCAGCGAACATTGGTACAGTCAGCCCAGTATACAGTTCTGAGATAGCGTCCCTTGTGCAGCACCATGAAAAGGAATTATGCAGGAAGAATTGTGTAGAACTAGAGTGAATATTATAAAAATTGCACACTACTTCCATGCAATTTGGATGCAAAACTAACACTAACATCTTTGCTATATTCTTTTGGCTTATACCAGAGGCAAGTGAATATTTTAGCTATACAATCAAGTAAGCAGGTCTCTGAGGTCATTATAAATCATTCATGTCATTATGTCATCTTTACACGCATTGAAATATCAGTGGCATAAATGGCTCTTCTCTTATTTTCTGCTGCACTGGCTATTGAATGTGTCCATCTATATGTATCTATTGCTTGTTCATATCTGAAGCTTTAAGTCATTACTTCAATTACATTTTCCCATGATTATAGTGGAGAACCATCTTATCAGCAGTCTTACCTTAAAGCAAAGAACGAGAGTGCTGTTTCTCTATGAGTTTTTCCCCATAATAAGTCACTACAGAGGGGGGGAATTGAATCTCAAATTGTTCCTTTAAGGCAAAGAAGTGGAGGAACTATGCTGAAAAGAAATATGCTGATGCCTAAAAGGCTCATGTTAATACTTCATAGAAAACTTCATTCTCAAATATGTATTGACATTCTTTCAGATCACCTGTACCTTGCAATTTAGCTTTATTATTTGACGTGCTCAGACAGGAATTATGTGATTTAAGTTACAGCCTCACAACCTATTTATTAGTTTTGTCAAATTTGATTAGATACCGCTGAAATATCTTTTTAAGGTTACTGATTTACACAAATACAAACAGCTGGGGGCTTTAGGGCTTTCCACGAATCTTGTGCATATTATTTTGTTTATAGTTTATAGTGAGTAAATTATTTATGAACCTTGGGACTGCAGTTACAGACAGAATCCCCAAAAGTGGATTTGATTTAGATATTAAGGCAGCAGTTGGCAAGCGTGTCTTGTTCATATCAGAGATAAAACTTTTAATTGAGTTTTCAAACAGGTTTCTTCTTCTTTTTCAAACACTTCCCACATCTTCCATTGAGTAAAATGGCGCTTATCTGCAATCCTCCACTGGTGTTTGCATTGCTATGAATGACAACATTTCACTCTTGGGTATTTCACTTGTTGAGCTTCGTGTGTGAATGAGAAATCACAGAGAAGAAAACAATAAGCTATAATTAAATAAATGTTAACTATTAAAAAAAATTAACAGTGCTTAATTGCAGGCGTTGACAGTCCTGAAAAGTCTGTAAAAAATACGGCCCAATGACAATGTATTGTGTTAATATGAAGACAATTTTAGGATTTTTTTATTTATTTAAGTGTTTATTTGCATATCTTGCAATCCATATTTGCAATCTGTTCGTAAATTTAATAGATAATGTCCTGGCAGGAATTTACCAGTAGGCTACCTTTTCTGTTTTTCTACAGATTTTTTACAGTGTTGTATATTCACATTCTTGGGGTTTTCTAAATATCTTAGTACCTTTGTACAATAATGTCATAGATTAAGTTTTTTAAACATCAAGTTACTTCACTCTTTCTGACCCATCCTCTGGCATACTTTCTCAATAGCTCTTATTCTCTGTATATTATTTCTTAGAGGATCTCCAGAGAGTCAGTTTTATGCTCAAGCACCTCTATTAAGGAGAGTCAACCAAAACTAGCTCTCCTTTTCCAAACACTATAACTGCATATTGTGCGTTAAATGAACATAGGATCCTGATTTAGTACATAAAAATGATTTGTGAGAATATGATGACACCCTATTGTTGGTTGTTTGATGGCTTCTCATGTTACACATTAATCTTATAATGTATACCTCTATGTAATATGTTAATCTTAAGAAAAGATCAGCTAAACCAGCTGCGCAAAATAAGCTAAAAAAATTTCTAATCAGATTTCTTATAACAGTCTTTTAATATCTTTCAGTTTAGAGAACCATTTTACACATATTGTGAAAGGTTTTATGTAATACAGTGACGTGGATGCATCTTTAATTGAGTTTTAAAATCCTACAGAACACTATTTAGATACTGGTTCTTACCTCTTTTGCATGTGTGATTGATTTTCCCGAAAAAAGAAAAGAGATTCGGTTAAGCAAAGACAAATTTTTTCGGTCTTTTGCACGTCCAAACATATTCCCAGAAATGCTCTGACTTGTCACCACCCCAGTGCTAATTACCAATGATCACATTCAATGAGCACAGAAAAAGAGCAATCAAGTGCTCTGGTGTAATGAAATTCACCACCGCAGAGAGTGATTTGCCCTGATAATTTGTCTTAGAAAATCAACACGGAGCCAGGCAGCCATATTTGTCAAAGGCGCTCACAGCTTTATGCATCAGAGGCAGTCTCGAAGGTCTTGAACCTGTAACTGTATGCTGTAATAGCCTGATGGGCTTCATGATTAGCCCATCGAGCTGAAGACCCAGACCTGTTCCCTCAGGGAATGCGGCTTAATCTGCCCCTTTCCCTCTGTTTTCTCTATCTCTCTTTCTTTACTTAGAGCAGAGCTCATCTTTATAATGCTGTCTGCAGAGGTTTCTATTAGGAGAGAGCTCATTTAAGTTCATGAGGAAAGTCTTCAGATAAGTATATTCTGGAGAGAAGTTTGTTAAAAGAGAATTAAACTGAAAACCCTGCCAGGTGAGTTTGAGAATTAGCATTTCCTTAAAGGGGCCATATTCTATACTTTCATGAATATTTTTGCCTGAAGTACACTTGCACCCAAAATGTCAACATCTGTCTGTCTGTCTGTCTGCCTTCCTATGTGTGTATGTACTGTATTTATCCATTCATCCATCCATCCATCTATCCATCATTATGATTGGTTATAACCTCTTTGTATGTGAAAACGTCTCTGTGTTATGTATATAACCTGGTTCCCTGAGAGTGGGAACGAGACGCCGCATCATTGTGTTGACGCAATGGGAACGTCTTCAGTGTAGGGCTGGACCCGAATATTCGAATATTCGTTCGGTGGGTTGGTATTCGATTTGAAAATTTGACATTCGAATATTCAGGGGTTTTTTTGCACACCTGGCATCCCCCTCGAAACGGTTCTCATTCGCGCTTGAATATGTTCAACACTATAAAATCTGACGAAATACAATACTCTTTTTTTTTTTTTACAATTATCTTATATAGCCTAGCCATTTTTAATAGGATGGACAGTTGAAGGAACCCAACCTCGTTATACTTAATACATATATTTGCTTCTTTTTGGCCTACTAAAGTGTTCCTGCAACGGGAGTATTCTCTGGCTAGAGCGCAGAACAGTGGAGTTTGTATGGACAGAAGTGCATGCCTAAGGGTCCGTGTACTTTTTCGTTCATTCATTATTCTATTTCGGAATGAAAGATGAAATTTAAAAAAGGGTGCAGCTTGGTTTTTTGTTTAAAAGAAAAAAAGCAGAAATGGCTGTATTTTGTTTTCCAAATGTATTGTTGTCATCAAATAATAGTATTAGAAAATTGGACGACATTTCCGATCGTTTTTTAATTTGTAATATTTATTTGTACGTTTATTGTATTTCACTTGACTGATCCTATCTTTACCCGGAAGTAAATTACACCATTGTGCGAAGTCATAGATATATACACTAGATGTCGCCTTGGCTACGGCAGTTCATTGGAACTAATGCGTTATATATATATATATATATATATATATATATATATATATATATATATATATATATATATATATATATATATATATATATATATAATGAGCAAAACTTGGCCACTAAATAATTAATATTCAATTATTTTAATGATCACAATTAAAGTTTTAATTTTATTAAATTGAACAAGCGCAACATTCAGCATTCAATCAAATATTCTAAAAGATGTATTATTAATAATAATGTTATTTCAACATAATATCTCGTTATTTCGACATAATATGTGTGCGTGCAACAAGCAAGATGTGCATTTGTAAATCCGGTGACGTGTGCATTGATTTTTATTAATAAACTAGTGTTTTCTGACAGTGTCGACTCGGCTGCAAAGATGAAGTTGACGATCGCCATATTCGTAGTGAACGCGCCTATAGAGAGAAATGCGCATAATGGATTACATAACTTTTATAACTGTTTTAATTGTCCTTTATTTTGTGATTATTTTAATTCCTTTCTGTAAAGCACTTTGAATTGCCATAGTGTATGAAATGTGCTATACACAGTAAATAAACTTGCCTTGCCTTGCCTTGCCTTGCCTTGCCTTGCCTTGCCAGTGCAGGATCTGCTGCACCAGCTTGAACAGGGGGCGCGAATGCAACCCACCCTGGTGATAATGTAGGCTACTACTGATGTGTTGTCCATCCACACTAACACATGATAGCCACTGAGATCTGGGAAGAAATGTCTTGCTAATGTCACAGCCCTCATCTTTAGGCAGTTGATGTGACCCTGGGCTGGTCGACCATCCATGACAGTGCCCCAGCCCGTGAGTGAGGCATCCGCTGAGCGGAGATAGGTAAAAAAAAAACAAAAAAACTGGAGACTGTTGCGTCCCAAAACACAGAAGTGGTGGGGCTAGCAACACAGTCTCCTAAGGGCATCAGGAGGGATTGGACACACAACTTATTGTGGTGTGAAACATTTCCTCCCTAGAGGGCTCGCCCTCAAAGGTTTAATTAACATCTTTTAGAAGATCAACATGGTATGCTTGCAAAACTGCCACAGTGTGCAAGAGCATGCCAGTCTGATCATAGGGTGTGTATTCCATCATTCACTGTATGGAAAACATCACCGTACACTGCCTGGCCAAAAAAAGAAAAAAGAAAAAAAAGAAGTCACTGTTTGGATTTAAGTAGGCAAATGCTTAAGAGTCTTGGATCATTATTGCAGTGATTATTATGTTTCTAGCATGTTATATGTTGGGCAACAGTTCTTCTAACCCTAATTGGATAAGTGTGTAGCTTTTCATTTCTTAAACAACCATGTTAGTAAAAGACACATCATGGCCATATTCCAGGATGACAATGTCAAGAATCATCAGGCTCAAGTTGTGAAAGAATGGTTGGGAGGGAGCATGAAGAATCATTTTCACACATGAATCTGCACATCTGAGTCCAAATTCATTGCTAAGTCTTTGGGATGTGCTGGAGTAGACTTTACAGAGTGCTTGACTCTTGAATTGTCAATACAAGATCTTAACAAAAAAATTGATTCACAACATTTATTTCCATTCATTCCGTCCCCAGAAATAGACCGGGGGGCACGACAAGACAAATCTCCATTGAAGTTTTTTCACCACTCCTGCTGTAAAACAGACAGACAGACAGTCTGACCACAGTGAGAGACAAAGCTACTTCTGATGACAAGAATCTGGTGAAGTTTTTGTGAAGGTGTTACTTATAGAGATGATTACGCGCGACCTTGCATCACCTGTTTTCGTCCTGGGCCAATGGCGTGACGTACTACATGTGACTCAGACACCGGCTCACGCTGAAGGCGTTCCTATTGCATCAACACCATGATGTGGCGTTGATGTCGATGATTGTAACTGCACTCATAAGGCAAGGTCAGGTTGCTGGATACCGTATACATGTTTATATGTAAATGTGGGCCATCATATTTTAATATGCTCATGGTTGTGACAATTGATCATGTCTGAATGATCTGTACTGGCAGGCTAGTTTCCATAAATCGACTGTGTGGACTGGGAAAAGGACCATTGCATTATGCATGTTAAAGTATATATCTATGGTACATTGAAATCTTTTATTTCAAAAGTGCAAGGAAAATGATTTAACTTAACTTTAATATAATTGAAATAAAAAGCAACGCACCACTCAAAGGTTATTTTGTGTTCTGGACTGCTGACTACACAGCAGAAGAGAACTGTTGCACTATATAAGTAAATTCCTTGAAATGGTGCTATAACAAGGATGCTTTGCTATCAAATGTCTAGTCACCACTCCAGTGTGTGTTTTGTCAAACCATATTCAATTCATTATATTGATTACAGTACTTAGGGGAGTGCCAGTTAGTGCCAGAATACCTAAATGAAATAATTCATATTCAAAGCAACAGCCCTTCTCTCAGCTCACCCCTTCAGTGAGAAGTCATTTTCCTCAGAGTCCATTTTAGCATCTGCCAGTGATAAAAAAAAAAAACCACGTATACAATTTCTGTGAGGCCAATCTAAAATTGGATTTTCAAATCTAATCAGGTCTTTCAGGCATCTGTCATTCACTGTTTCAGCCAAATTCAACTAAACTTTCCTCTGTTTCAGTGTGAACAACAATAAACATTCGGTGTGGTTTATATACTATTATAATATTTTGAAATAGATTTAATTTTTTTGTAGTTAATTTTAGTTCTTTTGTCATTTTTATAGAGCTTTAGTTCAGTTCTAGTCATTTTAGACTTATTTCAGTTAGTTTCCATGGCAATATTAGTTTTATTTCAAATTACCAAAAACTATTTTAATAGTTTTAATTAACAATAACACTGCATTAAACTTTATTATTGTCACGTGTAGGACAAAGCTGATGGGGACGAGGAATACGTAGAAATAACATTTAATAACCAAACTCTCAGGGGAAACACCAAACACTCACACTTACATTGATGATAACGGACAAAGACTGAAGGAGAACACAAGGTATAAATACACAGGGACAAAAAAAAAGAAAAAAAAAAAAGTTAACTAATTAGGTGATTGGCATTTCTAATTAGAACAATCATGGAACACTAGGTCACTGGACTGAACCAAAAACACAATGAAGGGGGAAACGGATCATACATTTAAACAGTACGCCCCCTCCAAAAAAGGCGCATCCTCACGCCGTACATCAGGGTTCACCAATCTCGGTCCTGGAGGGCCGCTGTCCTGCAGAGTTTAACTCCAACCCCAATTAAACACACCTGAACCAGCTAATCAAGGTCTCACTAGGCATACTAGAAACTTTCAAACAGGTGTGTTGGAGCTGGTTGGAGCTAAACTCTGCAGGGACAGCGGCCCTCCAGGACCGAGATTGGTGAACCCTGCCGTACATAGTCCAACTGAGGAGGGAGGCAGGGGGTTCTGGAGGAGTGCGTGGAGCTAACAAAAAAAAAAAAAAAAAAAAAGTCCAGGGCACAAACAAAAAGAGTCCATGGAGGAGTGGATGGTGGAGAAGCCAGTGGGGAGCAAGAAGCAGGAGGAGCCAGATGACATGCCAGAGACCAGCCAGGACGAGGCCCCAGGGCGGAGTCGAAGGCGGGAGGAGCCATGGTATAGATGACTTGCTGGAAGGCGACACCCTCGGGACGACCGACGGAGCTGCCACAGATGGAGACCCTGGTGTAGCTGAATAGCCTATGAGCCCACGTGAGACCACTGGTCCTGGAGACTGAGGTGGAGCTGTGGCGACACCTAATTATAAGACACTGGGCAGGTCTTCAACACATATGGGAGCTGCAGAGGGGTTGAAGGACAGTAGCGGAGGCAGGGCTGAGGAACTGGCTGATTGAGGAGGTGGGAGAGGGCAGGCATTCAGGTAATACAAGGGACACTGGAGATACAGGGGGTGCTGGAGCTACAGTGGAAACAAGAATTACCTTGCCAAACCAGTCTATGAGGCTCTCCTCAAAATGTCCTTCAATTCCTCATAACATATGCCAGAGGCCACTGACATCTCATCCACAGCAGTAGTGGTGTGGGCGGGGCTCTCCTCCCAGCCCTCAAGCTCCACAAGCACTCCCTCTGCGACACACGATGTTGCCGGCTCACGCACCTGGTCAGAGTCCGTTTGTGGTCCGGGCTCTGTGGCGATGACACTCTCCATCCTTATCCTCGGTACGGGCTCGTCTATCGCGGCAGGCTGGTCTCCGCGGTCTGCACATGCAACTTCTCCATCACGTCACTCGCTGGTGGTGGATGGCTGGACTCTGATGGTGATGGAGTGGGGCTGGTGGTGATGTCATCCTCAGTAGGGCCGATGGTGAATTGTTGTTCACCAGCACCCACTCCACGAATGCAGCGAAATCATCGGACCGCCCACTGTAATGCATGCCTTGGACCGCTCGCTCAGGCTGGCGTGATAAAATACACAGAGCAGAGCAGTCTGGGTAGTATGTCTGGCATGCAAGCTGGATAAAGTCACAAGTGTGTTCTTCCAGCGGGCGGTCTCCTTGCTCCAGGCAGAGAAGCTGGACGGTGGATAGAGCCATAGGGGGGAAAAAAAGAAAAAATAAACAGAAGGAAAAAAAAACACTGTTAGGTCCGTTATTCTGTCACGTTACGTGTAGGACAAAGCTCATGGAGATGAGGAATACGTAGAAATAACATTTAATAACCAAATGCTTACATTGACAATAACAGACAAAGACTGAAGGAGAACACAAGGTATAAATACACAGGGACTAACAAGATAACTAATGAGGTGATTGACAATGCACATGTGATAGACATGACTAATTAGAACAATCATGGAACACTAGGTCACTGGACTGAACCAAAAACACATTGAAGGGGGGAAACACAGATCATACATGTAACAATTATACTTCCAAGTTTTGTGTATTTTCACAATGAACTTTTATTTGCATACAATTTTATTTAATTTTTTTGAATGTATGCTATAAACGTATATGCCATTTCATCCATTTAACTTGATATTTGTTTTCCCATTAGGTTTATCTTATTTGGAGATTAGACAATCTCTAAATGGCCATTTTCGCCCCAAAATTGAAATTCTGTCATTTACTCACATTCAAGTTGGCATCATATTTGACTTGAGAGCCGCTCTAGAGCAGCAGCACTGGTGACAAAAAATTCTGTGTATTCCACAGGGAAAAAAAACAGCATACGGGTTTAGAACAGCATGAGGGTGAGTAGATAATGACAGAATTTTCATTTTCGACATTGCTTTAAAGCCTGTTCCAACATGTTCCATTGTCATTTTTTTAAGCTTATTTAGAATCAGTGTAAACTATCTGCCACAGCCTCTTCCTTTATCCACATGGTTGTTCACATGATTCACAGGATTTTTCTATTGTTGGACACAGTTCGCTCCCAGGCCTTTTCCCCTCATTAATCTAAATTAACATCATGCTGGAACAGATTCATTAGCATCTACCTCCGTGCACCTGCGATTCGAGTACGTCTCCATCTCCTCGCAGGTCCGACTGGCCGTAGCTGCGTGAGGGGACTGGAACAGAGCAGAGCGTAATCATGCATGTGTCACCTCCATCTCTCATCTCAGTCCCCAAGAATGTTTTTCCCTCCCTTCCCAGAGAGTCTTTCTCTCTGACAGTTGCTGGAGGCATCCTAGCTGTGATTGATGGGCCGATATCCTTTGTCATTATCAGATAACAGCCCAGATATCTTGTGAAGAGTACAGTGATGGTTTGATGGGAGCTATCACTGCACTCGCAAGCGTCTGTGAACTTTTCCACCGGTGCATTGACAACGTTTTACATTGTCCCTCCATTCTAATTCGTTAGAATGACACGTTTTGTCAACGCCTGCCTTGTTCGCCTGTTCACAGGGTGTCTCTGTGATCAATATCTTATCATCACTCTATTAAAATGTGATCCTTAAACTGGGTCAGTGGGTAGAGCGTCTGAAATAAGAAACACATGAGAGCCATTAAATAGTCATAGACTTCACATGCTGTAGTCATAAATGAACTGTCAAACGATGCAGCTATTCTAAAATATCATGGCTTACTTCTTAATTCAAGCAAATCTGTGTGCCGCTTACAAGCTGCTCCGAAATTCTGTTTGGCGGCTCTGGGGAACTGACCCGCTCGGATGTGCATCAACCTCACACAGTTGCTTACGTATTACTGGAGGGATTTTCTTTCCTTCCATGAATCTCAGTGCTATCTCTATCATCTGTGAAGTGACTTGTCCATCAGACAGAAACGGTGGTGCAGTGTTTTGAATATTTACTGTCCCAAACTATACTAGTCGTTGATCACTTTGTAAAGACCACTTATTTCAGAGTCCACTGCATCCCCAGCCATTTTCCTTGTCAGACAAACACTGATTCCATACTAGTAGCTTTTCAATTATTAAAATCTACAGTGTTCTCATAGAGGCTTAGTAGTTCTTTCCTCCACTGTGTGAATCTAATTATTTCTCTCATCGATCATACAATATTATTGCTTTGAAGTTCCTGCAGCGTCTTCCCAAATTGCTAAGTATCAGTTTAAGTCTATGTGGTTGATTTTCTGTTTGCACCATATAGAGCCAGACAGCTGCAATGCAGCAAATACACTGTAAACATGTTGAATGAATTGCATTATCTGAAAATCAATAGACATGGACATCATGGGAGAGTGGCTTTCCCCTTTTATGGTCTTTCTTGTAGATTACTCAGGTGTGATTCTAACAGTCCTATATACAAAGTGGATTAGATTAGAAAGCATTAATAGAGAAAGCCTGCTGTCTTGCTAGCGGCAGCAAGCAATGCAATCATTTATTCTTTCTCTGTGAAGATTACAAATGGATAGGAACGACATGCAGAGATGTTCTGAACAATACGTGGGGTGGGAGTAATGATGGTTTATTGGGTTTTCTGACATCTTACAATTCAAAATGATCACAATAAAAACAGCCCTTCAAAACCGGCATGAATTTTAGATGAAATGCGTCTAAGATTCTCTGATATTGCTATTTCTGTTGCTCTGGAACATGAAGAGCTGAGTCACTCTTTAAACAAGGCAACACTTCATAATGTAGCCGTTAGCCTTTTAACACCATTTTTTACTTTAAAAGCCTGTGTTAATTTCAAAAGTTGTTTGGTTACGTCACAGCCGTCTCTTATGCCGTATCCTTAGCCTTCAGTCACACCACTCTCTGCACAACTGCCTGTTTTCAGGCACGTCCGCAGCTTCTTGAGTATGTATTCTCTTTGAACTGGAGAATGTACAAAAAGCATTGCTAGCGAAAGAACATTGATTCTGCTTCCAGTTTTCAAAGGAGAGTCTACAGAGAAGGAGAGAAGGCTCTGCAGAACAGCGTGTCCTCTTTATGAACAAAGCACACCTTCCGCTGTCTGTATGATGTGTCATTGACACATTACTTACAGCAGGGGGCAGCACTGAACAACATACACACTTGTGTTCTCAGATCTCATGCATGCCACAATAGAGTTTAATTATGCAGAGAATGGTGATGATTTAGAACTCATTATTTTTTTCTCTCCCTCTCTCTTCCATTGAATGCATTAATCTGCTTTTCTATCTGTCTTTCCATCCACAACATAAGTAGAGACATAATTCATAACTTCTTGCATTAACATTTGCACAGAGCACTATTTAAAAAAAAAAGAATTATGCAAACTCCATACATCCCAGTTGACATTCCTATATATATATACACATATACACATACTTAATTCAGACGCCAACATGCACATGCATACACACACCCTCACTCCTCCTCATCCTCTGTCTGACAGATGGGACATGCTACTGCCAGCTTGCATTCCCCTGAGAGAGGCCAACACTGTCTGATATGAGAGAGCAAGAGAGAGGGAGAACAGGAAGAGAGAGTGGTGTTACTGAAGGATATCATGATGACACGCCGTCTGTAACAGAGAAAGACAGAGCAAAAGCAAGAGACAGAGGCTTTAGTGAAATATAGGGTATTTTTTCTGACAATGCACATGTAAGAGGGGTAACGGGATAATTGATCAGTCAGCCTTCACACAGCCAACAAATCAGTAGCTTTATCTTTGTTGCACATTAAATGTGTAACAAAATGTACTGGATAAAAAAAAAGTAATAAAATGATAAATTATGACGTTCTCAGAAATCTTTGAGGAAATTCGGGGATGATCTTTTGATCTGGTATTGTCACAGAGCTGCTTTGGCTCTTATTGAAATGAGACAGGATATATGAAAGTGACATTAAGCTTCAGAATGCTGCATTTGTGCTGATGGGATTTTCAAATTGCATGACAGCATTTATAGGATTATCATAATGAGAGCCGTTATAAATAAATGATTCAGAATCAAATCTGATGCACACTGGCCCAAAAACAATGGCAGTTCTCACACACCTGTTATTCCTATTGATTTAATAGTATGGTTGTTTTGCCACAACATATATTTCAATATATGTGGACCGATTTGTTGATACCCTTACAGTTCATTAAAAAATGCTTCATTCCTCCTGAAAACTGAATAAATTAAAATGAATTGTCTCATGCATATATCTGCATGCCTTTGCTATGTCCTAGAGTATTGCAAAAAAAAAAAAAAAGTGTGAAAAGATATTAATTCATGTTTATTCTACAGAGATATTCTAAAATGGTCTGGACATACTTGTTGGTATTGGTAGATTTGTTGCAGATTTGTTAATAGTATTATAATTATAGTAATGATTCAAACTAATTGTTTTGCTTATTTAGTATCACACATGTCTTGTAAACCTATTTAAATGGAGAAAAGTTTAGTCACTCTGCTGTTTGGTATGATTGAGAGCACAATAATGAACATGGACCATGCAAAGAAAGCAAAGGAGTGAGTTGTGTGAGGAGATTAGAAAGACAAATCTTTGGCAAGCATGTTAAAGGTGAGAGCTATAAGACCATCTCCAAGCAGCTTGATGTTCCTGTGACTACAGTTGCAAATATTATTAAGAAATTTAAAATCCATGGGACAGTAGCCAACCTACCTTGACGCGGCCGCAAGAGGAAAATTGACCTCCGATTAAACAGAAGGATAGTGGAAATGGAAGACGAAGAGCCAAGAAAAACTTCCAAAGAGATACAAGCTGAACTCCAAGGTCAGGGTACGTCAGTATGTGACCACCATCCGACGCTATTTGTGCAACAGGCTCCATGGAAGAATACTCAGGAGGACTTTTGACAGAAAAACATAACAAAGCCAGACTGGAATTTGCTAAAATGCAAATTGATAAGCCACAAATGATGTTTCATAAACAAAGTTCGGGAGGAGCACATTCAATAATCAATCCAATCAACTTGTCATCACACAATTACCATATCTACCCTATCAGCATGAGAGGAAGCATATATATATATTCACTCTGTCAACTCACCTAACATTCCTTGACAGTTTTCAGCATCCCTCCACCACCCCAACTCCTCACTCTTGGCTTGTTCCTTTACAGCCAGGAATACGGGGGGGGTACTCTGGGTTCGGAGCCGAATACCGAGCACGGAGCCCTCTCCTCGGACAGCACGCCAAATACGCATTTATTCTATCTGACTTATTTGTACTGTAAGTGTGAACTCGTGAATGCTTTTTGGGAAAATGTCCCCTGGACAAATGAGACAAAACTAGAGCTTTTTGACAAAGCACATTAGCTCTGTTCGCTGACAGAAAAATGAAGCTTTCAATGAAGAACACTATACCTACTGTGAAACATGGCTTGGTTATGTTTTGGGGCTGCTTTGCTGCATCTGACACAGGGTGCCTTGAATCTTTGCAGGGCACAATGAAGTCTCTACACGATCAAGGCATTCTGAAGCGAAATGTACTGCCAAGCGTCTCAGTTGCAGCTCATGGGTCCTTCAACATGATAACGACCCAAAACATACAGCTAAAAGCACTCAAGAATGGCTGAGAACAAAACACAGGACAGTCCTGAAGTGGCCTTCTACGAGCCCTGATCTGAATCCCATCGAACATCTATGGAAAGAGTTGAAACATGCAGTCTGGAGAAGGCACCCATCAAACCTGAGACAGCTAGAGCAGTTTGCTCATGAAGAGTGGGCCAAAATAGCCCTTGACAGGCGTAGAAGTCTCATTGGGAACTACAGAAATCGCTTGTTAGCAGGGATTGCCTCTAAAAGGCGGTGCAACAAAATAATCACTGCAACAATGATCCAATGTCTTGAGCATTTTCCTATTGAAATCCAAACAGCATATTAGTCCTTTCAAATTGATTAATCGATTAATATATAAATATTATTTTATATATGTTTTTATTTATTTATACCATTTATTTAGACAGATACTTTATTGACCATAACATGAAAACAGTTATCAGTATCAGGCAGAATTGTAATATTGGTATGTATTTGGAATAAATAGCTTAATATATTAGCTGTAATTAAAAATATATATATATTTAAAGATATTCTATTTTTAAAGATATATCCCATTTTGTTGTAATAAATTGTACTTTAATTAGAAATATAGTATTGTAGTTTGCAATATAGAGACTATGGTATAAATATAATTGTTTTGTATAGTATTAAGACCAATTATAAAAGGAAACAGTATATGCACACAAATAGTTTTGTGTAGAAAATGTGCAACACACGCACACACACACACACACACACACACACACACACAAAAGAACTGGAATGCTCTCAAATCTATATTAGTGAGGGTTTCACTGCAATCCCTTGTTATGTCAAGGCAATCCACAGAAAATCTCCTTGTTCAAAGACAGATAATGAACCTATGTGAATGTGTTGGGACTGTAAGTGTGTGTGCTTAATAAAGGATGAATCACCACGGCAAGGATAATGAATGTCTCAAACACATGTCTAACACCTAGAGAGCTCTGTGTCTCTATGCCAGTGACTTTGCTGAAGTACTCAGTGACCTTTAGCGCAGGTCAGCAGTCTTTTACACAAGTTCATAAAGATTTCACCTATCTTTCTTAAAGCAAACAAAGGGCTCATGTGGGAATCTTTTTCATAAGACTGAGCTTGCCAGCAAAAATGTGAACGTGAACAAATGTGAAATCTTTAGGATAAGTCACTAAAGCTGCTCTTTAAAGGGGTCATGACATAAGAAATCAAATTTGCCTGCTCTCATTGACAAATGCGGAACAATTAGTTCATGCGTTCATGACCTCAAGGCTAGATTATTGTAATGCTCTACTGGGTGGTTGCCCTGCACGCTTAATAAACAAACTACAGCTAGTTCAAAACGCAGCAGCTCGAGTTCTTACCAGAACCAGGAAGTATGACCATATTAGCCCAGTTCTGTCAAAACTGCATTGGCTCCCTATTAAACATCACATCAATTTTAAAATATTGCTGATTACTTACAAAGCTCTAAATGGTTTAGCTCCGCAGTACTTGAGCGAGCTCTTAACGCATTATAGTCCTTCACGTCTATTGCGATCTCAAAATTCCGGCCAGTTGATAATACCTAGAATATCAAAATCGACTGCTGGCGGTAGATCTTTTTCCTATTTAGCACCAAAACTCTGGAACAGTCTTCCTACCATTGTCCGGGAAGCAGACACACTCTGTCAGTTCAAAGCCAGATTAAAGACACATCTCTTTGACCTAGCATTCACATAATACATTATAGACTTCTATAGTTCAATGTTAGGCTGCATAGATTAGGTCAGCCGGAACCGGGAACACTTCCCATAAATCCTGATGTACTCGTTACATCATGAGAAGAATGGCATCTACTCTAATTTTAGTGTCTGTGTTTATCCCGAGGTTTTCCCGCAGCCTGCCGGATCCGGGCCGTATCCAGATCTGACGAAGGACCTTCGCCTGGACCCGATGACAACGCAGTGCTGAAGTGCCAGCTAGTCTCTCCTTATGGAGGATCCCTTTACCACTCTACAGATAAGGCGTTGTCGCAAAAATCTGTTTCGCGTTCCTACCCCAAAGCGACAAAATAAAATAAAATTCTTTATCAAAATTTATAAGGAAAGACAAGTACTTTGTTTAGGCTTGGCTTGTAGGGAATTCCAAACCTGCGCACATACAGTGAGGAAAACTAGATGTACCGCATGGCGGTACAAAATATGACCGCCGCTCAGGCCTGCACTGGCTTTCCACAAAAATAAATGACGTGGAGCAATTTGGCTGTATTGCGTGTTTATGTATATAAGTTGTATATTTTAAAAGACTGTCTGGAGTATTCCTGTGGATCATGGATAATTTAGAGTTTTGTAATTATTTGCCATTACTATTTAAGTTTTATATCAAAAGTCATTAGTTTAGACACTTAACATCCATAATGTGAAAACGTCACATCCATAACAGTGGTTAACAGTAAAAAGCGACTGAAGTGCCCTTGAGCAAGGCACCTAACCCCTCACTGGTCCCCGAGCGCCGCTGTTGTTGCAGGCAGCTCACTGCGCTGAGATTAGTGTGTGCTTCACCTCACTGTGTGTTCACTGTGTGCTGAGTGTGTTTCACTAATTCACGGATTGGGATAAATGCAGAGACCAAATTTCCCTCACGGGATCAAAATAGTATATATACTTATACTTATACATACTAAGTATGAAAAATCTGTGTGTTTTTTTTTCAAAGGACCCTCCCATTCAATTTATACAAACCTCTACCAAACGGTTGAGGTGCCTGTTGATGGTAAAAGTCTGTTATCTGACTTTGGCATGGGTTTGTTGTGTTTTACTGAAATAAAAAACATTTTTTCCCCAAAAAAGTGGTTTTATCTTGTAGCCCTGGTCCCAGAGTTTTAAAAAAACAATGTTAACAAAATTAAACTCATTCCCACTGTACCTAGTAGAACACTTAAGTAAATGTCCCATTGAAATTAATGGGATTTTATGGATTTAGGTGAAGAAAGTGTACACATAATACATTTTGGTCTGTACCATGAAGAGAAAACTGATTCAACTATATAAACTATATATTTTCTGAAAGCGTAGACTCTCAGGATGTGATCTAACATGGCATGAAACATGTCCCACCCACGTCATTAGTATACTGCCCAAGCATAACACATTGGGTATTGGTAAATCTGGTATATGGCTGATACCTAAAAAAAGTAGTAGTATGTGCATGTCTGTCTGTGTGTGTGTGTATGTGTGTGTGTTTGTGTATGTGTGTGTCTGTGTGTGTCTGTGCGTGTATGTGTGCGTGCGTACATGTGTGTGCGCGTGTGTGTTTGTGTGTGTGTGTCGGTGCATGTGGATTTGTATGTGTGTGTGTCTGTGCCTGTGGATGTCAGTTTGTGTGCATGCTTGCGTTTGTTTGTATTCCTGCATGTGTGTGTGTGATAGTATCATCCTAAACCAGCAACCCTTCGCTCAACAGCACCATCTACAGGCCGATGAGTGTACAGTCACTAAATGTGCACATAAATGAATTTATTTTATACCCCCCCATGGATGAAATTCTACGAAACTTAGCATACCCCCAGAGGATGTCAAATTAATCATACACATGAAATATGGTGCAGTTCTGAACATCTCCACTGAAGATAGGGGCGATTAAAGCAGAATAATATTGCATTTTAATTTTTTATGGGAGGGGCACAAATCACAAATGAGTGATTATGGGCTAGGTTGATGTGGGCCCTTAAGACCAACATACCATAAAAATTTCTTCATCCTCGGTTCCACGGTTCAAGTAGTTATTTAGGAAAAACTGCATTTTTTGGGTTTGGGGGGGCCCAGCGCGGGGGGGAGTGGCCCCCGGGGACCAAACGAAATTTTTCCGTAAAAGTCTAGTGGGGCTACATGCCCACCAAATTTCATGTTCCCCGGTGTTTCGGTGTCCCTGGTATCGTTGACGAAAAATTCACGGGGGGCCCAGCGCGGGGGGGGGGGAGTGGCCCCCGGGGACCAAACGAAATTTTTCTGTAAAAGTCTAGTAGACCAACATACCATAAAAAATTCTTCATCCTCGGTGCCACGGTTCAGGTAGTTATTTAGGAAAAACTGTATTTTTTTGGGTTTGGGGGGGCCCAGCGCGGGGGGGGAGTGGCCCCCGGGGACCAAACGAAATTTTTCCGTACAAGTCTAGTTGGGCTACATGCCCACCAAATTTCATGTTCCCCGGTGTTTCGGTGTCCCTGGTATAGTTGATGAAAAATTCACGGGGGCCCCAGCGCGGGGGGGGGGAAGAGGCCCCCGGGGACCAAACGAAATTTTTCCGTAAAAGTCTAGTAGACCAACATACCATAAAAAATTCTTCATCCTCGGTGCCACGGTTCAGGTAGTTATTTAGGAAAAACTGCATTTTTTTGGGTTTGGGGGGGCCCAGCGCGGGGGGGGAGTGGCCCCCGGGGACCAAACGAAATTTTTCCGTACAAGTCTAGTGGGGCTACATGCCCACCAAATTTCATGTTCCCCGGTGTTTCGGTGTCCCTGGTATCGTTGACGAAAAATTCACGGGGGCCCCAGCGCGGGGGGGGAAGTGGCCCCCAGGGACCAAACGAAATTTTTCCGTAAAAGTCTAGTAGACCAACATACCATAAAAAATTCTTCATCCTCGGTGCCACGGTTCAGGTAGTTATTTAGGAAAAACTGCATTTTTTTGGGTTTGGGGGGGCCCAGCGCAGGGGGGGAGTGGCCCCCGGGGACCAAATGAAATTTTTCCGTACAAGTCTAGTGGGGCTACATGCCCACCAAATTTCATGTTCCCCGGTGTTTCGGTGTCCCTGGTATCGTTGACGGAAAATTCAGTAAGGCGACGAAAAAAAAAAAAAAAAAAAAACTTTGACAATCCCTATATGACCGCTTTCGCTAGCTACGCTAGCGGCGGTCATAATAAGTATTTGAATTTGACCCTGCTATTTTGCAAGTTCTCCCACTTGGAAGTCATGGAGGGGTCTGAAATTGTCATCGTAGGTGCATGTCCACTGTGAGAGACATAATCTAAAAAAAAAAAATCCAGAAATCACAATATATGATTTTTTAACTATTTATTTGTATGATACAGCTGTAAATAAGTATTTGAACACCTGTCTATCAGCTAGAATTCTGACCCTCAAAGACCTGTTAGTCTGCCTTTAAAATGTCCACCTCCACTCCATTTATTATCCTAAATTAGATGCACCTGTCTGAGGTCGTTAGCTGCATAAAGACACCTGTCCACCCCATACAATCAGTAAGAATCCAACTACTAACATGGCCAAGACCAAAGAGCTGTCCAAAGACACTAGAGACAAAATTGTACACCTCCACAAGGCTGGAAAGGGCTACGGGGAAATTGCCAAGCAGCTTGGTGAAAAAGGGTCCACTGTGGGAGCAATCATTAGAAAATGGAAGAAGCTAAACATGACTGTCAATCTCCCTCGGACTGGGGCTCCATGCAAGATCTCACCTCGTGGGGTCTCAATGATCCTAAGAAAGGTGAGAAATCAGCCCAGAACTACACGGGAGGAGCTGGTCAATGACCTGAAAAGAGCTGGGACCACCGTTTCCAAGGTTACTGTTGGTAATACACTAAGACGTCATGGTTTGAAATCATGCATGGCACGGAAGGTTCCCCTGCTTAAACCAGCACATGTCAAGGCCCGTCTTAAGTTTGCCAATGACCATTTGGATGATCCAGAGGAGTCATGGGAGAAAGTCATGTGGTCAGATGAGACCAAAATAGAACTTTTTGGTCATAATTCCACTAAACGTGTTTGGAGGAAGAAGAATGATGAGTACCATCCCAAGAACACCATCCCTACTGTGAAGCATGGGGGTGGTAGCATCATGCTTTGGGGTGTTTTTCTGCACATGGGACAGGGCGACTGCACTGTATTAAGGAGAGGATGACCAGGGCCATGTATTGCGAGATTTTGGGGAACAACCTCCTTCCCTCAGTTAGAGCATTGAAGATGGGTCGAGGCTGGGTCTTCCAACATGACAATGACCCGAAGCACACAGCCAGGATAACCAAGGAGTGGCTCTGTAAGAAGCATATCAAGGTTCTGGCGTGGCCTAGCCAGTCTCCAGACCTAAACCCAATAGAGAATCTTTGGAGGGAGCTCAAACTCCGTGTTTCTCAGCGACAGCCCAGAAACCTGACTGATCTAGAGAAGATCTGTGTGGAGGAGTGGGCCAAAATCCCTCCTGCAGTGTGTGCAAACCTGGTGAAAAACTACAGGAAACGTTTGACCTCTGTAATTGCAAACAAAGGCTACTGTACCAAATATTAACATTGATTTTCTCAGGTGTTCAAATACTTATTTGCAGCTGTATCATACAAATAAATAGTTAAAAAATCATACATTGTGATTTCTGGATTTTTTTTTTTAGATTATGTCTCTCACAGTGGACATGCACCTACGATGACAATTTCAGACCCCTCCATGATTTCTAAGTGGGAGAACTTGCAAAATAGCAGGGTGTTCAAATACTTATTTTCCTCACTGTATATTCAAACGCACATAACTATAGAACCCATTCTAAATGCGCATGTGAACGCCATCAGCGTTTATCACAGGTTCGCGTTTAAAGTCTGTGTAGAGAGAATGGTGTCGTCTTAGCGGCCCCTAATTTAATAACAAATGATCATTGCGACGGAAGCAAATCAATCAAAACTAACTTTAGATGGAAAATAACTTAATTAAAGAACCGCTATAAAGCCAAAACAATCTCTGTTACCTTAAATTATACGCTTATCTCTGTAAAGCTGCTTTGAAACAATCTACATTGTAAAAAGCGCTATATAAATGAAGATGACTTGACTTGACTTGACTTGATCATTTGACATCGTCCTTAAAACATCCTCCTCATTATAAACAAATATTTAAGCAAGCTCCAAAAATGGCTCATTTGGATATTGGGGGAATTGTGACATCACACTGACAATGCATTTGCTTGCCAAAACATCGATGAATAGTTTTACATACATTGTATCGCCCACTGCCATTCAGTCGCTTAAAAGAATAGTTCACAAAAATGAAAATTCTGTTTACTCTCAGAATAATTGAGAAAAATTACTCTCAGAAAAATTACTCTCTCATTTCGGATTTCATCAAAAATATCTTAATTTGTGTTCCGAAGATGAACGAAGGTCTTACAGGTTTGGAACGACATGAGAGACATTACCCTTTAATGGCTAACACTTGCCTAAAGCAGATGAGCGTCGCGTCAAAAGCAAATAGAACCAATTGTAATCACTGACTCTGTCTAAACTGGATACAGTATACAGATGCCCGTTCACTTTACTCCACGTGCTTGAGTCTGCCGAAAAGAGGGCAAATGGAAGAGTAAAAAGTAATATAAAGGAATGTTTGCTTTGACGCATCCCGTTTAAACAGCTTGTTTGCATCTGACTTCAGAAGGATCCCAGCGTTGGAAACAAGTGGATGGGTTATTTTAATGGCGTCCTGGATCGCGTTGGAGGATTATGTGTTTGTTCAGAGAATTTGAGTGCAGATTGTTTTGTAAACAAGGCACATTGTAATGGAGAGTTTGCAAAGAAACTTTTGTTGACATGATGCAGCTGTACTGGATCTTGCAAGTTTCCCATTATCCAAATAGTTTACTTACTGGATCTTAAGCAAACGATTTCATAATGCTTTGTCTATAAATTACGGTTTTATATGGATACTCTTTTCAAAATACTTACTCACGTGCCAAAGCAAGTGGGTGTTAACACTGTTTCCTATGTATTGACATTAGCCTGTCGTATCAGTGGCCATTTATTGACAAGCCTTGAAGGAGCCGCCCCTTGAACCTCAAGGGACATATTCAAATAAAAAATCCATGTCATGACCCCTTTAATGACTCATATATGTTCAATATTTCTAAATTACTACAGTACAAAATGTGTGTGTGTGTGTGTGTGTGTTTGCTTGCCTAAATAGTGACATGAGCATTGAATGTGCATAATCCAATTCATAATGAGTCAGTTGCATTATAAGCACATTTCACTGGCCTAGATTGCAGAGAAAGAGTGAGAGAGCTGATGTGAGAAAATAGAAAGGGATTGTGGGGGCTTGTAGGAAACTGCAGGGACAGGCTGTCACTGGTTGAGAACACATTTGTGGTGAACGTTGTGTGGTTATTGATGTAGTTCCCTAGCACTAGGGATCTGCCCACAGCACCCCTCATGTATTCTACGAGAGCTGCCTCTCATCGCGATTACATCATTCTCTCGGGCTTGGAGGGATGAATACATACTATCAAACATAGACAAATAATGTATGCGTGTACACACCTGAGCATACATCATAATCTCTATGGGCTCAGTCACTGAGCCAGAGCAAAACTATTTGTGTACGTGCACACCTGCACAAATACACAAAACACTGCTCAGTTTTAGTAGTCCATATACTGCAATCCATTTTTACCTTTCATGGAGGTTCTTCATTAACCAGACCAGATTTTGAGAAGATATACTGATCAACTTGTCTGTTTGTTGCATTGTTTGTGTTTTTAAGTTTATGAAACTTTATATGAAACTTAAAACTTTAATATATATTACATTCAAAAGTTGGAGTCAGTAAGATTTTTTTATGTTTTTGAAAAAAAGTCTCTTGTGGCTGCATTTATTTGATTAAAAATACTGCAAAGTCTGTAATATTGTGAAATATTATTACCATTCAAAATAACTTTTTTTATTTTAATATATTTTAAAGTGTAATTTATTCCTGTGATGGGAAAAGCTGAAATGTAAGCAGTCTTTCCTCCAGTCTATGAGTCACATAGTCCTAATTCAAATATTCTGATTTGGTGATCAAGAAACATTTCTTATAATTATCAATGTTGAAAACAATTGTGCTGATTAATATTTTTGTGGAAACCATGATCATTTTTTCAGGATTCTTGATTAATTTAATGCATCCATCCATTTTTTTTTTAAAGATCTAAATTTCAGTCCATAAACTCATTTTATGGAAAAGAACACTCAGAACATCCTGTACAATAACTCCGTATGTGTTCCACATTAGAACAACATCAGTGTTTGTGAAACAATGATGAATATTTCGAACAGGGGTGTCCAATCCTGCTCCTGCGGGCCGCTGTCCTGCAGAGGTCAGCTCCATCCACAATTAAACACACCTCAACAAGCTAATCAAGGTCTTACTAAGCATACTAGAATCATAGATGGTCTTATTTTTGGGAGATACGAGGATCCGTGGCTTTACATTGGAAAAAGCATAACAGCTAACTATCACGTGTGCCTTGATAACCAATCACATTACAGCCTTGACGTCATTGAATTTTGTTCAGAGTTGTGCGACAGTCAATCACTGTTAGTGGATACCATAGAAACAGATGAGAAGTGCACCTGTCGTGCAATTATCTGTGACTTCTCTTATAAAAAAGCAGTTTTGTTGGTGTGAACAATAGATAAATCCAAAACGAATGTTTAAGAGTAAACATGTTGAAGATTAGCCGGTAGACTGTCAATTAATGAATGAATTAATTAAATGAAATGCTATTTCCTCACAAAAGTGTTTTTTTCAGTGTAGTGAAGCCTCTCCTCCATTAACATCCATAAAATAAAAAAAGAACACTAGTCTCTTTCCCTACATACCACAGCATTAGCAGGCATTATGCTTTTTTCGGCTATAAGGTTGCAGGCTTTCTTTTAAGTGGCTTTGCTTTCCAGGCAGGTGTGTTGAGGCAAAAAGCTAAACTCTGCAGGACAGTGGCCCTCCAGGACAGCTTGGACATCCCTGATTTAGAAGAACTATTGTTTCACTGTTTGAAATCCAGAGTCAGACTGAAACCACAGTGCAATATAAAGCGGTTGCGTGACTTTTTACTTTTTGAACTCAATCACTGCTTTTTGTGTTTGTCCAGAGAAATAGAGAGGGCGGGAAGTTATGCCCTAGTTTATGGAGCTCCTGAGCAACAATGTGGGATCAGACTATACCAACAGGAGAAAGAAACTGCTCATGAGCAATTCCTTTGATTCCAATTTGCAGCTTCCTTGTGATGAAGTGCAATTTCAGATGTGAGACTTCTAATCACACTCTCTTATTATGTTTATGTTGAACTGTTTTATGTAAATGCAAGTTTTTGATGTGCATGCATGCGTGTCCTCATGCCACAGGACTCCAATTAAACATGGACTCTCAGTGGAGATAATTAGGAAGATGTTACATCTCAATATAGCCACCAATGAACCACAAATTATCTCTGTACAACACCCTTGTAACCAACAACATTCAGCTCATTTATGCACGCCAGTGTGTTTACACATTCCTCATGGAGAAATCAGCATTTTCACCTTGTTTTTGTTCATCAGTGCTGTTATTTGCAAGTGTCTTGTTGAATTTGGTTCGACACATTTCAAACAAAGTGAACGTGATGTTTATTGTGCGGTTTGTTTTTTGAAGAGTGTAAAGAAAACCTGCTTTGTTATTTAATCCATGCTAAATTTTATGATTTATATTAAAATAATGAGTTACATTTTGAATTGGACAACCACGTTTTCCTTGTTCTTTGAAAATAAGTGAAAGCTACACAGGGGACTTGTGATGTTGCGTTTCAAGAACCAGAACTTAAAATTAATTCACCATCTGGCAGCCACAAAATCTAATCCCACACTCCACGTTTCTTTTTTTCCTGTGGCTGAGAAAGATCTGGTGTATTTGTCAAAGTGAGGTGATGATAAACAAAACCTTAATAAATTCTGCCACTATTGTAATACAGTCGATAGTTCTTTTTCTTAGGGCACAACAGATTTTAAAGAGAAACTGACTCACTCACCAGTCGATCCGTTTAGTTTTAAGGGCAAATTAGAATAAGAAATCTAACCGAGTGAAAAGTTGGATAGTTTTTTTTTCTTTGTTTTGCTTTGCTTGCAGCACTGTATCACCAATTTCCCTTTCATGCTTGATACTTTGACCTTTCTTTTCAATGACCCCCTTTCCCCTTTTTCATTTTGCCTTTTTTACTTCCTGTCCTCCTCTCCACGGGATACAGTCAGAGCCCTGCTCTCAGTAAGTAATATGAAGCCAAAGCCTGGAACATGAAGCTGGCGTAAATACTGTATATAATGGAGAGTAAAATAACTGCTAGGAAGAATGACAATTACATCTGGGTGTCTAAACTATCTATATGTGTGCCAGCAGTAAATGAAAAGGTTTAGAGCTTCTCAAATACAATCAGACCTCAAAATAGTAATATAACTGAAAAATGAATAACCGTATCCAGCCGAATACTTGAAATTAAATCATACTCATTTCAAATTTACAATGTCGTGACATTTACAATCACTCTAGCTTGATTGGGAAGAAATGTATGTTACAACTGCCCTCGGTTTCCCATACTCTGCATGTATCTTATTGGAAATCAAAGTGGATAAACACTAGAACATGATAGGGAACAGGATCAGAAAGCAAAGCAGGTTGGTTTTACTGACTCCTTTTCCTCTTGGACCCCACGGGGTAGCCATGCCTAATCAAAAATGTCTGCCGCATCTTCCTGTTGTAACTGATTGCATTAATAGCCTCATAATTGAACAGTACTTGAGAGTGGATGATATAATTCATATATTGAACATGCATTGTATATAATGTTGCCTTTCTGTGTGTGTAAGCTTTCTGTTGTCGATTGAACATTTTGAATAGGCAATATGGTATATTGGTGAACAGACATTCTGGTTTTACAACATCATTTAAGAATGTCTTTCAGCAAATCATTTTGCAGTGTATCTGTTGTCACAGATAGGAGCGAACACAAGTTTTGTTATTTAATACTGTCATAATTTAAACTGTAATATCATAATCTGCCATCTGCAGCTTTGTGACAAATAATTGTAATGGCACATGATTATTTAGCCATTATTTACACAGATCCGTCGAATCAAACGTAGAAATAGACTAATAACTACCACTAATAAATTTAATTTGATCTAAATCGTTTTCTGATTTTTATATCCAGTTCATTTATGTTTAGTCATAGCTACTTTTCTTCCCGGAACTACAGTACAGTAGAAAGTTCATTTATTTGAAATAGAAATCTTTTGTAACATTATTGATGTTTTACTGTCACTTTTTTACAATTTAATAAATCCTTGCTAAATAAAATAATTTCTTTAAAAAAATAAATAAAATAAAATAAAAAACTTGCTTTGAATGGTAGAGCTACACAAAATTCAACATGTTGATATGATTAATTTGGGCATGTTTACATTTTTTTGGTTTTAGGTTTCAATATTGTGTACATGTTAACAATAATGAATATGTTATAATATCTATTTTCCTAAACGGTAACAAATAAAAGCCAATGAACTCACTTTGGGAGCCAATGTGGATAGGATTTTGCCAGAGGGTGTTGAAATATGATTCAAAACTGTATCTCCCACATTGGCACCGCAGCTCAAACCATTTGGAGCACATGCTAATCACTAGACCACGGCGCCAACTAGTGCTTCCTGTTGGCACCTACGGCATCTAGTAGCGTGCAGGTGGAGTGAACCCGTACGCTGACGGCACTGTGGCTTTGCCAGTTGCTGGCAGCTGACGAGTTGCTGACAGTACTGAAGATGTGCATATGAGGCATGTGAAGAAAGAGACTGTGATGGTGTGTGTTGCGCCTTGGCATGTCAGCAGAGTGCCAAGCTAAAGAACATCATAATTATCACAGGTTAATCGTAAGTCATTTTGACAAGCCCATGATAGCTTTATTAATTAAATGCACTATATCTTCCTGAGAGACGACAGGGAGAGAACTGATGTGCTCTGGTACTTATCTTGTCAGTTCGTGCTGGGTTGGGTTGACTAGTGTGTGTCTGTGTAAATGTGTGTGCATTTGTGTGTCTGGGTGAGAGAAAGAGAGATAGATAGAGCGAGAGGAGAGCTGCATAGTGCTTTAAATGAGCAATCAGGCACAGAGCCTTGCTCAGCTACAGCTGCCACCCACACAAAAACACTTATGCATTTTGCACTCGGGAAAACCTCTCATTCAGGTCACATGGGGTGCAGATGCATTCTCTTTTAAATTTTGATATTGCTCAATTAAAATGCACACTGCAATCTCTACAATCACACACCTGACCACATTTCCAGGCAGCCTAACACACACGCTTTCACTCATACTGTTGAATAACGGCGATAAGCTGACAAACATAGCCTCATTATGCCCCTCTCCCGCTCTCTTTTGCTCTTATTCTCTCAGCCTCTCTCATACACACCCATTTACACACTGGGTTCTTCACCTCATCCACCTAGGCAGAGGGAAACAGGCCCTCCCTACTACCATTCTGGTCTCCATAGCAACAGCCAATCAAGTCATGTCTCTGAACTGGCCTGCCAGTAGAATACCAGGAGACAAAAAAAAGGCTTGATGCTCAGGAAAGAGACTTAAAGAGAGAAAAAATATTTAGGAGCAACAAGCCAACGCTTGAGGTCAAAGGGCAAAGATTAATTTGCAGAATGTGGTTGTCCAGTTTATATCTAGAAAGTATTAGTAGCAAGTGAGAACTGCTGAAATAAAAATGAATTTAAAGTTCCCCCTATTATGCTTTTTCGAATATTACCTTTCATTCTTTCACCCCCAACATTCATGTTTTGTCCCGCTCTCGCCTGCAAAAGCCCAGAGGTGAAAGTATATATAAATATCCATGAAATAGTTTAAAGTTACTGTCAGAACTTCTGTTGCTATGATAGCTATGATGTAAATGAATGGGTAAAGTTTTCCCTCTGCTAGCCTGCTAACTAACATTACAGTATAGATGTTTTGTTTACTGTGGCTTTTGTAAGCTCTTGCTTTTGTAAGACTGTTCACCGCCCCTTAGGAAAATTAGCCATGATTTTGTGATCGATTACTGTTTGTATTACCATAGTTTCCCAACAAATATGATTGAATGGTGTAAAACATTGTATCTATAAGAAAATTAAAAACAAAACATACCACTCTGACACGTCCTGTGAAATCCGTGCTTACAAAGTCCGTTCAGCACGATTCTCTTGTTCATTAACATTGTCAGGGTCTGAATCGGCCTCGAATTGGTTTGAAATTGACGCAATTGTTAATATTTACATCTGAGTAGAGCTTGCGGTTATGAAGGGGTGAAGCGGTGCCAATCACAACACACTGGGCTAGCTAACAAATCACAGTGACAGCACATTTCGTATTTCGGAAGGAGGGGCTTAATTGAAAACAAATATTGTTGTATTGCTGCTGTAATACTGTAAAAAAAAAAGGTGAAAAATAACGATCAAGATTTTTTTTAAACGATCAAGCATGAAAACATTCTAGTACACCCCAAAAACAAAATCAAGACTTTGTAAAAGGGAATAATAGGACCACTTTAAACATGTAACTTAATAAATAACTTTGCCTGCTTTAAAGGCTTTGAGAATCTTTCCTTTTACCACTGTTAATGTTGAAAGCTAAGTAATAACTTTCGTTATCTGAGCGTTCAAGCTAAATCCTACGTTTTGCTATCCGTTCTGAGACTTTTACCTTCAAAGAATAAGAGGTTAAAGAATAACAACAACAGATTAATTATATTGGAGTCAGATAAATAACTCTAAAATAAATAAGAAAAAAATCAGCTTTTTGTTCTGATTATTGGTTCAAAATAGCAGCGTAAGCTTCTAGCCTTACAGGGTCAAAACAACAGGGAAGACAATCCAAACAATAACAGAGTCCAAAATACAGGAAAGCAGCAGAAGGTCAGAACCATAACACAGGAGACAAGAGAGGAAATGCAGCATGACACTAACAAGACTTTGCAAAGAATTAGTGAATATTAGAGATGGGCGCTTTCGAAACACGCTTCGACAAATCTTTTCTTTCGAATCAGTGGATCGGAACGCGTATCAAACTGCCAAATCAATGAGAACAAAATCCGGGAGGTCAGTGAAATTAACAATGTCCAGAAAGTCCTGCATGTGGTCCTTGAGTGAGCAAGTCTGGTGATCGCTAGTCCAGTGCTCTCAGCGCTTCCCAGTCCGGTGGTCCCAAGTCCAGAGTCTCCAGCCATCATGGCCGTCACACCAGAGTCTTCCATCATCATGGCTACCCCACCAGAGTCTCCAGCTGTCATGGCCGCCACACCAGAGTCTTCAATCATCATGGCTACCCCGCCTGAGTCTCCAGCCATCATGGCCCCCATGTGAGAGTCTTCAATCGTCATGGCATCCATGCCAGAGTCTCGAGCCATCATGGCCGCCATGCCAGAGTCCTCAGTCATCATGGCCTGCTCCGTCATGGTGGTCTTCTGCCATGCATTGGTTGTCTTTAGCTCTACCTGCTCTGCTGTGGTCATCACCAGCATTGCCTACTCCTCCGTGGGGATCTTCAGTCATTGTGTCCACCACACCAAAGTCTTTAATCGTTATGATATCCATGCCAGAGTCTCCAGACATCATTGCCCCATGCCAGAGTCCTCAGTCATCATGGCCTTCACACCCAGAGCAACAAGGACTGTTTCAAAGCGTCGAGACTGCCTTCCAATGTGGCAGCCCCACCACTGATGTTGGTGCGAGCAGTTGTCCCAGCGGTCCCAACATCATCTGCTAGTCCAGCACACCCTAGTCCAGTGGTCTCAGTGTGTTTGAGTCTGATGGTCCCAATTCTGGTGGTTTTACCACTATTGGCTGCGCTTTCAGTAATGGCATTCGCCATCTTATGTGTTTGGGATGCACACACGTCTCCAGCTCCTCCCGAGGCAGCAGCGTCCGCTCATGAACTCTTTCTTTGCTTCGACATGACCCGGAGGTCGCCTATGAACTCTCGATCTGCCCTGTTACGACCATGAAGGTCATCCTAGAACTCCTTGCCTGCCCTTTTATGGCCACAAAGGCCATTATTGAACCCCCTTCCTGTTTTGTCTCGGCCAGAAAGGCATTTCTAAGTTCAGCTCTAAGTTCAGTTTCCTCCCCTTGTCAGCTCCCCTGAAGTGGTCTGCAGGCCTGCCTGCTCTGTCGTGGTGGTCTTCTGCTATGCATTGGTTGTCTTCAGATTTTCTTCCCTGCTCTGCCGTGGTGGTCACCGGCTCCGCCTACTCCTCCGTGGGGATCTTCAGTCCCGTCTAAAAATCTGCTTTGCTGATGGCCTCCAGACCTCCAAAACAAAATTAGGAACCTTTAAAATAGCATAAATTAGGGGCACTTTAATAAATAAATTTCTTTTAAAATTTCTCTTTTTTTTTTTAAATGATTACATTTTTTTTACAGTTTCAAGTGAGATGTTGCTGCAATTAAGAATTTAAATTATTTTAAAATGGGTTTTTTTATTAATAATATTATTTATTACATATTAACATATACACAAAATAAAAAAAATGTACTAGGGTGTAGGTGATTGCCAGGTTTTTGCTCTGCAACTGCTAAGGTGATATGTTGTTGTTTTAGCATGTTGCTGAGTGGTTGTTTGTCAGCCAAAATTAAAAGCACGCGAATCCCTCTTTCAGTGTAAATCGTGTAAATTTTCAGTGTAAATTTTTTTCACATATTTTATCACCCGCTAGACAAAAATCGCAAACCATACTGTTTAGAAAAGGATGTATAAGAAAAAACAAATGGGAAACTATAACTTCTGTTAAATTGTCAATGCTATAGTCTATGACTTCAACTCTGCCTAGCAGATATAGTGTTCTATCAATAATTTGTACAGCTATGGAGTCTTAAAATTGTGGCCCTTTCTTTGTTCATGACCCATGCATGGCTACCTTAGTGTGAGAAATTCATCTCAGGTGTGCCTTTTTCACTAAGCTATTTGAAGGCGAGAGGCTTCAGTATTGAACTAAAGGTGCTTATACTTTCTAAAGCCGCTGCTCTGGAGATGCTGACTGATAAAATGGAAAGGAAATGGATAATTCTGGCTTCTGTTCTCCTGTTTGCGATGCAATGTGTTAGAGCAGCGAGCAAGAGGTCTTGTTGTTTGGCCAGAGCTGTCTTCAGGTGAGTGAAGACAGACACTGTGGCATCAGTGGTGAGAGGCTTTTATTAAATAAATAAATAAATAAAAAGGAGATGAAAAGGAGAAGTGTCAAGGTAGAAGTTGTGAAGTCTATGGGGCATGAAACAATATAAAAGTATGATAATCTCATCGGGTATGGGGAACGCGAATGTCAGGCTGAGCAGCACAAGGCTAGAAGGTCATCTGGGAACCTCAAGTATATCTGGTGCATGCAAGAGGTGTAATGCAAGATTTATGACTGCGGTGACTAGGCATAACGTACATTCCATCATGTGCTGCCAGTTTTGTGCCATTGTCATGCCCTTCCTCACTTGTTCCTGCTGTGAGCCTGGACATGGGTTGGCAATAGAATTTGTTAGAAAGCCATCATTTTAGGGGAAGATGATATTGAGTAAAAAAATACATTGAATTTAGTAGGGTATATACTTTCATGTCATAAGGGTGGATTTTTTTTAAAAACTGTTTTCCACTTTTTCGTCTTTGTTGTATGACAGTTACATCAAAATTTGTAGTTTTGTAAACTTTGAGCCATGCGTCATTATTTATTTGGCTATAATTTTTAAGATGCCTTATATGTTTATATTTTAGTATTTCACTCTTCAAGTCAATACTTACTATATTTAAACATGAAAGTCCATTATAAAAAGTTTGCATAAACCTACTGCAGCCTGATCTGAATGCAAAGCACTACTAAGGGTTTTTCCAAATGAAATAATTTAAATATAGCTAATGTGGTGATAAAATAACCTTGAAGAACTAACCTTTAAAAATAATAATACAAATTCTGTCTCAACTTTCAATGTTGAGATAGTATTAAAAAAAAGATCGCTTTTATCAGCTATTTTTGGGGTATCAGTTAAAAAAATTGATTCTGCTATAGCTGTAAGCAAACGGTTTGCATTACTAATCGCACAGCTCAGGAAATACGACGACAACAACACGTTAACCACAAACAACACAGAACCATGAACAGACAGAACTAAGGGTTTAAATACATAGAGTAATCAGGGTAAAATAGAACAGGTGTAGAGATTAACAACCAATGAGACTAACTAGGAACACAGGCAGACAGGGAAAACCAAACACAATGACAATAAAACCGAACATAACCATTACACTAGCTTTGTGTACGCATGTGAGTGAAATATTCCAAATTATATAGTATAAGTCACTTTGAAAAGTCAGTTCATCATTAAGAACTCACATGATTGTAATGCATGCAGACAGCTGAGCTTTGCTTGAAGGTAACACTCAAATTCAATAAAAGGACTAAATCTGCTTTCTTCCATGTCACTTGAGAGATTATCTAATTTAATATTGAAAATTAGATGGTATCAAGCAGACTCAACGGCACAAACATGTTCGACTGACCTTAAAGCCAGACAGTGAAACACAACTTTGAAAGCAACCATGTTTAGTACTGTCTGCACTCTCTTGGAATGACCGTAGGGTCCTAGCGGCCCAGTGTTACCAAGCAGTTGCTAAGGAGACAGGAATTTGAGGCAGAGAAATAGGATGAAGTGTGAGATGGAAAGAGAGATGAAGTAACAGAAAGAGAGTGAGGCAGGGTGAAAATTAATAAGTGGATTGCTTAGGAAGGGTATTGGAAGGTCTCACATATGTTTTCTATTGAGGCACTGCACATAAGGCATAATGAATCAGACCTTTCACTCATTCCTGTCTCTTAAGAACCTGACCTGTCCTGTACACACACATATAATCAATTATGCTTTCATACCACTGTATATACATTCACATTCATCTGTCCATAATAAAAGTATTCATGCTGGTTTGACTTGATCTTCTGTGTGAAAAGTGTTTTGCAAGTCAAAACCATTATCTGTTGAAGGGTTAGTTTAACCAAAAATTTACATTATCCCATAATTTACTCACCCTCAAGCCATCTAGGTGTATCTGACTTTCTTCTTTCAGCCAAATACAATCACAGTTATATTAAAAAATAACCTGGCTCTTCCAAGCTTTATAATGGGAGTGCATGGTACCCTAGATTTTGAAGCTCAAAAAAGTGCATCCACCCGTCATAAAAGTAATCCATACGGCCCTTCAGTGATTTAAAGGCCTTCTGAAGCAAAGCAATGGGTTTTAGTAAGAAAAATATACATAATTACAACTTTATAAACTATAATCACTGGCTTCCGGTAACGACCGTATGCAAGTCTAGTTCTGGCGGAAGAGTGACCTCTGACCCGACGCATGACAAATGATGTAGGAGTAGCGTAAGCTTAGGTGAGAGTAGACGTAGGGTTGGGCAACAAACTCAAGCTCCTTTTCTCTTCTATCGAAATCCTCCAACAATTCTCGTTTTAGACGTCTAAGTCGTGACCTGTGTTTTCCAAAATCTAGGGTACCATTCACTCCCACTATATAGCTTGGAAGAGCCACATTTTTTTTAATATAACTCTGATTGTGTTCGTCTGAAAGAAGAAAGTCATATACACCTAGGATGGCTTGAGGGTGAGTAAATTATGGGATAAGTTTCATTTTTGGGTGAACTAACCCTTAAAGCCTGCACAGTACATGCTGCAAGGGTTAGTTCTTCCTCAGAGCTTTAATGGAACCAAATTACTTTTATGACTTTAACCGTCTTTCTTACGACTTTTACGACTTTCTAACCATCTGTTAGAACGGTGTCGTGTAAGCAGCCCCTAAGTTAATAACTAATGATCTTTGCAACTGAAATGAATCAGTCAAAACTAACTTTAGCTGGACAATAACTTTATTCTAGAGCTGCTGCAAAGCCAAAACAATCAGTTACTTTAAATTCATATTATCACTGTAAAGCTACTTTGAAACAATCTATATTGTTCTATATAAAAGCGCAATATAAATGAAGGTGACTTGACTTGACATGACTTTAATATTTCTTGAATGCCTTTTGCCAATGTGAAAAGATTGTAAATACTCTGACAGTGTTTACTGTGCTGCTACTGAATCTACAGCACAAAAGAAATGAGTTGTGAGCATGCAGTCTGAATTTAAAATGAGAGAGAAAGATTGCGTGCAGTGAAATAATAAAAAGACATTGTCTTCACTGGTGCACGAAACTGCAAACGCATGCCGTGAAATCCTATTCACAGTCTTTTTGATCAGTTCATTAAAATATAATTGGTTCATAAGAGTCGTTCTTTTTTAATCCATTTGTTCATTTACAAGAACTGGTTCATAAGAATTGTTCGAATTGATTCAAGACTCTTTTCACGTGAATTGGATAACACCCCTACAAATCTCGTCCCCTTCTGGAAGTGCCCTTCAAGGGTGCAAAAATGCTGTTTGGAAACACCCCTCAGTTGCGTCGCTACCATTTGTAAATCGTCTCCCGTGGCCTCGGCCTCATGAGATAGTAAAGCGTCCAGCGAATGCGCACTTCAGAATCTAGCAGGAAGTAGTAGATCTTCCAGGGACTTTTCACCGACTGTTTTTCAAATACTATAGTTGCATCCCAAATTACACACTACACAGTATGCTCTTATACTCTACGTACTTATGCACTATCTGTCGTGTGTGAATTTCATGTTATTTTGTCATTCAACATTGGAGTCAAGTGCATGAAGAGTCCAACATTTCACACTTAGTTTTTTTTCCATTAATTTAGTGCATAATCCGGGTATTTAAAGATTTATTTTTGGCATTTTTGCCTTTTATTAGGATAGGACAGTAGATAGACAGGAAGTGAGAGAGGGGGACAGGTTTGGGAAAGGTCCACGAGCCGGAACTCGAACTCGAACGGCGCACTTGCCCACAAGGCTATCAGCACCGACTATCATCTGGGTATTTAAAGTGCACTTTTTCTTTTAGAATTTTCAGTGTGAACACACTACTCACACTATTTATGGCTAAAAATTTCATAGGATAGTGCATAAGTACGCAAATTGGGATGCATCTTACAGCATGTGTTCAGACATACTACTCTGTTGGCATACTGTTTTTCACATACTAAATAGTAGGGAAGTATTTGATTTTGGATGCTGTGCAGGTGTGTTCGACTTGAATCAGTGATCGATTAGTCGATACTCATTATGTATATTTGTCACGTTTTGGTTTTGTCATTGTCATGTTTCTGTCTTGTCATGTGATTCCCTGTTTGTCATGTGATCCTCCCATGTGTCTTGTTATTGGTTAATTGTCTGATCATTGTTCACAGGTGTCCTGTAATCAGTCTGTGTATTTAAGCCCTAGTGTTTGCCATGTGTCTTTGTCAAGTATTGTTTCATGTAGATCTCTGGCTGTAAGTCTACAGTATGTTCATGTTCCTGTCTTCATTTTGAGTTTTCATGCCACGCCATGTTTTTGTTTCATGTCTGATCTTGTTTGTAATAAACTGCACTTGGGTTCTCAATAAGCTTGCCTCCAGTGGATCCATTACAGTATTATAAATTATAAACTTAAGCATACTTTTTTAAAACACTTAGCCCAACTGCAAGTAGCCTATTAAATTATAGTTTAGTAATATTACTTAACATTCTAAGTAAATTGAATTAATGAAATCAAAAATATCACATAATAATGTCTTTTTGTTACACAAATATGAATTTAGCAAACCTTACCCTATAATTCTGTGAATGAAACAAAGGCTTTAATGAAATCCCCAGTATGTTTCCCATTGTTTTTTAAGCTGCTTAAATGTACTTAGCACACGGTGAATTTTTCGCTAAAATGCATTGTGCTTATGTTAACATGTTAACTACAGGGAGTTGATGCACTCATAAGCACCCCATCCAGTTGATGGTCCCCTAGGCTTGTCTATGCCTAGAAACGGCCCTGGACATGAGGGTGAGTAAATGATGACAGAATATTTAGTCCAGGCAAAGTAGCGTTTTACGACAGACTAATTGTAAAATAATTTTTTGCAACTTAGATCATTTCTATGAGGTGTCCAGAACAACATACTAAAAGTCCTAAGAAATCCTAGTTGAGGAAATATGTTAAATTCTTATCAATCCGAGATGTGTGCCAATAAAGCTAGGCAACAATACACCCCAATGGGGCTATTTTTTTCCTTTACTCCTATCAAAATGAAACTTTACACAATGAAAGTACCCATGAAAAGTACCATTTTTTGTATTACAAGTTTCTTTGAAAATGAATTTTAATATGCAAATGAGCTATACACTAATCGAATATGCCCAAAATACACCCGCATAGGCTTAATTTTTTCCTTTACTCCTACCACAATAAAACTTTACATAGTAAAAGTATACATGAAAAGTAGCTTTTTTTGTATTACAAGTTTCTTTTGAAATGAATTTGAATATGCACATGAGCGCCACACTTATTGATTATGTCCTAATTTGCACCATTCATATCTATGACAAATACATCGGCCCAATCTTCATCCAATCATCCTACTGCCAATGGGTGATGGCAATGCTGCTTTTAGACTGGCCTCTAACCTGAAAACTGCCTGGCTTGGTAGTACCTGCCAGGGGTATAACCCCCGCCGGTATAGTCTTCAGGGTCACGGAGGCACACAAGCCTCACAACATCTTTTTGGTGTTTTTTTATTTTATTTTAGTTTTTTTTTGTTTTTCTTTAACTAACCTAGATATTGCTGTTGCTAGCTTCTCATAACAATGCAAAGCTACTTTACAAACGGTGGAAGTCTGATGTGTGGCCCGTCTGGTCTGAAATACTTGCTAACTACAAAAAGAGAAGCAGTTTTGGTGTCTGGCAAAATTATTTTAAAGAGCTGGAATGCCTGGAAAGTGTGTCTATCTGGTTTTTCATCTGTCTTCTGTGTGAGAGTGAATCGTTTAGTTGGTAAGAATGACTGTAATCCCGTAATCTTACCAACAATACCAATCATTTGTAAATACCAGCCCAAAATTTAATCTCACCACATTACTAATGACTAAGATTCTGACTTTCTTCTGATGTTATCTGTGGGGGAATGTCATTAGGTAAGGCTTGTTCGCAAAAAAAAAAAAGAAAAAGAATTTAGAAAGCAACTGGAGGCAAGATTGTGCAATCAATCCTTAAGGTCTTTTTGTGGCAAGTGACCCAGGTAAGTGTGGCAAGTGACTTCAAATTTATCGTGTTTATGCATAGGTTAATTTACTGAATGGACATGGATGTGTTAGTTATTTGGCCCCTGTTTTTTCTACTTGTGACTTTATGGTTTCTTGGCCATAAATCAATTAGGCCTAGTGTTGAGCTCATTTGCATATTTAAAATAGATTTATATAGATAAATATAGATTTTAAAAAAGAAACTTGTAAAACAAAAATGTTACTTTTCATGTATACTTTCACTGTGTGAGGTTTGATTGTGATAGGAGTAAAGGAAAAAATAAGTCCATTAGGGTGTATTTTGGGCATATACGATTAGTATATTGCTCATTTGCATATTCAAATTCATTTTCAAATAAACTTCTAATACAAAATGTTTTACTTTTCTTGTAGACTTTCATTGTGTAAAGTTTTATTGTGGTAGGAGTAAAGGAAAAAATTAAGCCTATGCGGGTGTATTTTGGGTAGCCTATATTCGATTAGTGTATAGCTCATTTGCATATTCAAATTCATTTTCAAAGAAACTTGTAATACAAAATTTTTTACTTTTCATGGGTACTTACATTGTGTAAAGTTTCATTTTGATAGGAGTAAAGGAAAAAAATAGCCCCATTGGGGTGTATTGTTGCCTGGCCATATTTGGCACACATCTCGGATTGATGAGAATTTAACATATTTCCTCAACTAGGATTTCTTAGGACCCTAACCCTAACCCTAACCCTTTTAGTATGTTGTTCTGGACACCTCATAGAAATGATCTAAGCTGCAAAAAATTATTTTACAATTAGTTCTATTTTTGGCTCCAAAACTAATTCACTTTAAGGTGATAGTACCACATCCTTTAATATCCTTTCTTTTTCAGTAATTATAGTTAATAGCTTCAACTTATTGTGGACTCACATCATAAAGGAACATACAATAGGACTCAAACACCTCCTTATTAATGGAAAAGAGCTACCTACTGTACATCTTTTCTCCATAAGATAATTAAAAACATCAAAACAAGGCCTAATCTTCACCACCATCAACAGGTTGGCCAAAGTTTTTCAGGGCCAGCCTGTTCTGGGACATCACTGTAATCAAACATAAAGGACTTTTGGCATGTTATGAAGCTTGTATGGCCAAGCCTGGATTATGGACCTCGAGCCTCAGGGCCTCAGGCTGTTAGGGCCCTCCAAACCCTCTGCATATATAATCAGTTGACAACTATGGCCCCCAGCCTCTTGGCGAATACAGCACAAGCTGACCACTAGAGCCCCTTAGGAGACCAACGTGAGCCGGTCCTATTTTTAGTCATCTAATGTTAGCCTACCCTTTTTACCCACACAACACTAACCACCAGATCCAACGGAAGCTTTTTCCTCAAACCATCATGATGCTCAATAGCAGTGACTCACCACCTCCCCCAACCTCCTACCTGAAAAGTCTAGTAGACGCTGAAAGGGATGCATATGTGTATGAAATTACAGTACCAACCTCAGTGAAATAATTCTCCATTCAACACTGCAATAAAGCACTATACAGAGCACTACATTTCATATTAATGTCCTATTCATTGTTGCCCACTCCTGGTAATGTTCTTTTTCTTTTTCTATTTCTATTTCCTGTTACTGTTTTAACGTTGACTGACTCATGCTAAATGAGCGCGCTGGAGAAAGTACATATTGTTTAGTCTCTAGTGCAGCAGAACAATAAACCTTGACTTGACTCGATCAGTGCCAAGGCTAGACCGTTTCCAATACACCTAGAAAAGTGTTTTGTACAGACATAATATTTCACACATATCCCTAACTTAATTAAAACTTAGTCACTGTGAGACTTTTCAGTAAAGCGAAGACATTTCTGTCTGCAATTTCAAGCTTTTCACCTGCAGTCTGTCGAAGGCCACTTGGGTGAATGGATGCTATATTTGAATGCTTTTCAGAGATGAAGAACTTTACTTTACATGACCTTTTGTAGTCTTTTAGATTGGAACAGTTTCAAATCTTCACCTACGGTCTTAAGATACATCTATGAGAAGACTTAACCGCATAATAGGCGCGCATTGACGTAAGCTTTCAATGGGCAAGGCCAAACAGATGGCATGCAAGCAGGTTAAAAGAGCCTTTTGCATGCCTGAAACTGGTTTGGATAGTTGGCTGACAGGGTGTGTGACAGCTGCTGTTAACCTTTATTCAATTAGCTTAGAGACTGACAATAGCACAGAGTAAACAAAATGCGTAAGCAAGGGCTGAGCTGCTATTTCACTTGTATGATCATTCAAATTGAGTCAGAGTTTGGCATACTGTTCTGGTCTACCAGTGGTTTATATGAACTCTGATCAGCCTCTGATTAGATTCCAAGACATTAATTCAAAATGTCCCATTTACAAATGACTTTGTTTTCAGCCATCAATTCTGATGTTAATTGGTATTTACAGCACAAGGGATTCATTGTCAGTGAATAGGGCTAATTATTTATTGGTGTTTTAGGAGAAAAAAAAAAAAGCCAGAGCACATTTCCCAGCATCCCTATAGGCAGGAACAGTAGACATTACCAAGTGATGTTTGGTAGTGGTGCACTCATGGGATTCATAGTTCATAACAGTCACAAACAGGGAGCTGTTCAAAATCCACATGTGGAAAGGGATAAAATGATGAATACAATACCCGCAATAACATTTAGCAGCGTGCCGTCACAAAAGTGTCGACAGGCTACCAATGCCCATGAAAGTGTATGTGCACACAGTTACATAGAAAAATAGCACTGTCAAAAGTTTTTAAGCTCATTAAGGTTTCAACCTTCACTTGATTTAAGCTTCTTTTTAACAAACTGTACGTTTCTGACATGGCATCAAAAAGAGTCAAAAGTGGTAGAAGAAGTTCTGTCAAGAGAAAGGAACAGTCAGTCTACTATTTGTTTGTTTCAGGTTATATCAAATTCATACACACAAGGACAAGATTGCGTTGAACCCCCCCATTGCACTTGAGGCCTTGCACAGTCCCGGTGGATGGTTCCAACAGTGAACGGGCTCGACTGAGTAATTCAAGATGGTCTTGCAGTTACAAGGGAGGTAAGAGAGCAACACATTTCCTTTGAAAAGTAAGTTGTTGCGAGAAAACAGTGAAAAGAAACGTGAGAATTATAATCATAACAACAGCAATGATATTGCAAGCAATCGTAATAATAGAACAACAAGGTTCAAAAGGAAAATACATTTAATTCCTATCATTAATATAATAAAGTTATATATCCAGCACTGTTTTTTTTTTTTTTTTTTTTTTTTTTTTAACAGAATCTTCCTCCAAAAAGAGTTGGTAGTGCACTATTCATTTCTGTGGAATTATACAGCCACCATTAGCTGGCTCCAAAGAATTGGACAACAATCAAGCAAAAAAGCCACAGTTTCGCTGATCAGCATGGCGTGTTTTTTTATAGTCATCCCAGACACCTGAGAAAACTGATAAGAAATCAGATCTGTCTTTTTTATCGGAAAGATACTACATTTATATATTCAAGTTATGCAAATTACATCTATAGTCACATATTCAAGCATATACTCATGTACACACATATATCTAGTGAGAGAATAGTTCAATATTTAATATATAATATAATATTGTACTTTGTATGGTACAGTAGTATTAGGGTGCATGTCTTTTTTGGGGGATGTGGGGTTAATTTTTGAGGAAGTATAGATATACTTGTGAAGGTCTATATATATATATATATATATATATATATATATACATACACGATTCCTCATACACTGATCAATAATCATAAAAAACCAAGAGAGCAAAGGTTATAGGCAAACAGGTTATAACTGTTGGGTTATGTGCGTTTGGGTCAAGAGACTGGGTGAGCACCATATAAAATAACGGTCGTAAACACGAAGAGTGTTTTATTCCTGCACCGGAAAAATATGCATGCGCCAGCATGCAACTCACTCGCTGACCTGGGTGAGAAATGCCAAACCAGCACCGATCACAACGTCAAAAGCTCGAGGAAGAGAGAAAGAGAGAGAGAGAAACAATATTGCTGTGTTTAACAGTTCTGTGGTTCACGTCTTCAAAGAGTCTGTTTGTGCATATACATGTATATATTGTACTGGCCATAGAAACCCACGTCCAGTTTGTGTCAAAAAGAGTGTGTGCGGACGTATTTGCTTTAACATTTAAATATATACATGAAAAAACCTTCCCAGACATAGTGACATGATGTAATGCCATCTTTCTCTCTCTCTTTCTCTTTCTCTCACCTCAGGATAAAACAAACACACACATTAAATTTTAAGAAAAGGAATCAAAGATACCAAAACAAGTGCTTGAACAAACCCATGATGAAAAAAATGAAACTATACAGTTTTCATGTTCACTATTTTTCTTTCCGTTACTCTTACTGACATTCGTCCCTTAAGTCTTGTTCTTCCTGACCTGCTTGCCTGCTCCTGATGTTGAAAATATATCATTTAATGATAACGATCCTGACTTTTTCTTCATATAGCCCTCTTTCGGTCCAGCTCCCCAAACCCTCCCACCCATATATAAAATATACAAAAAAGATTATTTCCAAAATCTCATCGCCTGCCTGCTTCTGCAAGTATAAAAATATACAGTTTTCCTATGTCAAAATCTTTCTCGCTCTCGCTGCCATCCGCGTTCCCTCCTCCGCCTCTTCATCTAGTCTATTATAGCTGACCCTAACAGTTCAAAAATATACAATGTTTCTTCGTCATAGAAAAAATGACATATATACCACCTCCTGTATAATTCTCTCTCTGAGAAAATCATCCTTTATAGAAAGAGGATGTTCACAAGGGCTACATGACATTATAAATTATCTGCCTTTATGATCCGTGAGTATTTAAGAGAGATTGGATTGCACATCCACAGTCAAAGTTTTGGGTGGTATCCTAGGAAAAGAGCTGATGCTTATGAAATACGCTTGTGCTTGCATGTAGTCCTTGTGCGCATCCCTCGTGCTGGGGCTGTTCAGCTTTGAACCACAATTTTCAAGCATTTGATTCAATTAAGCGCCGCCCCAGTAAATTCAACAGATCCCTGCACGTACGAAAAGAAATTTGTGAACAGTCTCGAAGTGCTCATTCGAAGCAATCGCTATGAGAAAATGCAATTCCAGGATGAGTTGAACAGCCCTTGAAACGCTATTTCAAAAGCAGTAACTGTCTTTCTCTTCCTTCTGTTTTTTCCTTTCTCCTTTTCACAAGTCTCCATGGCGGCTCTCGTATTTGTTGATGATGTTGCGACAGCGGCCCAGCTCTTTTCGCATATCGGCGACCTCTTGTCGAAGGGCGGCGTTCTCCCGTTCCAGGAATGCCGCTCGAACTGAAATCTGGTTCTCCTTGAGCCGGCGGGCGTCGCGGGAACGTTTCGCTGCTTCGTTGTTCTTGTAGCGCCGGTTCCAGTACCTGTCGTCCTTTAAGGGTGAAAAGGGGGAAATGGGTCAGATCATAATTATATTCATGATATATTATATTCGTTTTTCAACAATTTTACAGTTTCTTTTAATTATCGGTATCAGTTAATATTGGATATTTAATTGTGCATGCTCATTTACACAATTCTTTTACATTTAGATTAGCATTTAACCCTCACTTAAAGTTAATCTTTACAAAAATGATTAAAGGAAAAGTTCACCCAAAAATGAAAATGATCCCATAATTTACTCACCCTCAAGCCATCCTAGGTGTATCTGACTTTCTTCTTTCAGCCAAACACAATCGGGGTTATATTAAAAAATATCATGGCTCTTCCCAGCTTTGTAATGGCATTGAATAGTGCCTGAGTTTTTGAAACTCCTAATAATAGTACTCCAGTGGGTTAATAAAGGCCTTCTGAAGTGAAGCGATGGGTTTTTGTAAGAAAAATATCCATATTTAAAACTTCCGGCAACGGCCATACGCACGAGAGAGACCCGACATTTGACGTAGGCGTAGCGTAAGCTTAGGTGAGAACTGATGAATGCGGAAGCGCAGAGCATAGAGACAAACAACGGTCACAAATTAGAAGTCTAAAACAAGAAGTTTTAAATAAAAATGTCGGAGGATTTGAATATAAGACAAGAGGAGCTACGACTCCAGAACTCGACTCTCTCGTGAGCGCGCGTACGGCCCTTGCCTTAATAGTTTAAACTATTACGGTTATAAACTAGTTATAAACTATTACGGCCCTAATAGTTTATAGAGTTTTAAATATGGATGTTTTTCTTACAAAAACCCATCGCTTCTCTTCAGAAGGCATTTATTAACCCACTGGAGTACTTTTATGATGGATGGATGTGCTTTTTGGAGCTTCAAAAACTCAGGCACTATTCAATGCCATTACAAAGCTAGGAAGAGCCAGGATATTTTTTAATATAACCCCGATTGTGTTCGGCAATGTCATATACACCTAGGATGATTTGAGGGCGAGTAAATTATCGTATAATTTTCATTTTTGGGTGAACTATTCCTTTAATTTAATAACACTGTTAAATGTAATCTTCAGCAAACCTCAAAATGAAATTTTTCATACTGTACATTTTATTGTTGTGATGCCTAAATTCACTTGTAGCATTTTAATGTTTAGTGTTTTATTTTTAATTTATATAGAACAGAATTTTAGCATCGGCCATTCTTCTGTTATTTGCCATTCAATTATTATTTATTATTGGCTTCATATTCATTTAATTATTGCCCAGAATTTTAATATTGGTGCATATTATATATCCATCATAATATTTCATAATTAGAATAATAACAATACAGTTAAGATTTTTATAAGATGATGCTAATTAAAACTGTATAACATACTAGATATTTAATTTTCATTGATTATTCATGGACGTCATTCCAGCAGCAATCTGGAATCTGGAAAACAGTCTCTAAAATGAAATGCAGTGCAGTACCTTCTGATTATCTGGCACCAGCATCTTACGGGCCTTCTTGATCATGGGCTGAGGCTTCAGCTCCTCCTCTGTGAAGCGATGCCTGCGTGGGTCAAACGCCTGCTGACCTGGCACACTGGACAGGGCGAGGTCAGCGGGGTCGGGATCAAAGTTCACCATGACATCAGCCGCATTGGTGGGTGGCACCACCGGCGGAGGTGGGCATGACGGGCTCGGAGAAGGGTCAGGTGGTACAGTTTGAGCCCCTGTTGAGAAAGAGGGAAGCGTAAGGAAAAAACTGCCTCTCTCGTCACCAGACAGATGAAAACACCACGCGTCTGGGCTAAAGGCAAAGAGGATTATGAACAATAGATGTGTATGTTCCCTGACCAGCTGCAGTGGCTTGTTTTGGCCACAAGAGTGCACCAAAAGCCAATGTGGACACTTGCCCAATTTCAGCAGCTGGCAGGCAAGGTCGACAAGGCAACCTGCAGTTTCAACTCATGTCATAAACATCCAAAAAACCTCATAAAACTCACATTTTGTTCACGGTCGAGATCGTTTAGATTCATTCGGCCTCGTTTTCCAGTGACAGCACTTTCCATTGCTTACTTCCCATATATTCTTCCTCTTTTCAGTTTGAAATATGCTTTTAGAGCAGCTGATAACACTGCGATTGGAAGGCGAGCACTTGACGTTAATTATGATGCATTAACTGTAATGGCAGTCGCTGCTTTAAATTGTTCCTGAGCGATTTCTTACACAGAAATAATGTATTTAGGAGACACACGTATAATTAAGAGGTAATTATGTGCATGTAACGTTTACTGTTGTATGCACCTTTAATCATCTCATGTAAATGTTGAAATAAGATCGTTCTGTTTATTGCAACAACAGAACAATCCAGCTTCAGACTTAAAACAGCTCTTGAAAGCCCAATTTGCTCATGTAAACATAATCAAATTCTTTGTAATTTAATAATGAGCTTGTAAGCCCTGAGCACTCCGGAGTCCTGCCAAAGATTTGTTTTTCATTCATTAAGACAACACACAAAGAACAACACGAAGTGATATAGGAAGAATGTTACATAAAGCCAGCTCCCCTCCCACCAAACCGACGACGTATTGTCCAGTTCCTGTACTAATCCACGTCTATCTAAAATCTAGCAAGAGGGGAAAGAAGTGTTTTTTCCCATGGACATGCATAAGACCAGCTGTCCTTTGGGCCTCTTCCTTTCTATGAGGGAGGAGACATAAACAAGAGACACAGCTGTGTGCACAGTTCACATAGTACAAGCTATACAAACACACAATGACATTCAATGTTTATATTGCCATACAAAGGCAATCAATCAATCTATCTATCTATCTATCTATCTATATTTATCTAGCCACACATATCCATACACACAACTTTGATCTGTTTGAGACATCCAAACGGCATTTGCATATGCATACATATCTCTTAAAACGTATATCTATCGTTTTAGCTTTCTCTTTCTATTTCTCTCGTCCCTCCTTCTTCCCTATCCGATCTTTCCCCTCAGTCTCTCTCTCCATTGCTTTCTGCATCGGCACGTGACAAGTCGACTGCACATGGCCTCAACGTGTGAGGGAGCGGGAGGGAGGGGGAGTCAGAGAGAAATAGAGAGAGAGAGAGAGAGAGAGAGAGATTTAAAAGCATGCAATAGAAATGCACCCACCATCTCCAGCGGTCTTTCCTCTCTCTCTTTCTGTGCAGCATTTTGAAAATTCAAATGGATATTTTAGTTAATACAGTGCAGAATATTGCACACTAATTTAACACTGTCGTTGCGCTTATAAGTAGTACTATGTGCAGTCACTAATGCAGTACATTGCTAGTTAGGAATGATTTCTTTTGCTTGGTCAAGCTAAATTTGGTGCTTCCCCAAATATTGCATGAAGTTATTATCTGCTCTGATGATTATGCTGTAAAGAAACATTTCCACTCTACATGCACTAGTACACACACACACACACACACACACACACACACACACACACACACACACACAGCTGTGCCCTTAAAGCTTCAAAGCCTGCATTGCCCTTGGCATCAGAGGCCAACAGTTTCAGACATCCCATCATGCATCACTGCAGTCTACATGAATCTTGCTCTTGTTCACACCAATGAACACACAAAAAAAAAAGAAAAAAGTGGAGGACACAAAATAACTGGTTATCATAAAGACACACACTAAAAAAATGCAATATGGTCACATAACTATTTAAGTCAGTTTAGCAAACTAAACATTAAGCAAGCTGTGTTAGCCATTATGATTCCACACAAAACCTAATGAAAAACTCATGAACGTTCTTACCATGCAGACACTCCGGACCTCCCAGCAGTCCAGGGCCCTGCGGCACGTCCAGACCCAGTAAAGAGGATGATGAAGATGATGAAGAGAGGGAAGAAATGGAGGAGGCGGAGGAAGAACAGGGTGGAGATGATGAAGGTGGGCACTGGGAGCTCTGACTGGGTACGGCCGACTGTGTGCTCTGAGAAGGGACCTGAGCGGCCGTACTGCAGGTGTTTCCCGACGGCATGCACCCCATCCCGTTCTCCGTCAAGAACTCCTCCAGGTCCATGTACTGTAGCTGGAACAGGCCGCCGTCGCACGGCAACGTACGCTCCCACAGCAATGGTCCGAGGAAGGCAGACTGGTTAGTGGAACGCAGGGTGCCGTTCCCACCGTTCATGCCCCCAGCTGGACCCAACGAATCCTCTTCAGAGTCCAGAGGTTTGTCTTTATCTGAGAGTGGCAAAAAGAACAATAATCTGTTTTTTTTTTGTTTGTTTTTTTTATCATAAATTAGCAAATATTTCATGGAAAGTTAAATTGCAAAATTACAACAGCAATGTGAATGTCCATGCTCTAAAAATAAAATAAAAAATCTGGCTATAGTCACACACACACACACACCCTCTAATTTACCATAGCATAGATAATAATAAATGCATAATTTATGTAAATTAATACAAATTTCTAGGAATGGCTGATATATGAGTACCAATTCAGTTATCAGCAGGAATTAGTGATTTTTAAATTAATCATTACCATAACATTTATTAAAATGTTGAATTGTCTTTTATAATGGGAAAATGAGAATGCTGCATGAGTGCTTCAGAGGGAAGCAGAGAGCTGAGCTGTCATCTCCAACACTGGGGCTTTTGAAGATGGAGCTGGGGAATATGTGCTGCATAGTGATAGCAGGGAAAAAGCTGTGTTTTACTCTACAATACAGTGTCCTGACAAATGGGAAGTGGAGGAATATTCGAGAAGGAAACCGTAATGGAAAGAGAGAAAAAAAAAGGTTACCGGTGGGGAGTGCCAAACAAAGCACAGCAGTGGAAGCATCATCACACTGCAATATTTACCAATATCAAACTCATATTTAGAGAAAAAACAAATACATTTTAACAAGACAACGTTAACCATTTATTAAAAGTGTTGTCACAGTATTCATCCTCTTCCTGATTACTTTTAACCTCATATCGCTGATGTGGCATAGATTATCCACAAGAGGGCGCAATTTGAGCAAATAGTAATGTGTACTTCCGTATAAGACAACGTCTCAATGAATTTTAGGATGGCATCCCTTTAATGGCAGTGAGCTTCAGAAATCCCTTTAAGAGAGGGGAGAGGCCCCTAATTTCTTTAATTTGTAGTGAACCCGTCAATTCACATCATTTGTCAACGATTTATTCATCCAGCTGAGGAAACGGCCAGACTGAATGAATAATAGAAGATGTTTCCTGGTTGCACAGAACTGAGGTAGACCAGTCCAGAGCTTTGAAGGCAACAAAAGTTATATTGCCGCTCTCTATTTGTAATTTGACTACCCCAAAATTCTTTCTAAACAAAAACGATATTGTGGGTAACATATTATGTTAACAAAGACGCATTTTAAGAGAAAAGCAATAGTGGATAAGTGGATGAGATAGTGAGAGAGTCACCTTTCATCGCACAGCAGTCTTTCCCTCTCTGGTCCCCTTTAATAGGCAGCTGAAGAAGGGATTTCAGACTGGCCATGGAATTATTCAGGTGGCCATTGGTGGTGGTGCCTGCAGGGTTGGCAGGACCGAGCTGTGGACTGGTCCCTGCTGGAAGGTCAGGTGGCAATAGCTGAGAAATTGGCCTGGACATTCCTCGGTGTAACACCTCGTCCAGGTTCAACCAGTTAATAACTTCAGATCACTGGACAGTTGGGTTGGTTGACTGAATCAAATGTTTCAATCAAAAGTAGAAAAGCACTACAAGCTGAGTTTGGCAGTTGAATGAACGCCTCGCGCCGTGTTTATAAGCATTTAAAATTCGCATTCAAAGTCCCGATGCGTTCCCATTAGAAAACTGAAGTGAACTGACGTCCTGTAGGGTCCGCTCGAGTGAGAAAGATGCAGGAGATCTACTTCATCCTCTTCAAACGCACTGTCTCCTTTGAAATAATATTGTGATGTTTGTTTCGCGTTCAGTGAACCTTCCGTGGGATCGCCGCTCATTTGTTGACGTATGTCATCGCATTTGACTGGTGCTCCTCGCGTCCAGGACAGAAATATTCCCCGAAAAACCGAATGAGTTGGATTAAACGGGCGTCCATGGAGGCAGAGATAAAATTCAATCCCACACAGTCTGAAGGAAACTGCGAGTAAACTATAATATCAGACTGAATCGAATCGATAGAGTGCTGAAAAAACTCCGTGTGCAAATAAAAAGATGGTTTATATAATAAACAATTAAACGTGAGCTATGACGGTTCAGACTGATGGCTGTTATTATTCCTCTGCCCTCTTTGTTGCTCTCTCTCTTTCTCGTTATTTTTGTAGCTAACCTCCGCAACCTCTCTCTTTCTCTCTCTCTCTCTCTTTCTTTCTTCGGGCGCTCGGTAAAGCGAGCGCTCGGTATCGTAGCAAAAAGTCAGCTGGAACGTACACGGGCAGCGAGCGCTCGTGACATCACCTCTCACGGGGGAACGGCTCTGAGGGGCGGGGCTGTTCATTATTCATTATACACACCTCCTCGCCTTAACGCCCATTATATGATAAACAAGCCGCTCTGGCCAATAGGATGTGTCCTGGTTTACATATTAATATCAGACCACCCCTGTTTTTCACGAACCTCTTCTGTGCCGTTACATTTTCATAGATCGAACTAATTTGAACGGGAGGCTACACACATCCAAGCAGAAGGACAAATGACAAGGCTCGATATAAAACATGTACGGGTCAATTACACAATTTTAATGACATTTAAAGGGCTTTATTCAAATTGAATTGACATATTATTAACAGAAAATGTGTATTTGAAACTTTTCATGAATCGTATTTGTAAAATGTGTAAAAAGAGCGGCACGTGATTGTTGTTTATACAGCTATACGCTTAAAAAGTTGCCTTAAAAAACAAGTGAGGGGTGCAATGAACAGTGCAGAAGCTATATTGCTTGTGAGAATGTTCCTGCTAAAGTTAATAGATATGGAAAAATCAAAAGAAGTTGGAACTTGGGACACAGAAGAATGCAACTATTTTAATTGCAGCTGTAGTCCATCCAAATTCAAACTATGACTCTTAGTAGCGCTGCTATTTCTAGACATCGTCAGATTCATTCATTCTCTCATTTGTTTCTAGTTGCATTGGCCAGAATAATCCAAAAACGTGAGCACATCGGTTTGGCCGACACAAATGTATTTCCACAGTACCTTAAGGCCAGCACTAGACCTCGTAGCGAGCACATGGCTCAGGCACGCGCGATCGCTACCTACCGGCGGCCTCTCCTTCACGCGATTGGCTTAAAGTAGGTCAGTATCTGCCCTTCGCGAGATCCAATTGGACAAAACTAGGTCAGTCGCTCCTCCCAGAGTTTTCCCCATGCTAGTGCCGCGTGAGATGAGTGTACAACAACATGCAAAGACGAATTGGTGAGATCTTTGTGGATTAGAGCCGGCAACTCTTGTCAGAAGCAGAGATCAAATGGAATCTGCCTTTGCGTGTTTAAAAATGAAAACAAATTCGAAGAAGGTTCCATCCACAGGCATTGTTATGCATACTAACAATAGACAGACTGAAGTTTCTGTCTACATAACTGATAGATTTATTGTGCACCATTTAAAGGGAGAAATTATTATTATATACTTTTGAAATAAAATGTAAACATCTGATCTTCATTAAGCTGTATGCAGAGAAGGGGAAGAACTTTTTGTGTGTAAATGAACTAAACTAATTTGAACCAATGGAAATAATCTTAAACAATTTGACAATTTTATTCATGAATAAATATTTTACCGATTTTTCAACTGCATATTAAAACATGCTTGTAATTTAAATGACAAATAAGGAGGGATCACATACCTTTTGCCCTTTCTTTATTCTGGATTTGCATGGTCACGGAAAACAGAAATATCAGAGAATTCTGATATTGCTATTTTTAGTCCTGGTAAAGTCAACCGAAAAACGTTTAAAAAGCTTGGAAATTTCTGTAGTGTATATAACCTTTTCCTAGTTATGCTCAGCAATTAGAAATTAGCCTAGCCTACTCCTCATGAGTGAATTTTAAAAGGTCCTTATTCAGTTATCACACTGAAAATGTTCTGAAATTAGTTTTAAAAAAATGTTTTATTGGGGTGGAATTCTATTTATATGGCAGGTACCAATATTTTAAATTAAGTGATTTAAATTAATATACTTACTGCTCAAACGTGAACTGCAGCATATAGAAATTCACGCTGGCTTACAAGGAAGTTTTACTTCATACAAGCGTTCACAAGGACCAATACCTAAATGGTGAAATACTGAGCAGAGCAAACAAACAAAAAAACTTTTATATATATATAGAAAAGTTCTTAAACAAAACATGAGAATACAAAGACTGTTACAGTGAATTTAAATCTGAAAATTCCTTATACTTACAAAGTAAGTACAATGTAACATAAGTTGAAACAATTGAACACAATACGCATGGTCTCGACAGGAAGAAAAAAAACAATCACTGGTATTGTGCATGTGTTCGACAGTCTGCACTGTACAAGCCTTGTGAGGCCAATCAAGTTGATTTGATTTCTGAGAACACAGCTACAGAGAACATTACTGCCACCTAGAGGACATCATTTGCAACTTGCAGTTTCACGTTATTTTCAATTAAGCCATGTGAGACGATGTCCTGTATTGAACTCATTAAACTTTTGCTTGGAGACACTGAGAGAAAAACTAAGTGAACAGACGGTTGTGTTCCTCTGACACACCAAACCAAAGTACCCTTAAAGGCATTCTTCCCCCCAACTCTAATAGTGTGCGGCACTGCATTGGGCATGTGTCAACACATGTGAGCTGTAAACATCCCGCTGAACACAGCACCATGGCACCAGATGCGTAACACCTGGTCATATCCTTTAATTTGATGTTTATAAATCATTTAACCTACATGCCATAAATAACCAATTAATCCAATCTGCTCACCGCCATGAAGAGGAAGAGCTCTGCTTCTAATAAACATTCAAAAGAAAATACAACATACTCAAACAAAAAACTGTACATTTCCTATCTTTTTATTTGCTTTCTGAGAAACTCAACATTTCTGTTGACTCAGAAAAAGAAAACAGTTGTTTAGTATTTATATTTTGTATTTTAGTTTACTGAGAGGAAAACATTGGGACAGTAGAGCTAAGTAAAAGTATTGAGAATGGATACAATAGTGTTGGGAAAGCTGGGCTAAACTGTGGTTTGGGTTAAACAGATCAAAGGGGCAGGGAACAAAAATCACACCGACACATATATTCCCCACATCTTACAATGACAGGCCCTGCCACATACCCACCCACCCCTAAAATAGTAAAAATGATTTTAAAAAAAAAACATATACTTTGAATAATAAAAAAGAAAAACTGTTACATAATAAAATATAATACGCATTGTACAGTACAGATTGGCTATTCCTCTCACCCGCTAGCCAATCTCGCAACCAAAGACATTAACACTTGCCATAGAAACACCTGCAAAGGTTTCTTTACATATTTCTTAAAAAAAAAAAAAAAGATGACATTAAACGCAGGAACATGGCATTAGCAACACCATTCTGTCCCCTTCTCATCGACTCTGTAGAATATTTTGCACATTTTAACAGTTTCACCGCAGAGTCCTCTTTGAGACACTGTTGAATTCAACCTGGAGTGTCATAATTGAGGTTGTTCATAGGGAATACACACATTATGTACTTGATCCTCTTCCCAAAACCAGTAACTTTCAGTTCCAGATCGAACATTTGCATTTTAACATGAAGACAGCAAAAGGGGGAAAACAAAACGCAACACCACAATGAACAAAAAAGCTACGTATATTTGAGCGTAAACAAGGGCTATACCGTTAAGCTCTGAGTACTGGGGGGAAACTAGTTTAAAGAATAGATTGTTACTGTTCAAATTAGTTCACTTTCACTGGTATGCATCCATCATTGCAGCACAAATAAAGTTACGAAAATACATAATGAATGCATTTTTAGAGGATAGAGATGCTACCATTACAACAAAGGTGCTACCAAAAACAGTTCCATAATCTAGAATATTCTTCCCCTTTGGAGAAACCGTGTTAGAGATCCATGTCTATAATGGATGGTTCTTTAGGTACAGGCTTGTTTTCACATCAACTGAGTCTTTTATTTTTAAGAGGCACTCCCTTGGTTATAGTCTGACCACGTTTAAGGAGTTGAATGTGTGGCAATTTCCATAAAAATCCTCTATGCCTATTTCCATGTTATCCCTGTACTTTTTTTAGATGTCAGTTTACTTAGTGCCTGTACCCTGTCACAACTGTTGATCTTTCAATCTGGTCCTCTGTCTTCTGAACATTAGTCCCCTTTATTGACATTCTGATTCCTCTACTGACACGCCGACAAGCAAATTTGTGGCGCTGAAGGAGGGTTCCGTTCCAGAATCTAGAGGGACATCGAGAGCAAGAGAACACCCCTTGAGAGAGGTGGTGGGCCCGATGACGGAGAGCTGTCAGTAGCCTTCGAGAACGTTTTCCACAGACTATGCAGCGCAGGTGAGTCTGACGCCCATGTTTTCTTGGCGGATGCCTGGTTACACGGTGCACTGAAAGAATTATGCGGCTTGAAAAAGTGGTAAAGGGACAGACAGGGCAAGAATATGACTTTAAGGGGACGATGAGAGACCGAAGGCCTCTAAACCTTAACCGCCCTGCACGCCATGTGCTTCCACCTACATTTAAACCAAGCCCAGCTCCAGTAAACTTGGCCCATTTCAGCTGAGCTATCCACTTCTTTCGCTTTAGCTGCTGCTGAAGCCTGCACTTCTTTCGTTTTAAATACATACGCCTCCTAGCAATTTCGTAAGCACTGAATCCAGTCATCAACTGCATGCTACTAGCCAGTTTATATTTTTTCTTTCTTTTTTTTTTCTTCCTTTGTGTGGCATCTCCCGGGGCCTGAGGGCTTTGCTGTAGATGCTGAGTCTGCATTGAAAAAGGGTGCTGCTGTTGCTGGTGGTGATGAGAGTGCTGGGGTGGTGAAATGTGGATATGAGGTGGAGTGGAATGAAGGGTGTTACCTGGTACCCCTGAATAAATTAGCTGTTTCCCGCTGATTGGCTGTTGAAGCTGGAGGGGACCCATAGTGGGGTTTGAGTAGTGCAGATGTTGGGGGTGTGAATTGACATTTGAACTGTGATGTCCTGACTCTGGAGTGTAAAAGAGAGGAGAATAACCAGCAGGCTGAGGATGCTGTGTGTGAGCGATGGTTGAATGGGGCTGTTGTACTCCATGACTTCCACTTTCAGGTGTTATATGAAGGAGTGCATTGGTTGCAGCCTCACTCTCAGAGACAGATGGGGCAGTTCCAATAGATTCACTTCCTGTTGGTTGTGTTGTTGGCCCAGTACGAGTCAAACCGTGTTGAGATAATCTATGTCTGGTCAGGCTGTTGGAGTAAGAAAACGCCTTACCGCACACTTCACATGAAAACAGTTTCTCCCCACCATGTTCATGAATGGCTTGGTGATGGGCAGTTAGGTGGAAGTGATGGCGGAAGGATTTCCAGCAAATCTCACATGTATATAGCTTAGGAGGGGGTTGGTTGCTTGTGTTAGCATTAGATCCTTGAACTTTATCCTGAGAATAGGAGTAATAAGCGCCAGGGTTGGTTTGATTAGTTTGATCAGACTGATCTTGATTAGCGGGCCCCCCTTGATTTGCAGCAGATTTGGTTTTACTCCGCCTCGGCTTGAAATCTCCCCGTAGATGCAGTTTTTCATGCCTTTTCAGACTCTGTGCATATCCAAAATCTTTTCCACAAAGGGTACATTTGTAGTTCTTCTCCCCCGAGTGAACAGTCTGATGTTTGGTAAGATGAAACGGCTCTCGGAAGTCTTTACCACAGATGTCACAATGAAATGGCTTTTCCCCTGTATGCACACGTTCGTGCCGACGTAAGGTCTCACGTCTACTAAAGCCCCGTCCACAAACAGTGCATAAATAAGGCCTTTCAGAACCATCTCCAGCAGCACCACTCTGATTGCTTCTCCGACGTTTTACTCCTTCTCCTGGAGCCCCACCAGGTCTCGGCTCTCTTTTCTGTCTGGGCTTCCGTGGCCGCTTGGGTTTGGCATTAGGATTGTTGGCATTCTGTGAATTAGGCTGCTGTTGGGTGGGGTGAGATAAAGGTATCATTGAACCACTCAGGCATTCTTCATTCCCACCATTTCCTGTAGATGTAGACGAAGAGGCACCCATAGACCCGAAGCCAAGCCCTCCTAACAGACCTCCAATAATGTCTCTCCGTTCCTCTCGTCCCCCAGTACTATTCATTTCAGCAGGCAAGACAGAGGCGGCAGCAGCTGCGGCAATGGCAGACATGGCACTACTGGTGACTTCATCTTCAGAGTCATCCAAAAGAGAGGAGAGAGGAAGATGAGATTGCTGTTGGTGATGGTGCTGCTGATTTTGAGGGTGTGGATGAAGTGTTGGGGCTAAAGGAGCTTTTCTGAGCGCCGGACTTGACATGCTGTTGCTACAGGAGTCTCCAGAGTAGGATGATGGGTTGCCCTGTTGACGACGGTAGTCATCAACCCTGTATGACGTTTGGTAAGGATCTCTTGAATACTCAGGGTTATACTTTTCTTCAGTTTTGCCCACAGGATTTTGATTAGCACTTCTTCCCTGTGAATACAGACTGTCACAAGACATCCCTGCTGTGCTATCCTCATTCTTGCAAAATACTAATTCTTTTGTGTCAGTCATTTGTCCACCTGAAAAATCACTTTCAACTTTGCCCTCTACTGAACTTATTGAGCTACCATCACTGCTTCTAGACCTCCTCCCTGGCTTGCCACAGTCACCTGATGCAGCATGGTTAAGCAAAGAAGTGCTCTCTCTAAAGCAGCGGCCACAAGCAGGGCAGCGGTAGGGCTTGTCTTCGTGAATTTTCTCATGTCGAGTGAGAGACTCTCTGCGGTTGAACGAACGCTCACAAACAGAGCAGGCATATGGACGAGCTCCAGAATGGATAATGCCATGCTGAAGCAGGTGTCCTCTCTTCTTGAACCCCTTTCCACATTCATTGCAACAGTATGACTTATCTGGACTTGGGCAAGTGGAAGACATGGGGTCTGGATTTTCATGCTGGTGGTGAGCATTTTGAGAAATTCCATCTTGTGTTGAGTGGGGGAGATCTGACTGATGCTGATGACTTGGGTTTGTGTTTGTGCTGCTGTTGGGACGACTGCCGTCTTCTTCATGGCAGCGTATGTGTCGACGAAGGCTTGGGAGGTGGCTAAAAGACTTGCCGCACTCTCCACAATGAAAGAGAGGTTCTTGCTCAGGCTGTGTGATATTGGGAGTCATTGATTGCTGGTTTTCAGGCTTGGGGTTTTGAGAGATATTTGATACCAGCACAGAAGCAGAGTTTGAAGATGGGGCAGAGGAAGAAGAGGAGGAGACAGTTGAAGAAGAGGAGGATGGTGTTGACGAGGAGAGGATGGAGGAGGGGTCACCACCAAGACCCCTCATTCCAACCCCTCCACCTCCTCCCACAAGACCAGAGGACCCATCATGACCATGTGCCCCAGAGCTGCCATGACAGTTAGCACTGCTTGTACTGCTGCTACTGTTACCTTCTGCCTTCCTCTGGGGCAGGTAGCCAGCCATGGCTTTCTTTCTCCTGCTGCCACTACCTCCACTTCCTCCAGCCCCAGATCCACTATCTCCTTTGCCATCATCTTTTGGTATGGAGAGATGGAGTGGGAGTGGCAAAGGCAGGCCTGCTTCTTGTTGCATTAGGGAAGCCAGTTGATTAGACGAAAGAACAGGAATACCTTGGAAATCAAAACCACCAAGTGGTGATGGTTGGGGGGCAGGGTGTAGAGGGTGGTGTGGATGGGCATGGCTGTGAGGGTGGGACAACGCATGAGGTGGCAGCTGCTGCTGCTGTTGTTGGGGCTGGGGAGTTGGATGGCCATGGGTGTGGGAAGGATGAAGGGCTGGAGGAGGAGCAAGACCTGTATTAGAATCTGAAAGACCAAGATGATTATGGGGACCCTGCTGAACTAGAAACTGTTCCAAACTGGCATTTGTGGGCACTCCAGAAAACAGGTATTGGTTTGCAGCAAGCATGCAACTGAACTGCTGGTGTAAACTTCTTGCATCAGACTGGGCTCCGACTAATCCAGCCACTGAGCTGCTACTGCTGGGGGGATTATTAGAAGTGGTGGTTGAACTCGAAGGGGAGGGGGACGACGAGGATGGTCCAGGAGATGGCTGAGGAACAGAGAGACCAGGGTGCAAGGGTGGTGGTGGTGGCGCAGATGTTACAACTCCTCCAGTACTTCCTCCAGCAAAATCGAAACGCCCCATTCCTGAGTGAAGCTGCTCCTGGGCTAGTGCAGCCTCAGCAGGGTGAAATGTGCGTAGAAATTGTGGATAGCCAGAGGCAGAACTGCCACTCCCACTGCTGCTGCTCATCTTGCTTGATTTACGTGTGCTTTGTGACGATGAGGACTGAGTTTGTTGTGGAAGAGGTGGAGGGGGCGCACTCATTTTGGCAAATAAGGATGAAGAATCTGCAAATGCATTACTTCTAGATCCTTGAAGGGAACCAAGTCCAAGCCCAGACAGGAGGCCACCAGATGCCTCACTTTGTTGTTGCTGCTGCTGTTGAAGCTGCTGCTGGTGCTGAAGTTGGACTTGTTGTTGGTGCTGCAGTTGTCTTTCCAGCCCCAGTCCTTTGAACTGGTGAGCCTGGTGTCCACTAAGCATTTCTAAAATGTCCATAGGGTACTTTCCAAACTGAAACATCTCCCTCTCACTGTTGAGGGGCGTTTTTAGGATTTTTAATCCCTGTTCACCTGGTACTGCGGCAAAGTGGACAAAGTAATCTTACCTAAAAGATGTGCAGAAAAAAAAAATCTGGCACTGGGGCCACTAATAATCAATATAAAGCTTTAAAGTAATCTGCTAGCAGCTCCAGTTTTTAGAAAGCAATGTCTTTGTGGGAGTAATTTGTCTGATGTTGTGACTGTCCATCCCAAACAAACAGAGTTTTGACTATAGTAATGGGCCACTACATGTGAGAAAAGTCTGGAAGTCTTGGATTAAATAATAATCTATAAATAAGAAAAAAGTTGGTTTACAATATCATGCAATAAACACAGGTCTGCGTTGGTCTTCCAAAATGACTATATCTACAGTTAAAACAGTAAAAACATGTCTAATACTACCATATGAAATATGTTTTTACAAAATGTGTTTATCACTAAAAAGCAAATCCTTTAGTGTTGAAAGCCATTTAAAACTGAAGCGATGAGGGAATGTCTGCGTGCCTTGCTATTTGTGTATTCCTTTGACAAGTTCTCAATAAAATGGTTCCACTTTGTGACTTCTCAGAAAAGTCCTCATTTAAAGAGAAAATTGTGGTGAGCAACTTTCTCAATCGTTCAAGTCTGGAGTTAAAAGGTGAAAGGTTAGATAGTCCACAGAGTCTATTCAACCTTTGTCTTTAACACCTCAGCTGGAAGACCACAAACACAGCACAGTGGTATGACCAAGTTCTTCTCCTCTCTTCTGTGGGCACCCTGTCAGTCCTTAAAAAGAGAGAGAGAGAGAGAGAGAGAGAGAGAGAGAGAGATCAAAAATAGTAAGAAGGCTTTCAATCAAAGGAAGTATATTTCAACACAAAAGATGGTACAATCAAGACATGAGAAGCAATGACTCACAAAGCTAAGGCACAGTATAACTTTTAACCAATCCACAAAACGAATATTTTTACTTTGGTACATAGTATATATATATATTTATATATATATACTATATATAATATATTTACATGGTACATACATAATATAATTACTTGCATAAAGGATATTGGTATCAACTTCTGAAGCTGGGATATTGTGATAAAACTACTTAAAAAACATGGACAGATTAGTTAACCAACCATAAACACCTGACTTCTAAGGACTATGCTAATTTCTTAAATCATTTAAAAAAAAAATAATAGGCCTATGAGGCAATTAATTACATCTAGGCCTGAGAAAAAAAGAGGGTCATGTTGCCAAATAGCTTTATGACATTTATACATTAAAATGTATAAATGTCATTAAATGTAACAATTCATGTATAGCACACACACCATAACTGAAGAACCAAGAAAAAAAAAAAAGAAAAAAAAAAAGGGTTCTTCATAATATAAACTGTCTACAATTCATTCACACATTCCAATCCAGACAGGTACACTTGAGTGTCAAATCCTTATATCAAAGTAAACAGAAAGCACAAATTTCACACTTTTGCAAGCTAATAAATAAATAAATGGGGTCATGTCAGGTAACTTTAGACACTTTTAACATTGAAATGGCTGTCAAAAAAATTGCCCAATTTACCTGATTTTATTTGAATAAATAAACAAATAATCAAATAGGGTAATTTCAGGTAAACTAGAAGACCTTTTGTCATCGAGATCACTTCCAAAAAGTAGGGATGCGCGATATATTTGCCAGAGTATCGGTATCGGATGATATATGTTCATTTTACGATGTTATCGACCCGATTATAAAATTTGCCTGATATATTAAAGCTGATAAATAATGGATTATTTCCTTCAGCTGAGACAATTCAGATGTTCTCTGTTCGCCATGATGATTCTGATTTGCTTGAATTATGATTGGAATCACTTGAAAAGGAAAATACAGTTAAGAGCAACATGTGCAGCTTAAGTTTGTCACATAGGCTAGGCTACATAAAATTATAACGAAAACACTATTGTAAAAGAATGTTGTGAACTCTTTGTACTAGGGTTGTGCCGATGGACGATGACCGACATCATGATGGAGAGCCACCATCGTGATGCCACACCCCCAACAATCCCGTTCTTTTTTTCCTAAACCCAACCGTCCTGTTCCTTTTTTCCTAAACCCAACCGTCCCGTTCCTTTTTTCCTAAACCCAACCGTCCCGTTCTTCTTTTCCTAAACCCAACCGTCCCGTTGTTGTCCCGCGTGTCATGGAAATGTAAGCCCACCCACGACCTTTTCCTTAACTTAAGGGGCCGTGTTCATTTCACGGAATTCTACCGTGGGCCCATCACGGAATTTTTGGCGATTCTTGCAAAGCTGTTCTTTGCAGCTTCTCTGCTGCAGCCCGACTGGCAGAAAGAATCGTGCTACTTTTTTTTTTTTTCCTTACGTGCAACCTATTGGAAAGCCCGGATGAGTAATTAGTTGGGTTAGTAAGATAACGATATAGTTTTTAAGTAGAAAAAAAATATTTATTGTAAAGAGATATAGTAAAATACTGTGTTTGGTTAAGAATTAACGCGGTAGTAAAGTGCGCTGTTGATCATCTTATACTCTTCAGCGCACGCAGCTCAGTGCACAACATTAATAACATAGGGCCCTATGATTTCTGCAACGCGGACGGAATAGCAGAATTCAGTGATTAAAATTAAATTCTGTATAATGCGGAATCACAGAATTTGTCAGATCTTTGATGAAGTAGGTCAGTAAACTTAAATCAAATCACGATATGGACTAATGCCGCAAAAAGACCTTTTAAATATGAATCCTGCATTCTGTCTCTTTGTGAATGAATGGCGCAGATGTGCAGTTTAGCACATGAAATTCATCTCCAGAGCTGCTTTGAGTCACTTCATGAGCATTTTACCTTTTCATTTGAGAAAAACTATCATCATATCATAAACATACAGAAACTTTAAGGTCACCACGGCAACCCGTAAAATAGAATTTCCGGTTTAACTTGAAGAAATTTTTACATAAATAGGCTATATTACTACTGTACAGTAGAATGTAGAATGTCTTATGTCGTAATGTAGTAGTAGTAATAAATTATTATTAAAACTTTATTTAAGGAATAATACATTTTTCTTCCATGTTTTCATTTTAACAGTAAACCTCTGTTGTGCAGCACTTTGTTTGCCAAAAAATTGTATAGGTTTAATTTTCATTTGATATTTCATAGGGCCCTATTATGTAAAAAAAAAAAAAGATAAATCAAGTTTTTATGAATTCAATTGATTAAACAGGCTTGTTTATTAAAATGTTATTAAACCATTACAATGGAATCCATAAAAATTCAAATGGAAAAAAATAAAAAATAAAATGGAATTTGAGATAAAATAAAATGCATTTCATAGGGCGCTAAAATATATATATATATATATATATATATATATATATATATATTTTGCTTTGGGTTAATAATTTAAACATTAAAATTGAGTCCAGAAAAATTAAAACAGGGAAAAAGACGGAATTTGAAAAAGAAAAAAAATGGATTTCATAGGGCCCTAATTAAGCCTAGATTGCATCAACCTTATCTTTTGTGATAAATAATATCATTAGGTAAAACTTCATATATAGATTAGTTGCGGTTATTATTTATTGGTAAATTAACCAAAGGATTAATGAACTATAAAAAAAAAAAATGGATGGATTAACATGAGGGAAAAATTATTGTTAGATTATTGGATTAATCGAAAAAATAATCGATAGAAAAAAAAAGGTAATAATCGTTAGTTCCAGCCCTAACAGTAATACTGACAGATTAATAAAACCATAATGCTTGACGTCTAAGGGCTAAGCCAATTTACATGTTACCAGTTTAAAAACAGTTTAAGGATATCAGGTCCTTTTAGGCCTGCGATGAACTGTGCATCATGTTGTCAAATATGCAAGCTTGATGACAAAAGCAAAAATTATTCTAAGCAACTTTATATTATTGTTTATTTAACTATTATTCATTACTTAACCGCAATAAAGTAAACAGACTGTTCACATTCACACACTCCAATAATTTTAATATCTATCAAAATCAAGTCCTTATAGGCTATGTCAAAACTGAGCTGAAACTATTTGACTATTGGTTGTTTTACTCAATGTACTCAAAAATCACCCAAATTCACACTTGTACAGCAAGTTTTCAATAAACAAACAAATTAATTGCTGACAAAAGTGACCGAATTTGTCTACATTCACCTTGAATATAGTTTTTTTTTTTTTAACAGCTAGACAAATAAATACGGTAACACTTTACAATAAGGTCTAATTTGTTAACATTAGTTATTGTATTAACTAACAAGAACTAACAATGAGCAGAACATTTGTTACAGTATTTATTAATTTTTGTTAATGTTAACAAATACAGCTTTTGATTTTAATTATGTATTAGTAAATGTTGAAATTAACAATGTTGTTCATGAATTAACATGAACTATGAATTAATTCTTAGTTCATGTTAACTAGACTAGTTAACTAATGAAACCTTATTGTAAAACGTTACCGTAAATATTAAAGTATAACCACACCAGTCAAAACATTCATCCACACAATCCGATACAAACTGGGCCTTTACAATCAAATTCTGATATCTGCACAAATGAAATCCTTAAATCTGTCCAAATCAAGTCCTTATACCTGTCAACAGTAAATAAGATGCAACTAAAACACTGATGTAAACAAAAAGCGACAGATAACTCTAAAAACACGAGAACGCATGGGGAGAAAACAATACTCGGATACATTGAGGGTGAAACATGAAAACCTGAGCTCAGCAAAGAAAATCAAATGACGACACCATGTCAACATCACTAACAAAATCTGCATGCAGTTACAATTAAACTCAAATCAAACTTACCAAAGCCTCTGCAGGTTGAGAGAAAAGCGCTGATCCGGGATGGTTGTGTTGAATGTGAAGGGGATGAGGGAGAGGGGGAGAGCCGAATTGCCTTTTTCAATCACATCCCTCTATGGCAGACCAAAAAGTTTCAAAATAAAAATTAGAGCAAAATCAGACTTGTTAAATTTCCAAACAATTTGGCATTATCATGCACGAATTTAGCATAAATGTACGTGTGCTACTCGTTGCGTAGGGGCCAACTACATGACAGAAAAACAGAAACATAAACAAGAAAGTGACTGTGAGTGCAGACAACCCGTCATATGAATTCAGGCTATAAGCCCACTTCACTCTGCTAGCCTCTTAGCTAGCTAAATAAAGACGTCGTACCCTTTTACATCGCAACAGAATGCATTCAAAAGCATTGTTATCACACCTGCTCGTGAACGGAGAAAGTCCTCTTGAAGAGCAAAGCGTGAAAATAATAATGCTAAAAAGGGCGCCGAAAGCGTAGATGTGCACAAAGGCGGTATCCGATTTCAGGTTAGCAGGTCATTTTTCCCCATCCCGTGGAAAAACACTCTCGCAGGCCTCTCCATCGCTTTCGATCCGTTAAACAAACCCCAATTTCCGCTGGCTGCGCTCGCTAACGTTCAACCTCACGCGATATCACTCTCATCGTAGAATTTCGACCGAAACTGCTCTTCCCGTCCGTTTTCCGCTTAAATTTTTGCGGATTATGGTCGGCCAAATATTTTCCGCCCCGTGTCAATTTTTAGTGCCCCCGTCTTCCTTCGGGTACTTCTGTTCGCCTCACAGTGGTCGTTTCCGGGCAGTGATATAAGTTCCGGGTGGTGTTACATGTTAAAACGTCCGACATTATCCTGCTTAGTACATTGAACCAGCATGTAATGAAGTGGGGTCAAAGAAAGCTTTTTTTTTTCATTCACGGGTTCATTCTATCATGCATTTGAGGTAGGATGACAGGGTAATGGCGTGTAAGTTTAACAAAACACACTGAATTGTGTACTTTTCGGTATTCGTAGTCTCGTAATGTTATTAACGGTTAAGGAAACCAGCGCCAAAAAAACAACAACAAATGGCGCGTCCTAAATATGTTACTTCTGTGACGTAGTAACACATTGTCAAAGGACACACTTCACGAGCTGCCGCGCGAGACTTAAAAACATCACATTTCATCTCTCTCGCGCTGCGCACTGACTGATACAAAATAGCCAGTCAGAACAGCTGTTCCACACATATGCGAGCCAAAGTAATTAGAACAATTATTTCACCTTGTGTGAGAGCACGAGAGAGCGCGCGCGCAGCATTTTAGACTGCACATATATTTTGGAAAGGATTGCAGTGCACAGCACCTCTCTGAAGCCATTTTACCAACATGCCGCCGCCGTCTCCCCCCCGCCACCCTACCAGAACATAAGGTCCTCGCCCACCCTGCCCCTCAAAATGGCGAATGCCGGTGATGGCTCGTCCGTCTCCCTTAGGAACCATTTAAGAACCTGAAACGTCCCATTTTAGATTACTAAACATTAATTGAAAACATGTTTTGCAGAGAACAGTTATAATTTACACTACAGCAATATAAAACTATAGCAGTAACAAACTATATATATATATATATATATATATATATATATTAGGCTTAAACTAATTTTTAGACCAAATATAAAGAAAATGAAAAAATAATTAATGAATGCAGGAGAATGGTAAATTGAGATTTATGGGAATGTAAATGTGGGGAAACAACTTCTTAGATTACATCAGCGATTACATTATTATAAATTATAATTAATTCTCTTTCTTTTTCATTGTTAATCTAAAGCATTCTACACTAGTCAAAAGTAGCTAAGCGAGTTGCATCCACTGGCTGTTTTGCCGATGTAAACAAACAATTAGTCTAATACAAGATCACGCATGGCTAAAAATACTCAGCACATTATATATTGAGATTTAGGCTAAAACATATCTCAAAATTACATATACATGTAAAAACCAACAAACAGATTTCATGACTCATGAGAAAAAGAACACGTGTCAGTCTCCAGAAAACAGCTTCTTTCTTAATGGCAAGAATTTTATTTACAAAATAATAATTAAAGTTTTTGCTGTAGATATTTTATGCATGGCATTGTGGCATTTTCTCCCATAAAATTTACAACAAGGTTTTATGTATTTCATGGCAAGAAACATATCTAAAATAAGAAGAAAATAAAATAAATAATACTGAAAAAAAAAAAACACATTAAATAAATGGTGGTTGTTTATTCTGTTTTTCATAACTTTGGTGAATGCAGCAATGGAATTTTTTTTTATTTTTTATGATTTGTTTATTTTTTGCATTCAAAGAGACACTCACTTAAAAAATAAAATTATATTTTGGGTTTTCTGAAATGCACATTCTCTGATTTCACACAAAGCAAAAGTCAGATAAAATGCAAGATAAAGCATTCCAAAATATACACTGAAATACACACAAGCACACAAATACAGACACACAAACTGGACACATACACGCCTTGACATCAGAAGTCAGCAATATGACATCATCAACACTGGCTTTGACATCTTCATGCGTTTTGTCTTTTCACTATGATTGCATCTGCTTTTTTGTTGAGTTACAAAGGTTAGAATCCACTATAAACTCAAATATAAACAGAAAACAGGAATAAAAACAATTTCTAAAATCACAGAAAAAAATAAAACAAAACAATGATAATAATCAATAATATGAATAATATCGATGACTATATATATTTATATATATATATATATATATGCACGTAAATTGGCATGTGTACATATTTGAACATTCGGGATTCAATTAAATTTTTTTTTTCCTTTTCAACATATTTAACTTCAGTTTTATTAACAAGTTAATAAAAGCTTAAACATTGCAGAGTGATCTAAAATACTATATTATGGCCCAATAATCTTGCTCAGCCAGGTCGTTCTCACACATTCCACCACAACAGTGTCCATTTGATGTGGAGACAGCTGAAAAACACAGAAATCGCTAACAAAAAAGACATTTTTCTTGAATATAATATAGATAAACAAGACAGCTTTTACTCCTAAATCCTAACTCATCGGTTAGATAATAATGCATCTTAGTGTGACACAGAGTGTTGAAGTAGCTTTGCAGATTTTGTTCTATTCTTCTGTTTTGTACACTCATTGGCATGTAGCCTCTATGTTCCGCACAGCCGTGCCAGCGGGAAAAGATAAAAAGCCGTAAGAGCACGGAAGCACAGACACACATGAAGAAGTTTCAGAATAGCCCTTGGATTAAATTGTCCATTGTATAACTAAACCCTTTCCCCTGTCCCCCTCAATACAACAGCTTGAGTTGCAAATTAAGTGTGAAGACTATGCTGTCTTATTTGACATACTGCATGCCCATGATTAAATCTCAGCTCTTAACGCTTAATAACAGAACAACCGTAACAACTCCGGAACGTTTGATGCCGTCATACGAAGCTATTCTCCGACTGGTCAAACATGCAAGAAAGAGGCATGACTTCTATCAGTTTTGAATGGCTGACTTCGGTTACCAAATGTCTGTCTAATTCAGATAGTATGACCTGATTCACCCATCAATCTGACAGCCTTTTGATTATATTATAAAACAGCCAAAATGTTATCCACAATGCAAAAAAGTATTCATGTCAACTTTGATTCACAGTCTTGAGTATAAGATGCTAAAAATCTCTGATCAACGATATAACACCCGTTTCCCAATGAAAATGTTTTCCTCCATTGTATTCCATATGAATAAGCTCTAATATGGCTGATGGCATTTGGACTCATATTAACAGTGCAGACTTAAGAGTCAGGTCACGAAACGAGTGACATTTTTCAAGTTCCAAGTTCTTCTCTCTGATGATTTACGTACTTGATGGCAAGTCACAATCCATTCCCAAGTCAAGAGAACGGTCAAATCATAGTTTCCGTGAGGTAATTCAGGACACTGTTGGACATTTGTCAGTTTCATCCAGTATATCTCATTGTTCTCTTATTTTACTGATGAAGGTGACACACACCCACACCTCTTTAAGAATGACACTTTGTCAAACTCTGAGGCAAGGTCAACTGCTGTCATTGGATTCAGAAAAAGTAACCCCTAAAACAATTGGCTTTTACATTAGTTGGAATGCACTAACTAGAGAAAACATGGCCTATTCTAATAATGAACCTTTTCACTTTTGTGTCTCCTCAGATCATGTCTGAATGGTGCCATCATGACACTATATGCTACACACATGTCAGAGGAAACCTGAGTCCCTCTTCACTTTTCTGTTTGTTGAGAATTTGACAATTTAGGGATCTACAGAATCACTTAGGGCATAGTCTCATATTCCTCTTTCTTTCAATAGTGATGCACTGTATTCTCTTCAAATGGGCCTCATTCCTGACCACCTTCTTCATTTCGGTCTTCTGCCTTTTTTTCTTCCCTTCCTTCAGCTTGCGCAATCACACCTCATTTATCCATCTCCTTACCATCTCCCGTCTTTCTTTTTGCACTCACACGGTTACTTCGTTCTTGCTCCCCGTCCTCAGCGCCTGACCTCCACCCCCGCCCCCTCCCCCACCTCCTCCGGGGAGGAAGTGCAGCTGTTCGATGGTGTTCTGGCGTTTGTTGGCGAAGGCCATCCGGCGAGCGTTGTGCGCCATCGCTCCAGGCCCTCCTCCGGAGCCGTGGACGTCCCCCCATCCCAAAGTCCCAGCCCCGTGACCCGACGAAATTCCAGCGACCGCGTGGTCTTGCTCGCGGCCGGAGGTAGGGTGCGAATTCATTTTGATCATGTGATGGCGGTCGAGTGAGGGCGTCACGCACACGTTCTGCTGGGATTGCGCTTTCTGGTGGTAGGAGAGACGGGACGTGGTGGACACCATCCCGCTATAATCGGCCATCATTCGCTCTTCCAGGCGGTCTGGCGACACCAGGAGGCGTTCGTGAGACTTGCGCAAAGTCTGGGTGTTGGAGCTCTTGCTGGTGGTCATGGGTTTGTAATACTGATGCTGCTGGTTCTTGGAGAGGCGTGAGAGAGTGTTCCCCTCCCCCAGTGCCAGAAGCTGGTCTTGGGACATCACCCGGCGAGGCGGTTTACTCATCGTGTCAAAGGTGGGGTTGTACTGTGTCTGGGGTAAAGGGTAGGGGTTGGGGGTGGAAGTGGAACTGGGCACATGGATGCGCGTGCGGGACATGTTTAGCGGTAGGGTTCCCCGGGCACCCAATGTGAAGTCACCACCCCAGGGCAGGTGGTGCTGGGAGGAGTGGAAGCTGGGTTGGGCATTGTTTGGCCTTCGCTTGGAGGTGTAATATCCGGAATATTCATCCAGGTTTTTTTCTGTAGTTAGGAAAATGTAAAATTAATATCATTCATAAATCTGACATTTACACCTGGTATTAACATGCGGTTTAGTGATCAGATCGCACTTGACCGCGTTAAAACAATGCACTGTTGTATGGGACAGATGTTGACCACATTTAATGAAGGTGTAACATTCAAATGTGTTTTTGTTACTCGTCTTCAGCTATGCAATGGTAAAAAAAAAAAAAAAAATCACTTACAAATACTGTGTTGCAGATTTGTAACAGATTGATAACACTTCACAGACACTTCACAATAATGTTCAGTTTTTTAACATTAAATCATGCATTAGGTATGATAAACTAACAATGAACGGCATTAATTCATGGTGGTTAATATTAATTTCTTCATGTACTGAAACATTTTTTATATTTTAATACTTTATTAATATTTTAATTTTGATGTAAATATTTTTTATATTTTAAAAACAATGACCCGTGAACAATTAACATTTTTAAATTGATTGAATGCTTTATCTTTAGTCAATATCTGATTATTTTTTAGATTATTTCAACAAACTACAGAGTTCATAAAAAAGGAAATGCAAGAAATGATGAACAGCATTCAATTGAATTATCCATGAATGCTTATTAAATTTATTTAATTCAATTTAATCAATATCATTTCAGCTTAACATAACCTCTCTTGTAATATGTCAATGGTGATTTGCATTTTGTGCTGGTAAGTGAGATCGCCCCGCCCGATCACACTGGAGTTGCATTGAAGGTTTAAAATGTTATCCGACTAAAAATATCCAGAAATGAAATGTATGTTAATGTTAGGTAAAATAGGTGCCAATCTCAACCCTTTTTAAAAAGCCATTTTCAACTGTAAGTCAACTTTCTGATGTAGTCATTTCCAAATTCTTTCAATTATAGGTTTCAGGCAGTGATTTAATATGACTGAATATGATCAATAGAAATATTTGAAATAAAATAATATGAATTGAACATACAATAAAATTATATGTGCAAAAAATATCCAATGCCACAGAGCATCCTTCCTAAAAAAGCAACAGTTGACCTCTTGCTACACTCTCTCACAGAGACCCTCTGAGTAGTAGCAGCGTTGAAATTACACACTCTCTTTTTCAGACACACACTCACCTAGTCTCTTGAGGGAGCTGTAACGGTTAAGCTCTGGTTTCATGGCGGTCTCGTATGATGGAGGTAGCTGGGCAAGGTTGTGGAAGGAGTGAGAGAAGGAGGGGTGAAAGCCAGAATTATTGTGCTTGCTGGACATCAGTGTTCCTGTGGAGGCCAACTGGGTGTTGTTCATGCGTTGAACTCGCTCTAAGAGTGGAGAACAAAGGAGAATAAGACAAATACCAACAACCGATGTGTCCAAAGCATATCTATCTGGGTCGAATGTAGAATATGGGTCTAATTAAATGTGGCTGACTGGAACACTGAAGCTTCGCCCTGATTCTCTAAATGACAAGAGAAGATGTCTAAGAATTACTTGCAATGCAATTGGAACATTTGTGCGCCTAGACTACTGTTCATTGCTTCACTTTCCCTCTAAATTTAATATATCCTCATGTAATGATGCTATCCTTATTCATGTAGTAATTTGTTCCACAGACACTTTTTACTTAAAGTAATTTGCCGTACACATACTACAGAGAACGTCCCCCTGGAGCAACCTTGGTTTAAGCACTGCAGATTAAATGTAGTCAAGGACACAGTGGTCACATGGGAACTCAGCAATTCTCTAGTTCATAGATCATCCTTGCTGAGATTTAAACTTAAGTACCTTGGAGTTAGAGTCTGGTTCTTTAATCACTAACCCTAATTCATCATGGCATATGCAATATGTGCTATTTTGACCCATAAAGTTAAAATGCTTTTTAATATTATTGCTATCTATCCATCTATGCAGAATAACAAAAAAATGTACATTATACAAAATGTGTTGAACAAAATTCCTTATTTGGTTTTTATTTTCCTCCTCCCCACCCCCCACCCCACACCAACCCTCGAGGTCACAAACACTCAAAAAATAACAACAACAATAGTTATAATAGGAAAAAACATCTGAAAATGCCAATACCATAGACAATATATCCATCTATCTGGGTTGTGAGCCATGAATTCAAAGAAATTCATTTTACTTTTTTAATTTAGATAGATAGATAGATAGATAGATAGATAGATAGATAGATAGATAGATAGATAGATAGATAGATAGATAGATAGATAGATAGATATTTTTCCACTGTGAGAACCTGGACACAAGTTGCAATACACAGCATCAGGACTTTTTTCGCCCAATCTTTTGGTTAAATATCATATTCATATACTATAGATATACTGCAATAAATATGAATATAATATTATGCATAAACATGAAGAAAAGACACTTTTTCTTCATGATATTTGGCATTCTGCTACTATGCATGCCAACACAGTTACTGAAGCTTTGCTGACTGGTGCAAACAGTGCTGGGTGCAGGACAAACAACAAGAAAATAGCTCAGGGTAGCGACAGAGTGGGAGGGCACGAGCAAACACACTCGAACCAACTAGACCAGGCCAAAGCAAAGGCAGTGACAAATACACACAGACAAATCTGAAGCTTTCTTACTGGTGCTCTCACACAAGCGAAACATTTGCACACTCTGCCTAAGCTCCTTGGCTTACCGATTGTAGATGTGTGTTTAGGACTGGACCCAGTCTGGCCAAAACTGTGTTTCCCAGCTGCAAGAGAGCAGAGTGAACACCGACCCACTCCCAGTTCATAAAATACATTTGAGGCCTTTATGCACATTTAATATCTCAACATGGTTATTGGTTAGGGCTGTGACGGTGGCAGTTTTTTACCACCGCGGTGGTAATGGACCCAAATACCGGCGGTGTTGCGGTGTTTGGGGGGTTGTTTTGAAATAAATAAATAAAAACAAAGAAACAACACAATAAAGCCTCTAAAGCATTGCAATAGATACCAGTAAATACTGGTAACTTACATAATATAATAAATCTATTCTATTTAAGAAAAATCTTAATCTATTTAAGAAAAAAAAAACTTTTGTTTAATATTTCCACACAAAGACGCGTGATACAGCCTACCGCTCTGCGCTTTGAGAGGGATGTGGGACACGAGCAGGAAAGAGACCATCAATCTCTTTTCTGATATCTTCATGTTTTCTACTTGTAAAAGGTATGAAGAGCGAATTTTATCTTCCACATGGGCAAGACATTTAAGCTATGTTTGCGCGCTGCCAGAGAAAGCCAAACTAAAAATCACCCGCGCGTGTGAAACGCGCTTTACAAATGAACTTGACGCGCCTATACCAATATGTCTAATAACAAGCACAAACTGTGTTAAAAAGAATTTGACGTACATGTAAAAAATGTAGGCTATATCTGTCCTACAGCGTTTTTTCTACTTTACCACAGTAAATAATACGAAAATAATCGACCTAAAAGCGAACAAAGGAAGAAACGTTTATAATCCCCTTTGGAAATGGGTGAGACGCGAGTGAAGGTATGGGAAAAGAAAAAAGAGATTCCATGCAGGGATGAGTCACGATTTTTGAATATTCGATTATGTTCTAATGTCTGTTGTGCGATCATTCTCTAAAATAAAATCTCCATGTGCTGGTGCTGATGCGGTTGACGCGTTCATGTGGGTGACGCTGCAATAACGCACACAACAGCTGTCACAAACCGGCAAAAGTAATGATTATGAACGTGTCAAATATAGCAAGGAGACATTTGAATTGTTTATTAATAAAGTGGGTTTTTTTGTGTCAGTGTTGGGCTGCAAAGATGAAGTTGACGATGCTCACTCGTCATCTTCGCAGTGAACGCGCCTATAGAGAGAATTGCACACTATACGGAATACATAAACATATGCTAGTCGGTTTATTTTCGTTTTTAATTGTTTTGTTTAAAAGTAGACAATTCAACTTTCTATATGGAATAACTAATGGAATATTTTAAATTCGCTGATTATCGGGTGAAGATCGCAAACCAGAATTCAAAGCCGACAAAGTTTAAATTTATGGACTCACGCACAACTCTCTCAATCGTCATGAATTCAAACTTTTCCATGGCTGCGCCTGCAATATAACATTTAATTGCTAACCTATTATTTATTTTGTAAACAAAGCTTTGTGTGTCATAATATTAATGTAAAACAGCATTCACATACAAACTTTTTTTTTTGCAAACCACCGCCGGTACTCCTCAGCCACCGCGGTGGCGCTTTACAACCGCGGTGGTGCGGTTGTCAAGTTTACCGGCACAGCCCTATTATTGGTTGACCTGTCCCAAATGTCTATCAGCACAGCAAGTGAAAAACACAATGCAAAGTGTAACGCTCCTGTTATAATGATTAAAACAGTCTAAAGCAGTTTTGTCATGCTGTATACCACATTGCTTACTTGCAGTGTAGTCGTACTACTTTGCCAATAATGGTGAAAAAAATTATATGCAAATATTATAACAACTGATTGGTGCCACTAAAATACTCTCACCACTGATTGGAAAGACCACCTTTGGCACATTCAAACTGCGTGTGTTCCATTTAGCAAATGTAGCCAAACATTGAAAACTTGAGAGTGAAAAAAGGCAATTCAACACAAAATGGACCGAATCCTAGAAAGAGCATAATTGATGAAATCATGGCTAGCCAACACAGGCACAGACAATGAGGGTTGCATCCCCATAATATTAATTTAATATCTTTTTTTTTTTTTTAATGACAGACTGGTAAAATTTTACTTTTGGTTTCCACAGTTTTAAATACTTGGTTACATCATTGATATTAAATATGGTGTGTTTTTTTTCTTGCATAGGAATTTTAAAATTTGAAGATTTTAAGAATTTTATGAATGCCTTTACATATATACTACCATTCAAAAGTTTGGGGTCAGTAAGATTTTTTTTTAAAAGAAATTAATACTGTTACTGTTTATTTAACAAGGATGCATTAAGTTAATCAAAAGTGGCAGTAAAGTTAATGTTACAAAATTTTAACAGTATATTTCAAATAAGTGCTGTTCTTTTAAAGTTTCTATTTTATATATATATATATATATATATATATATATACATACATACATACATACATACACATACATACATACATACATACATACATATATATATATATACACACACACACACACATACATACACAGTTGTAATGTCGAAATTATTGGCAAAATGTACAGATTTTCAGCTGTTTGCAATGAACAAATTAAACAAAAGTAATTGAAATAGCTCAACACAACAAATGTTTATGTCGTTTGGCCAAATTTAACTGAAAATGCAACTTTTAATGACTTCTGCAGTCTCAAAATTGCTCAGCCACTTCACGGCAAGCATCTTAAAGCGGGCATACACTGTACGATGTCTGTGCGACTTGACTGCTCACACTAAATGTGAAATATGTGCGATAAACCCCCGTGCCAGGTTGCGCCAATCGACCATGATATCGTGTATCCAGAGATATTGTCAAAACAAGCATCAGCTATCAATATCAAGAGTATTTAGCATTTCCAATGGATGTATTAAATTATTATTAGTATTATTGTATTATTATTAGGGAAGGTCTACTTTTATTATTAAATGTATAGGCTATTATAATTAATTTGCCACGCAATAATAGCGCATCCCCGCATAACCGACATGCTGTGAAGGTTAGATAGAAGAGCTTACTACTCCTCATTGAAAATTGTCTAAAAACATTTAGATCGATTACAATGAATTATAGGCCTACAATTAAAATGGTTAACAGTCTATGTCCGAACACTGCAATAATCAGTCATCAATGAAAATTAAAAACACCTTTATTTCAAAAACAGCTCGTTTAACGTGAGCATTTAACATGGGAAGATGTTTTTGCGCAATCGCGGCAATCGGTTCATAGCTCTGCTTCAACTGTGTGATATAGTCACGAGGAGCGACCAAAATTTCTGACATGCCAGAAATTCATCCGAGATCCGATTGCCTGTCGGGAGAGGTTAATCGCCTCTCGTTTCCAACTGTACACTTCACGAACACTGCGCGACAAACGACGCACGACATAGCTGAAAATAGGCCATACCCGAAAAAGAGTCGCACAAGTCAGAATTCGGCACAAAATCTGACGAAAATCGCACAGTGTATGCCCGCCTTTAGAAGATGCAAAGCAGCCCCAGAGCATCACCGAGCCACCACCAAAAGTTCCAGTTTCATTTCATCGCTACACAGAACAGAATCCCAAAACTTCTGTGGCTTATTTATATGATTTTGAGCACTTTTCTTGTGCTTTTAGCTCAGTAGTGGTGTACGTCTTGGAGTCCTGGCATGGAAACTGCATGTAGCTTTAGTAGCCTAAGGGGCCTTAAGCTGAAACCTCAGTGCCTGTTACCACCAAGTCTTGCTGCAGGTCTTTTGCAGTGACTCGAGGGTTTTTCTGAACTTGCCTTCTCAGAAATCTGGTTGCAGCCGTTGATTTGTGCTGTTGTGAGGTATTCTATTCAGGGAGTTGAATAATTTTGAGACTGTGGAAGTCATTAAAAGTTGCATTTTTAGCTGGATATGGGGAAACCACTTGAAACATTTGTTGTGTTGAGCTATTTCAATTACTTTTGTTTGATTTGTTCATTGGAAACAGCTGAAAGTCTGTACATTTTGGCAATTAAGCGGATTTGCAATGGGGGTTGAATAATTTCGGCGTGTGTGTGTATATGTGTATACATACACACACACACACCTCACCACTTGATTTTCAACTGGTTTAAAGAGTGCCGTGCAGTGCATTCAGTTATATAATTAACTGAATGCACTGCACGGCACTCTTTAAACCAGCTGAAAATCAAGTATCACAACTAATACCATATTTTAACAGACATTTTATTCATTGGTCCCTGATTACTCCTCACTTTCTAAAAGTGGCCCCCGAGCTGCATACTTTAAGTATCTGTGTTAAGGATGTTGGTCAGTCCTTTACTTCCTTTACTGCTGCTCTCTTTGCATGTGGTTATTACATAGCATCTTTTGTCTCTGAAGCAGGATTAATGTGACTCATTTCTGACACATCCTCTGTTCTACATTACCTCATACACTCAGGCTTTTCAATCTGTCGACTAAATCATGCCTCCAGACTTCATTTCTGTGCTGCTGATTAATTCAAGCGCCTATTTCTCTACATCAACTCATTCATTCCCCTGCAAGTTTATACACGTTGCATACATGCATTGTTTCCTTTGCTTAATATTTTGCTGTTATTCGATCTATAACTCTTATATGTGGGTGAGATGGACTCACTCCGGTTATCTTTGCTCTGGAGGACAGGAGTGTAGAAGTTTTTCAATGGCCGCCCCAGTGTGCCCTCACTGGAGGTGGCGGTTGTTAGGACCGTGCTGTTGTTCCTCTCTCCTTGCTGGACCGGACTAGACTGGTGACGCAGAATGTCCACCAGCGCTCTGAAGAGAAAGAGATAAATAGTACAAATGAAAGATGAGTGTATGATGAAATCAAAAAGCAAAAGCTGAAAGAGTCTGACATCAAAATCACAACGGATCTCTTCATATGGCAGTCACTGGTGCAGACTCAGATGTGTACAGCATTGTCTCCTTCCACTTTGTGAGTGCAGTCATAATGGGCCTTTCACTCACCTAGGCATGTTGATGTCTCTATTCCTCGGTCGTCGAGACAGTTTATGGAAGGCCACTTTAATCCCAATGGCCACAGCCATGGTAAAAGAGATGACTCCCCCAATGACGTAAGCCGTGCTGTTGCTCTGTTGCTGCAGCGGGTCAAAATCTGGGTCGTGTCGGACCGGGGGATGAGTGACGGGTCCCGGCGTGACGGCCCAGTCAGGTGAGATGTAATTATTGCAGGAGGCTTGGTCTAGACGGCTGCGCTGGTGCTCACAGCAGAAGCGATAATGGCAGGTGCCACAGCAGTATATGTAGGTGCCCCTGGTGCAGTTGAAAGTGTTGTCGAACTGTCCCATTACGTCGTAGTAGCCCTGACACCAGTCCACGTCCACCAGTCGCCGAGGAGGCGGCGCCACCTGTGCGGCTCCCAGCGGGGGCTTCAGGGCATCGGCTGTTACATTGCGGGGTAGCATAATCTGCGGCAGGGGTCTCGGAGGGATCTCGGCTGCCTCTGGCTCTGCCGCCATGGCAGCAGCCTCCTTGTCCCGCATGTCAGGCTGAGGGACCTTGCGGCCACGTCCTCGCAACAGAAGCAACACCGGCCCCCCATTCACAGAGGAGCGTTCCGAGGTAATAGTCACTGTGGAGACCACAGGGCAGAACAGAAAGAAAAGCAAGATGGCAGCGGGTGGCATCTTGATACAGGGGACTTTTTTTTATCAAAGATGAAAAAAAGTGAAGCCTTCGTACAAAAGACTACTGAGGCCTACAAAAAGCTGACGTCTATCAAAATTTGCAAGTCAATGTGGCAATATATAAGACATGTAGACAAGTTAATCTCTATTTCACATGTGCATACACTAGTATGCAAATTATTTCATATGCAAAATACACATCCAAGTGCGGGAGTTCCGATTGAAGAAAAAAGCATGAGACTCGCAGTTAGGGTGTAAACATATTTCTGAGGAAATTATTAACAAGAATGAGGTAAATCTATGTACAAGTTTTATGCTTAATGGGTGAGAGTTGGAATGCTTGAAAATGTTGATTTGACACAAAAACAAATATATGGAATCTTCTCTATGAGATAATTAAAAAGAACAAAAAACAACAGCTTTAGAAATATGACAATGACAATAAAGTATTTGACTTTTTTTGCAAGCAATTTAGTTCTGTAAACAAAACGTATATTATTTTAACAATGTAAACTTTTTAAAGTGTCAAAGTCATGGGAACATCCTCTTAAAGGTGGTTTTGTTTAAGTCTGTGTAACTGAACTGATCTATGGCACAAACAACTCATTCAAGACTCAATCTGAGTTCACCTTATGGGCAACATGTAAACATTTCTGTTTGAGTGTAAACTATATCTCACCAAATGCTCTCTATTCTGGTTGGCACTTCAGTTCTCGACTCACTAACCAACCATATAGAAAGAAACAGTTAATACTACTCAGCTATTCTGTGTGATTTGTAAACAACTGCCATTATCAGCTTCAAGAACTGATGTTGTCTTGTAAACAAATCTCAGTTGGTTGGTCGCTTTAGGCTTTAATCATCAATGAGAATATCTTGCAAGACTAACAAGAATACCTTTCAAGGTCATTGAGGTTCTGTTGTGCGGTCCAAATTATCAAGCTAACAGTGTCAGTTCTCAAGAAAAATACTAAGTACTTAATCTTTTCGAGTTTCAGAAGGAAGTTATTGAGGCTAGGGATAAAGGTAGGACAAAGCGATGAAAGAGCAACTTTCAAGAGTTCAAGAGAAATGGGGAAGAGCTGATCTTTTCTCTAAAGGTGGCACCACGGAACAAAGGCTCATTACGAAGGCTTTGGAAGAGTGTAGGTCGGTTAGGGCACTCGCGAAGTGTAACAAGCAGCAGGTATATATCAGTTCCTGGCTTGACGACACAAGTCAGGCCAGAAAGGAAGAAGTGTTCAGGAAAGGAAGAAAGGAAATGGAAGGATGGACTGAGTCTAGGTAAAGGTTGAGGGTCTATGTGTGTTGGACCCTCTTGCGTGAGTGTCTCTGCTCTGGATTTAGCTCAACCCAACAGAATAAAACAAACGGGGGCTTGGGCCCAGTTCTGGCAGGACAGCATGGTTGAGCCCACTGAACAGGCATGAACAAGTCGGGATTCATCCGTCAATGTGGAACACGTGTGGACCGTCAAGCAAACGCACCAAAAGACCTATCCTAAGTGTTAAAGAGCGTCTTTTCAAGTAGTGGGACAACTTTAAACGTCGTCCCACTGTCAACACAGTAAACGCGTCAATGGCTCGCTGGTGAATATGGCAGATTACGGAACGTCAAACCTTGACCACCGTCGAACATATAGACCTCGAAAAATATTCCTGAATATACCCATGCATCTGCTGTTCTAGAATGGTCAAGCCGAATCCTCTCAACGCTGGCAGGGATCTTGACGTTAGTATGGCTATGAGACGTATGGCTTCAGTATCTAAACCCTTCAGAGACTCCTGAGGGTTCTGCTCTAAATGTGCGGAGTCCGTAGAGGTGGGAGGAGCAAACGAGATGGATGATGGATAAGAAGAGTAAAACGGGCCTTAGTGAGAGGAACGGACGACTAATCAACAGAATTAGCAGCAGCTCACTTTGGAAAGTTTAATGAGGCTTGTGCCAGCCATCCATAAGCCCGTCCATCCATCGATCAATCGATCAGGAGCCGAACTCTCTCAAGCTAATGCATTCGTAACGGCCACTCTTACATAAAGCATGTTTAACCAATAATGCACTGTTCTCCCTATTTTGGGGAGCAAAAGCTGCTTGTTGTGTGCAACTCAAATTAAATGATGTGAATATAAACGATACACCTTAGGAACTATTACATGCTATTCAGTAGTGAAAAAAGATGAAAATTAAGAATTAAAGTTGGTTTAAATTGTGGTTAAATGGATGAACAAAAATGCAAAAGTACTGGTGAAATAATGTCTTGCTTCTGGTTGGCACGGTTAGTGTTTGGCACTGGTTTTGGTAGCAAAAAGTCAAGCAAAAAATCTTCAATCTGTGCAAATCAACATCCTTTCAAAAAGCCCCTGGCTCACAAAAACAGTGATGGTTCGTCTGCTTTAGAAAAGATGATGACTTCCTATTCCTGGCTGGGACTCCAGTCGTTTTCATCCAGGCTGATGGCTCTTCGTCTTGGCTTCTGTTTTCCTTGGTTAGTCTTGGATTTTCACTGAAAGACAAAAGAAAGTGAATAAATCAAATCCCTGATTCAGTATAAACTCATATAGTCAGTCTAACGGTACACAGCTTATTGAGCAATCATGATTTATTTATTTAACATGTATGTGTGCATTAAAAGTACCATTTCGGCGAACAATGCTGAGCCAAATGAAGATAAAGATGTGTTCTGGCTTGTTTATTGAACCAATCAGATAAGAGTTCAATCGAGAGCCAGCGAGAAGCTCATTTTATTGGCTATAAGAAGAAGGTGGACCCGTCCTCCTCCTCGCACTTGCAAAACCGTTTTATACAGTCTATGTGCAAAACTCAATGAGTGCCAAAACTGTAACAGCAGCTAAAAGAAGGACGGAACTATATAAATCGGGTTATTTCGGGAACTTTTTTGCCCCATGTACACAGGTCATTTAGACATTTGGCAACAGTTTATTTTTTTTACACAAAGGTTGGTTTTACACGATCAATCTGTTTTGCAGTTCTTGACTCTGTTGTTTTCAATTGCAAATTGCTGTTCACAGGCTTGCAATGCTTTTGGTCGTATTTTGGCAGGGGTGTGGGGGTCGTGCCAAAAGTGTAAGCGCGGAAAAAAGTCAGATGAATACAGATCATGTTTAATTTGCGTTAGCATGAAGCTGCAGTTTCAAATTACATAACATTACACTTACAAATAACAGCAAAAAAGGTGATTTATACCTTTACAAATCTTCTCTAGCTCATGCGAATTTAATTTATGCTTGCAATCTTGTGTACACCTTTACAAATCTTACCCTGCACATCTGACTCTTTATGGCATCATTTTACCTTCATACACTTATTTCTGAGTGCGACGCTGAACTACATCTCCCACTATATGTCTCTCTTTTGAGATATATGATATATGATTTTGTTGTTTGTTTTGTGTCTATTCAATTCTAAATGAAATGAAAATAAATCAAATTACATTAAATTAAATTAAGTAACTTTTTTATTTAAAAAAATGTCATTCACTGAATATTCCAACATTGAATATTACCATACCTTTTTTTAATACATCGACAATTTTCCTTCGATTTCCCATTAAAAATAGCTGTATTGTTGATATAATATTACTCACACCAACATATAAGATTTCGGCTTTATACTGACACCGACATATAACATTTACACATTCAACCAGACAATGACCGCAATCAGTAAACTATTTAAAATTCTTAACAATAATATGAAGAACTGTGCATTCAGTTTCAGTTGTTTCCCTACAACAAAATCATCCACAATCCTGTGGCTGTGAATCACATCAGCCTCCACAATCAACAAGGTGCAAGTGTATGCAATATGCACACCATATTTTTTGCATATAGTAGTGCGACCTCAGCTTTCTCACATACTGAGTCACATCTACAGCAGTGAATAACATGCACATGTTAGCATAGCTGATGCAAAACAGTGAATCTTAAAACCTCAATGACAGGGTGTAAATAAGCAAATAACAGCCACTTAAAAAAGGCTTGTGGGAACATACTGAAGGCTTAATACGCTCAGAGAGATGCAGCTTTGGACGACGCGAGAGAGGAAGCGGGGGGTGACACAGCCACAGATGTGTGCGGAGTGGGGGGTTGGCAGGGCAGAGAGAGACCCTATTGAGAGGAGAAGAGAAGACAGGAAGGATGCAGGGATGGGGGAGGAAGGATCTTAAGGAGCAAGGACCCTTATGGAAGAAGGAATGAGGTAACACACAAGGCTACGCACCTTTAAACAGCCCCTCACAAGTGCATCTTATGCTGTTTTACAGTGCGCTTTATGCTCACCAAGTTGCATCTTTTCCGGAGTTGCCATCGGCAACGCCTTGTGTGGCTAATGATGTGAAGCGGAGAGACAGGGTCCTGGAAACACGGGCTTGTGAAAGCGGAGCCTCACAGATGTGTGATACAACATCTGCACGTACTCCTCTAACACACATGCACACTAACTCTCCAAAGACGGCCTGAGCATGCCACACTACGCGCCTCTCGTCCTTCCTTCTCTCTCATACACTTTATTTTTCTCTATCTTTTTGACAGTGCGTGGGTCGAAAGTGTTCTCTTAGAATAGCTCTGCTGCAGTGAGTGAGATAGAGAGGGATGTGACATAGAGATGGGCAGATGGATCACCTCTCTCAGTTCACTCGTTTCATCCTCCCTTTGCGGTAAATAGGCCTACATACTTCTTCCTATAAGCGAGCGCAATACACATCTCCATTCATCTGCCTCTTCCTCTCCATTCCCCACCCCTTCATCCTCCTCCTGATCATCATCATCAACCCTGTTTCTCTGACTCAGGAGGATGGGAGGCATCCGTCCCATCCACAAACAGGTGCAGATGACAGATGCCAGGCCAATATGCAGCCCATTACCATTTTATGAGTGAGCACACACCGAAATGGGAATGGAGAGATGAAGGGCAGAAAGAGGACAGTAGGCCTTAGAAGATAAAAATCAAAGTAGCTTTCAGGATTTTAAAGTCTGTTAGTTAGCAACAAGTCGTAGTACAAAAAAAAGAAAAAAAAAAGATTTGTGTTGTCATTTACAGATGAAGAGAAATGAACAAAGACACTTAAGTGTAATTTGTTAAGTGAAACACTGAAGGATTTGCTTAATTATGTGCATTTTGCGACACTTGAATGCGTGTGTTGACAATGCGCCATAGTTACAAGTGACAAGCCGTTAACAAAAAAACAAAAAAACAAACATGCTTGTTTTCCTATCACAATGAGGACTTTCCATTGACTTCTATTGTTTTATACTGAGGTAATTACATTTCTAAACCCCTTTCCCTAAACTTAACCCTTTAAGATATATATATATTTTTTTTTTTGCATTTTTATATATTCATTCAAACATTTAGTTCACAATATAGGCAAATTCTGACCCAAACACGCAAACAAGACTATAGCAATCTATAGGCTACACACAGCAGCATCATGGCAGATCTCAGGGAGGAAATTAACATTCCAGTGGCGGACGACACACGCTGTGCGACACCAATCCCCATGACATGTATCCATCCCTGATCTTACATTCCTTAAGAATATTCAAAATTTAGCTCACAACAGATGTGCTCATAAACAGAAATCAACCAAAAAAAAAAAAAAAAAAAAAAAGGCTGTAATGAGCGCGCGACCTGTGTATGCGATCCTCGCGCACGTTGCAGCAGTAACAGCATCAGATGGGAACAAAATGAAGGCACGTCTTACCTGCGTGTGTTGCAACAGCTGCCCGCTTCGAATCTGTTGAAAATGATGCGGAGACTGAAAGAAATGCGATACAATAACCGTTCAAAGTTATTGTTGCCCCTCTCTTGGCTGACAGCAAATTGAATAAGATGATGCAGCACGCGCAGTATTCACAGAGATGGGGTCTTGCGTTTCTTAACAGCTCTTGGTTCGTAGAAAAAGACGCAGTTTTGTGGCATTGGCGATGGGAGAGTGTCTTATTTAAAGGCGAATAAAACCTCCACTCGTCCAGGGTGTTCTACAAAAAAAATATCAGTTTCAAAATATAGTTTGCATTGAGTCACAAGTCATAAAAACGTCAAAGGAATAAGTGGACGTCTCCAAATATCAGCAAAAATATCGACCATGCGTAATTTACAGTCCAACGAGAAAAGAAAACGCAGAATACTCCGTGCATCCAGGTAAAAATGGGTTATTTTTCATATAAAACGCTATTGACTATGCACAGTCTAATCCGAATGTTGCCAAATACACATAAAACGGCTGATTAATTAGACGCGCCCGGCAATATCCGTTTCCCTACTATTTAAATGACCGTGTTATTCCGCTTTCAACACAAATTCAATGGGCTCCAGATCTACCTCCGCGCCACTGAAACGCAATTGCTCCCACAAAGGTCCGCTTCGCTCAGTTTACATCGATTGGAGCGAGATGCTTGCACGTGGTTTCATTTGCTAAATGTTGGAAATGATCTGCCAATCGTTGGCACGCGTTATTGGCTGAGAATGTCTTTTCTGCGCGTGCTGGGTTTTTAGGGAAAATCAACCGACGACGCTCGTTCGCAGACTTGCACGCGCTCATGAGATTCTAGCGCGCGAGAATTGATGAACATTCTTAAAACGGGCTGGATTTTAACTTATTTCTTTCCGAGAAACGAAGAATAGAATGACAAACTATAGAGTTTTGTTCTTCCATTTGGGCGACAGAAATGTATAAAAAAAGGATTGTGCCATTGGTTTCCGTGGTAACCGAGGCATCCCATGACAATGATTCTTGATTGATTTCTCTTTTTTTATAAGGTGAATCCCAAGAAATCAAGAACATGCCCGGATCCATTTTGAGTCCAAAATCAAAAGAAATTATAGTAGATATTTTGTTTTTATTCATGGACCATTTATATTGGTATTATAATGACAATATTTTCATGTTGGCTATTTACATTTTTCCTGTTCTGTAATGCTAACAATCGCTTTCAACGAAAAAACTAAAATTCTAGTATGTCATAAATCATTGAATTAAGACATTTTAATAATACTATAATACATTGGAAATTTTACTATAATTTAAACTAATTGAGAAATGGTAAAAAAAAATAAACATCAAATGAGAATAACAATTGGGAAGAATGGGGATAAAAAAACATGATAAATCAGGGATAAGTGTCTCATGAAAATAATTACATCACAACACAAACTATATTTTATTTAGGGCTTAAATATGACTTTTTAATTATTAAAAAGAATACGATGCATAATAATAATTATATAATAAAATATTCTACAATAATAATACTATTAAATAAACTATCAAATTATTCTTCGGACAAAAAAAAAAAAGAATAAAAATGCATAAGCTGAATATTTGTACTTTAAGAATTCCTGTCACACCACACATGACTAAAGACTGCAAAACAGCAAAAGGTGATTAAAATAGTGAAGAAAAATGATTTGTCAACTGCCCGTATGTTACTGAAGAATTTTTACTCCTGAGTGATTCAGTTACTTGAATGTTGATTGTGAATGAATCAGAATGAGTTCCTTTTTGTCACTTGGCCTAAAGTGAATGTGTTACCTCTCACACTTGTATAACAGTAGCAGAGTCGCCATGTTGCATACATGTGAGGTCTTGGAAAGCTGGCATTGGTTATCACACATTGCGGAAAAGGCACGATGGTTTCAGGAGGCATTCTGGAGGAGACGGCATTGCTCTTAAGTATCATACCGCAGTCTGAAGGCAGCACACTTTAGGACATTGGGGTATGAGCATTGCGATCTGCAGTGACGTGAGAGTGAATGTTTGTATTTGGGGCATGACAATGACTCCCTGTGTTGCTGGAGGCAATGGTTGGGTCAGTCTTGTCACTGTGGGAGCTTCATGGTAGTGAACCTGCCAGAAGTGCTCGTAGCTTCGCACACACATACGCGCTCTCACACACAGCCAGATGACTCAAACGGTCCTGCAGCCGCTGGCCCAAACCAAATGAGTCACAGAGCCGCACACAAAAATAAATCACACAAAAACACGGAATCACACGCTCGCACATGCGTGAAGAGAGGAAAAATGTGAAAAACAGGTTCAGGTGTGGGACAAGTTCAAGGATGGCGTTTTGTTAGAGTGGTTAAACACCAGAGCATAAAGAGTTTGGAGGTTCGGTCAATATGATGTCAATGCATTGGGATATGTCTTTTACACAACGAATGTACAAAAGCGAAGGACTTCTAAGGCACTCTTAAAAATGTACAAATTGCTTTATATAGCAAACAAGTCACACTTCAGTTTAGGGTCCAATTCTCACTATTAACTAGTTGCTTATTAGCATGCTTACTAGGATATTGGCTGTTTATTAATACATAATAAACAGCCGATAAAGTTTAAATCCCATCTGGCTATCGTGCTTCCCAAAATGTTTACACATTAGGTCAGTAGGTGGAGAGTGGGGTTCAAATGCATTTGGCCACGAGCGCCTACTAAAGCAATCCCGGTCGAATGTGTTTTCGACTACCTCTGGAAGCGGTTGAAAGTGGACAAGCTCAAAACGCTTTAGACTTCGTTTACATCATCCACTTGTGATCAGATCGACCAAAACGTATCTTAATACCAGGTGTGAACAGGGCCTAAGAGTTTATTGAGGCAAAAGTCGTGGTTAATAGTGAGAATTGGACCCTAAACTGAAGTTCTACCCAAAATACCAAGCATTGATCTCAAAGACAGACAGGAAACATTTTAAATAAAGCATTTAACAAAACATTAGTTCGGTCTTAAATAAAACATCATATTTACTGTTCAAAATGAAAATGAGGAGTGCATTGGACTGGATTAGGTTCACTTCATAGTTCATACATCCATGAAAAATCACTTTGGATGAAAAGCTAGCAAACATAGCTCAGAAAAGTGAAGTTAGCTCTGAGCAACATGTGTTTGCAGATTTAAGATTGTTTGTAATGCAGAGACATTCATTTAGTCTCCACATATTTTGGGCGCCACTGTACATCCTAAAGTGTATTACTTCAATCTGCACACTGTTGTTCAAAAGTTTGCAGTAAGGTTTTTTTTATATATATATATATATATATATATATATATGTTTTTGAAAGATGTCTCTTATGCTCACCGGGGCTGTATTTATTTGATCAAAAATACAGTAAAAATGGTTACACTTTATTTTGCAGTACGTGGACTTACCTAAGAAAGTACTGGTAATAAGGTAACTACATGGGTTAAGGTTAGATTTAGGGTTAGTAGTACCTAGTTATTACCCAGTTATTTTAATAACTATAATAAGCACATCGTATATACAGTGAGGAAAATAAGTATTTGAACACCCTGCTATTTTGCAAGTTCTCCCACTTGGAAGTCATGGAGGGGTCTGAAATTGTCATCGTAGGTGCATGTCCACTGTGAGAGACATAATCTAAAAAAAAAAGAAATCCAGAAATCACAATATATATTTTTGAACTATTTATTTGTATGATACAGCTGCAAATAAGTATTTGAACACCTGTCTATCAGCTAGAATTCTGACCCTCAAAGACCTGTTAGTCTGCCTTTAAAATGTCCACCTCCACTCCATTTATTATCCTAAATTAGATGCACCTGTTTGAGGTCGTTAGCTGCATAAAGACACCTGTCCACCCCATACAATCAGTAAGAATCCAACTACTAACATGGCCAAGACCAAAGAGCTGTCCAAAGACACTAGAGACAAAATTGTACACCTCCACAAGGCTGGAAAGGGCTACGGGGAAATTGCCAAGCAGCTTGGTGAAAAAAGGTCCACTGTTGGAGCAATCATTAGAAAATGGAAGAAGCTAAACATGACTGTCAATCTCCCTCGGACTGGGGCTCCATGCAAGATCTCACCTCGTGGGGTCTCAATGATCCTAAGAAAGGTGAGAAATCAGCCCAGAACTACACGGGAGGAGCTGGTCAATGACCTGAAAAGAGCTGGGACCACCGTTTCCAAGGTTACTGTTGGTAATACACTAAGACGTCATGGTTTGAAATCATGCATGGCACGGAAGGTTCCTCTGCTTAAACCAGCACATGTCAAGGCCCGTCTTAAGTTTGCCAATGACCATTTGGATGATCCAGAGGAGTCATGGGAGAAAGTCATGTGGTCAGATGAGACCAAAATAGAACTTTTTGGTCATAATTCCACTAAACGTGTTTGGAGGAAGAAGAATGATGAGTACCATCCCAAGAACACCATCCCTACTGTGAAGCATGGGGGTGGTAGCATCATGCTTTGGGGGTGTTTTTCTGCACATGGGACAGGGCGACTGCACTGTATTAAGGAGAGGATGACCGGGGCCATGTATTGCGAGATTTTGGGGAACAACCTCCTTCCCTCAGTTAGAGCATTGAAGATGGGTCGAGGCTGGGTCTTCCAACATGACAATGACCTGAAGCACACAGCCAGGATAACCAAGGAGTGGCTCTGTAAGAAGCATATCAAGGTTCTGGCGTGGCCTAGCCAGTCTCCAGACCTAAACCCAATAGAGAATCTTTGGAGGGAGCTCAAACTCCGTGTTTCTCAGCGACAGCCCAGAAACCTGACTGATCTAGAGAAGATCTGTGTGGAGGAGTGGGCCAAAATCCCTCCTGCAGTGTGTGCAAACCTGGTGAAAAACTACAGGAAACGTTTGACCTCTGTAATTGCAAACAAAGGCTACTGTACCAAATATTAACATTGATTTTCTCAGGTGTTCAAATACTTATTTGCAGCTGTATCATACAAATAAATAGTTAAAAAATCATACATTGTGATTTCTGGATTTTTTTTTTTTTAGATTATGTCTCTCACAGTGGACATGCACCGACGATGACAATTTCAGACCCCTCCATGATTTCTAAGTGGGAGAACTTGCAAAATAGCAGGGTGTTCAAATACTTATTTTCCTCACTGTACATGGGGAACAGGACTGTAAATGGTAGTGCTACCATAAAAACAGTAATACTGTGAAATATTTTCACTATTTAAAAGATGTGCTACTTAATATTTTTGTGGAAACTGATCATTTTTTTTCAGAATTCTTTGATGAAAAGAAAGTTCAAAAGAACAAATGACAATTTGAATCAATTCAATGCACCTTTGTTTAATAAAAGTATCAATTTCCTTTAAAAAAAACCTTACTGGCCCCAAACTTTTGAATGGTAGAGTATGCATTCAGTAACACAGAGCATTGACTACAAGCTTTTTGTTAATTAAGACACATGAACAGAAATTATTTCTTTAATCATTAAACCAACAACTTGCCATTCTTTATGAGCCAAAGACCAGTGCACATACCGAAAGCCAGTCTAGAACGGCGTACGAGTGGAGTGGCAGAGATTTTCCCATCTGCGCTTTAAAGTGTCTCAGCTTCAGCTCCATTTCCTTACTAGCAAGAAACCGTGAGCGATCACGAACCATGAGAAAACACAGATGCTCTGACTTTCAAAAACCTGTCCCTCACTTGGCTTCCACCCTGAAAAAAAGAGACAAGCAGAGGGATAAAAACAGTGAACAGAGTCCTAGTGCTGCTGGGACTGTACAACACCGCTCAGCTAATCAAATCTAAAGACTGGAAATAACTATTAAAATGGGTCTAAATTAAAACGAGAATCAATTCTTCACAAGGCATTCAATATATTATGTTACTGGAAGCAGACTCATGAGAACAATGTAATTTCAAAACAGATGCTCGGCGATGATGAAAACCCAGATGCCCTCTTTTTGTAAAGTAATTATTTTATTTATATTTTACAGTCTTTACTTTCATTGCAATGTTTCATTTTCTCAATTTTTTATTTTTTTCTCTCCAGTTCACTTAGCAAGTGTAATATTCCATGCTGTTTAAATGTTTTTTTTTTTTTTTTTTTTTGTTGGGGGGGAGGGGGGTCAACAGAAGGAGAACAAATGTTCTGTACAACACTTTTCCAGTTAGGAAAAAATATATATATAATCATAATTCACATTTCTGCTCTCTTCCACACGCCCATCAAGAAAGATAAACGTTACGATTAAAACAAGGTTGTGTGCGTACGCGTTTTATAAGGTTGGGTATTTAATGCCCGATTCTTGCTGAATTGTAAAGAAATTTAAAAATGACTGACCACAATCGTCTCTACTGCATGTTTTTTCTCATTAAATTAATTTCGTGGTTGCTAATTTATACAGCACAAACAAATAAGGGGAACAAAATGTCATAAAATGCTGGAACATTTATGAGTGTCATTGCGAAATGAAACGGTGAAGTTTGAGTGAAAACTCTAAGACATGCAAGTCTACTGAAACTCTCACAAGCCTGTTGCTTTCAAAAATTCACAGCGAATTTCAACCGGAGAAGTACATTTACCCTAGTAAATGAACATATTCATTATTCCCTTTCTGAGTCCAAAAAAGCCCTCTATATAATAACTTTATTTTTTTGATGAGAGTCACAAACCTGATCTGAGTGGCATGTACTTGGCCTCCTGTTTGTTGTCTACAAACAAAAATAGTGTACTTGAGCTGGCAAGGGACTCGTTATTTGGTGCCACAGTGATAGAACGATTATGAATATCAATATTAGAGTTTGGGACACACACTTGCAAGCTTATTAATAGCTGTGGTTTAATCAGAGCTTACAAGACGGGTGTAACTACCCCAAAATCAAGCTTCCTAAGAGAAAACAGCAGTTGTTATGGCTTGGGTGGACAGATATATGCAAGATTGAAATGGTTGTGCATAAGAATTTAATTGCTGATGTTTACTTTAATCATTTGCTGAACAACACAGCTGTAGCTCAGAGGACTTGGATTGGTTTGGATTTGGGTTATCAGTATAGCAGAACTTCAGTGTTTTACGCAATTAGCCATGGCTAAATAATTCCTCCACAATGATTTGAGTTTATTGTCATCTTGCTGATAGAGTGAGTGTTCATTCAACTTCTTCTTTGGCGCAAAAATGCTCCATAAAGTTCTCAGAACGGGGGTGATTTACCAGCATTAAGTCTGATTGAATGAGAGGGCGGAGTCACAAAGAACTCGGCTGGTGGGCGGGAGGATTGTAAAGAGTGGGGGGGGCTTCAGATGCATTACGCACCAGCGAGACATAAAACAGCCTCGCATGTGCATCTGGGTCTCCTCCCCAGTGAACGAAAGAGAGTGTACATGTGTGTGTTGATTCAATTCGGAATGTCGACAGTAGTCCTCCGTTCTAGTTGACCATCCGTCACTGAAGGTCCCGATCCTCAAGGTACCTGTACTCAAATGTAAATCCTTCCTTTTTCCTCTGGCCCCATTTCTCGTAGTCAAAGTAGATATATGTTCCCTGTAGAAAGATGGAAATAACGAACCATTCAGTTACAAATTAGAATTTTTTGGGTTATATTCACACAGTGCTGGGTATTAAGATTCCAATATGAAGTACTTGTAATTATATTACGTTTTAAAATTCTTTAAAAGATTTAGATAATATAGATTACATTACTAATTACTATTACAATTTTCATTATGTAACTTGAAATTAGTAACTGACTATTCTTTGTAAGTAATCTACCCAGCACTGTATTCACATATACACTGCCGTTTAAAAGTTTGGGGTCAGTACGATTGAATAAAAAATAAAAATATAAAGTCTATTATGCTTGACAAAACAGTTGTGAGCTGAATATTTTTGTGGAAGCCACTGTAATACACTTTTTCAGAATACTTTGATTAATAGACCGAATGCAATGCTTGGACGAGCATTATTTGGTCCTGAGACTCCCACAGAAGATAACCAGTCAAAAGTTTGGAAACATTACTATTTTTAATGTTTTTGAAAGAAGTCTTATGCTAATCAAGCCAGCATTTATTTGATCAAAAATACAGAAAAAATTGTAATATTGTGAAATATTATTACAGTTTAAAATAATATTTTAATATACTTTAATTAACACTGTTAATAAACCAAGAAATACAACAATTTAAGATTTACGCACCCCAAGTTGGTACATAAAATGAACTTTAGTCAACATATTGGTGAGACGTATTCCTGTATAAGTTAGCGGTTCTTGGCCAAAATATGATAAAAATGGGACCAGGGGCCCCAGAATCAGAATACAGCAATAGTGTGACTCACTTGCTCAAACTCATCAGTGATGGTCTTGGGCTCCTCGTGCCTCTGGAACCACATCATGTACTTTGTATGGAACCGCCATGACTGTTTTTTCAAGGCCTTGGCTGCTAGATACTGCGCTTTTGTACCCTAGGGAGTGGAAAGGAACAATCTGTCATTTACCAGAAATACGCCAATAAAAAGGGACTGTAATCTGACCGTAATGCTGAAATCCCACTCAGAGATCAATAGTACCTCTATCTTTCAATCAAATGCAAGCCATATGTGCTTACTAAAAGACAAAACAACCTGTTTGCAATTACTGGGGCTTCACTGAGGGTGTTAACTATAAATGTGCAGAAACACACAAACACACACACCTCTAAGTAGTAAAAGATGAAGAAGAGGGTCTCTGTAGACAGTCTCTGGTAGAACTCCACAGTGTCAGAGTGGGTAGGTGGCATCTGGTGGTGAAAAGGCAGCGTCGGGCAGGGGTTCCTCATCAGGTATTGCCTGTGTGTCCAATAAAAGAGTAAATGATTAAGTGAGTATTCAATCAAAACAAGTTTGCAAGTCAAAGAACCCTGATCAACTCAAAAGGGATAGGATGAGATAGTATTTTTGTGTGGATTTAATACGGAGAACCTAAGAATTCAAAATTAAGTGATTCAAAAAATAGGTACTTGAAAAAATAGGTTTTTAATTTATTTATTACATTTAGTTAAATCAATCAATAAATACATTAGTAAAAAAAAAAAATGTAATTGTTTCTACTTTTTAAAATGAATACATGTACGCAAAATAAGACTTAATACAAATGGAAATAATAAAATAAGTAAGTGTACCAATAGGAACATATTGGTAAATCAATCAAATAATGTGTCAAATTGAACCTCTTTTTAAATAAATAAATCACAGAATGAATCAATGTGGCTTTCTCATGACCCAAATCTCATGAAACTTGTTACTATTTAAGTTGACATGTAGAAATACAAATTATATTTTATTTTTTTTATCAAATCCAGTGTCAGTTGTATGAAAGCAGATTTTATGAGATGTCTTGTGCAATAATGAGCACTATGGCTGTTTCAAGGGCCAAATATTTTTCATTCGGCAATGCCCCAAAATATCATTAAGTTGCATTAGATATTTTAGAATTGAATACAAGAAAAAGAAATGACAAACTGATGCAAAACATGGTCACATTGGAGTACAAGATTCCAGGAATTCCCTAGATTTTGAGGCATGTGTGTAGTCAGCTGTCAGAATCAGTGAATACTAAAAAATCGTATTTGTGTGTGTGTGTTGGTGTGCGCTCACCTGATCCTCTCAGAGTCGGACGGGTGAGGCATGTGTGTCCAGGCGGACTCCTGCATGGCTTGCTGGTAGAGTTGCTCTTTGGAGAGGGGGACGGGACCCAGTGGACACACGCCCAAAGAAGGGGCGATGCTTACCTCCGAAAGAACAGATTGAGAAGCTGGAAGACGGTGAGAGAAAGAATGTTACCAACAACATAGAGAACGGGGCAAGATAACCTTATAGTGTTGAGTACTTGTTGATACTTACCACTAGAGATATGTAGCGCAGACAGCTCTCCTTCTAACCCTGAGCCCTGGGCGACCCTCTCTACCATCGACTTTTGAGAACTCAGAGGCTCCTGAGGCTGAAGAGAGTGAATGCAGAGGGGAAAACGCATTGGTCAAAACAGTCAATAAAAGTGGATCTAGCATGTGCTCAAAACAATTAGGGATGATTAACAATTCCACTGAAAACCATATATATGAAATTATACGTCCACATGAATGGCTCGACCCAGGGTTTCCCAACAGAACATTGCTCAGAACATCACACTCCCTCCACCGGCTTTTCGCCATCTCACTGTGCATCCTAGTGCCATCACTTCCTTAGGTGAATGGTGCACACGCGACCGTCCATGTGATGTAAAAGAAAACGAAACAGTTTGGACACTCACGTGTCCATTGTAGGCGCTTTCAACGATGGAAAACGGTTATCATAGGCACTCTGAGTGGTCTGTAAGTGTGATGCACTGTGTGTTGTGACACATTCCTCTCATAACCATCATTAAAATTTAGTGTAGACAGTAGACCTTCTGTTGGCTCGGACCAGACGGCAGAGCCTCCGATGCCGTCACCGGTTTTTAGTTTGTTCCTCCTCGGCCCACTGTTTGTAAATTCTCACCACTGCTGACCGGGAGCGACCCACAAGCCTTGCCGTTTCAGAGATACTCTGACCCAGTCACCTTGCCATAACAATCTGTCACTCAGATATTTATTCCTGCCCATTTCTCCTGCATCCAACAAGTTAAATACAAGAACTAAGTGTTTGCTTACCATCTAATCTACACAGACTTTAAAGGGATGGTTCGGAGTAATTTCAACCTAGGGTCCTTTGCACCATGACCTCGAGCCAAACACCCCCCAGAAGCTTTTTTTCCCCTTGGTCGAACATTATTAAAGTTAGAGCTTATTTAGAGATATCAGCCGAATGGCTTAGTGCAGGCGCTAATGGATCCAAGGCTGTATCTTTTATTTTACTTTATTTAACTTACTTTATTTTGATATATTGTAAAATGTAATTTATTTCTGTGATGGCAGAGCTGAATTTAAAGCATCATTACTCCAGTTTTCAGTGTCACATGATCATTCAGAAATCATTCTAATATGCTGATCTGGTGCTCAAGAAACATTTCTTATTATCATCAATGTTGAAAACAGTTGTGCTGCTTAATATTTTTGGGGAAACAGTGATACATTTTTTTAGGAGCCTTTGAATAGAAAGTTTAAGAGAACAGCATTTATTTGAGTAGAAATCTTGTGAAGCATTATAAATGTCTTTACTATCATTTTAGATCAATTTAATGCATCCATGCAGAATAAAAGTATGTTTCCTTCAAAAAAAACTTCTAAACGGTAGCATACGTGTCTTCACATCTAACAACCCAGGCTCTCAACACTTTATTTTATCTAAACGTCTTGCTGCATTCAGGTGATGAGCAATAATTAAAGAGTAATTTCTCTGCCTGTTTCCTCATCTAATCTTTGCAGAGCAACAGCAATGTAGACTTTGCCTTCAGGGCCACACATCAAACACACATTGTTGCTGAATATGAGCAAATGTTGTGTGACTGACCTTGATGGTGTCGGCAGCCTGTGTGTATGAGAGAGGGCCATTCAGCAGGCTGCCACCGCTAGGTTTACTATCGCTGTACGATGGTGAGGGCGAGCTGGGCGGCAGTGTCATCGACCCCAGAAGGCTGGACCCACTGTCCTTACTGTTTTGAGAGGAGGGAGAAGAGCATATAGAAAATTGTTTGAATTATGAATAACATAGATATGTAATTCAGAAGGGTTGTTTTTTTTTCCAGGAAAATAGTGATATTATTTTAATGCAGGTTTTCCATGTTATTCACCTCTAGATTTGTACATTATCTGAAAAGTGCCGTTTGCCCTTGCACAGAACTCTTTTATTTAATATAGCGCTTTATACAGATTGTTTCAAAGCAGCTTTACATTAATAAACAGGAAATTAACAGTGTTAATGTTGTAAAATTCATCAATTATGAAACAAATTCAATTTCAGCGGTAAAGCAGCTCTACAGAAGACATTATTCAGCTCAAATCAGTTCAAATTTTGTTTTCATCCGATAGTGCAGTTAAATTTTTAATATGACTGAATATTACTTGTCTTTGTTGTCTGTTAATCGAATATCAACCTCACAAAAAAGGTGTCACAATGCTAGGGTGTTGTAGGTGGTTGCCAGGGTATAGCTTCTTAACAGGGAAGTGGTTTCTAAAGTGTTGTAAGTGCGCCAGTACTCACGGCTGATTTGTTGAGGAATTTAAGGATGAGGATTGGCTGGTCTGTGATTGGCTGGCACTGTTGAGGGCAGAGTCTGACGTGCTATCTGATACCACAGCACTGTAACCTGGAAGATGTGGGGATATTCAAGTACAAATGTGAACAAAATTTGTATTTATTATAAATATTTTAGTTTCTTCTTATAATGCAATACTGTTTCAGAACATATGTATTACTTTTTTCTAATCAGACAGTTATCCTGCACTCACTTGTACCACCATTTTGTTTCGGCCCACTGGGGGGCCGCGGCAGCGCGGCACTTCCTGCTGCATTTCCTGTCCCAGATGACCCTACATTGCCACCGATAACTCCAACGTTGCCACCGATAACTCCCACGTTGCCACCTATAACCCCCACGTTGCCACCGATAACTCCCACGTTGCCACCGATAACTCCCACGTTGCTCCCTGAGATCAGTGTGCCTCCCACAGGGCTGGGAGCTAGCAGAGGTAAAGGCTCCACAGCAGACTGTGTGGACCCAAGGCCCAAAACACCAGGCCCTGAGCCCAAGAGGCTTGTGGAGCCTAGACTTCCGTTAGTCCCCACTGAGGTTACGACTCCACTGGAGTTTGTACTGCTAATATTCGTTCCAATCGGTGCTGACAGCCCGCTGCCTATGCAACCTGCGGCGGCCGCTTGCGCGTAAGGCGCTGGGGTGGATCCACTCAAAAATCCAGTCATGCTCAAGGACGCCGGCATCCCTGAAAGGACTAGAACGGGCATCTGGTTTGCGCTACTCGTCACCGACATGCCCTTCCCGAGACCCAGACTGGAGGAAAGACCCGTGCCCAACGGAGGCTGGCTCTGTGAGCTGGGAGTCAGGGGACCCGGTGTGCAGGTGTTGGGTGGTGACGTGGACCTGGATGTTGGAAGTAGGATACTGTTGTTGGAGGACGCAGAGTTGGTGCTGGAGTGGGAGGAGACTGAGGTTTTGGGCTGGTGCTGCTGTTGTTGTTGGGATTGCTGTGTTTGTTGCTGTGTTGCTGAACTATAGCTGCCAGAGTTCTGGAGGGGGCCGCCCATGTTGCCTAAAAGGCTGCTGCCCCCTAATGCCAAGCTTCCACTGATGGCGACAGTCGCCAATGAGATCAAGGAGCTTGAAGAGGCTCCTGAGGATGAGGATGACAGTGAGGAAGAGGAGGACAGAGATGAAGATGGATTTCCGTTCTTGATAGGTGACTGCAACGAAATGACAGGATTTTCAGTGTCAGGCCAAAACTGGAAAGGACCATAAGACTTTTAGAACAGTGATTTTACGTATCTTTTCTCACCTGACTAATATCACTGTCTGTCGAGCGACCTCTTTTCTTATCATCTTCCGAATTCTTATCAGAACAAATGAAGAGAACATGACATGGAACAAAAACAAACCAAAACAAATGACTGAATTGCTTTTTACTACATTCATATCCATCCACATCCATGGCATTCACAGAGAAAACAATTTTTAGTGTTTTAGAAGTTAAGAAAAATATCTGTCCATGAACAAATCAGGGTCCTGTATATCGAATGTGCCATTTTTTTTTTTTTTTTTGGAAATATGATGAGATTCAAATACATTTTCATGATAACTTGCATAAACTTCTATTGGATACATTTGTCTGCTGGTAAGCAGGTTTGAGAAGTCATATGTTGCTCTGACTAGGGATGCACCGATATTAAAATTCAGGCTGATACTGATAACTCGATAATTATTTTCATGTTACAACCAATAACCGATAAATAAATAAAACAATAAAATTAATTAGAAGTACAATTAATACATTTATCTTGTTATAATTAAGAATTTAGTATTTTTATTTTAATAATTTTTTTAAATTAAGTTAAATGATACAAGTGAAATTCATTCATTTTTTGGTGTTTTTAAAGATTTACTGACGTATAACTGATAAATAAAACACACTTGAATTTTATTATTTATTATTTTTAAGTTTTATTATTATAATTAATAATTCATTCATTTTTATTTTATTTTAAAATTAATACATTTTAAATGCTACAAGTGAATTTAGGCATCACAACATTATGATGTTCATTATGAAAAATTCATTATAATATAAATTTTTATATTTGCTAAAAATTACATTTAACAGTGTTATAATTTTTTTTGTGAATTTTAGATGTCAACAAAGGTATCTATGTAAAGGTAAATCTAAATGTAAAAAATTTGCATGCACAATTAAATATCCAATATCAATAACATCATAAAATCCTCTATTATTGGCCAATAACCAGAATGGAACTGATGTATTGTGCATCCCAAGCTCTGATTAAACTTTAGGTCTGATGCTCACCGTAGTGCAAGTAGCCGGAGAGGGAGGTATGGGAGATGATGACGTTGTGGAGGTTGGTGTGGAACTGGAGTGCTGGAAGATCTCGTCCTCTGCGTTACCAGCTGGAGATGTGGTACCAAGTGGCTGGGCTACAGGAAGGAAAAATGAAGAAAGAAAAAAAGTGTTACAATTAAGAATAAAAAAAAAAACACAGCAGAATTCTGACATGTGCACCAAACACTTACGAAGTTCCTCTAAATCAAGGTCATCATAGATGAACTCATTCTCCTCAAAGTCTGGATCCTGAGAGGAATCAAGGTAGTACTCAACGTCATCTTTAATCTTGCGGATGGAATCCACATCTATCGAGTCATTGTCCAGCATTCGAAGGATGGTTTCCAGCATGAGTATGTGATACCGGTGCCTCTCGATCAATCGTTTCAGTTCCTCGATCCGATCCTGCTTCTGAGGTCACAGCATCACAGCATGGAAAAAATATAGAATTCTGATGCGAATGAGCAGTCACTTTAACAGAACGAGTGAAACTGCTGGAAATGTCTTTTAAAATAGTCTTGTATATGGTCACTAACAAAATGGTATTACCATTAGTACCATTTTTATTTTATTTTTGGATATGCACCATGGTAATCCCATAATATTCTGTTAAGTACCCTGGAGACGTAGTAAACACTATGGTACATGAATATGAAAATCATTAGGTACTAGAGTATTACCATTTGATACAGTCAAGATGTGTTTGCATTATTAATGTTTTCATTAAAAATAAATAAATAAATAAATAATTGAAATTTGAGCGGTGAAGTACACAATAAATATCTTTGGCATCAATAATCACTAATTAATTTGTCATTTAGCTAACACTTTTATCCAAAGTGAATTACAGAAAGGCTTATCACCCAATAAGTGTCATCATTCATGGTTCACCCATTGCTGGGTTTGAATCAACAACCTCTTTGTTTCCAGCTCAGAAATTGTATTATTAGGCTAAACAATCCCAGATCAAACAGTTGCATTGTAAAAGACGAAAAGGATGAGAATAGAAAAAGCAGGAGGAAATTTAACTGACCTCTTTGTCTCCTTTCTTTTTCTTGGTTAGGACAGAAAGCGATTCAACCTCGCTCTCAAACTGGTCCACTTGCATGTTCAACGTGTCTATCGTGTTCTAGGGAAACCAAGGTACAAAGCAGAAGTAGATGACATTAGCAAATGGTGCAAACAGAGCAACAGTTGAGATGTGCATGTTTTTTTGCAGAATAGTGAGTTGAAAAGTTCTCTGTAACTTCATGCGATTGTTTGCCAAAATACGCTCACGACAGTGAGATGGACGCAGATTTCAGAACCAGGCGTTACAGCGGCTTTCCAAAGACTGTGCACACAAAAAGAATGATGGAAAATGACTTAGGTCACATTTAACGCTGTTTGACGAATTTTCTTGGGTGAAATCAAGTCATTTCAATAACAATCCACACAATCAGGGAAGTGTGAAAGATTTACCCACACAGATTGCTTGGTTTGACTTTAGCATGAGCTGTGCTTCATACATAGCTACAATATTGACAATGGACATTTCGTGAAATCTCGCTAATGTAACCGCACTTTAACTGAGGTCACAGTTCAGAACTTTAACATACTGCTGAACTCATGTCTTATTAAACTAAAAATAGATGGAAAAGATCCAGATTGTAGTAGAATTTAATAATAGATACTAGGGATGCACGATATATTGGCCACCATATCGATATCGGCCGATATGTTCATTTTTTATGTTAATTTTTTATGTTATCGTTATCTGCCCGATAATAAAAAAATTGGCCAATATATAAAATCTGATAAATAATGAATTATTTCCTTCAGCTGAGACCATTCAGATGCTCACTATTCGCCATGATGGTTTTGAATTGCTTGAAATATGATTGGAATCACTTCAAAAAAGGACAATACAGTTAAGCGCAATGTGCAAGCCTGTCATATATAGGCTACATAAAATTATATTGAGAACATTAGAATTGTGTGCTTGGGACATGGCTTTTAATGGTGAGCCTTTTGTTTTTGTAATCAGGCTCTCAAATTATATAAATTTATAAATTTGGATTTAGATTTATCTGCAAATATATTGGTTATTGGCTTTCAAATATAAAGAATTATCGGTTAATGGTATATCGGCCAACATTTCTTATCGGTGCATCACTAATACAGTGGATTACTTGTTTATCATATCAATCTTCATGTAAAAGCAAAATCAAATACGTCCACTTTACTGGCAACCAAGAATGCGATCATAATATTTGCCTTTGCATACATACAGTAGATGTACAGTGAGGAAAATAAGTATTTGAACACCCTGCTATTTTGCAAGTTCTCCCACTTAGAAATCATGGAGGGGTCTGAAATTGTCATCGTAGGTGCATGTCCACTGTGAGAGACATAATCTAAAAAAAAAAATCCAGAAATCACAATGTATGATTTTTTAACTATTTATTTGTATGATACAGCTGCAAATAAGTATTTGAACACCTGAGAAAATCAATGTTAATATTTGGTACAGTAGCCTTTGTTTGCAATTACAGAGGTCAAACGTTTCCTATAGTTTTTCACCAGGTTTGCACACACTGCAGGAGGGATTTTGGCCCACTCCTCCACACAGATCTTCTCTAGATCAGTCAGGTTTCTGGGCTGTCGCTGAGAAACACGGAGTTTGAGCTCCCTCCAAAGATTCTCTATTGGGTTTAGGTCTGGAGACTGGCTAGGCCACGCCAGAACCTTGATATGCTTCTTACAGAGCCACTCCTTGGTTATCCTGGCTGTGTGCTTCGGGTCATTGTCATGTTGGAAGACCCAGCCTCGACCCATCTTCAATGCTCTAACTGAGGGAAGGAGGTTGTTCCCCAAAATCTCGCAATACATGGCCCCGGTCATCCTCTCCTTAATACAGTGCAGTCGCCCTGTCCCATGTGCAGAAAAACACCCCCAAAGCATGATGCTACCACCCCCATGCTTCACAGTAGGGATGGTGTTCTTGGGATGGTACTTATCATTCTTCTTCCTCCAAACACGTTTAGTGGAATTATGACCAAAAAGTTCTATTTTGGTCTCATCTGACCACATGACTTTCTCCCATGACTCCTCTGGATCATCTAAATGGTCATTGGCAAACTTAAGATGGGCCTTGACATGTGCTGGTTTAAGCAGGTGAACCTTCCGTGCCATGCATGATTTCAAACCATGACGTCTTAGTGTATTACCAACAGTAACCTTGGAAACGGTGGTCCCAGCTCTTTTCAGGTCATTGACCAGCTCCTCCCGTGTAGTTCTGGGCTGATTTCTCACCTTTCTTAGGATCATTGAGACCCCACGAGGTGAGATCTTGCATGGAGCCCCAGTCCGAGGGAGATTGACAGTCATGTTTAGCTTCTTCCATTTTCTAATGATTGCTCCAACAGTGGAGCTTTTTTCACCAAGCTGCTTGGCAATTTCCCCGTAGCCCTTTCCAGCCTTGTGGAGGTGTACAATTTTGTCTCTAGTGTCTTTGGACAGCTCTTTGGTCTTGGCCATGTTAGTAGTTGGATTCTTACTGATTGTATGGGGTGGACAGGTGTCTTTATGCAGCTAACGACCTCAAACAGGTGCATCTAATTTAGGATAATAAATGGAGTGGAGGTGGACATTTTAAAGGCAGACTAACAGGTCTTTGAGGGTCAGAATTCTAGCTGATAGACAGGTGTTCAAATACTTATTTGCAGCTGTATCATACAAATAAATAGTTAAAAAATCATATATTGTGATTTCTGGATTTTTTATTTTTTTTTAGATTATGTCTCTCACAGTGGACATGCACCTACGATGACAATTTCAGACCCCTCCATGATTTCTAAGTGGGAGAACTTGCAAAATAGCAGGGTGTTCAAATACTTATTTCCTCACTGTATGTATCATACATACAGTACATCATACATACAGTAGATGTACCACTACAAGAAGTGGGAGTCCAGCTGCTGTTTTTTCACTCCTCCCCTGACAGCAGCCGCCTACTATCATCTACATTAAAAACAAGGCATTTGGCATCTAAAATAATCCTAATGTTTTATCACATTGTGTCAAGACACAAATGCTTTTCAGAATGACAGGAATGTGTCAAGTCAACATGAAATCAAAACAAATCCTAATTACTTTCTTGATGCACATTTCTTGTCTTATTGTGAATTATTTATTGGTGCATGTTACAAAAAATCTAAAGAAATCTAGGTCAGTACTACTTTTCCACATTACAGGAGTCAAATGGGTGCAAACAATTCGCAGTGACTAACTTGAGTGCTTCACACTAAGGGTGTAAATCGGACAGTTCATCATGATGCGATATTGATTCTCTCAGCCAACGATACGATATTTGCCGATACCTCAAAAAAATCTGCGATACGATTACGATTTGATTTAGGGCTATATCGATTGATTTCTCGTGGTTTGGATAATATGTGCCAAGTTTACAAAACCAGTTACATTTTTATTAACCAAAATATATAATATGAATGTTTAATTAAACTCTTTGGAAATTGCACACCCTCTCCCAATTGGGACATATACAACAACAACAAAATTACACATTAGTTTTATAAATAAAGAAAAAGAAAAAAAGGGGGTGGAGGGGCGGGGGGTCACATAAAATCAATCAAGCTTATGATGGCAGCAGACTTCCAGTCTTATGTGCCAAAATGTGCAAATCACTGAGGTACTTTAGCTAAATAAATAAGTAAAAAATAAATGAATATAAAAATACAAAAATAACGATTTGCGTCCGACAGCAGGCACAAAGTTTTCTGCATCTGCTACAACGCTTTGTTGCTGCATCGCATTCGCAATCTGACACACAGGCAGACAGTGTTGTGAGTAAACGAAAATGCATAGTTTGGCGGACGTTGCGTGAGGATGTGGAGAGTGTCAAAATAAAGGTACCTCATATTGATATTTTACGTTATGGCATTGATTAGACGTTTGATCGATGCATCGATCCATATCGATTTTGTTCACACTGCCGTTCTTACCGTTAGCCACTGCCCGATCTCTTCTTTCTCTTTCTGTGCAGGATCGACTTTCAGAGCAAGGCCGAGTCCCTCTTTAGAGTATGCTTTCGTTTTGGTTTCCCGTTCCACAATTTTAAACCGCTCCATTTGCTGTTAAAAACAAAAAATCATAAAATCACAGTCAAAACTAAGTACAACATTTTGTTATACCGTGTGCCAAAGCTGAGCACTTTTCTCCGTATTATGTTTCAGAATTTGGATTTATTGGTCTTATTTGGATTTAGTATCTATAAATAATTGATTCATTATTTATTTACAAAAAGGTCTCAAAGTTAACATCTCAAAGGTAAGGTTTCACCTTACTGAAAACATTGCTAATGTACTTCATCCAATAAAATAAACTGATTTAAGTTGTTCAAACATGTTAAATCTGGCATTATTTATTAGTATCAAGTCTTTTTGTTAGATTTAAACAGACTCACCGTCTCAATGAGTTTGCGATTCTCTACTAGCTGTCTTTTGTCCTTGATCTCATTGGAGGCGACCCATGTCTTAATCTGGTCACGAAGGCGCTGCAGAAGCAATGCAGACAGAAACAGAAAGAGCATGCATAAAGAAAGAAAATTGAGCAGGACACCTGAAATCAAGCATGCCGACTCGTCCTGTGCCGCCAAGCACAGGACACGCGCATACATGACCCTCGGCATGGGTAGCGCTTGTCCTCATGGTTACCAATAAAGGCAAACACACCATGAGCAGTGAAACAAGCCAAGTGTATTACAAATGAAATGAAAAGCAGTTCAATCTTTCAATAATTCATTTGATTCACCTATGGCCAAAAAGTGCAGTTTGATATCAACAAAATATTCTCACCTGTAATTTTTTAATCTCTTTTTTGAGGTCAGACTCATATTTTTCTTTTTGGTTTGCGTTGGCTGCATTGTGGAGCTGAAAGGGGGAAATAAATCACAAACATATACATTATTTATAAGTTCATTTTAAAGGATTCTACTTGGCTTGAATCATAAGAAGGTGATTGTAAATTTCAATAATATGTTGAAAACTCTATACATTGGGCCTCACTCAAGAAGCATGAGCAGAACAAATGTAGGAGTACTTTCTTAAAAACTCTTTATATTCTGAAATTTCTTATATATCATTGATTATTACATTTGTTCATTGTGGGAGATTGAGTTTGCTCATTGTGGTTTAATATAAATGCTGAGCAAGGTTGAATTTTCAGCATCATTGCTCCAGTCTTCAGTGTCACATGATCCTTCAGAAATCATTCTAACATGCTGATTTAATGGTCAAGAAACATTTCTAACTATTGTCAATGTTGAAAACAGTTGTGATGCTTTTTGTTAGGATTCCTTGATGAATAGAAAGTTGTAAAGAACAGCTTTTATTTGAAATAGAAATATATTATGTAACATTATAAATGTCTTTGCTGCCACTTTTGGTCAATTTAGTGTGTTCTTGCTGAAAAGAAAAAAAAATAATAATAATAATTTCTTTTTTATTAACATTTCAATGGTAGTGTATTTATGCATTAATCAACCCCATCTAAGTTCACTACCCAATTTGGATCTGTTGTAAAATATTATTCTTAAAACAGCAAAAACCACTGAGAATGCATCTAAAATATAATTAACATGATTTAATGAGCTTTACAAAAAGTGCTATAGTCGTCTCTTACCTTTTTCCAAATGTCCTCAAACTGCTCTACCCCTTCTGCAACCTTTTTCAAACATCTGTCTATTTCGCCTGAAGAGAGAGGAGCAAACATTCAGTACATGATGGGATGGGGTGAGACCAGGCCACATTCTCAGAGACACACATGCAAACATGGGGTTGATACAGCAGAAATATGTTAAATAATGTAAGCTATTCATGTAGCATTCTCTTCAAACTAAGCTGCATAAAGATATCTTCCAAGAAGACCATTAAACATATATTGCCCATTACCTTGAAGTTTTCTTTTATCAGCCATGACTTCCTGACTATGATGTTTTCTTCATGCCTTCATCTACTGAAAGAAATAGAAGAGAAAATGAGCACAGTAGCTCTTCATTCATGGTAAATCAACTAGCATAGCAGGGCTCCAGACTAACATTTCAGAGCAGTGATTGTGATTTTTAATCTACGGTAATTGAATCATAAAATTACTATTGTTATGGATTAATAAGTGCAGTTACTAATAATATAAGGCTACATGTTTATTTTTTGGAAATGCACATTTGACAGTAAAGCACTGAGCTTGAGTTCAGATGCAGATAACATTATCTCTTATTAAAAACTTTATTTACAAAAAAACTAAAAATTGTAAATATTCTACTTTTATTAAATGCACCATTGTTATTTTATAGCATCATACCACAGCTTTAGTGATTAAAACTTCACTTGCTTGCTTTCTGTGTTTTTATGACACTGTGACTTTTCCTACTTAATCAGTATAAAAAAATTGCCACACTTTAACAAAAAATTAATTCTTGATGATTCGATATTTTATAATGTGATTTCATAATGTCTAAAACTAAATCCACGGGGACAATATTTGAAGGATGAACAAATAATGTTTATGGTCATCACATCAAAAATAACATTTAAACTGGATAATATTTAGAGCTTTGAAGTGCTGGAAAAAGAGTGAAGCAATTGAAAGTTCTTTAAGTACTTGAATTTCACTCTCAAAAGGTTGTACGAACCCTGAAAGGGATACTCCACTTTTTTTGGAAATAGGCTCATTTTACAACTCCCCCAGAGTTAAACAGTTGAGTTTTACCGTTTTCGAATCCATTCAGCCGAACTCCGGGTCTGGCGATACCACTTTTAGCATAGCTTAGCATAGATCATTGAATCGGACAGGACCATTAGCATCTCTCTCAAAAAAATGACCAAAGAGTTTCGATATTTTTCCTATTTAAAACTTGACTCTTCTGTAGTTACATCGTGTACTAAGACCGACGGAAAATGTAAAGTCGCGATTTTCTACGCTGATATGGCTAGGAACTATACTCTCATTCCTGCGTAATAATCAAGAAACTTTGCTGCCGTACCATGAGTCCATCAGGCGTAATGATATGACGCATGATGTAACTACAGAAGAGTCAAGTTTTAAATAGGAAAAATATCGAAACTCTTTGGTCATTTTTTTGAGAGAGATGCTAATGGTCCTGTCCGATTCAATGATCTATGCTAAGCTATGCTAAAAGTGGTACCGCCAGACCCGGAGTTCGGCTGAATGGATTCGAAAATGGTAAGACTCAACTGTTTAACTCTGGGGGAGTTGTAAAATGAGCCTATTTCCAAAAAAAGTGGAGAATTCCTTGAAATGAATAATGTAAAAACATTCGACTATATCTGCCACAATACCATGGTTACAGTTAGCGTTACTATATGAAATCCATGGTGAATGCTGGTGATTTGTAGAATGAAAAGCCTTCTATAACTTGTTCATTCATGGCACAATGTTTCTCCTGGTTTCCACGTCAGCACTGGTTTCTGACATCTATGGTTTATGACAGAGAATTCTGCCCCAAATTCAAACACTTTCTCACTGGATCTCCCAGCGCTGTGTAATAACTGTCACTTGGTCGAGATCAGACCGCGAGTAAACCTGTTTTGAGCTCGCGCTGCACTGTCTATAATTGGTCCGAGGCTCCGAGCTGATAAACGATCCGCGATGCGCAGCTCAAACGAGTAGCGCAGTTTTGATCTGCTTTCCTTTCTCATATGCAACAGAAATGGCAGCTCTAATCAGTTGGACAACGTGGTGGTGGCACCAGTGCAACCTTTAACAAAATTTTGTTGCACCGGCAGGAAAACATTTGGTTGCAGTCTGGAGCCCTACATAATCCCTTACAAATGACTGGATTTGTAAGAAACAAGACACATTATAATGTTCTTCAAAGCCAGATGTCCAAATAAAGAACACAAGCCTTTTAGACGGATGGCCTATTTTATAATTATGTTTTTTTCCCCTGAACTATTAGTGTAATTACTGTAATGGCACAGTGACGAAAATTACAAACACACAAACCAACTCTTGTGATTGCTGTAGGGCAGGCTGGACAGGTTTGGCTTGAATATAAAAATGCAAAATTACTCTTTTTCCCTTTAGTAATTGGTGTATTTCACTTTCACAACCTGCAGTGAGAACCATACTTAATTTAAATGTTAAGAAAATCAACCATAGTTTGTTTATGTTGTAGGGTTTTATGGTCTTATGGTGTTATTATACCATAATGATAAACCTGCATGGAAAATAATTATTAGATTAGATTGGATTAGATACAACTGTATTGTCATTGTGCAGAGTACTAGTACAGAGACAATGAAATGCAGTTAGCATCTAACCAGAAGTGCAAATCGCAATATGTGTATATTACATAAAATATCATTATGGTTCGATAGAAAAGTCCAGGATTTTAGGTAGATAATAATATAATAGCATGGCAGTAATAAATAATAGTCTTTGGTAGCGGTCTTTGCAAATAATTGTACAGAAAACAGAGAGACAAATCCGACGTCATTGGATGAGATAAAATGGTGTCAATGTTTTGAAAGCGGCACAAAGACACAGTGTTTACACACTCTTTGGAAGTCAACCTATGAATTGCTTACAATTAGAGTTGTTTCTGCACATTAAACTGGAAAAGGAGAAAGTATTTTAACACGTTTTTAATAAACATTTTAATAAAAATACCTCCAACGCAAAGGGCAACTGAACAGTTCTGCTTATCTACGCGAGACAACGAAGCCCTTATACTGGAGAGTTTGCTATAATTTTACAGATATGTCTGTAAACATCTCTACAATAAAACAAAATCTGAACCGTTGAGTTTAGATCCAGTTGCATGGTAAAAAAGTAAAGAAATCATATGTTTATCAGTGTGTGTAGACAGGCATGTCTGGTCAAATATGCACATTCAAAGCACACATTTGGGATGCACACAAGTATGCCGGTGGGAAATATAAAGATGTGTGATCTCAGTCTAAATTTAGAGAATGCATTAATCTATTCTTCGCACATCTCACATAGCAAAGACTTCCATGGATGAAGACATGTAATCCGTGTTTATTAGATTCAGAAAGCTCAAGGGTTTCGCTCAACACAAGCAACAAAAGGTTCAAAGGGGCTTCTTGGATCCATTTAAAAAGAACTCTATGCCAAAAGGTTCTAAATAAGGAAAAATATCTTTAAAGATGGCATAATATTTTCATGTAAACAGGATTTTTCTAGTGATAAAATATGTTTATGAGCTGCTTAATTAATAAAATGACAAGTTTAACAAAATTAATGAATTAAAACATAATCCATAAAATCATCATATGATGGAAACCCCTTAAGTTTCTATACAGAACCTTTTCTTCTAAAAGTGCATAATACTTACAATGCTTTTAAAATTAAAAATCAATAAAAAGCTGAGATTGCAAATAAGACCTGGTGTTTTAAATTATGGTTTTCGTCTATTTCTTCAGTAAATAAAAAAGCTCCTGATGTAAAGGCACGTGACAGCAAGAAGCATACTTTGAAGCCTACATGTATAAATGATTAAATAGCTCTTTTCGGCCCTTTTAAAGGAATATCAGCGTTTACACAAATCTTTCTGGTACTGCACCGTCAAGGCTAGTATAGAATAAATGGATTCATAAAGAAATTTCCACATATATGGCTTTTGATTTCAATTCGGCATGAAACAAAAGCTGTGGTAGTCTTTCCTATTGTGACGAATATTTGAGTAAAACGGCTTCTTGAACAAGAAAAAAAAATGAAGGGTGGGCTTGATTTTGTCCATTGGGAATTGTTTTATGTGATCTCATGTAAGTGACAGGTTGTCCCACTCTCACGCCAGTAAACACTTCATCAGAGAAGATATGTTGTCATAAGAGGGACGGGAAGTTAAGGGCACATTAATAATAATGATGTGCACAGAAAAATAATTTATAACAAATACTGCAATATCTCAGTAAAAAAAAAAAAGGTCAATTTTGATTTAATGGTGATTTTATCCTGCTTTGGGTCATGGTCAGTAAAAACATCCGATTCACAAACTTGAAAGGTGTAGACAACAGTGACAGGAAAAATATGCCAAATTGAATGATGAAACAGCAGAAATCAAAATGAAGCATTCATTTTATCAGGCAGATTTCTAACTAAAGTGATCACCGTCCAAACACAGCTGAGCAAGATGCATCAGCTTCATTTGCCACAATGAAGAAACACATTATTCCATCCATCCATGCACTTCAATAACGACTAGTTCAAGTGTGACTGAAGCAGAAACCTAATATTGTATAGAAACGTCACATTCATTCAGCAGCATTTCTTATCATCATATATAATATAAACAGAGAGGATGACAGCTGCATGTCAATCAAAATTCTCTGACACAGTCGCGCGGGTCCATTGAGTTCTCGCAACAATGTAGCGCGTGCAAACACAACAGCTGGCAATTCTCGAGCTGATCCTTCATCGGATATGTTAACAGTTTAAAGTAAACCTAAAACCCCAGATCTCACTGTCCTGGTGATAACAGCTCATTTGGAGCAAGCTCGGTTTTAAACGGTACTAAATAATATTTCAGCAACATGAAACCAGAGACTGCCACTGTCTTTGCATGCATGTGGCTTCTTTTATAGGCGCTTATCCAACTTCATTCGCATCCGCTACTTTTTTTACGTGACGAGACACTGATACGATAATATTAACACTTTAGATGAGTTAGAAAGCTCAATTCCAGCAAGCAGCTCGCGAGCCTGTAGTAAACGCGACCGGCTCGAGGTTTTTTTTTTTTTTTTTTTTTTTGGCTGGGATACAAATTGGAAAGGAAAAAAGCAGCATGTAATTGGAGTTACGCTCCCACGTTGTAGGGGATGTTTTACCTGATTTTCCTGAGTTTTACTTTCCCTCTTAATATCCCCTTCAGTTCCGCCACAATTCCACAACTTTTCACGCTATATTTTTATTTCCTATTATTTCTATTCGCCAAACAATCACTTCTCGCATCAAAGATGGCCGCCAGGAACACCTCCTCCGCTTGTGCGTGGAGGCTTGTGGTCCCGCCCACTTAATCGCCATTGGGTGCCGGCCATCAGATCTCATCTCTCATTGGGTAAGCGGAGCTGTCTATCTACTCGCAGTGCTTGACAGCTTCCGTGCATAGCGAGTGATGGTTGGTGTAAATGGAGAGGTTAAAGGTGTACCGGGATGTCTTTAAATTGTCCGACTTACTATTTTGTACCAAAGTAGGTTTCTGACAAAAGCAGTAGTTTCTTCATTCACAGCAAGTTTTAATCTAAGATGCTTCTCGCCATCAATGCAGTTATCCTTGTCAAACAGCTTGCTTGAGAAACAGATGGGGTTTGGGATATGAAAGCTCATGAGACTGGAAAAACCTGCAAAATAATTTCTAAACATAAGCCTTCATCTTTTTGATTAAGCATTATACTCTTATTATTACAAAGCATAAATCAAGACTGTGAAGATGGTTTGAAATGATTTTATGTTATTTTAACATCTTTTTAAATTTTATTTTATTTAACAAGGTCCCTTTGAGACACAATATCTCTTCTATGAGGGAAATAAAAAATAAAGCTACATATAAATAAACTTTAATTTTAGTTTAATATGGAAATTAAACAAATTAAAATTATAAATTAAAATAGTATAAATTCAACAACAAAAAATGTAAATACTCAAAATATTAATAAATACCATGTTAGTATATAAATAATAAAATAAACTCTCAAGTTCTTGAAAGAGTATTATTGAGGGATAAAATAAGACAAGCCAATAAAAAAAACTTTTTTAAGTGATATTTATATGGACAATCCAGTGCACTTTCATTTTCCAATGATTTATGCTCTGCTGTTATTTTTAAATCATTTGAAGAAAAAAAAAAATCAACTTTCTCAAATAAGATGCTGTTTTTTTTGTTTTTTTTTAAATGCATAAGAAAAGCATCTTCAAAAACCATTCCATTAAAAGACTGTTGATTGTTGTAAAATCATTTTACTACTGTTTACATAAGAAAATCAAGACATTACCAAAAGTATTCAATGAACAGAGAATGAGATGGAAACACATTATGAACAACTGACCGAGTCGACATGAAAACACACAACAGGCCTATTCGTTTTTCTATCAACCATGAGTCTTACAGTGTTTGTTACCACACATCTCGATGTTCAAACCACAATGAACATGATTAGACTATATTTGAACTAGACAACAGCATAAAAACTGGTTTTAATCAGAACACACCAATAGAAAATAGGTTGCAGCATGTTGCTGCACGGCAGTGATAAAGTCTTTAATTTGACAGAGAAAGAGGAGGAGAAATAAGCGATTAACTTTGGTTTGTATTGACAAAAAGACCTCATAAACACAACTATCAGTTCATCCACGGCATCGCAATACATCCCAGTTCAATCTGATCTTCTGTAACAGAAGCTAAAAGACTATAATGAAGAAATGACCTTCACAAATTAACTTCACACTAAATAGTCCTTAAATGGGAAACATTCGGAAATCTGTCACTGATTCTAGACACTTGTGGCACATGAATGTTTAATTTTAAATCTACTGATTTCAGGTATTAGCGTATGTAGCACTAAAGATGTTCCTAGTACTATTTTAATAAATCAGTAGATATACAAGCCTGATAGTTGTGCTGTAATATGTAAGAAGCAATAAGCAACAAAAATATTCAAAATAAGTCATCTAGATGTGCAGAGGGAATAAAGATGTATATTCAGCCCTGAAGATAAAGAAAATACCAGTTTTGTTTAGAGACTAGCCATCTGATCAGCCACAAAGTACAAAAATGCTACATATTGCTTAACAGAGAAGCATGCGGCGTCTTTCAAACCAATTGACAACCAGACGGACAGATTGACAACGGATCATACTTCCAAGAGTTTTATTATCAAAAGTGGCCTATTATACTGAGAAAAAAAAAAAAGACATCACACGTACAGAAACAGAAAAGGTGCCACGTTGGACAAATGTCATCACCATCTAATCGTTTGGTGATATGTATGGAAGAGACCCAGTAAGTGTAAGAACAAAACAGACAAAAACAAGGTCTAATACCTGGAGATATGAACTGCAAAAAGCTACAAAATGGGAGGGAGATGTGGTGAGCTGGCCAACAGAGAAGACAAATGACTTCTGAGAAGGGATACGATTCAAATGAGGAATAAAAAGAGATAAAAACAAGGTAAGGGACCAAAAGATGACGTCTTCATTTGAATTATCCAGCAATTATGAACGAATCTCCGCATTTGGTTGGGCATCAATAGTTCTTTCATCTTCTCTGATGGTCAACAATCACGATTTTACATCATTTGTTTCAGTGTACAATTAAAAAATAGTAACAATTTTATTAACAGAATAAGTATAATCAGTATAACAGAATATCTCCCGCTAATAATCTTAAAATACAAACAAAAGCAGAAACCCTCCCATAATTGCTCACAAATCATCTTTTAATTTAAGCCTCAAAAAAACAAAACAAAAAAAACACAACATTCACCTTTTGGCTTTTTTAACCATAAACAAACAAAAAAAAATGTTCCCCCTGTCATCTCTGCCTCAATTTCTATCTTTTTATACGAGCTGTTATCGCAAAGCTGGACTCCGTCCCATTTTTCTCGCTCTCTTCCTCTACCAGAAGTCTCGGCGGTGGTAGGCATCTGGATCGCAGTACTTGGTCACCACCACTCTGTTGGCGAACTTTCTTCCCGTTAAGCCCTGCATGGCTTTCTGGGAGTCGTAGACAGATGTGAACTCCACAAAGATCTGGAAAAATAAAACAGATTGTGGGATGGTTTGTGTAGCACTACCAGATGTTCATTGCTGGAGGGTTCAGAGTCAAAGTACTTTAATCAGCACCTACGTAAAAAAAGGACTGAAAAACAGCCCAAACCCATGGTCCCCCATGCATCACTTGAGCTGGTTTGGTAAGGCTTACCTTGCCGGTTCCAGGGATGTCGAGGCCATCAACAGGCCGAGGAATCTCTATGCTCTTGACCTGGCCATATTTGGAGCACTCCTCCTTGACGTCCTCCACTATCTCCTCGTACTCCTCGTCGTCCAGGAGCTCCTCTGGAGCCACCATGTTCATCAGGCACAGGACCTCGGTAGGGATGCCGCCCATCTGCATCATGGAGTTTGCCATCATCCCCGGTACTTGCAACGTCACCGGAGTCTCATTTATACTCGTCTACAGATAAATAAAAAGAAAGACGGCTTGAGAATCAATTTATCCTATTTAAAATAAACTTATGCATCAGTGCTGCACACATTTTGAAAGACTTTTGTTTTTTTGGAACATGCACAGATGAGACCAAGAACATATGCACTACCATTCAAATGTTTGGGGTCAGTAAGATTTTATTCATTTGTTTTTCTTTTTTTTTGAAGAAAATGAATACTTAAGACATTTTTAATATTAAAACAATTTCTATTTTAATTAAATGCTGTTAGAGTAAAGTAGAGTTTTCACAAAAATATTACGTGGCACTACTGTTTTCAACATTGATGATAAGAAATGTTTCTTCAGCAAATCAGCTTATTAAAATTATATCTGAAGGATTATGTGAAACCTGAAACTTGAGTAATGAAAATCACAGGAATAGATTACAATTTGAAATATATTAAAATAGAAAACAGGCCATTTAAAATTAGAATATAAAAAAATAATGTTTCACAATATTACTGTTTTTACAGTATTTTTGCTCAAATGTATGCATCTTTGGTGAGCACAAGAGACTAGTGTTGTCACGATACCAAAATTATTGTTTCGATACCGATACCAAGTCAAGAATTGTGATTTCGATACTTTTTCGATACTTTTCCTGAAAAGGGAGAAACTCTCAAATATCATTGCTGTGCTTTATTTTAAAACCGGGACAACATTCTAATCATATAACACACTAATAAATGAACATATGAACAGCAGATATATTAAACATTTGAACAAAATATTATTAAAAAAAAATAAAAAAATTAGAGCAATGACATTCAAGGTAAAAATAATAATAAATTTAACAGCATTATCTCAGTTATCATAAGAAACATAAGAGTTACCAGTAATAACTTTATCTTGATTCTGAACTTTGAATAAAAATATGAACAGCGATTATATTAAACAATGTTTAATAATGGTAACATATAATAAGCCTCATTGGTGATATATTTTACATATGGGGAGAGAGTTGTGGAAGGCCTATACTTCATGTTAAGCATAAATATATAGCAGCAAAGACAACGTCGTGTTGACGGCAAAATAGGCTACAGAATATTGAACCACAATACACTGTATTGAGAGGTGCAGTATTTGAAAATCAAGCATATTTTTTTAAATTACATTTATATCTGCATTTATGTCAAAACCTAGAGGCTTTCAAAACATCAAAATGTCATTTATTAATATGTATTCCTGTCAAAATGACATAGAAACATCTTTTCCCATTCTATTTTGCCTGGAAACGCTTCGAACACGCTTGCGTGTCGCGTGAAAAATAGGCGTCGGTTCTATTTCTAGCATGCACACGATTTCCGCGCGGCTCGGGCGCGCATGTAACGCAGGCAGTGTGCTAGCTCTAACCTGTTAACATGGGAGCCGAAATAAAAACTGACACGCCACGCAGCTGAGACGCTCACGCCACGCATCCAGTGTGTCGCCGGCCTTACAAATCTGGAATGCGGTCATTCTTTGAAGTATCGATACTAATAAATGTAGGAATCGTGACGTTTTTAATTTCCGAGAATCGCGATACTTTTGAAGTATCGGTGCACCGTGCAACACTACAAGAGACTTTCAAAATCATACAAATATTAACAATTTAACCAAACCCAAACTTTCGTACAGTAGTGTAATAAGAAAAAACACGTACAATGCTTTAACCACAAAAATGTCGCCAGGTCTTATTTGTATAAAATGTCTTCAAATGAGTGAATTTCACGTTAAACTTGATTCTTACCATTGTGGCATTCTTGGCCCCTACACTTGCCCTCTGAACCAGCAGCTTCTTATCTGCTAACTGCATACCATTCAATCCTGCAATAGCCTGGAAGAAACATTAACAGATTGACTTCATCTTAGCATATGGGCTAAACATGTTAAAATCCATGCACACAGTGAAACACTAACCATGCCAACTCACCTGATCATTGATGTTAACATCCACATATTCACAGAAAGCATAGCCCTTTGAGAGGCCGGTAGCGCTGTCCTTAACCAAATTGAAGGCTTTGAGAGGTCCAAAAGAGGTTAACAACTCTTTAACCTGAATACACGAAGAAAGAAATTCAGGATTTACATTGCATCTATAACACAAGCAGGAAAAAGGTAAAACAAACAAATAAAAACATTACATTTAAACATTTAAAGTCCCCCTGTGGTAAAATTCAAGTTTTTAAATGTTGTTTATATGCCTATGTGTTGTTTTTAATATGCTTTAAGACAAATCATGTGCAAATTCATAAGTCAACACCATTGCTGAGTATTTTCTCTTTAAAACCGCAGTGAACCAAAGACGGTCTCAAACGCGGTAAGAAATCACTGGTGTTTCTGACGTCACAAACTACCTTGTAACCAATCACGACAACGTGTGATCGTCAACGAGTGGATCTCTGAGCAGGTGTGAGTGAGTAAAGCCAGGGCTAATTTGCATTTTCAAAGAACTGCGTATACTAAATGAGGCAAGGGTGTAGAGTTACAATCAAGCTATTCTAAGGTTTTTAAAAAACTTTTAAATTTGTAATTTTGGTGATCAAAAATGAGTTTTAAGGGATTAAATTATTGACTACAGGGGGACTTTAATTTCCCCCGAGATCCACTCATAATGTTATTAAAGTTTTTTGTGCCATAAACATTTCAGCTATTCCCTGACCAATTTCCACCTTTTTTGCTGTGAGTTTGCTCGTGTGTCAAATATGCATATATTACCTGGTGTTCAAACAATCTGTCCTGAAATAGAAATAATCAAGGACTTTTTAAAAAAATCAACTTCAACTGCTCATTTCTCATGTTGGGAAGGATATGCAGAGAATGAAGAGCCACATGCAGCCAAGACAAGCACAAAGCTGGGCAAACCTTACAATATATTATTGTTAGCTTTTATAGTGTTTATGAATAATACAATCTGTCCTACTAGCTCATTATTTCACTATGACTTTCTCATTATTTTGTGCAGTTTAGTTTCAATAAATGTTGTTCTTTTTTGTTAGTTCCAGTAAAAGGGAGCAGTATGTTTTCATGGCACATGAGGCTCTTATATGAGTTATATAGACTTTCTACCAGAAACCATTTGTAACCAACCTGGTCGTCGTTGAGATAGTTGGGCAAACCTCCAATGAAAAGCTTGTGAATAGAGTCTGGTACAACAGTGGACACCACACCTGTGGAGCAGATGGAAAACATTCCTTAACAGTCAATTGACCGGCAGAAGAAAAGGAAGAGAATAATAGACAGATAGACTACAATCATAAGGTTGTAACAGACTCATTTTCTTAGGTTTAACAAAATACATTTACCTGAGAATTGAGAATGTAATACAAATGTATGCTGAAATCACCCATTTGTAATCAAAAGAACAAAAGGAACATGTCATGTTTGTTGTAGTTTGAGATCTGAGCAAAGAGGGAACTGTAAAGTGGTCATACCCGGCACATATACGCTGGGGTTCTCGCTCATGCCAGGTAATGGCTGATAATCGTGTGGCCGGCGAATCTTTAAACTCTGCCCCTGGAAGATGATGCCATCAAACGCCATGGCCTGTGTGGTCTCATCCACTGATCGGAACTGAAGAATTAACGGGAGGAAAATTGTAAAGAACCAAGCTTGTCAAGTCATAGGCAATATAAGTCAGTGTGTACAGGTGTTACCCACCTCAAGGAAAGCAAAGTTCTTGTCCTGGTTAATCTGGACGGCAAGAACAGGGTTTCCTGGGGCCTGAGTCAGACCACCGAGTCTCATCTGGGCATTGAAGAAGTCCATCATGGATTCCTGAGGAAGAAGGGTGTTATATAATGCAAAGACATTCATGCGTTTAAAAAAAAAGGATGCACAGATAATAAGATGGAGATCATTTTTAATGTTATGAACAATAACCTATAAAATGGCGATATTTAAGCACTAAAAATTCCTTTTAAATGCCACGAGTGAATTTAGGCAGCACATTATGCACACTATGAAATTGTTTTTGATTCACTCTAAGATTTGCTAAAGATTGTATTTAAGTGTTAATTATTTATTAGTGTTTTTTTAAAACGCAGTAAGTGATTTCTGAGAAACGCTGTTGAAAGTGAATCGGACCGAACGCCACAACACACTGTCGTGTCCAAGAGTAAGATTTGAAGAACGACTGTAGAAAGAGAGAAGGCTGAGAGACATTACAAAAGATAAAAGCACAGAGGACTATCACAGGAAAAAGAAGGGTTATGATAAGGCAAGAGCTTTAGGCACCGCGTTAATATTAGAAAAGCTTTCCAGCGCTGGAAAAAACAAAGCGGGAAGGCCTGAAAACAGATGCAGAGGTTGCGTAGGTTCTGCTCCACATGTGAATAACATTATGTTTCACAGATCAAAGATATGGTGTTGTTGCAGTGTTACCTATAGTAACAGGACAGTGTTGAGTGTCATTGTTTGTCTGGAGCTGCTGGCGCCAAACAACCAAATCTTGCTTGTATATACTCTTTTTTTATTCTTCCTTGTCGTTGTTAGTCATCTTCACCGGTTTTATTTTTCTTTCCGGGAAGCATTATTTTGTTTCTCTTCAGCTATGATGAACTATGATCCACTTTTGCATTGTGTGTTCGTGCATTTTGGCGGTGGAGCAATGAGGGGAGGGGTGAGTTTGTTTGGGTTGATTTCAAACATCAACAGTGTTTCTCAGAAATGTGAAGATAGGGGAAACGAGCATGTACAATTAAATATTCAATATGCTTCTGCAGAATACATCTAATTGTGCCAGTGTTCTGTGTGGATTTGTTCTCTAAAACCCTGCAGAGTAATTCTAGTGTGTGAATAGTGTTCATTCAACACCTCTGTGATGCCAAATGGGATGTTGCCAACGTAAAGCCTGCGAGCCTGGCGAGTCATCTGACTGCCCACTACGGGCACCGGGGTCGGCGTTACTGCCAGGCCGTCTGGCGTCATGGTGGGCAGCAAAGCGGTGGCAGGGATCTGACCAGCAGCTGAGGAAGAGAAAGACAGAATAATTGCATCAACAACAGAATATGAATTATTAAATAACATTACATTGTTATTGTCAAGAGATGCCTGAACCAAAACATTTTTTAAAATTAAGGCCAGACAAAGAAAGAGGAAGAGAATAAATAACAGTTGATCGGGGTGGGCGATATGAGCAAAAAACAAAACAAAAAATCATAAAAATATTTAGTTGATACTATACCAAAAGTATATAGTGGCCAAAAGTGATGTCCAGCCAAGGAAAAATGACATCTTCACCCTTTATTTATTAAAAATCTGTTAAAGATTTTGTAATCATATTATGCAGCTGGGCTTGGAGTCAAATTGTTTTATTTGTGATAACGCAATGAAACATAACAAATTGGCCAGGCTGTCAAAGAAATTATGAACATGCAAAAACAAGAACCAACACATTTTTTTTTTTTATCAATATATGCTTTTTCCTGTGAGCTTTTTGTTTTTCTATGCATAAAAGAAAACCTGTAGCTTGCCTTTTTTGCCAAATCATTTTGTCAGATAAATACCTTAACCAAGTGTTTTTTTTTTAGATTTAAAAAATATATATTGTCCTCATATTTCAATAATTTAAATCAAACTTGTATCTCCTCTGGACATCACTTTTGACCACTACTGTACAGCATGATATAGTAATTTTATGGAAAAATATAAAAAAAACCCTACTGACAAATAATGAATTTAAGCATTTTTATTTGAAGAGTCTACACATTTCTGTGCACCATTTCAACCGGTTTATCACCCACCCCTACTTAGTGAGTATAATGACTGGACACAGGGTAGTCTTTTAAACCATGTTGCTCACCTTGCATTGCCTTGTACTGCATGGGTGTAATATGCTCAAAGCCAGGAGGCGGTACATCCCAGTACTTCTTAATTTTCTTCTTTTTCTCCCGTTGAGGTGAACGGCTGATTTACAGAAAGGCAGAGAGAAAAAGAAAAGAACCGAAGTGAATTCATTTTTATCTAACTGGTATATTACATATTCAACAATGATTACTCTTTTTTTTCTTCTTTTTTTTTAAAAAAAAGATAAAAGAGCCAAGTCATTTAGTTAAATTATTCCTTTAAATCCAAAAGAATAGTAAAATTAAAATTGCAATAAAAAAAATTGCGAAATAAGAATAATAATCTGTAACTGTTACAGTTGGCACTAATTAAAAATATTTTACCTAGCGTAACAACTCCACACATAAAGACAAGGATTATAACGCAGAAATAAGTATTAATTCATCTCACAAACTCCTTCAATGTCAAAACACTAGCCAGATGGATTTGTAAGATGTAAACAAATGGAAAAACTGGGTCAGCCAATCTGCAGTATTACCTGACGTTTTCTTGGGGATGGTTCTGAATTTGATCACTGAAATGACATTTAAGAACAGGGTTTGACATGTAGCTACTTTACAGTAGCTTAAACCACAGTACATAAACTGAATGAGGTTTAAGAGCAAGACTAATGATTTTACCGTGCATCCTGCCTTATTCTTGATTACAGTGCACTTAAAACGGACTACTTCAGTTTTAAATTCAGCTTAAACTGCGTAAATCAAGCATAATTAAAAGGGCATGAATTGACTCGTATTGTAATAGCAACATCTATTTCAACAGGGCTCAACAATAAGAATAGCTTGCAGAAAAATCAGATATTTAAATATGCAATATGCATGTACATCAACTAGCCCAAAGCTCTCACTCTGCACCCTCTTTATTGTTGAGCCTTGAATAATGATGACAATAACGTCACGACATTCCCTCTCGCACCTGCGTCTATGGCGGCGGTCCTTGCTGTCGCTGCGGCGTTCCCGGCTTCTTCTCTCTCTGCTCCTCCTCTTCCTCTCTCGACTGCGGCTGCGTGAGGGGCTGCGGCGCCGGTGCCGGTTCTCTTTGTCCCGCTCTGAGACAGAAGAAAGAAATGAAAAATATGAGCATCCCAAAAAATTAGTCAAAGCCACAGGCTCCTGAAGCAAACCAGTAGGGATGCTCCTAACAGGATTTTTGCAGCTGATACCGACAACCCATTTCTTGTCATCATGATCGGCCGATACCGATCATTCAAGCTTTATATAAGTGATATGTACTTGTATAAGAGAGTCTCTATTGACTCTCTAAAACTTTTTTTTTTTTTAGTTAAAAGTACTGCCACAGATGTTGCCTTGGTTATATACAGTGATGATGTATATTGTTTTAATTGAGAATCAAATATATAACCACAACAAATATTCTTTTGACAATAAACATTGAATAGGCCTTTAAAAACAGGGCTTACACAAACCAATAACCATATCAAATAGTTTGGGCTTTTCACAATCCTGTCAACTACATCTGGGCCAAATTCTGTTGATATCTCAAAGCAATCGAAGGTTTTGGCATTTGGAACCATGGTAGGCTTTTTATCAAAATCTAAAAACCTCTCCAAACAAGTGATCTGAGTGTTTTACTGAACATAAGAACTACTTACTAGGGCTGTCAAATAAAAATTCAAATTTTGAATATTCTTAGAATGAAAAAAAGAAAAAGAAATGCACATTCGGATGCAAAAACCGTGCATAAAAGTTTTTGGTGTGTCAAGCTTATCCAGTACAGCGTGATGCGGCTGCGTTGTTAATTTTGAAAAATGGTGAAAAAAAGAGAATGAGGACTCGCGAGTCAGAGAGAATAGGTCAGAGCATTTAATTTCAATAAAAGATGCAATGCTTGATTTGCTTATCGCTTAAAGGGATAGTTCACCCAAAAATTAAAATTAGCTCATGATTTACTCACCCTCAAGCACTCCTAGGTGTATATGACATTCTTCTTTCAGACGAATACAATCGGAGTTATATTAAAAAAGTAACCAGGCTCTTCCAAGCTTTATAATGGCAGTGAATAGCCTTTTCAGTTTTGAAGTCCATCAAAGTGCATCCATCCATGATAAAGGTGCTCCACACAGCTCCGGGGGGTTAATAAAGGCCTTCTGAAGCGAAGCGATACGTTCGTGTAAGAAAAATATCCATATTTAAAACTTTATCGATTAAAATAACTAGCTTCCGGCAGACGGCCTACAGGGCCTACTTGCGCCAAAAGAGTAACACTTGATGTATGACGTAGCATGTAGGAGTAGGGTAAGCTTTGACGCCTCTCATGGTTCAAAAAAACAGGGCTGGGCAACAAACTCAAGCTCCTCCGACATTTCTCTTTAAAAAATTTCGTTTTAGACTTCTAATTCGTGACTGGTGTTTTTAATATGGGTATTTTTCATACATACGCATCGCTTCGCTTCAGAAAACATTTATTAACCCCCCGGAGCTGTGTGGAGCACCTTTATCATGGATGGATGCACTTTGATGGACTTCAAAACAGAAACGGCCATTCACTGCCATTATAAAGCTTGGAAGAGCCTGGACATTTTTTAATATAACTCCGATTATATTCGTCTAAAAGAAGAATATCATATACACCTAGGATGGCTTGAGGGTGAGTAAATCATGGGGTAATTTTCATTTTTGGGTGAACTATCCCTTTAAGACAATACAGTAGCCTACTTTTTTCATCTAACATTAAGTTTTGCCTTTAGAATGCGAATTTTGCTAATATTTAAGAAAGAAATTCGAATTTAGCTTTTCAGCCATTTTGACAGCCCTACTACTTACATGTGTAAATGCCGCAATAAAGCATGAAAATATTTGTAATAATTACATAGATTAAGTAACAAATAATGAGATCCTGGTGGATGAGTGATGATCTTCCAGTGCTGTTTTAGCTGTGCGCTCCTATTCTATGGCGCATGGTAAATCAAGGCCTGTTAATTAAACCAATCCAAGTGCGCTCCAGCTGTAAACCAGTGTCCGATTGGTCTCTACACATCGTCCCTACCCACTATACCCACCCACCATGCCCGAGATCAAGCTTGAACTTTCATCATGTTGGCGATGCGAATGGACCACGGAAGTCCTATAGCTTTAGCCGAGCAGCACGTCAAGTCACTCAGTGAGGATTTTCTCAAGAATGACGCATCATGTTATGTATTTAAATAAAGATGTGCAATTTACTATTTTTACTACCGTTTCACGAATTTACAAAGCAAAAAAAAAAGCCTAATCTGTGTAGTGTTCACATGTGCATCGGCGGCGACTTTCATATGAATACTTGTTGTTTGGTCGCATATTGATCACTAGTTTGATTACTGATTGGTCGCTAGTTGACACATTTTTTTCCTCAAATTTTGATCGGTTTGTAAGATCGGCCAAATTTTGTGACTCCCGATCGAGTCATAGAGTAAGGAAAGAGGAAGGAACAAGAAGAGAAAGCCCATTCCAGCTGCAGAATGAAAGATTTGGCACACTATTATGTAGAGTTTCACAGTGAGTATCTAGGGGAAAAAGGAAGATTAGAGGTAAAGGAAAGAGACAGGTTGTGTGTGCTTTTCTGCACCTCATTATTGGATACCCACCATGACCGTTTAGACTGTCACCTGTGCGGAAGAAACGAGAGGGGTTAAAAAAGGGAAAACAAAAGTTATTGCAACTCATTTTTACTTACAAACAGAATACAGAATGTAGGGCTGTAAAATCGATTAATCGCAATCAATCGCATCTAACATAAAAGTCAGTGTTTACAATATATGTGTGTGTATGTATGTATATATATATATATATATATATATATATATATATATATATATATATATATATATATATATATATATATATATATATATATAATTTTATTAATATATATAACCATGGGTGTTAATTATTGACAATAAGTTTAATCCATGAGCATTTTAATTGTAGACATTCAAGTTTGAGTTTGTTACTGTGTTTATTTTTAAGAGCGTCAACCTGTATTTATAATTTCTATATGCAAATATGGTAAAGCAGAGTCATTCTCCCAGATTGGCTTGAGAGAGTTGTTGTCCTGCTTAACCATATTTGCATACAGAGATTATAAATACAGGTTAACGCTCTTAAAAATAAGCACAGTAACAGATTCAACCTTGAATGTGTACAATTAATGCACATAGATTAAACTCATTGTCAATAATTAACAGGTTTTAATAACCCAAATTTACCCAGGGTTACACACACACATAAAAATATATTTGTATAATATATATATATATATATATATATATTAAATACACATATTATGTAAACATACTTTTATGTTAAATGTGATTAATCGCAATTAATCGATTTTACAGCCCTAACAGAATGTGTCACTTGTGGCAGGTGATCTGACAACAATGTAGACTAGACATACAAAAACGTAAATTACAAGCTGATCATAAGTTATATATAAAACAATAAATTCAAAGCTTATAATGGCATATTAATTCTGGGACAATCACCACCACAATAAATTCAAGTAAGCTCTGAGCTGTTGGTTTCAAATATAAAACTTTCCCAGCAGTTATTGTAGAGGGGTGTTTTTTTTTTTTATTATTATTATCATTATTTTAAAATTCATGTACTACATTATTAAGACTTAAAATCTGCATGAAATGGAACTTGCAAGTGTATTTTCTTCACTATTGTGACATCTGAAATGGCTTCTTAAACAAGAACAAATTTTAGGTCCGGACTTGATTTTGTCCATCGGGAATTGATTGGATCGTTGTGGTTTGCTATTACTGTGATCTCATGTGACAGGTTGTCCCGCCCTCGCGCCAGTAAGCACGTCATCAGAAAAGCGATGTCGTTGCAAGTGGGAGGGGGATGTTAATTTGATTGGGAACATGGGAACACGAATTTAAAAAAAGGAATGGTGTGCACGGATAAATCATTTATAACACTGCAATATTCCATAATTTTAATTTCATGTTGACTTTAAGTACATTGAACTTTTCTTGACACATTTTATCCAAACAAAGGGAGTTGTTTCACCAAATACAGAATAAATTAAATAACACGTATCCTGTCAGTAAATATAAACAATTACCAATTATCAAATATTTATGCATATTTACAGCTTTCTAGATCTATTTTCCTCTATAAAGCATAAAAAAATGTTTCAAGCGCTGAATGCGTTAAATTACCGTAAGCATCAATATGTTTAGTTATTAAGATAATATGATGCTATGCAAGTGATTATCGTTCAAGACAGGCAGTGGTGCACATTTATACTCACCTTGTTTGTTTTCAGATAGCTGTCTCTCGAATTCATCAAAATCAGACATCCTGGTGTTTTGATCTAACCCAGACTCTGAAACTTCAGTTAACACGCTCTTTCGCTTTTAAATAGCGCTCTCTTTGTCACACGCAATTTCAAGGGACGGACTATAAAAATGCAGATGTTTTAAAATGTTACACCAGCATATATAGTTTCAAAAAATGCACTTAAATTCGTGGAGAGAGAAATACACGCTTTGCTTTAGAGGGTTGTTAGCTGCTAATGCTAACTCGAACCACCGCAGGGTGAAAATGAAAGGCTCGCGTCGGCAATACAGATGATTAAACCCCTTAGCTAGTAATATTTACTCTTTTAGATAGTCTCTTTGATAGTCAAATGCTGTAAGTTGTCATTATTAACTGTGTTGAAGTCTAACCCGTCTCGGCTGAGGAAGCTAACCGCTCATTCCGCGTTGGCGGATGCTGATCGTTTCTTCACAGCCCCAAAAGTCACTCTGAATAAGGGAAATTAAGCTGTGCGCCCCTACTGACCAGGGGGAACAGTTTTTTTTTTTTTTCATCCACTGTTTAATCCTCCATCAATCTTCCACTTTGCAGTTTAGCTCTAATTATCTGAGATTAGACGTACAATTTCCTCTTTAAAAAGAGTGAAGGGGATTTGTCGCTGTAAATGACTTAAAGATGCGTTCTTTCATACAATATTGGAGATGTTTAATAGCAGCAGGGTACAGTTTTGAAAGTCATAATACAAAAGTCTCAAAATACAAAAAATAATAGATAATCACAACAACAAAACTCCATTTAAGCCATTAAACGGATGTTGCAAAGTATAAACACTGTTTTAGCATTTGCTTTAATATTATACAGGCACAACAAAGGAGGGTTATGAACTAGTTAATAGACACCAAGGGTAATGAACAAGCCCTTTTCTCATAAATTATATTTTAAATCAATAAACAATCTTTGACATTTATGGTTTGCTTTTATGAGTCGCACTGGTACCCAAAAGTGTACAAAATTGCACAAATGTAAACAATGACTCTGATATAAAATACCTTGTTTATATACATCATTATCTTTCAACTATTGTCAATTACACTTCTACCCAAGTGATTTCAATGATTAACAGATGTTGAACACAACAAAGCTACTATTCTGTTTTTTTTTTTTTCTTCTTCTTCTGTTTTTCTCTTCACTAGACTATGTATGGAAAAGAACGCACACATATTAAAGAATAATGTGTTCCTTTATCATTTGATACCAAAACATGACTTAGGAAAAGATTAGAAGGAAAGACTGAAGATGATTTAGGAACACAATTTTTTTCTTTTTTTTTTTCTTTTTTAGATGGTTGCAAGGTGATAACTTTATTTATATTCAATAATCTTTAGCATGACTCACATTGTCCAAATGTGATCACAAGGGTCAGGATATTAAAGAAAAGAGGTACCTTATGTGATCCCCAACTTATAAACTCAAACAAGACAAGTCCTTTACATTTAAGGGGTGAGATTTTCAAACATTACAATGAGAAACTTAAGCATAAAAACAAAATAAAGACAGACAACCTTTTAAATACAGTGGCTGACTATTTACCTCACAAATGGTTTTTTTTTTTTTTAACCAAAAACTTTCTCTTAAACTTTCAAAACTGTACATTATTGGTCCAAATGCTTACTCTTCATGCAATTCTTTCAGTGTACACACTTTAACTGAATAATTACCAACATTAACTGGGACAGAGTTGGGTTTTTCGTTCAAAATGTGTAGATGGTATGGAAGAAAAAAAGACAGAGAGAAAGAGACAGAGAGAGTACCCCTTTACTTTTTGTAGGATATTCAGTGCCTGAACCTGTATGAAATGGGCAGCAAGAGGTTGTTCTTCTTCAAGGCCAGCACCTTAGCGTGAGCGTCCTCATCAAGAGCTTTATAGCAGCGCCTCGCATAATCCAGAAGCTTCTCTTTGGACGAATCAAACTCCCCAACATCAGCTACCTTCTCAGGAGCGACCAAAAGCATTTCAGCTATAGGAGTGGTGGAGGCCACGGTGTTTCGGTCAACCCCATGGACCTGGAATGCTCTAGACATGCTCTTCAACTTCTGATAAGTCACAAGGATCTTATTGTAGCGAAGCAGAACACCTGCAGGGTCTTTGACTGCAAACAAACTTGCCATAATTAGCAAACTTCTGTTTGGAAATATAGAGAGTTGCTTTGAAGAATATAGAGACTTTCTTACCTCTTTGTCTTTCCATGCTTCGCGCAATGCGGAAAACGCGTCGTCTTTTCACTCTCGTCTGGCCATTCAGCTTGCCTGAACGGTTCTTTTGGAAGCTTTTACTATCTGAATCGTCACCATCATCATCTGTAACAACCTGTTCTTCCACATAATCTTCCTCCGCTATATACTCTTCCTCCTCAATCACTTCCTCTGCTTCTTGATCTGAGGTGAACAACAAAAAGTTAATACACACACACACACACACACACACATACATACATACATATATATATTTTATATACATATATATATATATATATATATATATATATATATATATATATATATATATATATATATATATATACACACACACAATTTTCTGATTTATGTATCCAATTTAAATTCAAATTTATCATTACAGATCAGGGCTATTATCTTTAAAACTAAAACCATTTAAAAAAAAAACATTTTCATGACTTGAACCTTAAACTTAAGGAGCTGTATGTAAGAAATGTATTTCAATTAATCATAAAATGGCCCTGATATGTCACTAGACATTAAGAAATCATGTTCATTTCAAATACTTATATCACTGACAACAGTAGTCCGGCCAGGATATTGTCATTTAAAAAGTGAAGTTGCAGCCCTCAACTGATGTTGATGTTGTCATGTTGTGTTTTGGCCTGAAGCGCCACCCTCCACCTATCTACCAATCACGAAGTCAGTAGTGTTTCGGCATCCGGGTTGCCAGCTCAGCTCTAGTTACCACAGCTGCAGCTACAAATGTTCGTGCTGGATCCTGCAGCCTATCTGGCAACCTCGAGTCAGGGGGGAGGGGGAGGGGATACACTGCTCTACAGTAATTTGAAAGTGATTGCAGTACCAGTTTTGGCCACAATCTTGCATACGGCTCCTTTAATTAATTTCTACCAAGAAAATGGTGACATGGAGCATGGTGATGGGGAAAAATATGAGATGGGAGGAAAAATATTGCATTCCCTCACAAAACTTTTCCATTCCCCCGAGAAACTCTCGAAAAACTTTTGTGTTGTTTATGGTCAAACGCAAAGTTTCTCAAGGTAACGTAAAAATTTACTTTCGCTTGCAAAATTTTCTTGGGGGAACGCACAACATTTGCGAGAGAGATCCCATTTCCTCTCTTTCCTCTTTTTTTCCTTCACCATTAGGGGCTCCATAGATTCCAGCTAGTTGCCAAAGCAACATTTCTCATTTTCATTTAGCTTCAGTTGAAGTACTAAAATAACTAAAAAACAAATAAACTGTAATTATTTTTTTTTAATTACAAAATACAAAACTACTAAAACTTTCAAATTAAATTGAAAACAGAAAATATACAAAATAAAATCTAATTCAAAATATGAAAAAACTATAATAGTGTATAAATGATGCTAAAATAACACTGTTACAGAAGCATAATGCAACAGTGAGATCGCAATTGATTTTAATTGGGGGGGGGGGGGTAGTAGTAAAAGCTAATTAGCTGTGTTTTCTGCTGCGCTTTTGGTTGCGTGCAGGGATTTTTCCAGAGCGTGTCATCATGGGTGATGAAGGAGTGGGCGTTTTCCGGCTGGAGGGCTTCAGATTGGTGGGCTGCTTATGACTGGTGTGTTGCTGCAGGGCCTCTGCTTCAGTTTCTTACATAAAAGATTAAAATAAAGATAACACTAAATCACAAAATAGTATTATTACATTACAAGACACTACTTTGCGCAAGTACGATTTAAAACTACCTTTCCCCATTGAGCCATTGCTCTCCTGACTCTTGGTGTTGAAAATGAATCTGTCAAGTTGGCAGCGCAGGAAGTCCCTCTCCTCCTCCAGATCTTCGATGCGCTTTTGGAGCCAGGTGTTCTTTTCCAGAGAAATCTGCAGTTGTGCTCTGAGGCTGGTAATCAGAAGGTACGGACTGCAAGGAGGAACCTGACCTGAGGCCGACTCTACAGAAGCATTGATTTGTAGAACATAATAAAGTGTAGAGCTCAGTTGTGATAATCAAACATGTTACTCTGTCACAACACGGCAGAGTAAGTAAAGTAAGAGCAGAGTAAGTAAAGTAAATACCATCGAAGGTGTGGTCACTTTGATTATAGAAACCAGATTCGTCCAGGGTGTTGTCCTCACAGGGGATGGAGATTTCATACCCATCTTCGTTCTTCAAACCTTTAAACAGGATCAAGACAAATAGGACCTTATTAATCAAATGGATAGTAGCTGGTCCAAACTGGCTATTTGCTGCTCCAATCTTAACCCTATAAATCCTACAGTATCATTTTTTTTTTTTTTACACAATCTACTACTATGCCTTCTGCCTTCTGTTTGATAATTCATACTTTTAGCAAGTAAAAGGCCTTTTAGTATAATTCTAAAATGTCCACCTTTCAGATTGTGGTACACAATCACTTTTTGCTGTGAAATCTTGGAATAACTTTTATATTGTTAGTAAGTTACATGAATATTTATTGGACTGAAGTATTTTTCCTTGATTATCCATGAATAATTTGAGAAAAATCATGTTAAAATGTAACTATGAAATATGATTGAGGAATATTTATTTTACGTACATGTACCGTCTGCTAAACTGTTATAAAGACCTTATTGACTTGCATTACAAGCCAACATAATTTAATTTTACTTTTTGATTATATAAATAAAAGCAACTGCACAGTTTTTGCCCAGTTTGGGTCTTTGAATAAAATTTGGGCGGTTTTTTTTTTTTCACTCATTGAATGCAAGCTCCATATTCTCCTTATATTACACTATATTAATCATAAAAGCCTGATATCAAGTATAATAGGCTACAAAACATACAACACATATGCAAACTTTTTTAAATGTTCTGTCTATTATTTTTATGTCAGGCTTTAGATGCGGTGTGAAACATGGTGGCAAGTCAACCAGCTAATAGACTAGCTAGAATAAACCAGCTCCACGTCCCAAAATCGTCTTAAACCATATCAAACTGGATTTACCAAAAGGAATAGGATTTTATCAAGTTTAAAAGCTTTTAATAAAGTCTGACCTCTGCAGCTCTCCGTGCTTCTCTGTGCCTCAGTCATGATTCAGGCGACATGGATTGGATACAATCGCAAAACTACAACCAAACATAAACTCTCTCAAAAACCGATACTAAACTTTTCAAAAGAGAAGAAATGCATGACACAGCACAGGGCGTGCTGCAATTAATAACAACCAAGGACGACTAACTTAAGTAGTTAATTAGGCATTACCATTAACAAGTAGTTAATTAAACAGTAGTTAATTTGCTTGTGTCTCTCTCGTCCTGTCAAACAGGGCAACGGATGACCGTTTCATACATTACATGTTTCTGCTAATAAAATGCGTGCAAGTATATTTAAATTGGCTTTGGATATATTAATTGGCATTATTAGTTCCACTAAATTGCACGATACACTTTGCGCGTGTGAGGGTTAATAAACTTGTGTATTTACAAATATGCAACTTCAAGGACCTCGTTTGCTGAACCGCAGACGAGATTGAAGCGTCCGCCTGTTGATTGGCTCTTGTTTGTTGTTGTGAGTCTGTGTTGATCGCTGCATCATAAGGATTGACTGACTGAACCATAGTCCGTGGAGCGAGATTATCCGGATCACTTAAAAGTCATATGTACGGTGCGCTGAAAGTCTACAGGCGCACGGCAGATCCGACTTTTTTATTTTTATTTTTAATGGCATATGCACATGACATATAGCACGTTAACTTAATTATGCCCCCTATAATTTAAACTAACAGTGTAGCATTTTAATTAATATAGCGAATTATGGGATTCAAACAGCCCTTTTAATGCAAAAAATAAAGAGTTTTGTTTTTTTAATCTTGCGAATATGATAAATTTGTGCGTTCAAATCATGTTGAAAAGATCGTAATTTTACGAGTTTAACGCACATGAACGCCTCAACAAAATTGAGTGGGAAGCTCGGGATTTTAAACCCCGATCTTTACGAGTAGCCTATGGGCGTGTCAGTGAGAAACCTGGCGAAATACCATAATATGTATAGGTATTAGCAGTCACATTGTCATACTTTTTTATTTACACAATAAAATAAGCTGATTCCTTGCACACAATATAGCATTATATAACAACATAATGTAATGATAACGCTTTAGGTACACCGTCATCTTGCTTCAGCTAATGACTTGAACGCACCTGACGTCGTAAACACGACTTCCCAACTCGTAAATACGAACTTCCCAGGAGGACTTGAACGCACCAAAGAGATAGTTGTACTGTACTTATAGGCTAGTTGCATTTTTCAGCATACTGCGGCCAGAGCGCCTATTACCATGTTAACATCCCCCAATTATTGTTATTTACTATAAATCCATAATACATAAAACAGTGTAAGATGTGATCACAGCGTAATAACTGGTTAACTAGTTTGAAATGGCCGATTCCTGTGGTGTCAAATATCAACATGCCTGGCTGGGAGGGTCCGGAAGCAGTTTCACACAGGTAGCCTACTCCATACCTGACTCATACACACCTGAAAAGAGATGAAATATTTCATATTCGTGAAGTGAAGATACCGAGAATTAAGGTCAGTTTATTGAATAATGATCGATGCACGTCTTCTGTGTTTGTGAACAGTTTGTGAGTGTCTATTGTTAATGAGTTTTGATCGCACATGGTCTTTCTGGGAACATAAAAAAAAAATATGGACGAAAGTTGTTGCAGGTAGCCTATGCTATGTTGGTCGCTTTAAAGTTAATAGTTTAGACTTGTGGGATCTATTTTTTACACGACTGGACATCAAGTGGACCAAAAGTTGAACAAAATAGTTTTTATAATAAAAGGATGACACACTAAGCAAAATGAAGCCAGATAAACAAGTTGTGTATCTGGCTTCATTTAGCTTAGTGTGTCATCCTTTTATTATTAGCAGTGTGCAGTTTTACACTGTTATGATTATTACACTTTGTTTATAAATGCATTAATTTATATGTTACAACAATATATATTTTTGTATATTTGTCTCCAACAGTTCCCATGGCATGTGTGGGTCTCAAACACTGCAGAGTGGCCCTGGGCTTTGCTGTTATTTTCGACATTTTTGGCTTTACGGCCCTGTTTATGGGGCTGTTTGTGCCACTGAAAATGAAGGGCAGAGATTTCGGGGACCTTCTTGTCTACACTGGGGCTGTCTTGGTACTGATGTCACTTGGTGGTTGGGTCATGTGGTATAGCGGCAACATTGAGGGTATGCCAAAACAAAAGGATCTGAGCGGAATTGGCAATGCCGTGGATCGCTTGGCCCGCAACCTCAGCAGGAAAATATATAGGCCTACACTTCGTGTTCACAGAGAGCCCTGACTTTTTGACAGTGATGCTGCTGACGTTTTATTTCTAATTTATATGTATTTTTTACATACAAAAGACTTTGTGCCTTACAGATTTGGACATGGAGATTCAAAGTAAAAGTTTAAAAAAAATAAAAATGGTCAAACTGAATATCCTGACCTTACACCCTGCTTAGGTATATAGCAGTTATAGATAATTGAATAACATTTGGCCTCTATTGTACTTTTTATATAAAGATGATTTAATATAATACAAAATTATAGTTTATTCAGTAACTGTACAACAAAGGTCAGAAAGAATGTTACTACACAAATTGTTACAAGAAATTCAACTTTACCCCAGTGTTAACAATGTATGCAACGTATTTTTAACATGTGTTATCTGTTGTTTTAGCAATTCATGGCCAAGAGCTGTGTTTATTCTCTGTAAAGTGTGTTTGTTATTTTTTTTAGTTATGAAAAAATGGTAATTGAACATGTACACAAATTGTATCTTGACTGATATTTGGGCAAATTGTCAGTATTGTTTGTACACTGTAAAAAATTACATGATCAATAAGTTATGACAAAATAATATGTTTTTGCATTGCTTTAACTTATCAAAATAAGTTTGAATACTTTCAACTTTTTCATGTTATACACGATTCAACTAATTTTGTGATTCAACTAAACATTTAATGTCAGTTTAATGTAATTTAAGTTTTTTTTACAGTGTAAATGAACATGTTCAAGTGGCCTATTTAGACAGCAAATCGTGATCAGTGCACAATCATTTGCAGTACATCATATGATCTCTAGGTGGAGACAAACATGAACATTTCATGATATGGCAAACGTTACTAGTGGTTACATGGCTTTTGCATTCTGAAAATGTCAGTTTTGACTAATTAAAAGCCGTTTTTAATAAATGTTATGAATTGCTTTCCCTTTATATTGATCTTTGCTATAGATGGTATGACAGACAAAATGAATTTACAAATAAGCAAATTACAAAATAAATATAAAAAATATCAACCAAAAACAATTTACCTTAAGCAAATTGATGAATATAAGACTGCATTATTTTTTAATGGAATGTCAAGTAATAATTTGTTAAATTTATATAGCGCTTTTCTAGGTACTCAAAGCGCTTTACATGGAAGGGGGAATCTCCTCAACCACCACCAATGTGCAGCATCCACCTGGATGATGCGACGGCAGCCATATTGTGCCAGAACGCCCACCACACACCAGGTTACTGGTGGAGAGGAGACAGTGATGAAGCCAATCAGTACATGGGGATGATTAGGAGGCCATGATGGACAGGGGCCAAGGGGCAAATTTGGCCAGGATGCCGGGGTTACACCCCTACTATTTTTCAAAGGACATCCTGGGATTTTTAATGGCCACAGAGAGTCGGGACCTCGGTTTAACGTCTCATCTGAAGGACGGTGCTCTTTGACAGTATAGTGTCCCCGTCACTACACTGGGGAGTTCGGACCCACACAGACCACAGGGTGAGCACCCCCTACTGGCCTCACTAACACCTCTTCCAGCAGCAACCTGGTTTTCTTAGGAGGTCTCCCATCCAGGTACTGACCAGGCTCAACCCTGCTTAGCTTCAGTGAGCAACCAGTCTTGAGCTACAGGGTGACATGGCTGCTGGAAAGCTGAAGTAGATCAACTTTCTTCTCTGCCTCTTAAGTGTCTCCAGTAAACAAAAACAAAAAAAAGAAGCTTACGGTTAGTCTAAGACAAAAAAAAAAAACACTGGGCTTTATTTAGCTCTAGGGTATTTTCCTGTTTTACACTTGATCTCTGAGGGCTTTTCTTGTTTTAAGCCTTCTAAATGGGATTGGGGCTTATTAGCACATGTGGTCTTAACGTGGCATATTCTGTGTGGTACAGACTGGAGTGATAAGGAAGATTTGCACTTGATGTGAGAAAAGTAAGCCTACTCTTTGGGAAAAGAGATACAAATACAACTCAATGATAGTTATGCAAAATTTCATAGTGCTAAATTAGTACATTGGTGTAATGTAAGAGCAAACAAGTTGTGAAAAAAAAAAAAAAAACAGACCCCAAAGGTCAAAGAACCACCTCCTTTCAAAACGATTTGAAATTCTGTGAGATTAAACATATTCAAAAATCTTCATTTTTTAGGCAAACACCCTAGTAAGAAGAGAAAGTGGCATGCTGTACCACTTTGGAAGGAAATCATGTTTGCTATTTTTGGATCTAAACTTTGAAAAATAGTCTCTATATCAGCTCAAGAAAATGACATGCACAATAATTATCATTTAAAAAGTATAGTTTTAAACTGACTTTAGTATTTTACAATGCAGGACATTTCATAGAGATTTTACCATTTTGACAGTTTCCATCAATTTGATTTTACACAAAAAAAATTAGTTTACATCGTAAAAAAAAATTATATGATTAATAAATTATGACAACATATGTTTTTACATTGCTCAACTCTCAACTTTATTTTTTACAAGTTATACAAGATTCAATTCGTTTAAAGTCAGTTTAATGTAATTTAAGTTGAAATGACTTAAACATCCAAGATAATTGTACTTAAACATTTAAAGCTACAATATGTAATTTTTTCCGCCACTAGGGGTCGCTACCTCTTACAATAACAACGGCGTAGATTGATGACACGGTGATAAGCGTAATCATGGAACTTGCCGTCATGGTGATGGATCTATAATGTTTATGGATGAGTGAAAACATTCATGTTTAACATGACTGTGGTATGAAGCAGGGTGCGATTGTACCACAACGTTACACTATCATACTAAACAACATTTGAGTGTGTTGAAAGTTATAATGTTATTCTATGTGTTAGTTTGTTTGCTATATGAGACTAGCAGTAAGCTAGATCAACATTAGAATAACATACTGATCATATTCTAATATTTCATCATGTTGAGCTATATAACATTGATTTGTTTTATGTACATTTGCTCACCTGTCTAATAAAGTACATGCGAGAGCTTCGCTGTCAAATCGAAGTTTGCCACGAAGCTCTCGGCAATCTCGAAAACGCCACGCTGATATTGATCCTCGTTTTAGTTCTCCTTTTGTCCCAAAGTCTGCTTGCCATGATCCATAATGTTTGAACGAAACAACAACAGTGTGCTGCTAAACATTATGCAGTTGTCCACATCTGTCGCCATGGTTACTCTGAGTACAAGCGTAAACCAGGGATAACGCGGATATTACGTCATTGACAGGCGACAAGGGACGGGCACTATTTAAAATTGACATTAATTAACATTATTTAACAAGAGGTATAACATTGAAAAATACTTCTTAAATATTTTTTTTTTCATTTTAATTATTATTAATTTCACCATTTACTACTACATTGTTAGAAGCAAAAGTTGTATTTGTTTATTTATTATTTATTAGACCTGAGCTAACATGAACTAACAATAAATACTTTTATTTCAGTTATGACAACTCCGAATCCGAAAGATTAAGGGTCTGGCATTGAGTAATGAAAATCGCCCCAACTCGAGGGACAGTACCAAGCATGCTTTTGAAAATCTCAGTGCACACAATTGGATAACACTACGACCAATCACTGTCGTGATTGCGCTGTCACTAGCGCTTTCGTCATCTGTTTAGCTCACCTCTGGCCCGCCTATATCAGATACACTGATGTGATTGGTGCAGCTCGGCTACAAGGGCATAGTTAATGAGCATCATTACTCAGAGTAACTCGCTGAGCAAATTCAAATTGTGCTCTCGCGAGAACTCTGGATTTCCAGGGTAACAACTCTCAGGATAGTAAAACATTTTATCAATGTAAATAGAATGTACATAGGTTTGGTCTTGCTGCTGCTAGAGAGAAGGAAACCCCCTGTAGCAGATCTATAGGCAAGTGGTGGGGAGGTGGAAGGTACGAATTGGCATAGCATGCAGAGATTTTGGGTGCTTCTCAATTCTTATTTGTGCATCCTCGCTTCCTTTCCTCTGCTCCACCCCCTGTAGGATGCGAGGGAATACTGCAAGGAAAGAAAATGAGGACGGAGGAATCGAAGGAATATTCTTGATCACTCAAGCGTCACTTCACTGCGTCATCTGCTGCGCTCAAAGGATCTGCCCTTATACTGTTAAAGTTTGGTTATTTAAGAAATTAATGAATAATAAAGATAAAGCAAGATACCCTGTTGATATACAGTATGTGTGATATATGAACTGCAAAGGTAAAGCATAAATTAAAATTATTGTGACAGATGTGAAGGGGGAGGAGAATTTATACGTGTGCAGGTTTCTCGACAAGAAAAACTTCCGCATAAGATACACATGTGCATCCTCGCTCATAACTCCTCTGGAAGCTTCCTCACTCCTTGTTCCTCGCCTCCTTAATTAGAGAGTTGAGATGTCCTCGATCGGTTTCAAGGTCATAGGATGGAGGATGGAGGAACGAGGAGGGATATTGAGAAGCACCCAGTGTATAAATTTGGATGTGTCGTGGTAATAAAGGGAAATGGTAATTGATACTTGAAAACAATTGGCTGAGACCTTACATGGTACGAACCAATCAGAACGTGAAAGGAATTTCAATAACAAGTAACATTAACAAAGGTTAATAAATACTGTAACAAATGTATTGTTCATTGTTAGTCAATGTTAATTAATGCATTAACTAACATTAACTAATGGAACCTTATGCACTGAGAAAAACAATAAGTAGAATTTACTCAATTTTTATAAGGCAAGTTTTTGCACGAATGTTTTTCAAGTAAATTTCACATTGATGGAAATTAAGTAAATCTACTTAACTAAGCCGAGTAAAATTCACAAAGTGAATAAGTACATATAACTTGGCCTGTTAAATTATATTGAGTAATTTTTACTCACAAATCTGATATAATTAATATAATTAAGTAAAACCACTTGATATTTTAAATACATTTTACTTGTTTTATGCAGTGCTGGTAATTATTTTAAATTAAATTAAATGTTACTCTTATAATGTGACGAAATAATACTGTGACAATGTGCAGTTAAGAGTAATTTATTAAGAAATAAGCATATACAGAAACCTATAATGACAATAATAACAATTCAGTGTGTTCGGTCTCTCTCTTTGTCCCTCTCAACCGGTTTACAGCAACGGAGGCACAAAGGGCTGAATGCATTTGAGAAATATCCTGAAATTAAGAAAAGAGAGAGAGAGAAAAACAATAATCAGTAAACAGCAAATACTTTTAAATTAACAGTTAATTAATTTGCATTCACATTATTCATTTCATTTATACTAAATCATTAAAAATATCCTGCATGACCTTACTCTCATAGTCATTTACACACATTAATGCTAACATGTGACACACAGCATGCAGATATCAAGGATACGAATTAGGAATTTGGAAGTACGAATTATTGTCATTTACATCGTGGTCACGATTTAGTAAAAGCATGGACCATTTAATAGATAGTATGCACGATTTAGCAAATGAATGAGGGAATGAATTATATTGTGCACGATGAGGGAACGAGAACCTTCTCACTTAGGCCTATTGTTAATTCGTGGCCAATATTTGTCATCTATAAAAAAAAATTGCACACAAAATAACAAATATTAAACAAAAAGATCATGATTTAAGTGACATATTCATGGTTTTTAGGCGTAATTACTGATAAATCGTGTAAAACGTAAAGTTTAAAACTGAGAAAAAAATATGGCTAATGTCTTACAAAGCTACCTCGTCATTAACCCTCGAGTCGGCAAAAGCGTCCGCGCGTTTTGCTCGATTTTTTTCCACATAGCAGCAAAACTTAAAATACTCCGTCATTTTTGGTTATCAAGATTACAGACTTAAGAAATATGAAAAAATAAACTGTTACATGTCTACTTTTTCCACTTTCAATCGAAATAAAACATTGTGCTTTTGTAAAAGAAAGAAAATAAACAGGGTGCTTTCTGCCTCTGCCTCTCCGTCTCCGTGATTTTTTTTCTGGAGCACATCTCTAAACTTAAGAACACTAAACTTTTCAAATGTATAGAATGAAGTGATGACAAGACAATCGTTGAATTAATCAAAAAATCATTATAAATCCGTAATATAATGCAGTTTTTTACTGTTGCTTACCTGTCGAGAGCCGTTGGAGTGGAGATTGGAAATCCCTCAATCATCGCGTGTTTTCTTCTTTCCGCGCATGCGCAGATTCCTTTCTTCAAGGACTAAATTTTACTTGATTTTTTTTAATTTGCTTCAAGTACTTAATTAATGCATGTAAATATGCCAGAGAGTCAGAAGTCAATTTCACTTGTCTGTTGGATGTCTAATATTTACAAGTAAAAAATGAGTATATAATTAGGATTTACTTAATATACTAAAGTTTTCATTTTTACAAAATGATTCTTAGCAAAAGATACATGATTTTTCCTGTTTTATTTACTTTGACATAAAATCATTTTTTACAGTGTGGTACAGTGTTACCATGGTAAGAAAAATGATCAAACATATGTTTTTTCCCCTTCTTTAATTTATGGAAACTACAAACCAACAATTTTCAGCAATTACAAGACTTTTCACAATTTAAGGCCCAGTTTCACAAACAGGGCTAACACAGGGAATCCCCAATCTATTGCGACTAATCTATAGTGGCTAATGGCGCATTAGCCACTATAGATTAGTCATAATAGATTGGGATTCCCTGTGTTAAATCTTGTGACGTGCTCACTGGGGAGCGTTTACATTAAATTGACATTGGGGTTGTGGGTTTAATCAAGTATAGGAAGACGTAATTAACTGTATACCAGTCATTAAATGACCTGCCAGAAGTTTGGCATTCCTTTCCCTGTCACGTGTTGTTGTTCTTTCCCTCCTTAAACAACTCCTTTTATTTCTCTCTTTATAGAGCAAATGTTGAGGGATTGTCTGGTATGGGGGCATTATCGTAGGCAGGATGAGGTAGACTAGGGACAGTAAGCTGATCAGAACAAGACTGTCAGGATGTATTTATGACCCAGAGAAAATCCAATGCTATAAAAGGAAAACTTAGTTAGAGAAGGATACAGATTAAAAATAAGGACAGCTTGTATAGAATGTCACTATAGGCAACATTTAAATTGGAGCGATTTTGAAGCACTTTGGTTTTCTCTTTCTGTTTTAAAATACATAAATCACCCTTTACGTGACTGCTATCATCCTTCCAATAAATAAATGAAAAACCTCAATAAAAAAGGCTTGCCTGGGGCTGTATTCAAGTGAGCAGATATTCAACATTCAAATTGAATAAATTAATTAATGAATTACTTCAGGATAACTGTGACATTTTTTCCCAGTCATCTAAATGGCAAAAAGTTTACCTGAATTCACCCCTAAATAAATACATGTTTTTAATCATTAATAATCTAATAATGATGCATCACATGAGAATTTCAAGTAAACTTTATAGCTGCCTTAAAGGTAATTGTCTTTTTATAACTGCATTAACAGTTTTTATTTCAAAGGTCACTAAAGCACATCAAAATGCTGTAAATCTGGGCAGCACACCAAGAGGGGAAGACCATCACCACTTAGTTTAATGAGATTTATGAAGATCTGAACGGAAATCCCTCTCTACACACTGAACTCTATGCACCCCTTGAGGATAATACTGTGGAAGTAAGTTTTGTATTTAAAGATGGCAATCTTAGCCATGGTATTGTTAAAATAAAGCAACCAATACCACAAATAAGAAACTACAAAAATCTAAACATAAAACAAAATGCAAAAATCTTTTGTTGTGGCAAACAGTTGGCTGTATAGTACAATTCATCTCATCAAGGTGTAATTTATTTTAGCCATTTGTCAGAGCCTTTTAGCTGAAACAGTGAATACAATGAATATGGGGTTAAAAAGAACAGAACAGAAACTGCATTATGAAATGTAAATGTCTTTCTTTCTGAGCCTTGTGCAATCTTGTGTAATTGACTTAACCCAATATGGAGAGGTAGCCACCTCCTTCAACACGGCCTCATTACTCTTCCACACTCCACCTTGATTACTTGCCCTGTGATTCTTCATCCTTGAACCACAACCACAGGTAAGCATTTATATTTAATTTCATACACACATACTGTATATATTGATCTCTCAGAGTACAATGATAATCAGATCATGCATATTAATCATTATATCACTACATTAAACACTTTTGAGTTCATTTTATTACAGTGATTTTGTATTTATTATTTCTTCATTTCTTTTAATGAGCTCTGTGCACAATACATAAAGCAATGGACGGATCTTATATCAGGCTAAATCTGTAAAATAGTTTGGACAAAAACGCAGACTAAACTGTTTTTTGTTTACTGCAGTTCATTAGGACACTTTCATATTGAAACACTTACTAAACACTTAAGAATACACACTTTCATGACGTAACGCTGTTTTGACTGACCCTGAGTGACTAACATTCCATCTGATCCTTACCAAGCATAAATTTCCTCTGTATTACTCAAAGGGAAGCCATGGGAAACGCACAGAGTGGAGGAATTCCCAGAGAGATCCTGGATGACCTCAAGCTGACCACCAGGTTCTCTGAAGCTGAGATCACCCAGTGGTACGATAACTTCCAGAAGCAGTGTCCTACAGGTCGCATCACACTACAACAGTTTGAGGAGATCTACGGTAAATTCTTCCCCGACAGTGACGCCAAGACCTATGCCCAACACGTTTTTCGGTCCTTTGATGCCAATGATGATGGAACATTAGACTTTCAGGAGTACGTTGTTGCTCTTCACATGACCTCTTCAGGCAAGTCTACCTCGAAGCTGGAGTGGGCTTTCTCACTGTTTGATGTGGACAAGAATGGTTACGTCACAAAACCTGAAGTGATTGAACTCAGCCAGGTAAGAAATTGAACAGATTTCACATAAAATGTACAAGAACAGCTGCTGAAGGAGCTGTGTTCTCCATCCTACTGGACAAACCACCATTGCACAGATTGAGTTCCCAAGATCTATCATAGAATGTACTATGAAAAAATATTATGCTTTTCTATTTTCCTGCATCACCCAAACAAATGATTTCAAATAGGTTTCCCCCTGAACACTCCCTCCATCTGCCATTGGTCAGACAAACAGATAGTCTTCACAGAACAAAATGCCCCCAGACTTACTGTATGCATTGGTTCAGTCAATGTTAACACATTGGGCTGGTAATAAGAATAAATCATTTGTATTTATTTCTCTATTAGCCATGCAGTTGATGGGTAAAAGTACCGTCAGAACAGAAACTTACGGAACAACTGTGGTTATAAATTGAGCAAAAATAAATGCCAGACTATTAATTAAATGAAGAGTGATGGCATTTTATGTAGAGATAATTAATGGGCCACTTAAAAATGTCAACACCCTTTGTGAATACATAAAGATAAAACATTATTAATGTAAAATCTGTCCACAGTAAAGGTGAATTAAAATTTTATGTTTTTTATGGGCGAAATGCAGCCATTACCTTTAAAGTCGGGGCTGATTCGGATTGGCTATCAATGTTTTTTATCGTTCATCATCATGGTTAATCTGTGTCGTGGTTATAAGTTGTGTTATGGACTTTGCTATTCTCAGAGAATTAGTATTAACATGAACTCTCTCAGACAGTAAAGGTGCAATCACAATTACCATTGCTCTGTGAAAGTTTGCGGGCGAAATAAGGCCATTTCTGAATTCATGTGATCGGGAGTTTCGATTGGCCGAAAAAAATCCTAACGCAGATTTTACTCGTGTTCCAGTTGGTCGAACAAATTTTCCACGTTTACCAACAGAAAGTTGCCTGATATGAAAGTGATTTCTGTGTGAGCTGTGATTCATATATTGCTACACTATTGACAATGAACAATTTACATTTTTTGCCTGCAAAATTTCCCCAGTGTGACTGGTGGAGCTGGTAAGTTTGCCTGGTGGGGTGAAACCACACCTACGTCATAATGGATCACGGCTGAATGAATGCGTCTCAGAGTCAGGGCGTTTTGACATTTAAACCATAAAGAGCATATAACATCAAAGCTGACCTAAGATCAGTGATTAGAAGCATGGAGTGACATCACCCTTAAGCCCAAGCTCTATAAGAACTCATTGCAGTGGGAGGCAGAAGGATTCGGTGGTGGGTACTGTGTGAGAGATAAGCGCCTCAATGTGCAATCAGGATTTAAGACCATGGGCACAGGAGGATTCAATGACATGTCAACTCTTAAGCCTTCTTCTCAGAAATGGCCGATCAATTTCCCAGGGAGTAGTGTAGGGTTTTGGACAGAGATGTTGCAGATGATTATTTAGCACATTATTTATGTTATATCATCTAGAGACAGTCAACTTGTCATGGGTGAGGTGGTTAAGATCAAGTGCACAACAAAGGAGATACAATAGGATACTTTAATTCAAAACTTAGACCAGAATACAAACAACCACAAATCACTGATAACAATATATAATGCAAGACAACGAACAAGGAGAAACATAGGGCTTAAATACACAGAGAACAGATCAGGGAAACGAGACACAGCTGGGGCAAATGAACTCAATGACAGTAACCATAGTAACTAACAAGACACAGCTGAACCAAATGAACCTATGAAGGAGGAGTGCCTAGAAACTGAACAATGACCACAGAGGAAGTCCAAACACAAACAGAAAAGTGAAAAACTCTCATTCAAAAATAAACAGTGTAATATTACATCAAAGCAGGACTTATGTTGTGAATACTAAACATGCGTTATTGGGTTGTGGTTGTTGTACATGAGTACTCGGGTGACAATAGAGTTTCCTTCAAATGCCTGTGCCATTAAACTGCAGTGTAAACCCGAATAAGTTGGCAAAACTCAAAAAAAATTAGGTAATTGATGTAAGCAGTTTTATTTTGAACACATACATTTTAATTGAACTTAACTTGCATTAAGATACATTAACTTGAAATATATGAGTAAGATAATTCATACATTTTGCATACAAGTTTCATACAAGTTAATAAAACTCAAAACAATGAAACTTAAATGTGACACATACTTAAAATGTGTCAGTTTTGTGAACTCAAAAGAAAAAGAATGTTCTAAATGCTCATAAAATTTAATTTGATTGAACTAATTAGTTTATTTTAAGTTTACCCTACTCAAACCAATTAATTATTTTGAGCATTAGGGTTTACAGTATGTTTAATTCAGATAAACTAAAAATTGCCCAGCAAGATTCTTCAAACTGTAGTAGCTTTGCCATGACAGAAAATTGGTCATAAAAGACGATGCTCTTGTGATAACGCTGAGAATGTGACATATTTTTGTTGCGTTTTGAATCGTGTTAAACCTCTTATTTCAACTGGTTTATTGTGTTGTGTTATTGTGTTAAACAGATCACCCTAAAATAAAAATTATTTCGTCTTTCTTTCTTTCTTTCTTTCTTTCCTTTCGTGTGACAGGAGAAAGTTCACACTGCATCACATTCAATAAAAATTAATGTCCACACCAACGTAACATAACATCCTGTGTATTTTAAGTGGGCTCTGCAGTTATGTTGTCTGCGGCTTTAAATGCTCGAACTCTCTTAAAGGGATAGTTCACCCAAAATTTTTAATTCTGTCAGCATTTACTCACCCTCAAGTTGTTCCAAACCTGTATGAGTTGCTTTCTTCTGTTGAACACAAAAGAAGATATTTAGAAAATGTTGGTAACCAGACAGTTGACAGTAGCCAATGACTTCCACAGGCATTTTTTTCCTATTATGGAAGTCAGTATACCGTCAACTGTCTGGTTACCAACATTCTTCAAAATATATTTTTTTGTGTTCAACAAAAGAAAGCAACTCATACAGGTTTGGAACAACTTGAGGATAAGTAAATATTTTTTTGGGTGAACCATCCCTCTAAGTTGGATGGATTCTGATTGGTTGCTAATGTTCTTATCATTCACCAATAGGAACAAATCTTTCTGAAAGTGATTTCAATGATATCATTCCTATGTGTCCTTATCATTATAGTTGTGATGTGTTGTGGACTTTGCTATATTCTCAAATAATTAGAACGATTATTTAAACTTTATAGTTATTGTTCTTGGTGTGAGGCCTTACACACAATTGTAAGACTGGAAAAATTGGAAGAGTGGACAACTCTCTGAGAGAACAAAGGAAATTAACATTTGAACTCACTCTTGTGCACCATTCAAGACGTAAGTCTCACCTCAGAATCATTGTAATCTACATCTCATTCTCTCTTCCCCCATTCCTTCTCTCTCATGTGATCACCAAAATTCACCCAAGAATCTATATGGTTTAATGTGAATAATTATCATACAGTATTACACATGTTTGGTATCATTTGAAAAGTCTCAGTGCGACTGGTACAAAGGTCTCATACCCACAGAAGTAAACCAAAAAGGTAATAAGGTGTGGAGAGTTTAGAGATATCTTGTTAACATGCTGCGGGTGTGCCCCCATGTAAATCAGCTTCTGTCCCCAGTAAGTCTGGGACGGTGATTAATGCAAATTCCCACTGTGAACTCATGTTTGAAAAGAGGTTTCTGCCTTGGTCTGAGTATTTAGGGAGATGCTGAAGAAGGCTTGTGGTGATTTGTAGCTCAAATTAGCTTGTGATGCTGAGAGTGGCCAAGACTCTCAGCATCATGTATTTACTAATGTCGGGTTTGCATCTTTTCTCTTTATTCCAGAGCGTTTGATGTTTTGTATTTATTATGTTTGAACTGATTATGAAATTGGCATGATACATTTACCTGGCATAATAAATTGTTACATTTGATTTTATTCCGACTGACTCGAAATTGTTTTCCCAAGTAGATTAAGCGAAGTTTTGCGTCAGATTAGTGACGACTAATATTCGGCACTAATTCAAGTGTACGTGTTTTGCAAAGACAAGAAGTGAATTTCCGTTTAGGGCAGTAAAAGTGCTGCTTGACCAACCTAAATCTGGGTGTGTCTTACCTCTGTTTTAATTTAATGTTACTTTAGATAAGTGTACGTGGGAAACCACGGCATGGCCAATCCAAAGCTATTATAAGACAAGTAAAGTTATCTGTAGTGGCCATACCTCTATTGAAGTAAACGTTCTAATTTCGTAATTTCAAGTGTATGCAATCACGGGGGCTATATCAAAGTATCTTTGATTGTGTAAGCGTGAATGCGACCGATCTCAGGTATACAGCAATTACCTCTTTAGTTTAGTGACCGAAGCTGGCGAAATTGTGATCGTGAGACCCACGTTAAACAAGGCGTGAGGACCTCTGAGCGGCATAGCTTCCTAATATGAACGGGTAAAATATAAGTAAAGAGTTAAATAGAACAATCAAATGTATTGCTTAACTATTATACAATTGACTAATAACTATTTGGCAATCTAACTTAAATTCGAGGTCGTGATAAAATGGAGTCAGATATATAATGGATTTAGATAAAAGCTTAAATGGAATTAAATTACTTTGCCACGCGGAAAGACAGTAACACGCAAAAACCCTCACCCACCCTATACCGGAAACCCCCATTTGGACCATTAGTTGGGTTTACACAATATTCCAAGTCTTCTAAAGTCATGCAATAGTTTTGTGTGGACAGACCAAATTTTAAATAGTTATTTGCTGAAAATTTTCCATTTCCTTTTTTAGCACAACTCATGTTCTGGATATTGACTTTTTTTACAGTTTGAAAAGTTGCAGACTGATTCATTTAATTGAAAGTCTGCTAATTTTGGTTTTTCATTTATAATACCTTTTCACGCTGTTCAGAGTCATGCAGATTTATATTTTGGGTTAGAAGAGCACTCCAAATCTTTATCTTGACAAAGCTCTTAAGTAAGATTGGCACAGCTGGCACTATTTCATCTAATTGTATTGACCTATTGTTAGGTAACTTCAGTTATATTAGGGTGAATCAAACAAATCACCAAACAAGCAAGTTAAGCTCTAAAGAAGGAGTAAGACATATATAGCACTCAGGCCAAACAGATAGAGAGCTGAGGGAATGTGGGGAGAAATAAATTTAGCACATAGGCTAAACAAAATCCATTAAAACTGAGCTAAGCATGGATTACAGAACAAAATAAGAGATTTAGAAATACGCCTTTGTGCGTCATAAGATGTTATCCAAAGAATAGGCCCATGTAATGGCCAACAACAACATCACCCCAAAAAAGAAAAGACCTCTGAAGACTGAACAGAAAAAGTCATAGTAATTATTTATAAAAGGAATACTATTACTATTTTACTATTGCTATTTTAGTGACCCTGACTATACTATTGCATAAAGTTGTATAGTGTTTTATGGGTCTTGACATTTTGCATGTTAATAAACTAATAAACTTTATTTTAATTTGGGATTCTGTCATTTAATTCAAGCCAGTAACTTGATCCAGCTCTCTCTGATTTCCCATCAGGCCCTTTTCCAACTCATACCCAAAGAGAAGCAGGCAAATCTTCCCAGTGATGAAAACACGCCAGAGAAGAGAGCAGAGAAACTCTGGGCCATCTTTGACAAAAAGGACAATGGTAAGAAAACTAAAGATGGCCTGTTCTTAGTTGTTATTTATGGAAGCTTGTTACCGCCATGGAATAAAAAATAAAAAAGGTAATTGTGACTTTTTATTTTACTATTCTGTTAATATCTTTTTTCTTTTTTTTTTAACAGTTTATCCCCTGGTTTCACAAACAAGGCTTAAGCCTACTAAAATGCATGTTTGAGCTGTTTTAACTGAGCGCAACTTGCACTGGTATATCTAAAAATATGTCAGTGCCATTGTTTTGTCACCAGACGCACACCAGTTGTGTTTTTTCTAAGTCACATTTATAAAAGCTACTTAGATGTCCTTATTAAACTAAGGCCTAATCCTGGCTTAATCTAAGCCCTGTCTGTGAAACCGGGCACACTTGTCACAATTTGGACTTTAAAACTAACATTTGCGAGTTTATATCTTACAATTCTGAGAGAAAAAAGTCAGAATTGCCAGACATAAATTCACAATTGTGAGAAAAAAGTCAGAATTGGGAGTTTATATCTCACAATTCTGAGAAAATTGCCAGAACTGTGAGATAGAAACTCTGAATTGCAAGAAGAAAAAAAGTCAGGATAATGAGCTTATTTTGTCACAATTACCTTTTTTAAAGTTTAAAGTAGAGTTCATATTTCATAATTCTTACTTTTTTCTCTGAATTGTGTGACATAAACTTAGTTAAATACTGCAAAATATTATATGATCAATAAGTTGACAACAAATGTTTTCACATTGCTTTAACTCACCAAAATAAGTAAAGCAATAGCAATTTCAACTTTTTTTTAAAAGTTATACAAAGTTCAACTAATTTTTTTACAGGCAGTTTAATGTAATTTAAGTTGAAATGAATTAAACATCCAAGTTGACTGTACTTAAAAATTGAAGGCAGCAACTTTTTTTTTTTACATTGAAGGCCTGAAGTCCGAAAACTGTAATTCGGAGAAAAAAGTCTGAATTGTGAGATATAAACGCACATCTGTGAGAGATGATTTTTTAAAAAAATATTTCATGGTGGAAACAAGCTTCCATAGATATGCAGACAATTTTTACATGGCAAATTCTCTCTCACACATGCAGAGCGAATCGCAGAGGGGGAGTTCATCCAAGCCGTCCAAGACAGCGAGATTGCACTACGGCTCATTCAGTATGACCATAAATGATCCAATATAATCATGATCGTGCAAACGTCAGTTTTCTCATGCTTGATTTCATGTGCATTTGTTGTAGCCTACATTAAATGTGCTTATTAAAGATTCACCATCCTTAATTTGTGTTACCATTGTGTTCTGGTAGTTTTTTCTATTAAGAAATAGATATCTGTTTAAAATTCTATTTCGACCATAATATCTAAGTTAAGGGTATACTGTATTTTATTTCTGTCATGCATTTGATGAATTAGTGGTTTTTATTGTCTATGTGAAGTGTATGTGTTGCAGAGGTGGACAAAGTACACAACTTCCTTACTTGAGTGAAAGTACAGATACTACTGGTCAAATATTACTCTGTATATTACTCCGTTACAAGTAAAAGTTGTAAAGACTATTTTTTACAGTACAGAAGTACTTGTTTTTAAAAGTACTTAAGTATCAAAAGTAAAAAGTAAATGTCAATGCATTGTTTTATTATTGTTGCATAGTTGTATGTAATACTTACAGTACTTTATGCCTCTGAATCTATGCCTGCCCTCATATCAATATCAAATTTATTTCTAGAACACAGATCCAGTAGTGGGATTGAATGTGAGATTGAATAAGTCACTCAATAACATCCACAATGGTTTCGGACACCCAAATGGTTGTTCCCTCAAATATTGCCCTATTTAAAGTTTTTTGGCTTTCAGTATGAATATGTTTGCCTTACTGTTATCTATAAGCTAGTGTGCTCCAAAACAATGACAAAATTCGCATTTAGAAGACCAAACCCAACGTTGAAAATGTTTATAACGTCAAACCGACTTTATTTACCAAACAAAATCCAACGTCTGTCCGACGTTGGATGTTGACGTCAATTTGACATTGGGTTCTGACGTCAATCTGACTTTCATTTCCAACCAAAATGCAACCCCTGCAACCAAAATCATCCCCTGACTGACGGTACTTCATTCTACTCAAGGACATTGACAGAATTGTAGTGGAGGAAAAAGTACGATATTTGTCTTTCAAATGTTAAAAGTTAAAGTAACAAGTTTCCAGAAAAAAATAAAGTACAGATACTCAAAAAGTGTCCTCAAGTATAGTACTCAAGTAAATGTACTTTGTTACTGTCCACCTCTGGTGTGTTGCTTCCCGTTCGCCGGTCTCTTGGATCTTTTGCTTAATAAACCTGTATTGGATTATATTCGTCTTCCTCATCCGCCTGCCAGCAACCCCGCGTAACACATACCTTATACAGTAATTCTAATTGACTTTTTTAGATTGTAGTGTGCAGGTTCATGTTCAGTTGCTGTTGTTTAGTGTCCAGTGGGGTATAAAAATGTGTTGGGATTGAAACCGATGTGAAATTGTTGAAGTTGTTTAATTATTCTCTCACATTAAGATATGGTGTCATTGCTTTTTATTTTTATTTCATCCAAACAAGCTTTACATGGTTTATTTTTGCACTATATTACAATGTAAAATTATTATTGCATTACAGTGGTGTAAAGACGACATACCACAAGTATTCTCTTTTTTAAGACGGCTAACAACGTCTTTGGCCAAGGTTGGATCTTTTTTTAAATGACAACAAATGCAATTGTGTGTCTGCTTTTACCATAATATGCATGCTGTAACCTAACCATTGAGACAATTTTCTTTTAAGAAAAATGTAAGAAAAGCATTTCTCCTCTCTTGTCCTCTGTGATTTTGATTTTCTTTCGTAGCATTTCTCATCTTCTCCATCTCTCACTTGATCTCTGTCTCTTACTGGGGAGATTATTCACATAATCTTCTGTCCAGCTTTTGAAAGCATCTGTCTAAAGCTGCTGGTATTCCTCTGTTTGTTGTAAGCTGTCCATCACTCCATCTTGTTGTATATTCAGATTATGTGATATTGTGCTTGGTAAAAAAAAAAAAAAAAAAAATGAAGTAAAGAATGGTTGTTTGATTGACATAAGATAGAGAGCCAGATGCAATCCGAATGAGCCTCCCAGGCATAATTGAAAGCACAAATAAAACTCTCGATCTGAATCAATGAGTGAACAAACAAGTGAAGAGGACAAGAGGACATTTAACACGGGGTCCCACTCTTGTGTGCAATTGTAAGGACTTAAATGACATTTAATGCTTAAATTACAGTCCAAAATGACTCAATGCATCAGAATAAATTCCAACAGCATCTCCAGTATTTTGAGAAAAGAATAAAAGGATAAGAACCTCCACTTGTGTTTATTCGGAATATGCTGATTACGTGAACACAGGAATATTTGAATAGCTGCAATAGGCTACATGTAAACGTTTTTTCAGAATAAAGGCTTAACCAAAGTATGGATCTTAATTCGAAAATGATATGCATGTAAACTTGGTCACGGATGCTGCCAATGATGAAGGACTTCCTGCAGTTTAGTTGGGCGTTCTTCTGTGCGAATGTCCCTTAAATCAGAGCCAGACCTTATTATCATCATGTCTCCTCAGCACATTTCATCATTCCCTTCCCCCTCTAATGCATCTTCCATCTCATCCATTTCTCTCTCGCAGTCCTCGCACCCCTCTCTCCCGCACCCCCTCACCAGTACCAGTCCGTGAGGACTTTTCACCCCCACCATACCCCCACCAGACCCTTCCTCCCTGGGGGTCCACACAGTGTCGATAAACGCACTCTTCTGGCTTTGCTGAACCAGTTGGCTGACCGAGTAGAGGCTCCCACCACCGGTTGTGATGACCTCATCATAGGGCGGTGCGTGGCTGGCGGCACGGGCCTCCTCCAGACGGATCCGAGCACGGTGCTTCATCTCGATCAGGGTCTTGGTGTAAGAGTTCAGGGTGAATACGGCTGCTGCCATGCAACAGCTGAAGGAGATCCACGCCATGCTGTGGAGGAGCACCAATGGAGACTTAAGTGTGAAATTAGGAGTCAATTATTATTATTTTTTTTAATGATGGTTTGCAACTTAAAGTTCAAAAGTTTGGTAAGATTTTATTATTTTTGATATATATATAGATAGATAGATAGATAGATAGATAGATAGATAGATAGATAGATTGATAGATAGGCCTATATATAACAGTATATATCTAAATAGATAGATAGGCCTATAGATATATACTGTTATGCTCTCCTTGGTTGCATTTATTTGATCAAAAATACAGTAAAAGCAGTAATATTGTGAAATATTATTACAATTTAAAATAATTGTTTTCTCTTTTAATATATTTTTAAAATGTAATTTATTTCTTGGATGGAAAATCTGAATTTTCAGCATCATTACTCCAGTCTACAGTGTCATATGATCCTTCAGAAATATTTTACTATACTGATTTGGTGCTCATGTAACATTTCTTATTATTATCAATGATGAAAACAGTTGTGTTGCTTAAATTTAAGGAAACTGTGATGCAATTTTTACCCAGGATTTGTTAATTAATAGAAAGTTAAACAGTAGCAGGGAACAGCATTTATTTGAAATATATATATTTTTGTAACAATCTATATTATTTATATACACACACATACATACATATATACTGTAGTGTACACACACACACACACACACACACACACACACACACACACACACACATATATATATATATATATATATATATATATATATATATATATATATTAAAGTTATGAAAAAACATATTAAAGTTATGAAAAATGTTCTTTATTTAACATTTAATATAATTTATTAATTAAAATAACAACATACATATAATTTAACTTTTATAAAACTTTCAGTTTATCTCCCGGTTTAAATAATATAATGAGTCCCAGATTTTCAATGTCATCTCAGACTTGGAGCCCACTGTATATTACAGGTATTTGATAGAAAAAAAGAAAAGAAAAGCACAGAAATAAAGGGGAGCAAATAAAAGTATGGACAAGAGAAAGATGGAGACTTACGCAAACGACCAGCCGTAGTCCCAGGTCTGTGGTCTCCAGTCTTTGGGCCCGATGCTGACAGTCATCTGGAATACTGTTGTATACATCATATGTGCCACCATTCCCATCAAACCTAAAATGTAGAAAAGATATAGTTCTCCCTGTTTGTCACTGTTGCATACTGATTAAGAACCATATTTTTCATCAAAGCTCTCCGAAACTCACCAGACAGCACAGTGCACATGGCAGCATAAGCATTGATCTTCAGCGCATACATTTCCTTATTGAGACACAGGAGCAGCAGTTCCACCCACATCAGGAGGAAGCCCATCGCCAGGAGGCTGATGTATGCAAACTCTGATATGACTGAGAGCCACAGAACTCCTACAGCATATGAAACAGAAATTAGCTATTTCATGTACATCTGAAGAGCTTTTCTACATGTACGGCTCATAAATATCTCACCTTGTGTTTCTCCAGGGGTCAGTTCAATAAAGCTCCGACATTTCTCACCTGTGAAGAATAAGCACAGTGTTTGCCAACTGTTTCTTGATGAATCTATCAATCTATCAATCTATCAATCTATCTATCTATCTATCTATCTATCTATCTATCTATCTATCTATCTATCTATCTATCTATCGTCCATCCATCCATCCATCCATCCATCCATCCATCCATCCATCCATCCATCTATTTATCGTCCATCCATCCATCCATCCATCCATCCATCCATCCATCCATCCATCCATCCATCCATCCATCCATCCATCCATCTATCTATCTATCTATCTATCTATCTATCTATCTATCTATCTATCTATCTATCTATCTATCTATCTATCGCATTTAAAACAGTGATGCGTATAATGTAACTTTAGAAACGTATAGCCGTGTCCTCTGAGTTGTGTAAGACTGACTTGTTGAAGCAGATGTTGAGAACTGGGGTGACCCCATGTCAGATAAATGAGAGGAAAGAAATGGCACAACAGGAAACAGATGTTCAAAGGGACTGAATCAGGACATTAGTATCAATAAAAGCTTTGACAGATGGCCACATGACAGTTGTGTTAATTGTGTGTTTTACTCATTTTCTTTGGACTCGAATTACTCCATGAATTGGAATTTTACATGAAGAACATTCCAAGACTCCATCCAGCCAAAAAGAGGCAAAGTAATTTTGTCAGTAAAAGTGAATTTTGATGTTTTGTTGCTTTATAATTTTTTTCTTTAAAAATGTACATGTATCAGAAAGAAACACAGAAGCATAAACCCTCACAAGCACCTTCACTGTGTTTCTCACAGGACAACCAGAAGCCAGTGTGAAAGTAGCGCAACATGTATTTGTCTTCTCCCGTCTCCCAGATGTAGTGGACTGCATTTGCAAGATTTTTGGCTCTCATTCGGTCCAGTTCCTCCTTCTGCTTTGGGGACATTGTCACATTGGAATCTGGTTTCTTAGGGTCTGCTGTTGGGACTTCTGAGGAAAGAGAGAGAATTGAACTGAATGAAAAAACAATGGAATAAAAAGAGACTGACCACTTCAAATCTATTCTGTTCAATTTTACACACATGCCATCATTTTTGCTATTGACTAGAAATGTGCAATGACACTGACGGCCATGTTTTCAATGTTGTCCAGGATCCCTCTTGCATGTAAATAATTCAGTGTTCACCTAATCTGAAGGAAAACCTTCGTTTTGAATCGACGACCATAACATTTAGATGTAGTGATAATCTCCCTCAGTGTAAGCGGGGTTAAAATTATCTATTAGATTTGTAGAGGTTGTTTGACCTAAAAGATTACACTAAAGCAAATACTGACCTGTAAATCTCTGATCTTTACAGTATGAAAGTGCAATAGGTTATTTTCAGAAGATTATTCAGGAGAGTAGTTTTATGAAAAAACACATCTGTATATAGTATGTAAACATAAGAGACTGCCCTCTATGCACTTCTTAGTAATGCTTGTCAAGTGTTTTATGCAATGACTAGGACTGGGATCTTATTTGCAAACAGTTTTCCGGTGTAGACACATCCTTACCACTTGTGTAAGGCTGGCTGTTGTTCTGTCCGCAGTTCTTCATTTTCACAGGCGACAGGCAGAGAGGTTTGACCACTTTATGTGTGCCCTCGCACCAATATGAGGTGCAGAAGGCCAGCACAGAGAGCGCTAGGGCCAGAGAGGTCAACGAGAGAGACAGCAAGGACCGACTCCTGCGAGACATCTGCTCCAACATGGTGGAATGATACAGATAGTACCTGATACAGCAGATAGCAAAGAAAAGACAGCATTCAGGCTCTAAGAAAGAAGCTTTGTGTGCGTATCCACCTACAGATGAAATTAGACTTGAGGATATGGAAAGAAAAGAGTGGTGGAAATGTGGGCAGTGGTGTATGGGAAAGTAAGATTACTAAACTTAGAAGAAATGATTGAAGTGACAGGCCAATGTCAAAAGTCAGAGAGGAGGAGTTTACATGAGCGAGGGAAACAAATAGAAATTGAAGATGCAGAATTAAAGGTCAGTGGAAGTGAGATGATGAGCAGAGGATTTAAAGAGAGAGAAAGGAAAAGAAATGAGACAGATGTGAGGAAGTTAAAACACTTGCCAATGCCTTTAGGATTCCATATAAAAGTGTTGTTGCAGAAATGATCCCTCGGTCCACGACCAACAAATATGGCCAATATGTCCTCAAAGCACCCAAAGTCAAAGGAGATGAAGCTGACAGTGAACAATCTTCATGCTGAATGTATCTTTCGGATATGGTTTTTTTTTTTGTTCAATCAAGAATGACCTTGTTCTTCTGTTTGTTCTTGTCCATATCTCCCACCTGGCCTCTTTCTTGGAGAGATAAAAATTTCTGGAGTATTTCGTACTTATTCCATGTCTTAATCACCATCGTCTATTTCTTTGTAATCCTTCATGATCTTGGTTAATCTAAAAGGTACATCTGTCTGTCCTGGTCCTGATGTAGATCTGTGTAAATATATAGATCTTTTCATGTGAAAATATTAAATATCAATTGATTATTCACATTATTTTACCGTTGTAAATAACAATATATATACACACCCACACAGTAAAAAAAAAAAAAAAGTTGCTGCCTTAACTTTTTAAGTACAATCAACTTGGATGTTTAGGTCATTTTAACTTAAATTACATTAAACTACAATTTTTTTTTGTTGAATCTTGTATAACTTGTTGAAAATTGAAGTTAAAGGCCATGTAAAACATATGTTGTCAACTTAATTGATCATTTACATTTTTTACAGTATATATATATATATATATATATATATTTATATAAACTTTCAACACAGATATATATTTAAATACTTATGATCACACGAGGAATGAATAGAATTACATCAACACAATCACGATATACTTGAAGGATATATGCAGTGCAACTGGTAATATAATGTTAAACAATTCCATGCAAAAAAACCCCAAAAAATTATTTAAAAAAAAGGCAATAATAATTTTTCTTTTAACATTCTTAAAAAGTAAAGGCAAAAATAATATAATTTAATTTAATTTTTTTTAAAATGAATTTTTTACACACAAATGTTGATCACAAGTGCAGAAAAAAAAGAAATACAACCCACCTCAGCCAATGTGCGTTTGTCTCTGCAGTTTCACTTTTATTATCTCACTGTCTCTTTTCTTTTATTCATTCTCAACCGAGTGAATGTTCATGACAAACCCACCCAGATTTCACTTAATCCGCCCAAGTCCATCTGTTCCTTCGATTCTGCCTCTTTCTATAGTTCCATTTAAATCTCTCTCTCTTCGCCCACAACCAGGTTACATTCATCTCCTCCATGACTGTTGAATTAAATGATTCTCTTTAGATGTTCACAGTGTCAAGTCCTCCCAAGCACATGCATTTTGTTTATTATATAATCTTAAGAGCTTTTCAGACTGCATTGTATCTTCATGGACTGCATCTAAAACCAAGCCATGTAACTACAGTGGTGTCGGACAATTCTTTATTTCTCTTCTTTCATCAGTTAAGGAATGCGGTAGCCTTAAGGTTAAGAATATGGTAGGTTCAGTACCAAATGGCAGGGGGGCAGCAATTATTTTGCTAAAAACTGTTTTAAAAAAAACCCAAAACAACATATTATGGATTTTTTTTTTTTTTTTCTTCTGAAACCCTTTTCTCTACATGAATACTGAGATGGTGAGTCTTGGAGATCCCACTAGAATCATGTTCCCCCTGGTGGTTAAAAGACAATAGTGCAATAACATGACTGAAATGGGCTCTTCCTCAAGGTTTTCAAAATGATTTTCTGTGGTAATTAATAGTATGCTGCAATAAGGCTTACAGTAAGTTAATTTCAAGCTATTTAACTTAATCTGTTTTGTTAGCTCCTTTCCTGATTTTGAAGCCTTGTAGTCAATCAAGAATTAACTCGTTCTTTATTTTTGCCCATTTGATAAAAAGTCAGCAAATTTAAATGTCAATGTATCGAACCTGAAACATTCCTTAACGCAAATAATAAAGTCACTAGAATGAAGGATATGCTTTTCAATGATCTGTCACTTTATTCTTAAATTGTGCACTTTCACAGGTAACACCACAGGTTTACCATAGCTGGTTAAATAAATAAATATATATATTTGTAATACAAAATAAAACAGTAACTGAACCTAATTATAGCCAATATGGAAAAGTATGTTTTTTTCATACATTTTTGAATTTCATTGAATTATAATGATTTTGATCTTCCAACACACTCTTCCTTTAGATAAATGACCAAAAGAAAAAGTCTGAATTATAATAAATAAATAAATAAAAATAAACATAAATTTTGCAACAGAACGCAAACTGTGATGAAGACGCAGCTTAATAAAAAGAGAAAGAACATGCATCTTCTTTATATCAATATTCAACACTTTTATATCTTTCTCTTCATCTAATCTCTCATATTGTTAATTTGCTTAAATAAGCAACAATTCCCAACAAACATTGTGCATGATCACCGCTTTGACTAAAAAACAGATCAATTTCAAACCACATGACATAATCCACACAAAAAAAAAAAAAAAAAAAAAAGAAAGAAAGGAAAATTTAGGTGTTCAAGTTTTAGGACCCTCAAAGTTTAATACACCCCATACCTGACGTAACCAGCTAAAGCATAAAAATGTTTATGACTGGAATGTTTCTTACCATAATAATCACTACAAGCCACATCTGGATATTTCAATATGCAAAATCCTGTGTTATACAGAATGCTGCTTAAAATAGCAATAAAAGATAAATATATTCAATGATGGTTACAATGTCAAAGCACGTCTATGTCTCCCAACTTGCTGGCTTCCTTAGTTATTCAGGTATGTTTGGGAATAAATATCCGAATTTTTTTTTTTTTTTACTCCTCACAGCAAGTTAGATGTTTATCCAGCTATGTTATCAGACAAATGCACACTCCTGTTCAAAGATCTGTTTGGGGTCACTAAGATTTCTAAATGTTTTTGAAAGTCTCTTAAGCTCACCAAGGCTGAAACTGAAAACTTTCTATTCTAATATATTTGAAAATGTAATTTATTCCTGTTGATGGCAAAGCTGAATTTTCAGCATCATTACTCCAGTCTTCAGTGTCACATGATCCTTCAGAAATCATTCTAATATGATTTTTTTTTTGTGTGTGGAAACCATGGTACATTTAAGTATTTTTTGATGAATAGAAAGTTCCAAAGAACAGCATTTATTTGAATTCAAATCTTTTGTAACATTATAAATGTGTTTACTGATGAATTTAATCAAAAGTGTCCTTGCTGAATAAAAGCATTCCTTTCCTTAAAAATATCTTACTGGCCCCAAACTTTTGCATGGTAGTGTATCCAAAATCTGCCCAGTGGCAGGTCAGATATTCCAGTAGATAAGCCAGTTTTCATTAAACCTTTAAGAATGTTATCTTCTAAAACATACTGAAAAACTCCAACAAGTGAATAAACAAAACACCTGCTTCAATCTGTCAGTCCATCATGTTGGAAAGGCAGGGGTATGCATGCTTTTTTTCCCAAAACAGAAAACTTACGGTATATCGTTGCTCATTAATATTTAAATATTTGCACACACTTATACACACACATAATCAACTAGGATCGATGAAGGTGGTGGGGCAAGGAGAAGGCTAGGGATGAATGGATGCTGGATGGAGACCTCAAAAAATGTTATTTCCTTTCCCAACTGCCCCAGTTCCAGTGCCCCAAACCAAAGGAGGTCGATGAAGAACTGGAGCTTGTGGGGTAACGGTTCCTGTGAGAGACATAGAAGAAAACTCACCAATAAGAGGGCCAGCAGTGCTGGGTTGTACCATTCTAGTCGCTGTGTGAGGGTTAGCCATGGGAAAGCCCATGTTGGGCATCGTCAAAGCTGAAAAGCTTGCATTCTGGGTTGGAGATGCCATATGGGCGGCAGGCACCCCAAAGGATGAGTTTAAGGGGGAGAGGCCACTGGAACAGGGTGTCATGGTATTAAAACCAAAATAATTTGGAATTGATGGCTGTGCAACAGAACCGCCTGCATTTGATATGCTGCCGCCCAATGGCCTGGTAATACCTGTGGCTGGCAAAACACCTGGGAAGGATGAAAGTTGAAAGTGTGCAAACCAAAAAGGGATGATGGGGAGGGAGCGAGGGAGGGAGAAGGGAAATGGATAGCATATAGAAGCAGGGATAAAGAAGGTTGAGATGGGATCAACATCAGCTACGCACAGGTTATGTTCTGACTATATGAACTCTAGGCTTGTAAAACATTGCATCACAAACACTCAAAAATAAACAGATAACTATACAGTGCTTCTCTCTTTTATTCTCAGTCGCGCTTATTGTCAGTGTCTCTCTCTCTCTCTCTCTCTCAGCCCTCCTTACCCGGGGCTTTTTGAGTGGGGATGGAGCTGAGAGGGGGCTGTTTCGGTTTGGGCTTGACTGACATAAGAGAGTCCAAGTCCACCAATGAAGCACCTTCTCCGAGGAAGGACGCTGGCTTTTTGGTCTCCTCAGCAGGTTTTGCAGAAGTGTCACCTATTGATAGAAAAATAATTCAGACAAAATAAACTATCTTGTGCTATTGAAACAAGGGAAAAGCACTCAAATGTTCCTTACCTTTGGAAAAAATATTTCTTATTTTATTCACTACTTTTCAGTAAGATTTTTTAAATACTATTTTTATTCAGCAAGAACGCATTTCAATCATGACAACTCCAGGAATAGTTTTTGCCATATTCAGTAGCATGCTATGTTAATGTATTTGGTCTTGGCAGACTTGATCTGCTACGCTGCTGTTGATTATTGCATGTGTGAGCATGTAAAATATGCTGCTGCCGCATAAATAGACATCAATCCATACATACATAAGTAGCAGATCTAGGCAGGTGGAGCTGGGGGAGGTGGACGGGTTCAGAGGAATTCTGATAGTGTGCTGCAAGACCCAGTTTACAGCAAACAATGAGCCAGACTATTTAAATGTTGAGCAAGCGATCTGATTGGCTGCAGGATCAGCAGAGGCCATCAGATTGTGCCATGTGTTAATTATGTGATTGCTTGAAGATTGCATGCAGATCAGCCCGCGTCCTCTAGAGTTTCATGACTGTACTGTATAATCGTTAAATTGATCAAAAGTGACAGTAAAGACTTTATGTTAAACAGATTTGTTTTTATAGAAATGCTGTTCTATTGTATCTTGGTTTTCAAGGAAACACTAAGCAGCACAACCTGTATGAATTTCTTTCTTCTGCTGAACATAAAGAATGTTTTTTTGAAGAATGTCAATAACCAGACAGTTGAGGGAAAGGTAGGAAAAAAATACTATGGAAGTCAATGGGGTCCATCAACTTTGGTTACCAACATTCTTTAAAATATGTTCTTTTGAGTTCAGCAGAAAAAAGAAATTAATACAGGTTTGAAACAACTTGAGGGTGTGTAAATGATGACAGAATTTAAATTTTTAAGTGAACTATTCCTTTAAGACAAAATTGACCATGAAAAATAAGATTTGAGACCGCAGAAACAAATGGAGAAAAAAAGCATTAGTACCGTTCTCAGAGGAACCTCCCCATGGATCTGATCCACCACCATCACCGAAAGGGTCACCAGTTGTCATAGCAGCTGATGGGGCACCCCAGGGGTCACTCGCAGCGGGGGGTGAAGATGCTGAGAGTAAGAAATACAATGATTAGCTAGGAAAAGTGAGCTTGTATTGATATTCTTCTGAAAGTACATTTATTTTGTTAGTTTAACCAATCAAACGGAGCATGTGAACATCTGACATACAATAACACCATCACTATTAACTTAATAGTGTTTCGTTTAAACTGTAATCTACATTTACACTGCTGTTCAAAAGTTTGAGGTCGGTAAGATCTCATATGCTCACCAAAGCAGCATTAATATTTGATCAAAAATACAGTAAAAACAGTAATACATAGTATAGTAATATTATACAGCATAACTGTTTTCTGTTTTATTGTTTATTCCTTTCATGATCAAATCATTCTAATATGCTGATTAGGTGCTCAAGAAACATTTCTTCTTATTATCAATGTTTTTCTGGAAACCATGCGACTTTTTTTTCAGGATTATCTGATGAACAGGAAGTTCAAAAGAACATCATTGATTTGAAATTAAAATCTTTTCTGTCACTTTTGATCAATTTAATGCATCGTTGCTAAATAAAGGTGTTAATTACTTTTAAAAGAAAAAAAAAGTTATTGAACCCAAACTTTTGTAAATTCACCAAATTTTGAAGCAATTGTCAGTGGGACAGCAAAAAGCTCATTATTTGTGATGTACCTGTTCTTCAATCCAGTCACTTTCTTACCTGCTGTGCCCCAAGGGTCATTATCTGCTTTTAAACCATCACCAAATGGATCAGACTTGACTGGTGATGCCCCCCACGGGTCAGAGTTTGCAGGTGCTGAATCCTGTACACTATCCGCCGGTGCTCCCCATGGATCTGACGCTGCTGAGTCTTTCGCCGTTTCAGCCCCCCATGGATCATTTGTTGAATTATCCTCTGGAATTCCAGCAGAGTCACCCCATGGGTCGCTGGCAGAAGGTGGAGAACCATTCTCGGCACTGGCAGATCTTCCCCATGGATCATTGGATGTGGGTGCAGATCCGTTTTTCCCATCAGCAGATTCACCCCAAGGATTAGAAGCTGAACTGGATTCCTTTGCATCATCAGACGATGCCCCCCACGGGTCGTTGGTACCAGGGGCGGATTCGTTGGATGTGTCGGATGGGGCTCCCCAGGGGTCCGAGCTGGACGGAGGTGCTGCTGTTGCTGCTTTTTCCCAAAGATCTGGCTCCGTGTCACCTTCCTTTGCCTGAATCCACAAATTTCCATCATGTCAGCTTAGACAGTCTGATAATAGTGAGATACTGTGATATCACTTCATTTTAATGTAATAAAGTTTCTCTGAGTAATTGATCAGTCTGTCTTACCCGTCTCTCTGCCTCTTTCCTCTCGGCCTCCAGACGTTTCTGCTCCTCCTTCTTCTTGGCCATGGCAGCGGTCAGGTCAGCCACCGATGGGATGTTGTCCAGGGAGGGCAGCCCTGTATACGGGGGGATCTCTGGCTTTTCTTTTTCTGGTCCTGCAGCAGAGGACGCTGACATAAAAAAGAGAGTTAAACAGATATAAATTAAAAAAGAATTAAAAAAAGACCAAGAAGTCACTACTATTCAAAAGTTAGAGGTGGAGGGAATTAATAATTTTATTCAGCAAGGATGCATTAAATTCATAAAAAGTCACAGTCAAGACATTTAATATGTTACAAAAACTTTCTATAAAAAAAACAACAACTTTCTATTCATCAAATAATCTTGAAAACATTTATCCTAGCTTACACAGAAATATTAAGCAGCATGAATGTTTAACATTGATAATAATAAGAAATGTTTCTTGAGTAGCAAATCAGCATATTAGAATAATTTCTGAAGAATCATGTGACACTGACGACTGGAGTAATGATGCTGAAAAGTCAGCTTTGAATTCTGCTAATTTAATATGATGTGAAGCTCCTTTATGCAAGACAAGTGCTTATGGGTTCATGAGTCTTACCACTGGGAGCCTTTGTCAGCTTGTCTTTTGTCTTCATAGCAGAATCCCTCTCCTCTTTCCTCTTATCCTCATCCTCAATCAGCACCATCACTATCTTAGCCTTTTCTCTCACATTCACCCCCTACAAAGAGCAAATCCATTATCCATAAGCTTTTAGACCTTTATCCTCTATTATTAATGTGATGAGTGTAGAAGAATCGAATATTTTGCAATACCTGGTCTTTTCCATCCTTGTCTGTGAAGCGGTATTCTACTAGGATTTTGATAATGTGAATGTTCTCCACACACTGCTGAGGGATACGGTCAGAGCCCGTTTTCAATAGATATTCAAGAAGGGTTAAAGACTGTTGAAGAAAAAAAGAGAAAAACATGATCTGTTAGAGGTTTTGACAATCCTTTCCTTGAGTTCCTTCCATAAGTTTTTAATGTTTTAGAGAGAAGTCTCTTAAGCTCACCAAGCCACCAATCATTTATTTGATCAAAAATACAGTAAAATATATTGTGAAATTACATTTTAAAACAACATTTTTATTTGTATATATTTTAAAATTTAAATGAGTCCTATGACGTCAAAGCTGAATTTTAGCCATTACTCCAATCTTCAGGGTCAAATCATTCTAATATACTGATTTGCTGTTTAAGAATCACTTTTTATTATTATTAATGTTGAAAACTGTTAAATATTTTTGTGGAAACTGTGATACATTTATTTTCAGGATTATTTGATTAATCTGAAGTTTAAAAGAACAGCATTTATCTGGAATATAATTTTTTTGTAAGAATTTGAAACTCTTTGAGTTTTGATCAATTTAATGCATCCTCACTGAATTATATCCAGGGAGTTGCTTTACGTTGGTTTTCCCCATATGTTAATGAACTAACCTTTTCTTTTAATATTGATAGTCACTCCTCATTGTCAACACCGATTACATGTGGCATCCCACAAGGCTCTATTTTGGGTCCTCTGCTTTTTTGTTTTCTCTATATGCTTCCTCTAGGCTCAAGCTTTCAAAAGTACAGTGTAGCTTATCATTGTTATGCTGATGATACACAACTTCACCTTCCTGTCAGGTCAAATGATTGTTGTTCCATCAGTAATCTCATCTCTTGTTTTGAGGAAGTTAAATTATGGATGTCTGACAATTTCCTCAAGCTTAATGAGAATAAAACTGAGGCCATTGGTTTTGGTTCTTTGCTGTGTATCACTGACCTTGAAAATCAGTTAGGTACTCTGTTTGTTTAACCTTGCATGATAGAGTTAAAAACTTGGGTGTCATCTAAGATTCAGACTTTTTATTTGATAAGTAGATAAATGCTGTTATTAAAGGAAGCTTTTTACATCTCAGGTCCATTGCCAAATTAAAACAGTTCGTCTGTCAGAAGGACTTGGAAATAGAAATTCATGCACTTATCACATCCCAGTTGGATTACTGCAATGCTTATATGTGGGTTTGTCTCAGTCTACTTTTTCATGTCTGCAATTAAGCATACAAGGAATATAGAGCATATCACCCCTGTTCTCCCTTCCCTACATTGGTTACCAGTTAGCTATAGAGATCAAATTTAAGGTTCTGGTGTATGCTATTAATGCCTTGCATGGTCTAGCTCCACAATTCATTGCTGATCTTCTTAAACTTTATTCTGTACCTAGGTCTCTTCATACAAATTTTCTGTTCCACAACCTGCTTGAGATCCAAGGGTGATTAGGCGTTTGTAGTTGTGGCCCCCAGGTTGTGGAATGCACATTTGTTTTTTGTTAGATCTTCTTCCATACTGGCAATATTTAAATCTAGGTTGAAGACACATGTTTCTCCTTACCCTATGACGTGGTTTGAGATGTTTTTATTTGCATGTTTTACAATGTTTTATGAGATTTGTTTTTTTTAAACACTTTGCCTATTTTTTGTATTTCTTATTGATTGTACAGCACTTTGGTATAAGATTTGTTGTTTTTAAATGTGCTTTATAAATAAACTTGAAACTTAAACTTTCTTTAAAAAAAATGGTGTTCTATTATTATTATTACTAATACAATAAAAAAAAAAAAAGGGTGTTAAGGGTGTTTTGGGCCCCTTTAAAATGTAATTCTACATGATGCTTAACCAGCACCACTAAATATAGTGTAACTCAATCTCTCTTTCTGTATCTCTCTTTGTCTCTCACTCTCTCGATATCAAAACAAAAGCTCCAAGTAAACATCAGAGGAAGAAACATCATGGCAGTGAAGCTGAATGGAAAATCCTGCCTGCACATAATCAAACACTGCAGCGGCAGCATCAATGGTCCTGCTGACAGAAAAAAACCCAGCCACCAATCAGGTAACATGATCGGGTGCGCAATAGAGTCACAAAAACGATCACTTGCTATAAATATTCAATCGGTCTGAGCAGGCAAGCAAGCTCAGAATCCGGTTCCTTAAACCCGGTGACCGTTCTCTTCAGTTCTCTCCTTCACTCACCTTGTACACGTGCCTCCAATTCTTGTCATCATTGAGGCGTTTCCAGAGCATGGCCAAAATCTCGTTACAGGCCACCACATTGTAGGTCAGGTCCGAGATGTCGGCCATCTGGGAGCTCGATGGCCCCCAGGGGTCGTTAGAGGTCGCTTCCCGAACCTACAAAACATATCCAACGTATAAAACATAAAACACTAACCAATAACTCAGAGTTTCCTGTCTCAACAAAGTAAATTAATCTGCACTGGGTACAAGATACACTTAGAATAGCTTACTACTAAGAAGAAAATATTTCAGTATAGAAATACGTATAGTATAAAAATTGTATCCCACAATGCAATGACCTTCAAATTAAATTATACTGTAGGTGTCTTTCATTTGAAAGACACATTTCTAGCATCTGTAAAACTGCATTTTTCCATCTTAAAAATATATCTAAATTACGACACATGCAGAAAAGTTAGTTCATGCGTTCATGACCTCAAGGCTAGATTATTGTAATGCTCTACTGGGTGGCTGCCCTGCACGCTTAATAAACAAACTCCAGCTGGTTCAAAACGCAACAGCTAGAGTTCTCACTAGAATCAGGAAGTATGACCATATTAGCCCGGATCTGTCAACATTGCATTGGCTCCCTATTAAACATTGCATACATTTTAAAATCTTGCTAATACTTACAAAGCCCTAAATGGCTTAGCTCCTCAGTACTTGAGCGAGCTCTTAACGCATTATAGTCCTTCATGTCTATTGCGATCAAAAAATTCTGACCAGTTGATAATATACAAAGAATAACAAAATAGACTGCAGGCGGTAGATCCTTTTTCTATTTAGCACCTAAACTCTGGAACAGTCTTCCTAACCTTGTTCGGGAAGCAGACATGATACAGCATGTCAGTTTAAATATAGACTAAAAACATCTCTTTAACCAGGCATACACGTAAAACATTATTATAATTCACACCTGTTAAAGGATTGTTAGGTTGCATAAATGAGGTCAACTGGAACCGGGAACACTTCCTATAACACCCGATGTACTTGTTACATCGTAACAAGAATGGCATCTACGCTAATATTAGTCTCTCTGTTTATTCCGAGGTTACCGTAGTCAGCCGGATCCGGTCCATATCCAGATCAGATGGTGGACCTACACCAAGACACAACCACAACGCAGCCCTGAACGTCAGCAAAGATCCTCTCAACTAGACAATCCCCTGTGAAGGCATGGTCGACATGACAGCCATCGGCACAGATCATCAGCAGAGACCACAAGAACCAGACAGGTCGTCCGCACAGACCCTACGGCCAGCTTCAGCTCCACACCGACAAGATGAACGATCTTCAAGCAAAAGGAACTGGGTGAATATTTGAATGCTATCGATCCGCAATCTGATTTCAGCATGAATCATGATCAGATCGTGTTCGTTCGTTGGCCAGAGGAGAACTGGCCCCCAGACTGAGCCTGGTTTTCCCAAGGATTTTTTTCTCCATTCTGTCATGGAGTTTGGGTTCCTTGCCACTGTTGTCTCAGGCTTGCATAGTTGGGGACACTCAATATTCAACAATATTATTGATTTGATTTCACTGACACTATCGGATGAAAACTGAACTGAGCTGGACGATGACGTCACTGTTTCCTGCAGAACTGCGTTAAAGTTGAAATGAACTAATTTAATAATTGATTATCTTTACAACGGAACTGAATCAACACTGAACTGACATCAGCTGAACAATGACACTATTTTCTTTCAGAGCTGCTGTACAGCCGAAATGAGCTGTTTGCGTCATTGAATCATTATTTTACTGTTACCACCGTAAAGCTGCTTTGAAACAATCTTATTGTATAAAGCGCTATATAAATAAAGGTGACTTGACTTATAATTGATACAAACAAAAGTCTCACCTTGAAGACTTGAATGGCGTTGACAAAAGAGTAAGAGGAAAAACTCACCTTGACCTCTGCCTCAGAGAAGTTCTGAACAAGATTCTTCAGTTGGCGTCGCAGCATTGAGTGAGTCATGATGGCTGTTTTGTCCTAGACCTTTTAAAGGATTTAAGTTTTGTTTTTTTTTGTTGTAAAATACACATTGTTCAATAAAAATGCAAATAGGCTCATCATTGTTAATCATTGCAAATACAGCACATGGATCAAAAACGGCTTCTTATATATCATAATCATTGTTTGATAACTTTGATAATTAGGAAACAGAGCCTTCATAATACAGCATCAGGCACTATTAGTTGTGTTATTAGTCTAGCCTATTTATAATAGAAGTTATATATCAGAGCCAGTGTTAATTTAGTTTTATTGAGATAATATTACAGTTTTTATTTATATTTTGAATTGGTTTTTATTTTAATATTTTCTGTTTTCATTTTCAATTGTACTAAAAATTGTAGTAATTTTGTTGGGGTTTTTATATATATATTTCTTTTCCATTTTTTTAATATATCTATATAGTTATTCATTTTTATTTTATTTTTAGTTATTAACTAAAGTTAAACTAAATGAAAATGAGAAATGCTGCCTTGGCAATTAGCTGAAATCAAATATGTTTAAGTTTTTCTATTTTATTAAATAAAAAATATTATTTATTAGCTTTTAATTTTATTTTATTTAAAGTTCACAATTTTGTATGGTTTTACTTTTAGTTACTGTATTAATTAAATTAACCCTATAACATCTGCTATTATGAACAGTTTATTAACAATATCACACATGCAAATAAAATTAAAAGGATATACATCATTGAATTATTTTGCTCCACTTACCTGCTAAGTAAAGGATGTAAAAATGGCTGTTGACTGAATTTCTCAATCGCTGACAGGCACTTCAGTCCATGAGCCTTTCCCTATGGATACTTTATGGACCTATACAGCATAAATATGAGGATAGACTCTGTAACTATGGTGTTTCGATGAAATATTTCGACCAAAAATTTACATTCTGTCAAAGTTAGTAGAAAAATAAGGATTATTTTATTTATATGCTATTCTCTGGTATATAGAATATAGCATATATTCTATTTATTAATAATTTATAAGAGTTAACATCAACAGCCAATATCCTTTCAAACAGCATTATCCTGCTATCAATATAATGCTTGATTTTATGCTATTTTCAACAGCAAATCCAATCTGTACTGAGAAAATTTCCCAAATGCTATGTGATCCAAATGATCCCTGATTTATTTATCAGTAGGATAGATAGACATCCTACCAATGCTGGCTGCAGACACCAAACACCTCTAAAGTAATGTGTGCATGAAAGCATCGTTTGATGACAATCACTATGACAGACATGACATGAATTAGATCGCTGTTATACACAATAAACTGCGAGACTGTCGCATCATGTCTGATCGTGCCCTGACTGTAATCTGACGCCTGCAAAAGCTGATATTGGTTTGGAATGGACAGCCATCGCCTTAAAAACAGGAGGATAATAACAATGCATGATCATACACTGCGTCTTAGCTAAAGATTTACATATAGAATCGCTTCTTACGTCAGCTCAGCGACACAATTTCGGATAGATTGATGGATACATATAATACATATATATTTATATTGTAATATACCAACCTTTTGGGAGAATGGACAGGAGAGGTGATGATGAGAGGCTTTTCCAAAAGCGGAAATTTCCGCTTCCGTTTACGGCTACCTGTCAAAAAACGAACGTAGCCTCCCTACTGAATATTCATGAGGTGGGAGTGGCGGATTGCATTGCGTGAACGCACGCTGGTCAGTGATTATTGATGAGTGGGCGTGGCTATGTGGTTACATTGAAACCACAAGGGTAAACAAACACAGGATTTGTGTTGTTGTTGTTGCTGCTGCATGAAAGCCCTTTGATAAAAAAAAGACAATAAACAAAATAATATATGAATAATGAATGTAAACGGTTTGTTAAATGTGCCACTTGGTTTGGAATACCAAAGGGATGCGAACATGCGATGAAAAATCCGCTAATCCCAACACCATGTTTGCGGTTGCACTGAGCCCGGTTTCCATATCAATGAGTCGATCCTTTCATTCTCAGATCTGAGGAAGCGTGATGCGTCATTCTCAAGCTCGTGCCTGAGGCATCGTTGACGTCACTGACGCTCCGATGCCTGTAGAAGCGGCTGGCCCGCAATAACAAATTGGATGAAGACAGAAATATTACTCGCATTCATTGAAATCAGTTCAAGATGGCGTCCGAGGGGGAATACGAGTCAATTCTGTGCGTAAAACCAGATGTCAGTGTTTACCGCATACCGCCGAGGGCGTCGAATCGCGGATACAGGTGAATTAAAGGATGTGCGGGCCTGTGCCCATGGCAGGTGTTTGTAATGTCAATAATGTTGTAATACGCAATACGTTTTTGTCTTGTTTGTATCAGCACCATACGTCTATTTCGAACAAGATTTTATATTAAACAATACATGTATCGCATTTAATTATTATTCTGTGGACTGGTATGTCGCAGAGACATTGACCATACAGTTCTGCTGATAGAGGGGAAACATCTTGTGATGTCAGATGCTTGGTCTGTTTGACGACTAGCTTATGCATCTTAATAGGAATTGGTCAAGAGTAAACAACTGAAAATGTCATTACAATTAATAATTACAATTAACATGACATTTTCATGCCATTGTAGTAGATAGAGCATCTGTCATTTGTATTATTATTATTATTATTATCATTATGGTTGTAATAATATGGTATTGTGTTAATGTGAGGTGTGTTTTCCATGTATACGTTATGTGATCCAGTTTATAGTATAATTAGTCCTAATAGCTCTTGCCCACAGAGAATGTGATGCTTCAGTGACACACATTCCTCCTCTAAAATACCAGTTGTATTCCCTCAGTAGGAGCCTATAGTGTTGTTCTAATAGCTCTGGAAATTGCAATAATACTTCTGGATTTGCCATAAACTGTGGAAATGGGTTAAATGTCTTCTGTTCCCACCAAACTAAAAGCTTGAACCCAATGAGCTGCTATTTGTGTGAATCGCATGAAGCCTGTCATGTTTGGACCCCCCCCCAAAAAAAAAAAGAATAAAAATGAAGCCTATTTTTGGACCATTAAAGTCTCATGAAATTGAAGTAGCGAGTAGCGACAGATCTTTTCTTCCATATTGTGATGTACATTTGAGTATAAAGGATTATTGAAATAATAAGATCAATATCATGCATTTAAAAAACAGGTAGGGAGAATATTAATTTCACACTGATTTTGCTTTGTGACACCATTGTTGTGACAATCAATCACTTTTCCCCAGTACACATTACTATAATGTGTTAGATTATAACAACAAAAATTTTACAAAAATTAAAATTGTATCATTTACTCACCTTCATGTCGTTCCAAACCCATAATACTTAAACTTTGAAACACAATTTAAGATATTAAGGTTTCTGCCCCTCTATGTTCCTCTTCAGGTAACCAAATCTTAGAAGATCCAAAAAAGGCATAAAGGAATTGTAAAACAAATCCATATGAATCGAACGATTTTATCCAAGTTTTGTAAAGTGATGGAATAGCTTTATATAATGAACCGATTTGAATTTGGCAATTTAACAATGATTAACACATATACATAGAGCACATCACACATGGTAAACACGGAAGCTCAAACACGCGTGGGTGATGCGCGAGAACCAATGAAGTTTGTTCTAGCGTGTGATGCATGCAAAGTCTTATAGGGTTGGGATGAGTAAATGATGCCAATTTTCATTTTTGGGTGAACTTAACTATCCCTTTAAACTCCCCCTAAAGATGTTTCCATAGAAAACCCATCTAGAGTATGAAAAATACACAATTTGATGGACCTGAAATGACATTTCTGCTGTGATAATGGCAGGGCGGCTGACTGGAAGCTGGACACTCCTGATTGGACAGGTCGTTTGCGCATAACAGCAAAGGGGAAGGTGGCTTATATCAAACTGGAGGACAAAGTCTCAGGTTAGAAATCTGCGTACTGATGCAAAAGAAAAAAAATCTAAATTGAATGTTTGGTTGGATGACTCTCAGAGACATTTGTTCAGCCAAATAAGCTCCTGGATGTCCTTCTTTCATCATTGACTTCAGGTGAGCTGTTTGCTCAAGCACCGATTACGGAATACCCTGGCATTGCCTTGGAGACTGTCAGCGATTCTAGTCGCTATTTTGTTCTCCGTATTCAGGATGACAATGGTGAGTGTATCATCTTACTTTACTTACCCTGTATCTTACCGTACTGGGAAATAGGTTATACTTCACTGCTATGCTACAGTTTAGATAAGCATTATCCATTTTAGGTCGGAGTGCGTTCATTGGCGTTGGATTCGGAGACAGAGGTGATTCTTTTGACTTCAATGTCGCCTTGCAGGATCATTTCAAGTGAGTTTCTATTAAAAATCATGTAGACATTATGACTGGAAATGCTTTTGTATTTGCATTGACACCTTGGATGCCATTTGATGCTTTTACTTAATTCCCTTTGGGCATAATAAGCAGTTTTAGCAGCTACAGTTTTTGATTTTCTTTTTAAAATATTAAATTTTTTCTTCATTTTTCTTTCTGTAAGGTGGGTTAAACAGGAGGATGAACTTAGCAAAAGTTCTCAGTCTGCAGACTCAGGACCCAAACTGGATCTAGGCTTCAAAGAGGGACAGACCATCACACTGAATATCGGGGTAAAACAGCTGAAAACTTCTTTTGTAATGAGATTTTTATTTATTTTTGTCAGATTTTGGCTTTAATAGCTCTAGTGTTGCATCACTACATGTTCAGAAGAATATATGATTATATGTTAGAGGCAATATGATTTTTCATGTTCACATATTGTAAATATACAGTTTGTGTTAAATTAGAGAAATGTTTCTTTGTATTTAGCAAGGTAAAAAGAGAGACAAACCCCGCCCTCAGAGCTCAGGAGGCTTTGGGCTCCTCCCTCCACCTCCAGGGGGAAAGATAGCACCTCCTCCTTCGTCCAATCACAACACAGAACAGCCATCAGGAGGCGCACAGACAGGTACATCATTTGACCTCATTACTAATATATGAACTAATTTGTGCATCCTCTTTTCTTTGATGCCATGGATAAGGTAAATATGTAATATATTAATTCTGAGTTCAACAAGGAGAGGAGCTCGCACACATAATAGTAGAACATTTCTTACAAAAAAAACAACTTTATTTAGAGGACAAATGCAAAGACAAAACGCTTTCGATCAGTGTTGTAACCATATATTAATTCTGTAAATGTAAAACATAAATTCTCAGCCTGACAATTAATTTTTAATAATATCTCACCCACTCTAAATGCATGCACATGCAGACAAACACACATATACATTTTACAGATATTTGATAACATTTTTCTCTTTTTTTTTTCTTTTCTTCTTGATCTCATGTTCTTTCCCTACTCTTAGGATGTTTATTAGAACTGGACAGCAGTAACTCTAATACAGTGGTTCAGTCAAACCCCAGCTCTGACCTATGGGGAGATTTCTCCAGCTCTGCAAGGTAACATGATTCTTGACCATTGAATAAGTTCCTGTACTCAGATATTACTACTAATCACTAAGGGCCAGATTTACTCACCGCTAACACAAACTCTATTTTGGCAAACTATAAAAGGCATGGACGTAGCTCAAACAGTAGAGCGTTGGTGCTTGCAACGCCAAGGTCATGGGTTCGATTCCTAGGGAAAGCAAGAACTGATAAGTTAAGGTGTAAGGTAAATGTGTACCTTGAAATGCAGTGTAAGTTGCTTTAGTTAAAAGCATCTGCCAAATGTAAAATGTAAAAATGTATTTTGGAGGCTGACCTTATTGCATATGCATTTGTTGGAGTTTCCCTTTCAGGTGCAAAATATATAGGAGTAGAGTATTTAAATAAATATCACAATGTGATTTACTAAGGTTTGTGTCAATTAACTGGTTTTTGCGTTATTATTTAACTCCCAAAAAAGCATGTCTTGACCCGTTTTACACTTGACATGCTGCGATAGTTGCTGTAGGAGGAGGCATCACAGAGAAGGGAGAGATTTTTCTCCACTCGTGTTCATTAATTTGGAATGCCACAGGAAAACGTTATCCGAACATATCCTTTTCCAAGACACTTTTTTTTTTTAATTCACTGTGCCTGTGTTATTAGTAGATTACCTACACCTAGTCTCATGTAGCCAGACCTTTAGACTGATGGCAGAAGGTCTGGACTCCATCGCAGCTTTCAAGGACCGCCAAGAGAACGTCTGACCGACACGTAAAGCAACCAATCACAGTTAGTTTTGTACCGCATTATGTTTAGGGGCATAAAAATGTGAAGTTGAAACGATAACAGACTTCCGTGCATCTAATAAATTATTAATTCAAGAACGATGTGCAAGTTTCCTGCAACAATGGCGCTGTGCTCTATAGGTATGTTTCCATCACACTGTTTTTATGCGCATTTTGAAGTATCGCATCAGAAACGAGTGATGGAAATGCAACATTTCGGGGAAAAAATCCCTTAATTCTGACCACCTGCGAATTGAGAGCGGCGGGGTTGTCATCACACGTTATTTGCACGCACATACACATCAAAATAACATTCAGCTAGTGACTACTTGACGTGTGGCTGAGCAGTGTAGCGAAAGGATTATCATATTATTCTGTCTTGTATTAATACACAAAAATGGAAAACGGCTCTCAGACGGGAACTGACTCTCAGCCTTCACTTAAAGGAGGCGGCTCATAGAGCCGGCTCGTTCGCGAACGACACATCACTACTGTTTCCGCTGATAGTGTTTTATTTACTGTTGGTTACTAGGTTACCAATACCACCGTCATCCGCTCGAACAACTTGATGGAAACGCACCTAATTTGCATGTTTGTTTTTTGCAAACTTTGAAAAGATTCGCTTCACGTTTGGATGGAAACCCAGCTATTATCACAGTTGTAAACACAATGGCTTTCTTTTTCCATGAGGGGGTTTGGCTTTGTTTCTAGGCGGACTGTTAAAAAACAAGATCTCCCAAAAATCCTGGAGAATTCGACCAATAAGATGACGACTTCTAAACTCCAGAAGTGTTTCCCAATTTGTGTGCCATATGCATCAGACGTTCAGCCAATACTACGCTAATTTGCGCTGCTCTTGGTAGATTGCTTATGTTGGTCATTATGGAAATGAGCTGGATGTGTCTGTATTGCATTGTCAGTAGATCACCCACAGAACTTTCCATTCTCTTCTGTGCATTTATGAGATTCAAGTCTAATTGCTGTTTAGTAAATCTGGCCCTAAATATTTTCAAACCACTACATGTGTTAGTGTGCAAAAGTATGTAAAAGCTGGAATAATCTTTTTCTTTCTTTCTTTCTTTCTTTCTTTCTTTCTTTCTTTCTTTCTTTCTTTCTTTCTTTCTTTCTTTCTTTCTTTCAGCTCTGTTCCTCCTCCAGCATCACGCCAAGACCCCTCTTCTGGGAACTGGGTCCAGTTCTGAAAAAGTTTCGTCATCTTTCATTCCATTATTGTTCCCATTCCTTCATCAGAACTACTGCAATTAAAAGATACTGGATACTAGTATGGAACGTTAGAGGCAAGCTGTATGTAAAGCTGCTAATCTTAGCAGAGCACAGAGGTGAGAAATAGGCTATTAAGGATTCTGTTGGTCTTATAAAACAAATCAGCCAACTAAAATTATGAAAAAGATTGTATAAAAAGATGGGCGTACTATGTGAAACTTTATGGTAATGTTTTTTTGAAGACTGTTTCAGTATCTTTACATTTGTCCACAAAGTGTTGGATGTGTCCACTTTGTTGTCATAACTTGTATGTGTTTGTCTTTGGTTTTGAAGGAGTGAATATGCGTGTGAGTGGTAGAGATGGATTGAAAGTGTAGAATTTAAATGAGGCCTGGATATGTCAAGAGCTTAACATCCTATGTGTCATAAGAATATATAAAATCTGTACAGTATAAATCTACATAAATATTGGTTGAAGGCCACAATGTAGAAAAATTATGTCCCTCAAATATAGGGATTATGTCTAGATATCCATTACTTATCCATATCGTCATTTACTTGAGTAACTTGAGTGTTAAACAAAAATAAAATATACAAAAGAACTATAATGAACATTGCTTCACATGTGATTTTTTTAAATATTTTATATATAATCTCTGTGGAATATGATTCTCAAAAATATTAGGATTTGCCATACCAGTCTATGGAAAATATCTAAAATGTAGCTAAAATGCCAAGCCTAACCTACCCTAGCCTAAAGCTTATAGCGTGGAAACAAATACAAGCATATTACTGTAGTAGAAGGAAATCCAAGGCACTCTTCTTTAGAAAATTATAAAAAGCCTTTATTGGACTGGATATTTCATTTTCATTTAATGAAATAGCCAGTCTAATAAAGGCTTTTTATAATTTTCTAAAGAAGAGTGCCTTGGATTTCCTTCTACTACATTTTACTGAATTCCCGACCCCAAAGAGCACCTTCGAAAACCCTTTTTTTGAACTCCTTGAGCACCCTGGACATTTTTTCTCTTTACAAGCATATTACTGTTTATGAGGTCCAATGTTATTTGAATTAGAATTTGCTATTTCAAATGTATATAATTTCTCATTTTGTCTGTTATCAGATTTCAAGGCCCTCTGCTCCACGTACAACAGTTTGCTGATATGTTGTCCTTACAAAAATGTCCATAGTCTTCCACCATAATAACATAGTACAGTTACAGTGTGTGCATAATTATTAGGCAAGTCAATATTCTGATCGTATGTTTTTTCCAAGCACAACACCAAGGCAAACTCCAAGTAGGTTGCAGTTCTGGAAAATGGTGGCACTGGAGACTAAAGGATTCCTGATGGTCTCACGTCTAATTCTTCACCTTAATTCTTTAAGTTTTTTCAGTTAATAACTTTTCTTCTCAACCTGTTGTTTTGTGACCCTGCTTGCCCCAATGAGCATGAACTTTTTAATGTATGTTAAATCTCTATTTTGACCCATTTTACCTGTAAAAGAAAACCTTAAATTTCACTTCCAGCCCTGGTTAACAATTATATATTACTTACAAAAGATTATACACAAAATAGTAGTTATATTTGTTAATATATTGATAAAATATTGATTTATAATAATGGATGCACTGTATTACAACAATCATGAAATACATATTCTGAAATATATTCTTTTTAATCTATTATGGCCTTACAGTAATTGTATACTAATTTGTTTGTAGGCAGACAACATTGTTACCATGACAAATTTACAATTCTTCTAACCAAAATATTATAAATATATAAAATTCAAATATAACTTCCTCATGTTAGTATGTCTCCTTAAGCATTAACATATGCTTCATTGATTTGAGTAATTAGCTTGTGCAAGTGTGTTGAGGGATTATCTGTATATCACATTTATTTTGTATTCAGTCACTCTTAAATATTTGGCACAAGTATATTAAAGTAAATATTTCTTATGTTTTCATGTAAATATTTCTTCAAATGCTTTTAGCATGGGGTTGTGCGCTAGTCCAGGTGAGTTGAACTCTCTTAGCTTTTGCCTTAACCTAGAATGGAAATCTTATATATCATTTTTAATCGAAAATGGCTTTTTGTTTACTCAGCGAATGTCACTGAAACGTGAAAGCTACTGAATTTTGGAAGTAAATAATAAAATCACTATAATTACAGATGGTTAATCTATCTCACATTTTTGTGAGCTTTGTGCCTAGCAGTTTCTACTGGAAAATCCAGTTTAAGATGGTAAATGTTGTTGTGGACCATGGTAGTTGGTCTAAGATTGGCCATTAGTCATGTGCAAGACCAGCAATAAATCAGCTAAACACAGCTACCAGAATCTGCGCTTATGCTGTATTTTCCAGCTGATGACCTTAGGGCACATAACAGAGTCTGTTTCCATCACTTATATCTATCTCAGAAAACATCTTGTACGCTTCCTTTTTGCAGACTTTTCCTAGCTCAGCTGCTTTGATTAGTTGAGAAAG